>NW_026695238.1:12277998-12943496 GCF_021218885.2 Marmota monax
TGTGGAAAGCCGATGGTGGCAGTTGAGGCTCTGAGGGTTTTTCCTGAGAGACTATTTTGTTTGTTGTGTGTGGTTCTAAAATAAAGTTAGTTTCTTTTGACAAGTGGCTCCTGATTGTGCCCAGCCAGACTGCGGCACTTGGGCTTCCTTCAGCTTAGACACATGCTAAAGCAAAGGAAAGATCAGAGACATGTAAATTTTATAGTTTATTTGGAATACAAGTGTCCTCCAACTCAGCACTTAAACCACTCTGGCTTAACACAGCAGAGACAAAAGGGTTAAATCAGGATACAATGTGCTGATGTCCAAGGGTGTTGGATACCCTCAATAAGGTATGCCCATGCCCACTGGTCACAGAATGTCCCCCCACAGTGGTGGCCCATGAGTGTGCTCATCAGCTTCTGTGGATCATGAAATCCTGAACAGCAGATCCTCATGCTAATAAAAGCATGAACTGGAAAGCTCACCAATTTCATGTGTGCAGACAGCAAACTCTCCATAAGCCAGGAAATACTAGTACCATACACATTAACATCATCGACAGCAAACTCACAGCTTCAAACAAAGAATTTTGTTTCTTCAAAAGGGAATGACAAAAATTTTGTCATTTTTTATATATAAAAATGGTTCCCATAATTAATATACAGTTGTATGTATTTGAGATTGTGCTGTAGCTCTTTAGAATCTATTTATCTTGTAAAACCAAAACCTTTTACCCTTGGACTAAAAATCTCCCCATTTCTTTCTCCATCCGGCCCTGGGACATCACCATTTTACTCCCTCTGTGAGTTTGACTATTGCAGATTCATCACATAACCTACACCATGTAGTATTTGTCTTTCTGTATCTGGCTTGTTTCATTCAGCATAATGTCCTCCAAATTAGTGTATGTTGTCTCAAATGGCAGCCAGCATGGGCCTGGGGATGCAGCTCAGTGGTAGAGCATTTGCATGGCACATAGGAGGCCCTTGTTCAGTCCCTAGCACTACACACACACACACACACACACACACAAACCACACATACACACATACACACACACAAAAAAAAAACACATGAACACATATACACACATATGTACACACAAAAGCAGCTAACATCATGTTCAGTAGTGAAAAACTGAAAGCTTTTACTCTAAGATACGGGACAAGGCAAGGAATACCCAATATTGACACTTCTATTCAACATAGGCTGGAAATTCTCATCGGTTAGGACTTGCAGGAATAATTAGGCAAGAAAGTACCCACATCAGAAGAAAAATTTTAAGTTATCTGTTTGCAGCTAGAACTCTCTCCCCACAAAAACACTGAACAATTGTTAGAACTAATTAATAAACTGCAGAATCAAAAGTCAATATACAAAACTCAGATGCCTTTCTATACACTAACAATGGGTTACCCCAAAATATGTTTTTTTAAATTCCACTTACAATGACATCAAAAAAAGAATAAAAATGCTTCTAATAAAGTTAATGTGAAAGTCTCATACACTAAAAAATATGCAACATTGATGAAGGAGACTAAAGCAGACACAAGCAAATGGAAAGACCCGTGTTCATGGGTGAGAAGTCATGCTGCCGGTGTCCACATTATTCCAAGCCCTGTGCAGATTAAATGCAATCCCTATCAAAATTCCGGTGACACTTTTTACAAAAATAGAAAAAGCAAACCTAAAATTCATAGGAAACAAGAGGGGACCCCAAATGGCCTAAACAATTTTAAGCAAGAACAAAATTGGAGACATCACACTTTCTAATTTCAAAATGGATCACAGACTGACAGTGATCAAGAAAGTGTGTACTGGCATGAAAATAGATGCAGAGAGACAGACAGAACAGGATGGAAACACAGATATTGACCCATGAATGTAAAATCAATTGATGTTTGACAATAGGACACATGAAGGGAAGGGGCGGTCTCTTAAGAAATGATGCTGGGAATCTGGATATCCACACGAAGGACCTGTGGTCACAAAGGTTAGCTCAAACTGGATTAAAGAATTTAAGACCTAAAAGCATAAAATTCCAAGAAGAAAACAGAGAAAACGCTTCTGGATATTGGACTCAGCAATGTTCTCTTGATATGACTTCAAAGGCATAGGAACCAAGGCAAAAAGAACAGTAGGACTATGGCAGCCAGAAACCTCTGCATAGCAAGGAAACTAGGGCATGAGTGTATTTTATAAAGGGTTAAACTCCAAAAGGGTTACAACCAACTAACTCCACATCTCCTCTTCTTATAGGAACACCAGTGAAACTGGATTAGGACTCAACCTTCTTCTAATTCCATCATCTCTTTAAAGGCCTTCCCTTCAAATACAGTCACATTCTGAGGTACAGGGGGCCATGGCTTCAAAATAGGAATTTCGGGGGAATACAATTCAGTCCACAATAGGCAGGATGGAAAGATTATAAAATGGATGAATGTCACAATTTCCCTATGGAAACTAACTGCTTCCTAATGTAAGTCCATCTATTTTTTATTTGCTATAATCATTTATACATGACAGTAGAATGCACTTTGATACATCATTCATAGATGGAGTATAATTTCTCATTCTTCTGGTTGGACATGATGTAGAATCACACAGTCACGTAGTCATATGTGTACATAGGTTAATAATATCTGATTCATTCTATTCTCCTTCTTACCCTCATACCCCTTCCCCTCCCCATAATCTAAAGTAACTCTATTTTCCCTAGCCCCTCCCCATTGTGAATCAGCATCCACATATCAGAGAAAACATTCAGCCTTTGGTTTGGGGGGAATTGGCTTATTTCACTGCATTATTATTTGTATGAGTTCCCTGTAGCTGCTATAACAAATTATCACAAACTTGGTAGCTTAGAACAACAGAAACTTACTCTTTCGTGTTTCTGGAGCTGGAAGACTTGAAGTCCAGGCATCCTCGGGATCTTGCTCCCTTTCAAATTGATAGAAAGGATCTGTTGCAGGCATTCCTTGGCTTTAGGATGGGTGTCTTCTGCCTGCACCTTTTAGAAGGCATTTCCCAGAGTGTATGTCTGTGTCCAAATTGGATTAGGGGCCACTCTACTCCCATATGAACTTGTCTTAAATAATTATACCTGCAATGAGCCTATTTCTAAATAAGTTCACAGTCTGAAATACTGGGGGGCTACAACTTCACTTTATGAGTTTTAGAAGGGACACAATTCAACCCATAACACCCTGAGATGCTAAAAGAACTCAGTATCTGTGATTCTGAAACTTAAGGAGATTTTATCCTCCCTACCTCCTCCCACCAAAAGAGAAAGGAAGGAAGGGATGGATGGGCTATCATCTATGGTCCAAAGCTGTTAGTCAATATTAGTCTATTATGTTTGAAGCTTAAATAACAGCACAAGTCATGGATTTCCTAAGTGATTTCCCTACTGCAAACATTCATGGGTTCCTTGATTGTCAAAAACAGTAAACGGTTCCCATGAGAAATTCTGTGGGTCTTGACATCTATCGCTGACCAATCAGTTGGCTTCTGCCAAAGTCCTGAGGATCTTTAGTCATCATAGGAAGCAAATGAAAAACTGAGTTTTTCTCAGTGAGCCTAGATCTTGCTGCATGTATAAACTCTTCTCCACATTGGGCTTTAACAACATATATAAAGTATTTAGACTTAAATAATACTTTTGTTTTGAACACTTTGAAAGGCAGGAAAAAAAAAACCCTGTTTGAATTAGATTCCATTTGGATAGAGTCTCTTTTGTTTAAGAAAAATAATAACCTTGTGATGTTTAATAGCTATCAATGGCTCTTTACGGTGACTATTAAGGAAGTTATATATCATGGCTTTGTGGATATTTTTAATGTCACTGTCCCCACCCCCATATCCTCCTAGATTTCACCTTCTAGAACTAGGCCTAATTTAGTGCTTGAAGAAAGACCTAAGCCAAGAAAAACAAAATCAAAATATCAAAAAGCTTAATCCTTCTGATAAAAGAAAGAAGGAGAAATTGGAGTAGATAATCAGAGTTGATTCCTCAGGAGATGAAAACCAAAACAGATGTAGGGAGGGGCTTTGAGGCTGATTTGGCCTGGATGGGATTATGATTCATCTACTTTGTCTTTAAGTTAAAGGGACTGAGCAGGCAGTATCAACGGTCAGAAATAAAGAACCCAGATTATCTACCATAAAACTTTTTGAATGTTACATCCTATAAACTGAACTTGTGGTTGATGCTTAAAAAAGATATATTTGTGTTCTCATTATATTAGTAAACATAACACCCAAACACAAGGAAACTGGAATTCTGGTCTATGTTTAAATCTCTGGAGGTGCTCTACATTGCAGCGATAGAGAAAGAAGGGAGCTCGATGGAGCATCACATATAGGATAGTTTTGTGACAGAGCTCCAAATTTTCACAAGCAATAGCACAAAAAAGAAAAGAAAAAAAAAAGGATTACAGACTGATAAGCACATGGAATTGTGGTTGTGTATATGTCATAGGGACTTTGACTTTACTTCTGCCTTCTGTAAGTCAGAAACAACTTCTTAGAAGACAGACCAGGGGAAGGGTGGGGATGGCACTAGTCACTGAGCCCCTGGACTCCCAGAATTCATCAGCTTAGAAAACCAAACTCAGATAACTCTCCCCACACCTTGCCTCTGCCCACTTCCATGTATGAAAAGGGCTGTCAGTCAAGATGTCATTCCATGGGTTTTTACCTCTTCGTGAGGATTTTTAGGTGTATTCTACTGTTTAAATTTAATTCGGCAAATGAGAGGCTCACCACATGTCTTTCCTTAGACACACAAAGCATGTGTAACGTGTTGTAATGCTGACATTGCTGCTGCACTGATTATCCTCCTGGAGGTTGTGAGAATGGTGGCAGAGAGGTGCAGATGTTAAGTCACTTCTTTTCCCCATGATGTAAACTTTTAAAAGGGCAAAAACGAGTGTTCCCACAGTGGGAACAGCTTTGCAGAACAGCACCACAGCACACCTGCCTCTGTTGGATTCTTCCATTAAATGTGCTTTTACTAAAACTAATTTCAATAAATTAATGTTTTAAAAACTTCTACTTAATGACCATGGTAGTGTTTAGCAGCAAAATTAGACAATAAAACAAGGTGATTCTTGTTCAGCCCACTGAGAGCAAGAGGAGGCATAACCAGTCCAGTAAACTAACCGGTGCATGGAAAGGACCTCAGGGGAATCCTGACCCATCAAAAATATGCTTAATTTTAATGATTTTTCTCATACAGATATTTGTTTGTGATACCTAATCCAGCAGAGATGTGTTTTGCCTAAGTTGCTGTTGCATGAGGGAAAAACAGTAGGCAATTTCTTCAAGCACAAAAATTTGCAGAACTTAAAAATATTGTTTGCCACAATTACCCCCAAGGGTGGTGAGAGCAGCAGAGTTGTGGATGTCGATTGGGGAACTGGACTAGAGAACTGGCTTTCTTCCCCTACCCAAAAGAGAAATGGCCAGATTACTCATCCATGCAGTCAGATTCTCTGCCTCAGCACCAAAGGTCTCAGCATTTCTGGTTCCTCTAGGAGCCAGCCAATACTTTGCTGATTACACAGCAGAGGGTCAGAAGGGTACTGGGTAGAGGATGTGATGGAATCCTGGGAACGGCAATGAGCTAGGTCAAGTGCTACAGGTTAAGCCCACAGACCCCAGCAGTCAGCACACATGGACCTGGTGGGCTACATTGTGGAATAAACAAAGGAGGGCTGGCGGGGCGCTGTGGTGCATGCCTACCATCTCAGATGCTCGGGAGGCTGAGGCAGGAGAATGAGAGTTCAAAGCCAGCCTCAGCAAAAGCAAGGCGCTAAGCAACTCAGTGAGACCCTGTCTCTAAATAAAACACAAAGTAGGGCTGGGGATGTGGCTCAGTCGTCAAGTGGTCCTGAGCTCAATCCCAGGTACCTCCCCCAAAGGAAGACTGGCAAGAAGTCCAAAGGCAACAACCGCAGAAGTCCCTGGGTCTTTTCTCCTACCTTTACACCATCGCAGATCAATAAAAACCACCTGAAACTCTCTTATTGAAGTGGCTTCCCCCTAGTGGTCATCGACCACATATTTATAAAGCAAAGACTGGTGAGTGTGCATTGAATGAATGAATGGTCAGAGCTACAATGGATCACTCGGGGGAAAGCTGATGATGCTTTCAGTAAACAGGCAAAAATAGCACCCACAAGGACTACAAAATAAGGCACAGGATCCACAAAGCCATAATAAAAGTCTTTGGACTGCGGGGAGGGCGCCAGGAGAGGAAATGGCAGACGTGGGATGCGGTTTCTGCCACTAGCTGTACCCTTTCTAGTCCATCTCACCCTGTTCTAAGCAAACTTTAGGGTTCCCAGAGCAGGGAAGACAGCAGAGACGAACTCCCAGGAGAGGCAGGAAGTGGAAAAGAAAAGTGGGGAGGGGGCTCCTGGACAACCCATGTTCAGGGGGGCTATATTCAAAGTGTTCAGTCTGTTCAAAGAACGTGTTTACAAAGACCTGCGTGGTTCTTCTTCCTTGCCTTAGACCTTCTGCATGGGCACTCCTTCATGGTCAGGGCAATGCCCAGCTACAGCCTTGCAATGTGTCCTCGCTGGTTGCCTTTCCAAATTCCACTGCTCCATTGCTCCTTCCCCCAAACCACCTGATAGGCTTGAGAATAGTCTAAGCTAGGGATGGAACATGTGACCATTTCCTGGGGCCACCTTAACGATGGACTAGGCCATCCAGCAACGATATAATCAGGAATTTTTCTAGGAATTTTTAGGCAAGAACTTAAAGCCATATTGGGACCATAAGGAGCCATGTCCTCCCTGAGGACAGGACACTTGGCTTCTGCTTCTGGCAAAAGGGAGATAACAATTCCAAGAACTACTGTGGAGAGTTCCTCTGAACATGATACTGAAATCAGTTTCAAGAAACTTGCATGCCCGGGTTCTAAATTGTGCCTTCAGAAGATCATGGCATGACACTGGCCCACCCCCTCCTTCAGCCTAATATTCTCTTTTGAAGCTAAGTCTCCCAGCTTTTCTGAAGTTTGCATGTATACCCTGGTTTCCAGAACCTCCTCTACTTGGATGTTGTCGGTTTCAGGGCCACTCTAGTTGGTGCATGTCTCCCTTCAAGTATTGCTCGAGTCTGAGGCTGAGTGCAGGGACTCGGTCCCTGTATTTCGGTCACTAGTGCTCTTTCTGAGCGGCCCTGCTCAACGCGAGCTCCTGCCTCAGTGCAGGTGTTGAAACTCTCGTGGCAGTTTAGACCATCGCTGCAAATAGTGACGATTTGTCACGTGCACGGAGAAAAGAATGAGCATGGGCTTGGACCTCTAAAGAGAAAGGACTGGAGGTGGAAGGAAGAGAAGCAGAAAGGAGGAGATGAGGACAGGAGAGAGAGGAAGCACGGGAAGAACCGGGGCTGGACGTGCAAAGACTCTTCCACCAGAAGCCCACGTTCCATGAGTTTCCTCTCTCCAGTGCATTTTCCTGGTCACACAGGGTGACAACAGCAAGCACACGTGCACACACACACTATGGCCTCGACCTACCCTGCATCCCTTTCTGACGACTCCCCTTGTCATTCTCCTCCCCTGATTCAAACATGCAGGAGACGCCTCTGTCCCCGTCCTCAGCCCTCTTCCCTCTCCACCTTTGGCAACGGGCTTCTCTGCTGCTCCTCCAGGACCTGCATTTGCCAGTGTCATTGATGGTCTCACTTTTTCTGAGTCTAGTTGAAAGAGTTTAGGGCTCTGATCCTGTTTGCTCCTGTGGCACTGATGAGCAGTCCCCTCTCCTGAAAACTATCCTCCTTTTTGCCTCCTGTGATGCCAACTTTCCTAGTTCAGCCTCCACTGTTGGGCACTCCTCTTCCTCCCCATTGACTTATCACAACTCTTCAGGTTTCTCTTAGAATTTGTTCCTCAGCTGTCTTCTTCCTTGGCTTCTCTCCAGTCTCTCTGAAAACCGAGGTCATGTCTGCAGCTTCAACTTCAATATAGATGACCACTTTCATGCCTTGGTGCTATCCTTGGTCCAACCAGGACATGAAAGTGCCTTGGGTGCATTCACATACCATATCAAACTTTGAGGTTACAGACTATAAGGCCCCAACAAAACCCAAGTTCAAGGTCAATCTTTAAACAGTGCCAGTGCAGAGGGCTTGCTGACCTCTGCACCGTCAACGAATATTCAAATACAAATTGGCAGCATATTCAGAGATGTCAAAAAGAGACTAGAGATTAGGGCCATGAAATCCCAGATAATAGGAAGGGTCTCAGTACTGTGGACACTGGCTATAAGTAAGGACTGTGGAAATAACTTCAGGATAGTCTAGCAAGGTGGCTGAAAATGTGCCTTAGAGGTTTTTTAGATTCTTGCCTCAGGCCAGGGAAATTCAAGGTGCATGCCACTGCAGCGAAACAGCTGGATTCTGTAGCCACAGTTAAGAGGCTGAGGGCCAGTCATTAACAGTTTGCTTCTGTGAAGTTCCAAGGGTAGGATTTTACATTTTACATTGGTCCTCGTTAAATTTTATCTTGCTAGGTTCTGCCTAGTGTTTTGGATGTCAAAATAATTTCGAATCTCAGTTCCTGCATCTGTCACATTATCTCCTCGTGCTCTCAGCTTGTATCATCGGCAAATTTTATGTGGACTTCTCCATCCTTAGCCAAGCAATTGATAAAATATTGAAGCCAGCCAAGAGAGCCGAGCCAGGTTAACACTTCTCTCCCGTGGTCAGTGGAGTTGACAGCAACTTATTAATCCACACTCTTTTAGAAGTGGTTGTTCAACCAGCTGCAATTTCACCTGATTGTCCCAACGCTCAGCTAATATTTCAGTATTGTGTCTACCAGACTATCATCCATCTCTGGCAAATGCTCTGTTGAAATCAAGGCGGATTTTTGTGAAGAATTTCCCCAGTTTTTTTCCCTGCTTCACCAAACATGGCGTGTAATAAAGAAAAAAAGAGGATGGTTATGAGGTTTGGCATAACTTTTCCTAATGAGTCACTGCTTCCTGTTCTCAGTGCTCACAAGCCATCTGCTTAATATTCTATTTTAGAAACTTTCCCTGGAATGAAATCTGATTTGCCATGTGTAGTTTGCAGAATTCCTCTTTTTCTAAAACTGGGAATGCATTTGCTCACCCCCCACCCCACCTCCTGGCCCTCCTTTGACTTCTCTGGGACCACATGGGTGGGAGATTTCCAAAAGGGACCCTGAACTTGCATGCAGGTTTGTTGCCTTACCTCTAATAAACTGAAGTTATCTGACCACCCCAAATCCTCTTAGTATTTTCATGCCTATCTTCAGCTTTTCTTTCTACCTGATGGTGAAAATCTAAAACTAGCCAATCTTACCACCATTCTTCTTGGCGGAGATGATAGAAGAAAACGTCTCTCTCCTTCAAAGCTTGTATCTGCTCCGAGCAACTGGACTTAGTCCAGCCTATTGGCTCTGAACATCATGCGTACCCTTCTGTCCTCATCCATTTATTCAGATCTCGGCTAAGTCTGAGCTGAAGTCCTCAACCGTGTTTTTGCACGCTCGCTCTGGTTGCTCCATCTACTTCCCATGGAAGTTCATTTTAACTGTGATTTCATTCTAAGGCTCTCTATGTTGCCACACCAATCCCCGGACCTCAGCTCCTCTGAATGCCGTAAGTCCTTCTTTAGAGACCCCTTGCCTTCCTGAAACAACATGACAGCATCGGCCTAATACCCATGACCTTGCTTTATTTTCTTGGGTCTCCTGCCATCCAAAGAGAGTGACAGACTTGCCAGGAATCTGCTGGACTTATATGTGCGGAGGTGTGACAAGATAAAGAGCAGTTGCACATTATGCCCAAGATGTTCCTCAGTGGTAAGCAATATCTCTTGGCTTAAACCCTTTCCAATGGAATCTTCCCAAATTCCTTTCCAGATTTCAACCCCAATCCATCTCCAGAGTGGAAATTTACAGGACTGTTGCCTAGCTACTGTATTTTCAGGTGTTTCTACTCATTATAAATCATTAGCCTGAGGAAAGAATACTATTCCTGGGGTGAGACAAAATGACTCTGACATAGTCCATTTAATTGAGAACTCTGCCCACTTGTTCCTACTCAAACTAGGTTCTTGGCTCACCTGCCTGTTGTGATCTCAAGAGCAAAGAATCTGGACAGTCTCCTTCTCTTTGTCTAGCCTGATCTTCCTCACCTCACTGACGCACATGGCCTGCTAAGTCTATGTATTTAATACCTTCAATTTCTCCAAACACAATATATATATTCCTGAGCACATAAAAACATAGCACTTTAACTTTATGAACTCTCCAAATGAATTTTGTGTCTTAAATATTGACTTAATTCCTTTCTTCAGTTTGTTAGATTTTTCTTCTATCAATACCACCCCTCATATCAAGTTTGAGCCAGACTGGGAAGTCTGAGAGAATATATTTCCCAGAATATTCTTTCTTAACGAAGGGTAATTTTTTTCCCCAAAACTCTCTGATATCTGATTGTAGGTATTTGCCTTTGCTCGTGTTTTCTAAGACACCCTTGTGATGTGGAAAAATGAATGTATTTTATCTGGCTCATCAACTGGGCTTCTGCAATCACTCTCCTGACCTTTCCTGCAGATATGGAGTTTGTGAGCCCCTCCACCCACTTAATCTCCTGAGCCCCATTCCTTAAAATAAATCACTTCAGAGAAAGAGACAGACGGAGATAAAATCTCCTGCTGATTCTATTTCTCTGGAGAGCACTGACGGATACCGATTCCTGTATAGCCAGAGCTCTAGAGCCTCGTAGAAAAGATTTACCTCTGTCAATATCTTAGAAAAAGCAAAAATTCCTGAAGAATTAAAGCAAATCTTATTTTCTACCAGAAGATGAACCAAAACTGCACATGAACGCAGAGAGAAGGCTCGCTGGGAATTCCAAAGATGCCACCTCGAGAAAAAGGCCACGGTCCATGAAAAACTCCCTTGGAGCTGGGTTGGCATCATCTGAAGGAGCAGTGGGACTTCTGAGGAGAGACTAGAGGGTCCACTCAATCAGGGTAGAAGGCCCCAGGAGCTGGGTCCTCTCAGCAGAAGCACCTTACAGGGATGATCTGAGGGGGCCTCAGGGTTGCATTCAGAACTGAAGAAGAAAGAGACTGAAAGCACCAAGGAGTGGGAGAAATGGCCCCAGGGCGGAGGGGCCTCCACTGTGGGCAGCAGGAAGGAAGCCAGGAGGCATCCTGAGAGAGGACCAGAGACTACTTTCAAATGTACAGAACCCTACCCTTCTGCCCCACTCTTAATTTCCCCCATAATCCCAGATGCAAAACATCTTATAAAAATATTATATAAAGCATATAATATAGTTATATAATTTGTAGTTATATAATACGAATATAGTTATGAACTATTAATTAATATAATAAAAAACCTGTAGATTATAATTCCCAACCTATTTTACTGCACCCATGTCAATTTCATTGCAACATTCACAGAACTGAAAACTCGGGACTTGCTGGATTATCATAAAGGAGACACCAACCCAGGATAAACCAGGTCCTACGTGGTCCAGCCTGGGCAAGCCTGAGCCTGCCTTTAACAGGTTGTGACAACTACAATTGGGGCAGGAGATGGGGCAGGAGCTGATGGGCGCCTTTGACACCACAAGTTTAGTTCAAATTTTCAATTTGTTTAGAAACAGGAACTATTTGAGATCGTCTGTCTTTAGAAATATTTTCAAATTCAAAATAATAAATTTAAAATCACTTGGTTTAACTTTCTGGCTTTAACTAAACTCATTTCCATACTTTTCTCACTGACTTATGATGCTGATAATTCTATTTACCCAAGCTTTTCCAATTCCATTTTGAAAATTATACAAACATACTTCCAATTTTAATTCTTCTTTCTTCTGTAGACTTTTTAAAAACAAAATTAACATTCATTCAAATTTTATCGTGCTTTACTTCACTAACAGTTGAGATAACTCTCATTCAAATATTTATTTGTAGAGATGTTTATGAGCCACCTACTGTCCATGATCTGCATCAGGTATTGGACAAAACTATTTATCTTTCCCTGGTCTCTTTATTAGAATCTATCCTTAAAGGCCAAAAGAAACCATCTTTAATCCTTAGGAAACACGGACATCAACTGCCTTTGAATCAGATTATCCCTACTGTTATGAAAATGCATTTTTTAAAAATTTTTAACCAAGATGCCACATACCTACTTGGCATCATGCACAAAATGATGGTTTGACCACGTAACTCCACTCTAAAGTGACTTTGCAAACCTTCAGACTCTCCCTTCCTCCCTTTGTTCTTTATCTCCTTTATCATTTGGGTTTGGAACAGTCTTTTCGTGGGTCTTTCTTACACTTTGACGCCTTCTTTTCCCCACGCTCCTCCCCAAGTTCCTCTGAACTGTGTGTGATGTGACGCTCCGCACTCCGGAAGGCTCACTGGCCTTTCCTTTGTGAGCCGCTGCACATGGCCACCCACAGGGCTGTTTGACAAAGCTATCACTTTCTGCCATACTGTCCTGGAGACCCAGCCTTCCGCTCAGCTGACCCCAGTGTGCTCACCCACCTCCACTGTGCCTGCCCTGGGAATGGCCTCCTCCTCATCCAGCTGCATGAGGCCATGTCGCCCGCCCCCCCCAGCGCCCCCATGGAGACTTCCACGTTCCCAGAAGCAGGTCTCCGGCAGCCCACCTGCCTATCATATACTGCCTCCTTGAGCTGGGCCTTCACCCTGAGGCTGGCCTTCCTAGTGTGAGGGTAGTTAAGAGCTTGCTAAGGTCTTGCGGTCTAATCCACATAGCTAAAGGGCCTGTAACTTTCTCTGAAATAAAGTGGGAAATTCTGATTTTACTACAGACTTTGCCATTTCCCTCTTTCCACACATTTTATGAAAATCCCTTGGGGAACCTTCCTTGCACCGGGCAGTCAGCCCATCTGCTGGAGGAGCAAGCATCTTCCAGAAGCTTCCAACCATCCAGATGTTTCCAGATGATTTCCTGGTAAACCCTTGATTTCTTCTGCTGTCAGAACCGTTTAAGGGACCCCAGAGCCTGCCCACGCCTTTCTGCTTCCTGTTTTCTGATCTTTATTTCTTGTTTTTGTTTACTTGACATCCATTTTTGGGGTTCTCAACTGTTTTGATCACAGATCAGGTAAATATTTATTGTGTGATCTTAGGGGATATTGTACATCAGAGTGCCCCTAGGGCATAAGGTTTATTTCACAATCTGTTATCATCATATTTATCTTCGAACCTCTGCTACTTGTGGAATTTCCTGTTGCGAAAAATTTTTTTTCTTAAAAAAATCTGAAGCATCTTTTTAGTGGTTTTGCTTCCATCTTATTTCAATTACCCTTTTTCTACTCTTCCTCATCTTCATCATCTCAATAGCATGTGGGTTGCTGTGGCCACAAGCATGAATTTGAACCCTATCTCTGACTCTTACCAGCTTGGGACCCACAGTAACCTCTGAGTTTCAGCTTTCTCATCGAAAAAGTGGGGATCGTGATAGTACTTACCTCAGGGAGACCTTTGGGGAAGATCAAGTGAATTCGTATGTGTAAAATGCTTCACAGAGGGCACTGGACATGCTCAGTAATGTTCATTATTATTGTTATCTTCAATATCTCTTGTAACTCCCATTCATACTAAAATCTAACCATAGCTTATGCTTTTAAAACTGCCTTTGAATTACATTTTATATGTAAAACGTGGTCTTTATCTGCCTGAAACTCCCAAAAATATTCCAAGGAAAAATCACTACTAGGAGAGCCTGAAGACTACATTTTCTCTCTTTATGCTTCTATAAGGAAGGTCATTGTGCTCACGTAACAGCACAATAGTGCTTCCGTTCAGTGTTGTTCTCTGCCTATTTTTAAATACATAGTTACACAAAACTACTTACATAATAAATCTTTCTATAAGTTGACAGCGTCACAATAAGGATTAGGGACAATGGGAGTATAAGAAGGTTAAGCTGTAAGCTCATGTATTAACCTTAAGAAGAGCATCATGGAGCCCATGAATTCATCCTGGGTACCACTGACAGACAGGATGCTG
The DNA here is from genome assembly GCF_021218885.2 of Marmota monax. Taxonomy (NCBI): domain Eukaryota; kingdom Metazoa; phylum Chordata; class Mammalia; order Rodentia; family Sciuridae; genus Marmota; species Marmota monax. Next base: position 12,292,036 of record NW_026695238.1, read on the forward strand.
AAATGATTATACACTTCATCCAGTTGGGACATCCCAGCATTCCTATGCCCATAAGTGTTTACATCTTGTGAAGAAAGACAGTTTCATCACTGCCTTTGTGTCTTAATATTAAATATCACCGGTAGTTTTGTCATCTCCTTCTACCATCTTACATAATTACTGACTCCTCCAAACTGCCTTTTTCTTTAAACTTGAGGATAAAAACTTAATCTCACATTGTCCAGATATGTTCGGTAGTAACTTGGGGTTCAAGGCCCTCCACTTGGTGAAAAACACCAGGCATCTTGCAGCCTAACGTCTTAAGATTTCTTGCACTTCTGCATACGAGAGAAAGACATCACCGGTAAGTCTCATATATCCAATTTCTTCTCACGTGTTAAATGGATGCTTCATTGTTTTCTAACTTACTGGGCATAAGAATCAATGTGCAGCTTGTTCTTGCAGGTTCTTGGTCCTACGGCAATCGGAGAATCAGCTGGGTTTATTCAGCACTGCATAGGAATCTGATGCGAGTGGCCCAGGAAGGACCACACACTTTCATAAACTCTTCCTTAGGTAAATAGGCCAGTCTGTCATGTTCTCGCTGATATAGGTATGCATGTAAGTACCCAACTCTGACCTCTCCTCCCAACTCCACATTCGTCCATCTCCAGACACAGCTCATGTGAAGCATGTCCGGAGCTGCACCCACCACCACTGTCCTCTCATCCATCGTCGTGACCATCCATCCATCACCCAAGCTGAAATCTCAGAAATCATCTCACCTGTCTCCATCTCCCTCTTTTCCAACTGCCAATCAAACTAGTGCCACTGACTTTAGCTCCCAAAGTCCCTTGAATCAGCCCTCTCTGCGTCTCTATGGAGGTTACCTCATTCCAGGTCCACACTGCTCTTTCGATTCATTGTGATCTCATCTGATTGATGACAATAGGCAGCTGACGGCTCTCAAGCTCTTCATACAAATGTTTCCATGGATGCTGGAGTGATTTTCCTAATAATACAGCTGTGATCATATGACCAGCTCTGCTTTGGGGATAAGGTCCCAAGTCCGTGGGACAACACTAAAGGCCTTCCTGGGCCTCGAGTTACTCTGAACCTCCTTCACCCAGTTTCCTACCCATCCTTCCCAAGACCCACTGTTCCCACCATCCCCTTTGAACCTACAGCTGCAGCCACACTGAATCACCAGGCACCATTGAAGATGCCAGCCTATTATACGGTCCTTTAACTCCTTATTCCAGAAAAGCTTCCCAACTCATTTGTCCAGAACACTTCTCCTCACATTTCAGAACCCTGTCCAATCATCTTTTCTGCAAAAATTTGTATGAGAATTATAAAAAAGATTTAAAGTACAATTGGCCCCTTTAAAGCAGAAAGAGCAGAGAAACTTGTGAAGAATGGGGGGAAAAATCATTGCTATTTATGGGAAAAGATTGAGCAGATGACCTTTTCGTCAAACCTAGGAGAGGTGGCTATGAAAAACACATTCCCCAGGAAATGCTGGACTTAAATCACTCTTTAAAAGGATGGGCTTCCAATTGTAGCCATCCTAGAGCAATTGAGGTTAAACTTATCCTTCCTCTGTAAACAACTAGAAAACTGGAAAAGGCATGTGAAACAACTGTTTTCAGATATTGGGCAACTGGCAGTGACAGACGGTGAGTGCTACAAGGACGGACTGCCCTGGCTTCTCCTGGAGAAACTCTGGATGCCGGGAGAGGAAAGGAAATTCCAAAGAGAGCAGAGGGTCTTCGTAGAGGAGACAGAAAAGAGTAGGGGGAAGCAGCTGGGACTATGGACATGAATACAGAAAGAGAGGAGCTGGCAGAGGGAGAGAGAGAACGGCAGATGTCTTCAAAGACTCCCCCTGAGTCCATGGATGAATTCTAAGCTGCCCATGCAAAGGGTGAGATTCCACAAGGCTGGATGACAATGACCAGAACTATAATCTGGACATTTTCCTTTGCACACAGAAGGCAGGAGATATAAAGGAGACGCTAGGTGAACACCACTTGCGTTCAGTTGGCAGGAAACCCAAGAACAGTAGAAAAACTAATCCTATGTTAAAGACTAAAGTTATCTAATAAGATTTAAAATCAAGACCTTAAGCTGGATGCGATGGCATACACCCGGAGTCCCAGCAACAAGGGACGCTGAGGTGGGGGAATCACTTTAGACCAGCAGTTCCAGGACAGCCTGGGTAGCTCAGCGAGACCCCCAACTCAAAATAAAAGAAAGAAAGGAAAATGAAAAAAGAAGAAGAAAAGCGAGAAGTTAGGCGACCAGTTATCCACGAGTCAGTTAAGCTCCTGCCATTACACAGAGCACACTCTAAAGGAGGGCAGCGGACACCGGGTACCAAGTGACAAAAGAAAGAAACCATGGCAAAGCTGGAAAGTCAGACTCATAACCCCAAGAAGTGACATCAGGAGAAACAGATCCAGAGTGACAGAAGCAACGATGAGCAGACAAGGACGTTAATGCAGCTGTAATCAATGTCTTAAATATTTTCATCAAAATCAGGAACACGTGAGTGTGTAGGAAAACCACAGCATCTGCTTCTCCCCTGCTCTCGCACCACGACGATCAAGGCTGAAAACACCTGTGTCCCCACGAAGCATGGGGGTTTCTCCCCACCAGCGGGCAAGCAGTGGTGGACACCACTGGGCGTCCTTGGAGCCAATCTGGTTCTGAAGCTGTCTACACTGAGGCAGCATCCTGCAGGTCCAGGGCTCAGTCCCCAAGACTGAGCCCCCCACACACTTCAGACGCCGTTCACAAGCCCCAGGTCTTACTTATGCTTCTGGCCGGTGTAAACCAGGGCACCCATCAATTTGCTTGAGGACTCACAGAACTCAGGAAAACACAGTCAGTGGTTTATTAAAGAGGACATTCACAGGACACCAAGGATGAGGAGAAGCAGTGGCGAGGTGGAGGGGAAGGGCAGGTGCCCACCCTCTGGGAACCTCCACGGGTTCAACCATCTAGAGGCTCCTAACCCCATGCTTTGGGGGGGTGTTTTGAGACTTTATTGAGTAGTCACCATTGCTCATAGATGGAGTGGGGAAGCCCTGCACAGCCCGTCCATTCAGATTCTTCTTGGCCTCTCTCCGCAGCATTCCTTCCTCTAAGGAAAGAGGCAGGACTCATTTTGAAGTGGACATCTTATCACCAGTTTATTTATAGCCATGTCCAAGATAGAGAGGTGGGAGAAGATCAGAGTGTAGGACCAATCTTGGGGAAGAGAAATTCCAGTTTCCACGGCCTGCTTGGAGAGAAAAGAAGAGCAGGTAAAGGAGGCTAAGAAAAGGTCAGAGAGAGAGATTTTGACTTTGTGACACTCCTTCTGAGGTCAAAAGCACCCAAACATTATTCTAGTCACTTAGATAATAACAAGAGCCATGGGAGTGAGGAGCCAGGAACCGTGGACGAAAACAAAGCTGAACAGAATATATTATCCTACCCCAAACTGTGAAAAGAACAACAAAAAATGATAAAAAGAACTTCTACAGATTAAAAATACAGTGTGAAAAGAGAAATTCACTAGATGATGTAAGCAAAAGATCAGACACACCAGATAAAAATATCGTAAAATTGAAGACCCAATGGAAACTATCCAAAATGAAACAAAGAGAGAAAAGTCAATAAATGAGTGAAGCCTTAGTGACCTATAAGAACCAGAAGCATAATTGAAGCCACGAGAAAAGAAAGAAAATATGGAAAGAAAGCAATATTTAAAGGAATCGCCAAATTTTTTAATTACATGATTACACACTCACAAGTTCTAAAAGCTCAAACAAACCCAAGCAGGATAAACACAGAGAAAATAACACTAAACACACAACTGATTTGCCAAAATCCAGGGACAAAAAGGAGAAAATATTAACATTTATCAGAGAAAAGAGACAAATTACATTTAGACTAACAAAGATAATAATGACCACAAATTTATCTTTTAAGCATTATTATAGCCCCAGACACAATAGAATGGCATTTTTCAGGTGCTGAAATAAAAACACACTATCAAGGTAGAATTTTATATACAATGGAAATGTTCTTCAAAAATATATTTTTCAGGAAAATAAAAACAGAGTTTGTCACCCATAGACCTGCGGTCAGAAATGCTACTAATGGAACTTCTTAAAGGTAAGAGAACACCACATAGAAATTTGGAATCAACAAAAGAAGGCAGAGCACCAGAAATGGAAAACTTACAGAAAAATATGAAAACATTGTTATTATTTTTTTTAAATTAGATGTTGATGGACCTTTTAGTTTATTCCTTAGTTTATATGTGGTGCTGAGAATCAAACCCAGTGCCTCACACAGGCCAGGCAACTGCTCTACCACTGAGCCACACCCCAGCCCTGTTATCATTTTTAAGTTCTTTAACAGGTAATTCATTATTTAAAGCAAGAAATGACAAAGTATTTTGTGGACTTAAACATGTATAGAAGTAAAATTCATAGCAGCACAAAGCATAGGAGGGAACCAGAAATACAGTTGTAAGTGCAGGTGATTCTAATGCTTCTGAGAATTAAGAAGCCGAAGAGACAGAGAGAGTCAGAGAGAGAGAGAGAGAGAGAGAGAGAGAGAGAGAGAGAATACAAATTGCTAACATCAGGAATAAAGGGGGGCTATCACTATAAATCCTATAAATATTAAAAAGAAAATAAGGAATAGCAATAAAAGATAATAAATTTGATGAACAGTATTATGCTAGCTATTTGACAATTTAAATGCTATTGACCAATTCTTTGGAAGACATTAATATAACAGACACAAAAAGAAATTAAAAAACTGGAAGAATTTATAGCTATCAAACGAATTGAATTTATAATTTGAAAACTCTCCAAAAAGAAAGCTTAAGGCCCAAATGACTTCACCAGTGAATTCTATCATCTATGTAAAGAATAAATTATTCCAATCTTCCAGAAATTCTTTCCAAAGTAGAGGAGAGGGAAACTCCCCAGCTCATTATTTGAGGCCAGCATCACTCTAACATCAAAACCAGATAAAGGCATTTTAAGAAAACAGCAAACCAATACCTTTGGTTGATGCAGATTCCACTCCTACTCCCCACCCCCTGCCAAATCTTTACCTATGTTCTAGTAAACAAATCCAGCTACATGGGAAAAGAATGGTTAAGTATAGTTCATGGCTGGAATGAAAGATTCGTTGGACATTAGAAAATCAATCCAAGTAAATTTGACCTTGTTAAAAAATTAAAGGTGAGACATCATCTAATCACCTCCCTACGTACAGAAGAAGCTTTTGACAAAATGGAACATCCATTTATGACAAAAATACTTATAGATTAGTGTCATGGTTTGGACCTTAAATGTCCCTCAAAGCTTATGTGTTGAAGGCTTGGTCCCCAGCTGATGGCACCACTGGAATGGTGTGGTAACTGTGAGGGCGCCCTAGGTCATGGAGAGTGCCACCACCCACCTGGCCCCTTCCTTTCCCTTTCTGCTTTCCAGCTACCAGGAGGTGAGCACCTTTGCTCCACCATGTGCTTCTGCCATGACCACCACAGAGACTAAAGTGAGGGACCAGGCAGCCACGACTGAAACCTAGAATGGAAATAAATCTTTCCTCCTTTTAATTCTCCTGTCTAGGTATTTTGTTATGGTGATGGAAAACTGGCTAACACACTAGGAATGGAAAGGAATTTTCTTAAATCTGAAAAAAAAAAAAGAAAGCAGACAGTTAACATCATGCTTCATGGAGAGACACTGAATGCTTTTTCTTCCGTGATCAGGAACAAGGGAAGAATATACACTCACACTACTTCTAGGCCATACTGTCCTAGAAGTCCTGGGAAATTCATTAGAAAATAAAATGCAGGAAGAAAGGAAAGGAAGAAGTAAAGCTGTCTTACTGACATGATGGCATGATTATATTTATAGAAAATTCTCACAATGTTTCAAGAAATTCCTAGACTAATTAGCAAGATGCAGCATAAAAAGCTTATATAAAATTGATTATCTTTCTATGTAATCACCACAAATAGTTCAACATTGAAATTTTAAACATTAACTTTTAGGAAAGTGTAAAACATGAAATAATTATGAAATAATTTAACAAAATGTGGACGTCCTATACTCTGGAAACTATATAATATTGTTAAGCATAATTAAAAGATACCTTGAAAAAGTGGATTCGAAGTCTCAATATTGGTAAGATGTCTTTCTACCCAAAGATCTATAGATGTGTGGCAAACCCAATTTCAAAAGATCCAGAAGTTTTTTATTTTTTTGTTTTTTTTTAAAGAAATTTGCAGTCTTATTCTAAAATTTATATGGAAATATGAGAATCTAGGATTTCTAAAACAATGTTGAAAGAGAAGGGCAATGTTGTAGAGCTTACATTATCTGATTTCAAAAGAGATAAATAAAGCTACAGTAGTAAAGACAGTGTGGTCCTGGTGTAAGGACGAGCATAGGGAACAATGGAACAGGCTGGGATGCAGAAGGAACCAGGCATGTGTGATCAGCAAATTTTTGGCAAAGATGTTTTCTTCCCAACAATGGTACTGTATATTTGGACAAAAAGTGAACCTGAGCCCTAACACCATTTGCAAACATTAACCCAGTCATGGAATTCTAGACCTCAATGTAAACACTAACCTATAAAAACATCTAAGAAGAAACACAGGAAAACTCCTCATGATTTGGAGGAAGGCAGAGATTTCTTAGAGAGATCATAGAAGAAAGAAGTACAAAAGTTATACCACACAAAAATTTAAAACTTATGCTCTTCAAAAGAGCATTGAGAAACCAAAAAGGTGGTCCATTGACAGGGAAAAATATCTGCAAAACAGGCAAATTAAAAAAGACTGGTGTCTACGACATAAACATAAATCCTACAAATCAGTAATAAAAGGATAACTCATTTTAAAGTGCAAAAGCTTTGATTAGATATTTCACAAAAGATTATACTCAAATGGCCAAGAAATGCAGGAAAAGACGCTCGGCATCATTATTCCAAATAATAAAGAGATCATTGTTGCACTCCCAGATAGAATGGGTACAATTAAAGACAGGCAATAATAAATTTGGGGGAGGATGCAGATTACCTGGAAGTCCAGTTAGTACAATATAAAATTGTACAACCTCTTTGGAAAAAGGTTTGTGGGTTTCTTACAAAGTTAAGTGCAATACCATACTCAGTAATACCACTTCTCAATGTTTTACTAAAGAGAATTAAAACTTATTTCCACACAAAGTTTTACAAAAGTGTGTTCATAACATAGCCTGTTAATAGAAAGAAGAAGGACTCCAGTGTCCATCACGAGGTGATTAGATGAACAAACTGTAGAATATTTGTTCAATGAATTATTTAGTGCTAAGTCAAAAAAGAAATTGCTCATTGCTTAACAGTGAGCAATAGCCTAGCTAAGTTTCAGGAGTAGATTCATAGCCACAAAAAGTATATCATCCTGCCGGGCAGGGTGGCGCATGCCTGTAATCCCAGCAGATCAAGAGGCAGAGACAGGATTATCTTGAGTTCAAAGCCAGCCTCAGCAATTTAGCAAGGTGCTAAACAACTCAGTGAGACCCTGTCTCTAATAAAATACAAAATAGGGCTGAGGATGTGGCTCAGTGGTCAAGTGCCCTGAGTTCAATCCCCAGTATGCCACCCCCCAAAAGTACATCATCCTGTGTTTTATACTTCTATATTAGAGAACTGGTGAGACCAAAGCTAGGATGGTTGGTAGCAACCATCGACGATCACCTGGAGACAGAGATGGGGAGCATACTGACCACAAAGGGTTCGAGGAAGCCCCCTGGACGATGGCTATGTACTATGTTCATTGGTCAAAGTTACCAAACTCTTCTCTGAAAATGGGTGCATCCTAATACTGATGTTTACAAGTGAGGTGCACGACTCGGTAGGACCCTCTTGAGGGAAGGTGATGGAGCACCGTGGAGGGAGGTGGCCAGTGAGGATTCCCATGATGAGACGGCTGGAAGGCTTTTAAAGATAGGACAAAATAATATGATATTTTGAGTCATTTAAATGTAAAACCCACACCCATATGTTTTCATTCAATTCCGTTGTACCCACATGTGCCTCAGTGAGTAGCTGTCTTTGAGCTGATGAAGTCACTGCATGAGTCTTCGTAGCCCAGGCCAATTCTGACCAAAGGCACATTCATTTCCATCTTTCAGTGTCCATCTCTGGACCATTGTTTTTGTTTTTTAATACGATTCCAGTTTGGGTGAGTTTTTTGTAGAAGAAGGATGAGTTCCTGTCTGGATCAGAGCTGGGCAGAGTAAAGGAAAGCTGTAGAGAGTGCAGCACAATGTCCCGTTCGTCAGGTGCCCAGAGTCAGAAGGGATCATGAGCCCCGAGGCCCTGGAAGTTGTTGGAAATTTCGGAGGTGGTATTAGACGTCACCTAATCATAAGCATGGGGGCCGAAGTCAACTTTATTTTCATTTCCAGGGACAGCTGGCTTGTGAGCCACACCTTCCTTAACCCCAGGAATGTGAAATCACCTTCTTCCTAAAGGGATCTGCAGCTGCCAGTGGCTGTCTGTGTCCGTGAACTTGAGGTCTAACTGATTTTTACATCCCCAGCACCTCCCATGGGTCTTGGCACAGAGGAGTCGTTCCACAAAGGCTTGTTGAAATAACATGGACAACTCAGACTCCCCATGGCCCAAGTCTGGGCCCAACGACAGAGTCATCAGTCCCCAGATCAGAGTTCACTGCCACGCTTCCTCTCCCGGCTTCCTCATTTTATTTTTTCACTTACAGATGGGCCTGCGGTTTCGCTTCCTGTTTGGTTGCTGAATCTCTGAGCACAAGACTTGGAGTCACGGAACCCTCTCACTTCAGCTTTCCCAACTCCACTAGGGCTGAGGTCTCGGGCGCTGGTGCTGCAGAAGTGCTAGGCAGGCACTTGGCAGCTCCTCGGCTGCAGCCTTGCTGGGAGCTACTGTGCCGGGTGTATCTGCAACAGAGGGCGCGAGGAGAATGCCCTGGGTTAGAAGCACCCTGTGTTGTTGGGCCCTGTCTCTCTGCTCTGAGACTGAGATTTTGCTACCTTGTCTTCTGAGTCGCTCAGTGGCCACCAGAGACCCCAGGCTCCTCCTCAGTTTCTTAGGATTGTGTAATGTCCTGACTTTGTACATTATTTCTGGAGAACATTGACACTTCATCAGACTAACTTTTATTTGAAAACACACCATTTTTGTACCAACATATTTAGAAGCAAATCACACCTTTCATACCTAGTCTTTGAGAAATGTGGCCTTACTGAGAGTCTCTAGAGAGTTTGCTGTCCTGGCTTTCCATGACACCCTTCAGCCAGGGGGTCCTTCTGCAGGTGATGTTCTCTTGGTACCCTTCTGGTGGGCCTGGTCTGGGTCCATGACCCACCTGAGTGGGGGACTTCTCCACTCCCTTCCGCCATCCTGAACCTTGACATGGGAAGGCCAGGCCACACACATCTGTCCATCAGTCACTGCCCCCTTTCTTCCAGCTCCTCCCATCAGTGTTTCTGCCTCAAGTGCTGCCTTCTCCCCACATGAGATTGGTACAGGGAGGTGGCAGAAGTCAAGTGTCTCCCCAGCTTGCCCTGAGTTGTGTTTTAATTAAAGCGTGGCTCTCTACCATCTGAAGTTCCCCCAGAGCCTCCCTCTCCTTCCAGCTCATCTCCTTAAAGGGCAGATAGAGTTAGAGGAAGAAGCTTTTGCCTCCATGATGCACATTATCCATAGTCTCCATCCACACAATCTCAGAGACAATGAAGAAGACAAAACGCTCGTCCCATGGAGGGTGTTTGTTGGTGGTGACTTGTTTGTTGGTTCTGAATGAGTCAGATTCACTTCAAGATATAAATGGAAGACAGCTCCCAAGTTGTCACAGGCCCTCTGCCAAGTGTTCCAGCCATCTCTAGATGTCACTGTGTAATTATCATGTTTACTGTCAATAGTGTTCAGCCGTCTTACGTGCAGGGAGGGGAGCCCTTCAGAGCGTAATTGCTGTTGTCTGAAGAGTCTCTATCCCACAGGTGAAGCAATCTCTTGTCATCTGCCCTAGAGGTGGCTAGACAACTGCATGTGCTTCTCAGATGCCATTCTCTGTATCCACCTCCAATTCAGTAACATCTCTGCCTTCCCCTGAGCAGCAAAGGGTCCCATCCGATCCCACACAGGCTAACTTTATGGAGCTCCCTCTGTGTTGCCAAATCCTTGCTCGTGCTGCTGAAAAAGAGAGATGCTCCCTCTTCTCAAAGGAATCCACAGTTTGGCAGTGCAGATAGGAAAAGGAGTAAATGATATTGACTCTGGGTGACGTGTGCAGTGTAGGAAGGTGACAGATGTGGTTCAAAAAGGGAAGGAGGGGGTCTCTCTTGAAGATCAAAAGAGGTCACCCAGAAAATCAATGCCTGGGGTTCGAAGGATAGAGAGAAGTTTAGCATGCCGAAGACCCAGATAAAATGTCCATGAGCCTCTACATGAGGACCCAGAGCTCTCTCCTCTCTACCCCCATCCCTGCTTTGCCAGGAAGATCTAGGGTATTGGGGAGGTGGAAAACAGGAAGACTTTTACTTTGGAAAAGGAGGGCATGACTAACTCTTGAAAAGAACCGAGTAGGTGGAGGCCAAATGAATAACACTGGACACATATATAGCACGTACCACCTGCCAGGCAGGGTTCTGAGTATGTGACTGGTATTCTGGGTGAGAGGATTGAACCCAGGGGTGCTCTACCTCTGAGCCACATCTCCAGCCCTTTTTATTTTTCATTTTTATTTTTCTGAGACAGGATCTTGTTAAGTTACCCAGTTTGATCTGAAATGTGTGGTTCTCCTGCCTCAGCCTCCAGAGTTGCTAGGATGATAGGCGTGCACCACTATGCCCAGCTCACTCACCTAATATTTGGCTCCGTATGAGAGATAGGAAAAAAAGTTTAAGGGCCTACTCAAGAACACCATGGCTGGGAATGGGAGTGGAGCCTGGAACCAGGCAGGGCGCTCCTCAGTCTGACAGCCATGAGACTACCAAGAAAAGGGATTTCCAGACTACATTTGGGGAACATTTTCTTTGAGAGCTGATTTTGAGAGAGAAGGAATGAAACCCAGGTGAAAAGTACTGGCACTGGCAAAACTGTCAAGGGATGACACAAAGGAATGTTGCTGCTTCTATCCCTCAGCTACTCCCATCATAGACTGGCTTTGGGTATTTTCTCAACTGGCCACAGTAAGGGCTTCTTATGACTTTGTGGGCCACTAGGCTCCTTTTCCTTCAAATGTGACACTGTGGAGATGAGTATTACCAGGACAGTGCAAACCATTCAGACAGGGGCGGCCGGAGTAGGGAAGGAACAAGGAGGGCAGGCAGCTTGCCCATGGACATGGGGAGCCAGGAGCTTGGGTTTCAGCAATAAGAGATGAACCTATGGATGACATCGATTTCATTTTCCATCTCTTCCAGGTGTAGCCCAGAGACTCGGTGTCCAAACAAGATCCTATCAGGTAGCCACACGAGCCAAGAGCTTGACAATGGCACCAGCAGCATCTTGTGCGTCTCACTTACCGACTTCTGAGAGTCTCTTTCCTTCTGAGTCCCTTGGTTCAGGTACTAGCAAGATTTCCTCCACTAGCTTTCTTCCTGTGCTTTGCAAAGCGTGGCTCATTCCCAGTCTGTACCCCAGAGGCCACAGACATTTACTTTTGTGGTGGTGGGGCAGGGAAAGACATAGCTTCTAGAAATCAAAAGAGTGTTTGATTTTAATTGAACAGCGTTCAGATCAGAAACCACGGGTTAAAATTAAACACTGTAGAATCAGAGAGAGCAGTGGCTCTTCATGGCAGGGTCCATTCTGTTGTCCAAGTGTCAAGAGACTGGCCATTCCTCGGGTCTGGGTTTCTTCTCTGGTGTGTTTACACATTGGTTTCTGGCGAGGGCAAAGTGTTTGCTTATGACCTTGAATAAAATGCAGACATCACCTCATTGGGTCTCATCAAAAGCAGAACTTGTCCACTCATTCATCTCTGTCAGACCAGCAAGAACAGCCAGGCTGGGTTATCCAGGGTCATGGTTTCCTTCCTAGGGGAGGTGAAGACTTTATCCTTCATTCTGATAACGAGGTTTGGGCACCCTGGAACCCATGATGGGGAAATGCTCCATTAACACCCAGCACTTCCTTTAGATTATTTCTTACCAGGATCAGGGAATGATACAGACCTGTGGGGAGAGTCTGGACTTGGATTTCAGGGGTTCTCCAAGGATGCAGGCTGGGTTCCTGCTATAATATTCGAGTTTCAGTTTGGAGATCCCTCTTCCCTTTTTGCAAGCAAATGTCTCATCTAGGATTCAGACTATATCCAGCATCCTCATCCTCATCTACAGGAAGGTTTGCAGGATGTTAGAAAGTCCAGTAGGGCCACTACCCATGTGCCAGTGGGAGAACTGTTTATCCTATCAGTAAAACCAACAGAGTTTTGCTTTGCCCTCCACTGAAAATTCCCCAGGGCACTGAGCAGACTGCCAGACAGTTTTGGAAACTGTCAGAAGGGGTCTGTTCAATGTTATTTACAATTTAGTAAACCTTAGCATTTCTCTGGTCTAGCCAGTTTCCTAACTGACCACACCAGACTCGCAAAGCTTTTCCATGGCTCAGCAAATATGGTCAACTCACGCAAGAGCTGACTCTCCCCTTGGGCCAGCATCTGAGCCTGAGCACACAGCCACCACGGCCCCAAGTGACATGCACACAGCTGGCAGTATGCTCAGTCTCCATTCTGTTGGGACAGACTGGGAGGGGCATGCAGACACAGGATGGCATCAGAGTTGGGACTGACATGCATCAGAGAAATTGCTGGGGCCAGAGTGTGTGGCCGCAGACCCAGTTCAGGTCCAATCTGCTTTCCAGTTCTCTGCAGAGAAGCAGAACCGGCCATAGATTCAAACCCGTGCTTCGATTTAAGTAATAGTTACAGCAAAAATTACACAGATGCTATTTATAAACACCTACATTTTAAGCAATTTCAAAAAATTCATTCATGTGTTGCAAAAGTAATTTATAGTGATTGGAATACTTTAATCAACTCACTTGTCTAAAGCTAGTGCCTCTCAAAATTTAATGTATATTGAAAACACCTGAGCATCTCATTACACTACAGGTTCCAGCAGGAAGTCTGGGACAAGGCCTGAGATTCAGCATTTTTAACCAGTTCCCAAGTGGTATAGATGCTGCGACTTGAATCTAGTAAAGCTGCATCTAGAAAATGTAATAGGCTTCTTCTATACCCAGCCCACTCACACCCGTCTCTCTGACTTTGTTTCAGGTCATATTTTTCTATAATCTACTTATTTTTTCCCACCAGTGTTATGGTTTGGATATGAGGTGTCCCCAAAGGCATCTGTGTTAATGCAGGAATATTCAGAGATGAAGTGATTGGATGTGAGAGCTGGTAACCTAATCAGTCCATCCAGTTTGAATGGACTGACTGGGTGTAATTGTAGGCAGGTGGGGGTGTGACTGGAGGAGGTGGGTGATGGAGGGCATGTTCTAGAAGGTGCATGCCCCCCCACCCCCGCAACCTTCCTACCTCTCTCTCTGCTTTCCAGTTGCCTTGAGGGGAGCAGCTTCCCTACCCCACACCCTTCTGCCATGATGTTCTGCCTCACCTTGGGCCCAAAGTGATGGAGTCAGCTATCTATGGACTAAGACCTCTGTTACCATGAGCCAAAATAAACTTTTCCTCCTCAGAGTTGTTCTTGGATATTTTGGTCACAGCAACATAAAAGCTGACTAAAACAAAGTAATTATAGAGAATGAGCCCCCTTCCAGATTAACACTGAAAATGTAACTCATTCTTTATACTATAGGCCCAGAATGACATAGGTAAGATTTTTTTTTCCAATACTGGAGATTGGCACTTTACCACTGAGCTACATCCCCAGTCCTTTTTATTTTGAGACAGGGTCTCATTAAGTTGCACAGGCTGGCCCCAAACTTGTGGTCTTACTACCTTAGCCTCCCAGGTTGTTGGGATTATAGGCATGGGTCACCACGCCTGACCACAATACCATGATTTATTTACCTTGATGAATAAATCATATTAATGGAAAGTCAGTAATATTTTAAGTTAGGGATCATTTTTAAGCCCATACATGTTTATCCTCTCCCTCTGTTACTGAGCCAGAAGGGGATGGGATCACTAGCAAGCTCACCTGGGCCTTACACCAAGCTCTATATTTCTCCAAGCAAGGAAAAGTAGTACAGAATAAAGTCATTGAACCCAGCTTCCCAGCAAAGAAGCATAGTTTGGTGGTTCTCCAGCCAGGGTGTGCCTCCTGCAGAAGACCTGCTGATCCACCAGGAGGTCTATGCCATCATGGGATAATGAGAGTTCGTCTTCTTGTGTTGACAATTTTACTGAAATATTGTGAAGGAAAACCAATTCCTCATTTTTAAATTAGAACACACATGCAAAATGAAAGAACAAAACACAAAATTCACAGAAATTTTAAAGATTAAAACATGAAATATTTTCTTGCTTGTGTGGCCAGTTGCTATAACCCTCTGGGATATAGCTCACACCTTTGTGTGCTTAGGAGCAATTTGTTAGATAATGTTGATTAACCAGGCTAATAATGGCATTAACCTGGTTTTACACTCTTACTACAGGTGAGAAACGTAGGCACGGGGGAATTGATTAGCCCAAGATAGATGATTAATTAAAGTAGTTCATAATGTGGTCTGGATCATGGAGATGAGAAAGCAGAGTCATAGCTGAGAACAGGGTATAAATCACCGTGTTATCCCAGGGGCAGTCAGGTGCTTATGTCTACTGAAATCTATAGAGAGATTGTTAATGTCCCCAATGTTCAGGCCCAATCAAAACAAATTAAATTAGAAGCTCTTTGGGTAGAATCATATATTATGGGTTTTGTTGTTATATTTGTTTTGCTCTTTAATTTCCCAGGTGATTCCAGTGTTTGATCTAGAATTGCAAGATGGAGCAAATAAAAATATTGGAATTTCACATAACTAATAAATATTTTACTACCATGTGACCCAAATATTGAAAGAGACATACTTTTTTTGGTAAAAGAATAGCAAAGCTAGTTAGAAGGAATGGGAAAAGGGGAGAAGAGGTCACTCAAGGGAGAGAGTAGGTCCTCTCAGAGAGAAGGACTATGGCTCTCACCAAGTCAGAGATATTAAGGATTTCTGGGTCCCCTTGCTCTTGCCTCAGTTTCCCATACCCCCTTCATTGGTTTATTTCCCTTTGAATAGCCTTCTGCAAACTTTTTTTGTGAGTGTCTGGGATGTCCTGGTCACAAGGAATGATCGAGGCCATTCATAATTTCAGTGGTAAGGAAGGGTCCCAGCTACATGAGACCTATTAAAAAGGTCATTTCTTATTTATCTAAATTCAAGCTTGACGAGATATCCTGAATTTCACCTACAGAGGCCAAGTTTGAGAGCAGGGATTCAGGGAAGGTCTTCGACTACAAGGGCTCCTGGGCAGCACTTCAAGGTCAAGTTGATCGTACAAGGTCAAGCTTTGTTCACTCCAGGCAGCCCTCGGTACCAAATGTGTTCAGTCTGAGACAAGGATTCAGAAGCCAAGGAGGCAGCATCTTCTGGATCAATAGAGCCCTGGGCCTGACACTTACAATTTTTCTCCAAAGAGAGAAACAGCAGCATTTACTGAAAGGTGAGCCAAGCAGGTGGGGATGCTTGTGGTTCATGATACTCTACTACGTGTAGCTTATGGTTCACTGAAGCATCTTTTCACCTGATTCTGCACGTTGTATTCACAGTAAATAGCTGAGCCCCCAACCAGACCTTGACAAAGTTTAAATGCTCCCAGCAGGAACTAAATCTCTTCCCATATGCATCAACTTCCTGCTACAAGCAGCTGGGCATCTTCTGAAAATGATCTACAGATTTGCATTACACAGCTCCTTCTGACCAACTTCTGTCTCCCAGGCCTGGTGAACAGGACACTGAGGAGCCCTCTGTCTGTTTTTGCTAATATCTTTCAAGGTTAAACTGCAAACAACCAACAAGAAACAAGAAGCGGTCAGAGTAGCAAACACCCAAATGATGACAGGAGAAAAGCCAGACCTGGGCCCAGCTGTCTTCTTCCGGGGACAGGGAGACCAGGGTGCCAGGCAAAACACTGACAGGCCACCACTACCAGAAGCTCCTGGGGCCAGCAGCTTCCATCTGGTAGCTTGATTTCAGCTGTGGCCACGCTAAGCAATTGTTCCTCGACCTCCCAGAGCTTGGTTTGCAAATCCACAATTTGCAAACAGTGCTCGGATTATTGTAAAGAAACCTGTGAGCTGTCCTGTTGTATAAGTGCTAATGTCTTTGTAACCTGACCCCACAGTTCCAGAAACAGAGGGTCCTTCCAGTGCATGTTTTCCTATTTGCCCAGGGAATGATTACCATTCCCTTCTGGTTCCAAACCCATAAATGGTAACCTATGGAAAACCAAACTGGGTTCCGCTGGGGACCATTCAACCCAGATCAACTCCCATTCAAACAGACCCCAAATCCAATACAAGCATTGCATGAATGAGGGGACGGGAGAGTGATGACGAGGCCTTTCGCAAGAGCACATGTGAAGGAAGGAAGTGGGGAGGAGGGCTCCCAGCCCAGAAAGGAGCCAGCCGCCTTTCTGCCCCCATTCCCACCAGTGGCAGAGATTTCAGCCCCCACCAGATACACAAGCAACCAATTAGCCCTCGCTGGCCTCCCTCCTGGTGCTCCAGATGGACTCATGGTCGATTACACCCAGAAGACTCTTGAGGGCATGTGTCCCTTCTCAGGTTAAGACTGCAATCCCGTTCCTTCACTGAGGCCCCTGCTGAAACTTGGAAGACACAGAATCTTCCCCCCCGGGCAAAGAGCCCAACTCTTCCTGCTGCCCAGTCACACTGGCGGCTTTCAGTGGCCACAGTGACTCATGTGGTTCTTGTCCACCCACAAGGCCTCCATGGGTGAGGACACCATCTGCTTACCAGGAGCGGTGTACACAGCAGCAGGCCAATTTGGAGGGCCCAGGAGACAGGCGCCAAGCTCCCAGGGCAGCATGTTCTCCTCCAACCCCACCTGCTAGGCATCTGGTTCATTAGCCATGCACTGCGGGAGTGGCTGGAACATTCTGAGGGATTCTGCACCCTATGCTAGACAACGAGAGCTACCAGGTTAGTAGGAGAGTCTCGGTCCTCAAAGTCTCAGCACTTAAAATATCTGAAGGGAAGGAGGAAGCCCTGGAAGATGGGAGACTTGCAGGGAGACATAGGATGATTTTGGCATGTGATGGGGGAGATGGAAAGGATAGAAGGACCTCAAGGAAGGAGTGTGGGCAAAAACTCTATCACAATAACCTCCAGGCACCTCCAAGAGAGCCACAGCTGGGCGTCAGCCAAGAAAATGCTCAGGGAACTGCAAACTATACCCAGAGGTGATCGTCAGAGTTCCAAAAAAAGTGAGAAGTTGGAAATCCCTTGAGTGCCCAACCACGAACCGTGACTGAAGGTTTAGAGAGTGACCATTGGACAGTCTGTCACATGACATGCATTCACTCCTTTCTCCATTTTGCAGATATTTGTTGAGCACCTACTCTACCTGGCTAACCCTGGAAACACAAGTATGAACAAAAAAGAGGAGAGCCATGCCTCACCACAGAATATACTTTAGCAAAATATACATGTGTGTACGCTTGTATATATACCCATAAACTCTCGATATATATAAAATACATATGATATTTAATAAATGTGTATGTAAACATATATACTGATGTATACACATACATAAATATGTACATATATAGATCTTAAACGGTCAATAAGTCAGAGTGGATGTTATGGATCTGTAGGGATTGAACCCCTTATTGGTAACAGATGGACAATGGGTGAGAAGATTGCTGGAGGAACATAGGCCATATGTAAGGTATCTAAACACTAAGCAAGGTTCTTCAAACAAATTTTAAGCTCTCTGTGTGTGTGCGGCACTAGACAGTGGTGTCTTCCTCCTCTACATTCTGCTCTTCGCCCACCTCCTACCTGCAAGTACCAAAAACCTTCAATCAGGTTCAGGTGAGGGTTGCAGACAAATCAACCTGTTCTGTTTCAGAGAAGAACACCTTAAAAAAAATAAAACTGGAATTCCTTAATAATATCAATCTGAAGGCCAGGATCACTTCTTTGCAGAATGGAATGGTTTGCCCAAGTCAGAGCTTGCTGGATAATAAGTACAAAGGGGGTCAACTTTCAGCTGGGCGATTCTCTGAGGGCTCCTCTGGGCACTGGGGGATCTATCTGAGTGAGCAC
Source organism: Marmota monax (assembly GCF_021218885.2). NCBI lineage: Eukaryota > Metazoa > Chordata > Mammalia > Rodentia > Sciuridae > Marmota > Marmota monax. Next base: position 12,310,356 of record NW_026695238.1, read on the forward strand.
CACGTGTCCACCCCTCCCTGCTGCATTCTTGCCATTAGGGAAGGAAGAGGTTTTCCTTTGAAAGTAAGCAAAAATGACGCCATATTCCATAGGGTGAAAGCAAGAAGGGACAGAATATTCCACACTTATGTGTATGTGTATGTTGTGTGTGTGTATGTTTTTTGTGTGTGTGTGTGTGAATATACATGGGATACTGGCACCAAACACAGGGTCTTGAGCAGGTAGGCCCTACCACTGAGGTGTATCCCAGTCTCATCCTAGCCCTTTTTAATTAATGTATAACTTTAAAATGCTTTTCCACATTCAAGAGAAGCCCAACAGGGCACAGTCCGAAAGCACCCTGATTGTAGATGCCCCACCATGTCCTCCTGTCCCTAGACTAAGTAGCCAGCCACAATTGGCCGAGAGGCTCCCCGAAGTCTTATGGAGGCTAATCCAAGCACACTGCCTTATTTCCCCTGATTTCCTTCAATCCATTTCCTTGACTTAGAGTGATCTAAAATTAGTTATTTTAGTATGAAAACATTTTAAACAGAATTGTTGATTTTTAATACACATAAATGAAATGTACAAATAATAGATTAAAATTCTGGGTTGCTCTGGAGCTGGGATGGGGGAGTTATTTTCAGTTAGAACTAGATTTAAATATGTTGCTGGGCCACAAAAAAATATAGCCATTATTTTGAGCCTAGTCTTTGGCACTTGGAAATTAATTTGAGAAGGGATCTTTGAAAATGCAGTGGGGGCCAGTCCTGAGGGTACAGAGCTCAAGGCGACTCTTTAGCCACTGTTTGACAGCAGCCAAATTGATGAGCTTATGGGGTTATGGCAAAAGTGGGTGTGGAGCAGAAGGAACTGCTATTGGATATGGTTTCATTACCCTCTCCCTCAAGGTAAGAGTCTTCCCACTTCAAGCTGACCCAAAGGCTCTGCTCATGGGCCTGGCTCAGCCTTGACACTAGACAGTGGTGCTTCCTCCTCTATATTCTGCTCTCTGCCACCTCCTACCCGTGAGTACCAAAAATCTTCAACCACTCCCCACCCCAGGAGGGGGGAGGGCTGGGGTGTTGCAGATAAATCAACCTGAATCAGTTTATTCACCCTAAACTGTTAGAACATGCACAGCTCAAAGCTTAGCCTAAAGCAAGTGCAGGATAGATGTTTGTGGAATAAGTCTCCAGTGAGCAAGGTCCTGGACTCTGGCTTGCTCACAAGCAGGCCAGGAGCCCGATGATCAATCAGGCAAGTGTGTGAAACTCACTTGGTGTAAACTCCTTATTTGCAATAATAGAATTAAGGGAATTGGGTGAAAGGGAAGGGCTGGGAAGAGTTCACTGACACTCTCCAATCTCCCAGATGTGATAAGGTGGGAATCACCCCAGATAATGGCTGCCTCTGGTGCATGGGATTCAGCTGGGAGATGGAGTCTCCACCCAGAGGGACCAAGTGATCTAGTTAGGGGAGTACCTAAGCCAATGGAAGAGGCTAAAGGAAAAATTGTCTGTGCCTGTAGCAATGGAGCTGAGAGTGAGTCTCCCCTGGAAGAAACTTGCTGGGCATCAGTGTCGTCTGTGTTGAGTGGTAGTTTCCTCCAAGGGAAGAACGATGAGGGGTGGTGCAGAGATCCCCCATACTTAGGGGGAACACCCAAATAATCAGCCTTCCCAGAGAGGGTGATTCTGCCTAAGGATACGGCCCTGGAAAGCAGTCAGCAATGTAAACTTTAACCACCAACGAAACCCTCCTGCCGCAGGTATGCCCGTGGAGCCAAACCAGCAGCTCCACATCCACAGCTGTTTGGATCGAGGTTCTTAAGAATTCTATTATGTAATCCCTCCTCCTCAGTAGCATTTGAGAATTAAAACAAATCCATTGAAAGCCACATAAAGAACAAGGCACAGGAGTCACATCCCTCGCTGCCTGGCTTCAGACATGGGAGACTCTTCAGTGGGTATTATCCTGCCCTGGAAGCCTTCTGCATTTAATCCCCTGGGTTCAGAGCTGAAGCACCCATGAGACTGTGGGACCTTGGGAAGCTAGTTAAATCCCACAGGACTCCATAGGACTCCTTGAGCTCCCCACGCTTCACCTCTCTCCTGTACCTGCAGCGGGCCTCTGTGGGGCCAGGACACCAGGGCGCTTTAGGAGGAATAATGACTCAGTGTGGAGTGTGTGGCATGTGCCAGGAAGTAAGCTGTTGGTCCTTCCAGGTCACGAACCTGTCTACCTCTGTTGTCCCACTGACCTTGGGAAAGTCATCTCCCACTCTTTCAAGGTCTCAGCTGGTTCATCTGGAGAGTGAGAGTAGAACAGATTAATTGGCAAATGCTCTTCACCTGTCCACAACAGGTGAGGCAGTATGGAAAGTTTGACCAACTCTCTGAAAGTGCCCTCTTCATATACTTGCACACGGTTCTCAGAATCAATTCCTAACTCCTTGTTTTCTAAATGGAGACTCGGAAGCAGCTTCTCTGCACCCACTTGTGTTAAGAGACGCAGAAACAGTAGCACCCTTGATGAAGGTCATGACATCCAGGACAAGGTGATTCCTGCTCTGCCTGCTATGGTGGTAATGGTCAGCTGCCTTCACAAAGCGAACATGAAAATCTAAGAGGGAGCAGCTTACTGGCACATGGGACATGCTGAATAAATATTTGCTGAATGGATAAATCAAGGAAGGTCTAAATGGATGTGTGAGTGGAGGGATAGATGATGATTATGAACAGGAGCTCTGGTTCCAAGTCTTAAAAACTGTAGGCTCTTGGAAAGCTCTTTATACCCCCTAGGACCTAGGTTCCCTCACCTTAAGAAAGGCAGTAATAAAAAATCCTATCTCACAGGGCTATTGCAAAGATTAAAGGAAATAATTTGTGCAAATTGCTCAGCACTTTGGCCAGCATGCATTTAGCCTCAATAAATGTTAACTACCTTTATTGGAATAGTGAAATTCATCGTACTACAAAGGAAACCTAAATTGCTCTAAATCCTGACTATTTGAGATGTTTACACATTTTCAATACTTTAGAATGAATAGTGCACTGCTAGAGCCACCCTGAGACCAGTCAGGAAGCACCAGCAGGTCCTGAGCAGGCACTTGAGAGCCGTCCTGTGCAGCCAACAGTGAGTGCTCCATGACACTTGTCACACTAATGGACAGAATGAATTGAATAGATAGAAGGAGGGAGGGGTGGATGAATGGAGGGCTGGATGGGTGGGTAGATGGAGGGATGAAAGGGGGGAGGGGTGGATGGAAGGATGGATGGGTGGAGGGAGGGAGGGATAAGGGATGAATGGGAGGATGGATGGGATGGATGGGAGGATGGATGGATGGGAGGATGGATGGGATGGATGGATGGGATGGATGAGAGGATGATGGGATGGATGGGAGGATGGATGGGATGGATGGGAGGATGGATGGATGGGAGGATGGATGGATGGGATGGATGGGAGGATGGATGGATGGGAGGATGGATGGGTGGGAGAATGGATGGGAGGGATGGATGGGAGGATGGATGGATGGGAGGATGGATGGGAGGGATGGATGGGAGGATGGATGGATGGAAGCTGGATGGGTGTGGGTGGATAGAAGGAGGGGTGGATGGAGGAATGGATGGATGTACAGAGAGATGGAAAACATGAAAAGCCTCAGAGGGGATGACAGCTTGTCTATTTCAGTGGTTCTCATTCAGAGGTGATTTTGTTCCCCAGGGGATGTTGGAGATACTTCTGGTTGTCATTAAGTGAGAGGAATTACTGGTATCCCATGCGTAGAGGCCAGAGATGCCACAAAACTTCCTACAATGCACAAACATCCCCACAATGCAGAACTCTCTCATCCGAAATGTTGACAGTGCAGAGCTTAAGAAAACCTAGTTCGTTGCTTTTAAAACTCTGCTCTCCCATAGAACACCTACCTCCCTGTCTCTATCTCACTCATGCCTGCATGTGTGTCTATGCAGTAACACACACAATACATGCATTTTGAGGGTAGGAGTGCCTTAAATTCAGCTCCATCTAAGGACCACTTTGTGTGATGATTATATTCTTTATATCAAGGTATTTACAGACATCTCACTGTAAGAAAGATCATGCTATCGTGAGTTAAATTGAAATTCCCCATGGGAGTCACATTTTGGAAAGGCTGCAAGAGTTGCTTGCCTTTAATATAAGGGAAACACGACATCTGAATTTCAAATTGGTAAGGGGCCTTTTGGGTTGAGAAAGCAGGAAATCGCCTTATTAAAATATAATTTGCCCATGGAGTATTTTCCACTTGGACTAGTTCAATAATAAAAGGATTTCAATTTTGTGAACATTCTCTTTAGCACCTCGGAGTTTTCAAAGAAGCCAGCAGAAAAATGACAACAAGTGAGCGTCTGCTGGCCTCTCCTGCCACACGGCAGCCAGAAAACGTGTTTGTGGGTGAAATTTTAATCTGCAAATAAGAAAATTTGAAATGACTAGTGTGGACATTCAGCTGAGCAAAACCCACGTTACAAAAACCAAGGAGCTGCTGATCCAACCCAGAAACGGAGGTTTCGGAGGCGCCAGCTGCATTTCAGCTCTGCGTGAAGCCTGCAGCAGGCCTCCCTCCCTGCAGCCCACAAGGGTGGTGTTCTCTGCCCCCCCACCTTCACCAGAGGTCTTCCAGCCCAGCCCCCTCTCCGTCTTCAATATACCCATCCTCTCTCTTGTGATTTGGGGGGTTTTATTGTTATTTCAGGCTTTATCAATATTTAAAAATCTATGTACAGTGAAATGCATGGATCTTCAGTCTGTAGTCAGATGGTATTTGACAAATGTATCTTGTTACTGTCACTCCAATCCCCAAGTGGACTATTTTCATCCCCTAGACATTTCCTCAGGCCCCTTTCCCAGTCAGTCCTCCACCCTCTGTATCCAGAGGCAACTGCTATTTGGATTGTGTTAGTGGTATTCTAGGGGCATCAGGGACCATTGCAAATAAAGTCACTATGAACACTCCTCTGAGGCTCTTTTTTTTTGCTCTGGAGCAGTCACCTGGGGCCAGTTGCTGGGCACAGAGCAGATCCTGCTTATCCGTACCCCGCATGCGAGCTCCAGCCCCGCGGAGCTCTTCTGTCCACAGTAAGGTCCCCCCTCCCCCACCTAGGAATTGCTACCCATCCTTCAGGTCCTGTTAGATGTCACATATCAAGGACCCTTTCCTGACTTCTACAGAGTCCACCAGCACTCCCTGCTCAGAACCCCCATCCTCCTGCCATCAGACCCAATACCATGACATGTCTGATACGTCTTTACTCGGGCATCACCCGGTCAGCTATAAGTACAGCTGAGTCGGCAGTTCCCAGCTCTGGCCTCTTACACGCCGAGTGCTCTATTAACCTCTCCTGGACAGATGGACAGTGAAGGACAGGGAGATGGAGAGCCTTGGGAATGGACTAGCTGGCCCAATGGCTCTCAAACTGTCTTAGGCTCATCATATCCCCTCAGGGACCACTGGGGTTGGGGGGAACAGATGAGTGAGGGTATCAAATAGGCTGGGCACCAGGGACCCCTAACCAGGGTCAACTGAGAATCTTGTTTATTTTAATCTGTCACAGAAAGACAATGTGCTTTTGTTAAATAAATAAATAACTGAAAATCACCAGCCTAGTCCTGAGCTCTCAACTGAAACATCTCCAGGAAGGCAGTGTGTCTGGTGATTTTATATTAAACACATACATACAGTCTTCACTTCACTAGGAGTAAGGGCCCAGCTGGACATAAGGGATAATTCCAAATGCACATAGTTTGGACCAAAGAGAGTAAAGTCAATTTGTGGAGTAGAAACCCCTTAGGGAGCCTCTGAGTCCACCTCTATTTCGTCCTCTGAATATCCTGGTGTCCATTCATTCAATAACTGTTTCTTAAGCAGCTACTACATGCTGTGAGCACTTTTTTAGGCACTGGTTGACGCAGAAGTGACAAGACTTAGAACTTAAGCCATCGGAGGGAAAAAAAAACAGAAAATAAACAATTAAAAAGGTAACTCAATGTAATTTCAGATAGGAGCAGGTATGGTGGAAAATAGTAACACCAGATAAAAGAAACTGGATGGAGACGGAATGAGCAGCTAAACATTTATATAGGGTAAGCTGGGTATTAAAGCTGTCAGCCATCCTGCCATCAACAGAAGCAGCCTGACAATGAAGCCATCCCACAGAGAAGGGCAGGACCAAGGGGACTGCAGAGCATTGGAGTGAGAGCTTCTGGATTGAGCTGATCCTAAAGCTCACCTTGATCCTGGACCTCTAGGTGCAGGATTTCCTTACGGTTGAAGCGACTGTGGGTGTTGTGTTACCTGTCGTCAGAGGCATCCTCACCACATATGGATGAGATGGCTGGTGGACAATTCAATCTTCTTGGGAGCTTTCCCTGACAAGTCCTTTCAGGAAGAGACCAATATTTGCTTGGAAATGAACTTGATGTGCATTTGAGATAGAAGGGACCCTGAGGGCCACAGCAATGGCTCTACAACAAAACAGAACATGGAATTAACTTTCTTGTGGTTCTGGAGAGGGAGATGAGCATGAGAGAAGACCAGGAGATGCAGTGGAGTCTGTGTGTGGTGGAAGGCCACTTCCCAGGCCTGTGCCCCATCTCCACATCCCATAAAGTCCTCACTAAAGTCTATGACCACCCCCTCGAGTATGGTGGTTGTAAGGAAACATAATAAATTGAAGCAAATGAAAAAATATATACATTTGATTGACAAGTCCAGATCCTCCACTACCCAGCCCAGGTCATCAGATGCAAAGGAGAGAGATCTTGCAGAGACTTTGCACATCAGCGTGTGAAATCCCTCGGCCACTCCTGCTGGTGCTGTATGAGTCCAGAGTCTCAAAGTGTGAAGCCCCTGCCTTCGTTGTTCTCCCACATACAAGCTTCCATTTGTCCCTCCTTTAATTGATCCTGCAATGTGTTTTTCAATCCATTGGAATAATGACTTGTTGGAGGTCAGACACCAGGCCGGGAAGTAGTGTGATAAAGTTGAATAAGACAGAGTCATCCAGGGGTGGATGAAGTGCATTCACGGGCATGGGGCACCTACTATGTGCCAGCACTGTGCTAGGCCTGAGGGGTGTGGCTTCGCTCAACTATAGAATGCGGCCTGTTACGGTTTGCATATGAGGTGTCCCCAAGAGTCCACATGTCAGACAGTGCAAGGAGGTTCAGAGAGAAAATGATTGGGTTGTAAGAGTCTTAACCCAATTTATGATTTAATCCCCTGATAGGGATTAACTGAGTGGTACCTGAAGTGGTGGAGTGTGGCTGGAGGAGGTGGGAATTGGGGTGTGGCCATGGAGTATATATTTTGTATCTGGAGAGTGGAGTCTCTCTGCTTCCTGACCACCACGTGAGCTGCTTTCCTTTGCCACACTCTTCCTCCATGATGTCCTGCCTCACCTTGAGCCCTGAGGAATGGAATCTGCTGTCTATGGATTGAGACCTCTGAAACTGTGAGCCCCCAGATAAACTTTTCCTCCTCTACAGTTGTGCTGGTTGGATCATTTAGTCACAGCTGCAAAAAAGCTGATTAAAACATGGCCCTAAGAAAGAGGTCAGGCAACTTTGTAAAGGGCTAGATATTAAATATCTCAGCCTTGAAACTTAAGCACATTATGTAGCTTCGTGCATAACAAGGGAGAAAATGAAGTCCCAAAAAGGAACACTAAGATATAATAATAACCGTGTCCTTTTCGTGGTACTATCAGTCTACTAGAAGAAAGAACAAAATCCTTGAAAGGGTAGGAAACCTTTGTGCATAACTGGATTCAAGGTGAGCTTGATGTCTGCAAAAAAAAAAAAAAAATATTGGACCATACTTGGTCTCTGGGCCTTAGTTTACCAACCCCTGCTCTAAATTAGCCACTTCCATTCCCTCTCCTCAGTTTTGAAAAACGGCTGGGGTGCAGGAGGGATTCTTATCACATTGGGGTTCATCAAACCTCTTAGGAAGGGTGTCCAAGTCCCTGCTCTTTATATTGTGACCTCGCAGCAGTCTCCTCTGCCACACTTGGAGGATCTGATGGTGTTCCCGGACCCCGTCACTCCCTGATGGGGGCTTTCCAGGAGATTTTCCAGACAGTCCTGCTGGCCAATGCTGAGCCACAGGCTCCCCTCCAAAGGGGAAGGAAGCTGGAAAGGTGACCTCCAACATCTTCAGCTCCCCTGTGTTAGACAGGGGAGCAGTGGCTGCTCTGGAGGCAGCTGGGGGGTCTGTGGAGCTTTGTAGCCTACACTCTGTAACTATTTAGCATACGTCTTTCTTTCCTGTAGTTTTAATGTTTGCCCTTATAAGTAAAACTATAAAATTCTATAAACGAAAAAAAAAGAGGTCTCAAAATATTTGTACCCAAAAGTCTGTTGTTGTTATTGTTTTTAAATCCATATCCTTCGAGAAAAAGATCAAATCATAATCCAAGACAAGCTTCAGTTTCTGTGGGTCCAAACCTCATTGTGCTAAGTGGAGATTTTGGTACTTACATCAAAGAAAACAATTCTCTGGGGCTGGGGATATCGCTCAGCTGGTGCTTGCCTCACATGCATAAGGCCCAAGGAAGGAAGGAAGGAAAGAAAGAAAGAAAACAATTCTCAACTGTTAAGATCCCTAGGAAGCAACTCGTTTGTGTGTGTCATTTCCTTGCAAGAAGAAAAAGCTTAGGGGAAAACTCTCCAGTAAGCTAGAGACACCGCAATACCACTCCCAGTGGCAGCCTTTCCTGTCTTTACATTGTGAAGGCCCGTGGATGAGAACTGGGCTAATTCTCAATCCATCAGGTCACGACCATCAGCGCTCTTGGGTCTGAGCAGTAGTTGACCTTGTCCAATGCACTTTTCCCAGACAGTGCAAGATGGTGGAGCGTCTAACACTTAGACAACATGCTCCAGGCCAAAGCAGCTCAATGAGCACATTCAGGGAGCACCACCTACAGACCACAGTCACACCCCCACCATCAGAGCTTTGTATTGACCTACTTTGTAACAATGTAGCTAAAGTAAGACTGACAACAATAACAACAACAGCTAACCGTGCTGAAGGCTTAAGGTGCACTGGAAGGGGGCTGAGTAACACCCCTTCTGATGTGTCATTCTCTCAATGCCCCTTCATGGGACATCCTACCATTACCCCTATTTTCCAAATTATGAAGCCTAGGTCCAGAGAGTCGCTTGCCCAAAGTCATTATCAAGTTAATGATTAAAGCAAGGTTTTAATCCACTCCTACAGATGAGCAGATGGAGGCCAGTTAGCCTCCCCTCCAGGACCCTGTTTATTGGACCTGTTTGTTAGATCAAGATCTAATTCAAAGCAAGCCCCAGACCCAGGAGCCAGGGTCCTTGCGTGTGGCTCTTGTTGCTCATCATCTGTCTGATGCAGAGCACACTCAGAGGGACGAATTATCATCACTGAACGTCCAAATGAACGAGTGGATGTTTTCAAGGTGCTCAGGGTCTGCTCTCAGCCTGTCTGAATTCGTAGGCTTCATTAATTTGCTTTAAAAAGAGAAGTCGTGATTGGTGAAAGACTAAATGGTCTTTCATTCTCCAAACAAGTCCTTAAAGGGGTGTCATGTAGACTTACTTGGAGAATCTGGGGGATTGAAAATGATTAGAGGATCAGACAGAAGCAGAAGAGCAGCAAGCAGAGGAGACCCAGCAGGGTGGACCCAGCTGCAGGGCCTCAGGGGAGTGGACCAAGTGGGTTCTACTCTTGCCAGTGTTCCGGGGCCTCTCCTGTCGTCCTTGGAGGTGTCTGTGTGCCTCAAGACCAGCAGAGGCTTTCACAGGAAGAAGGAGGGAGCAAGATCTGCAGGACCCTCCAGAGTGTTGCCATGGCAACTCAACTGACAGCTGATGTTCTGTTCTTACTTCCAAACACTGAAACAAGCTAAAAATATTAATATATTGCACTGTATCATTTAATAATCAGAGTGTAGGTTTTTTGCTGTCGTTTGTAAGATTAGGGGCAGATGTTCTGAGAGGAGGGAGGGGAGGAAAAGTGTCTCGAATTATTCTCTGTGCTTCAACCCCCCCCCCCCCCAGGCACCTGATTTCAGAACATCACTTGGCCTTACCAAAGTTTCCCTGTGAAGTTAAAAATGCATTTTCTAAAATTATACAGGAACTCCAGCGCAGCATTTAGACACAGAGTGAAATTGAACACAGGGTGGCTCTGATCTACCTTCAATTTTCTAAGGACAAAGGAGTGGTTGCTGAGGCAATTTCATTTGACCCCTGAAGGAAAGCAGCGTGAGGTAGTTCTTGAGGTCACTGGTAGCTGCACATAATGCCTAGAAGCAGCTCTGGATTGCATCTCTCGACATTCACACATGCCACATTTCATTGGCAAATCAAGTTGCACAAATTAATTTAGTTTCCACCCTTCATGTTGACAAGCAGCACTGAACATCAATCAGGATGTAAGAGAGGCTCCCAGAGTTTGTAGGAAATGGCTCCAGCAGCCATGGGACTATTATACTAGACCATTTTGGTTTACTTTCACAAAATACCTGATGCATGCTAACTTTATCAAGACAAGAGGTTTTTTTGTCTCACAGTTTTGGAGATTCAAGGTCTGAATCAGAGGGCCCCATTTGTTTGGCCTCTGGTGAGGGCCTAATGGTACACAGTGTCACAATGGTGGATGTATATGTGGGAGGAAGAGATGAGGTCACAAAAAAGGAAGCCAGAGAGAAACTCAGGGACTGGACACTCTCTTATAACAACACTCTCTCATGAGAACTACTTTAGCCCTTTCCCAAGATAGTCCCCCAGTGACCTAAGGACATCTTACTCACCCACCTCTTAAAAGTCCACCACCTCCACATCAGCACACTGAGGTCCAAGCTTCCAGCGTATGGACCTTAGGGGGCACAGGATGTCCAAACTGCATGAGGGGTATTGCTCAGACCATTTAAAATATCACAAACATCAGGATTGCTTGTTTGACAGCCCATTTCCAATCCAAAACGCTTTATATAATTTTGAAAGGACAAAAGAGACAGGTGCATCCTTGACTTGCTAACATTTATTCAATATTCTTTGAAATTAGCAAGAATCAGAAGAAGCACATATCAATCAAATACAGCCACAAAAAATATCTTGGATATAAATAAAGATGCACTATGAGAAATACTCACTACAGAAGGAACCAGTACTCTCTTACATCTACTACCTCTTAGCAACAAATAACTCAGAACATAAATTTAATTTACTCACGATATAAAAACCTTGACTTTCAAAAGGAAAAATATGGATCAAAACCAATCGTAAATTGCCTCGCTAGGCCAGCTCGTTACGTATGATTTCAAGGCCAAGTTCAACGACTGTTACGAAAAAGACAACTTGAAAGAATGTTTCTGCAGAGTTCAGTGAAACAGAGCAGAAGTCACTTACCCATGCACAGAGTAAGGCAAAGGCTAATGTCATCCAGGTTAGGAATAATAAATTGAACTAGCTTCTTTTTCACAAAACAAACATTTCAGACTTCTTTTTAAGTAACGGGTATACTGTATTATGCATCATATTCTACTTTACATGATTTTCCTACCTCTACTCAAAAAGCCGGCACTCACATGTCAAAAAGAAACTTCTCCTCGCTTAGACTTATTCTGTAACAACCACAGAAATTCATCTGGGCTTTGCGGTAGTCTCTACCATGAAAAGAGCACACACAAGGAGAAGCCTACGGTTTAGAGCTGAGAGTACATTAAAACGTAGTCTATGGAGTTCACAAATTCGTTTTTAAAATATTTTTTCAAACTAAAAGCTGCAGAAAATTAGTTCTTCGATATTCTACTGAAAACTCTTGAGCAGCTAACGTTTTTAAATTTCTTAAGCTTTTGTTTTTCTTAAAAATATTTAAATGAGTGTAGTATCTCATCTTTTTGAAAAATAATCCCCCCAAAAAAAGATTACAAATCTTTTGTTTTAATCAGTGTGACCAAGGGTTTGTCGTCGGGACTGTAATCCTCATAGGCGATGGGGGTCACGTCGTACATCGCGGGTCGGGATTTCTTTCCAAACCTGAAATTAAAGAGAGGGCATTCTGATGAGACAAATATTGGACTCCAAGTCCTATTAAGGGCAAATGGTGAGAATAAAAGATTCAAGAATCAAATGGAACTGTCGAAGTGCTCTAAAAATATATTCTTCAGCCAGTACAGAAACTTAAGACACCCTGATATTAAAATTGAAAAAGTGTAAATGGTAGTCTTTGGTGCAGGAGGGAGAAAACGCAAATTTCACAGAGCGTGGAGCCCAAGTGAATGGTGACGCTTCCAGGTTGCACCCTGGCAGAGCAGCAGCCAGCCAGGACAGCTCTACAATAGGTTTTAAGAAAACGTGTATTGATTTGTTTTTCTCTTCCAAGACCCATAAATATTTGGAGAGGCAGGTTTATTTTACATCCACATTAGTGCCTGGAATACAGAATAGCTGGACAGGCTCCCCGGGACAGGCTGTGGGGGTGGTGTCAGGGAACAGACAGCCTCTCCCCGGGGGAGTTTGGGGGAACAAGCTGCGAAGGCTCTCAGAGCCCAGCAGGAGGGCAGAGGGAGGAAATGACCTAAAATACGAGGTGTTTGTCCACAGACTGCCAGGATGGCCATCCAATCCCACCCACCTATTACTCCCACACCCTCCTGCTTTGCACACCCACTAGCCACTGCTTTTCTCTGAGCACAAAGCCACCATCCCAACAGATTTGTATATAGCAAAATCCCCCTTGACAGCCAACTGACGCCCAGAAGCCACAGGAGTCAGAATCCAAGTTCAGAACTCCCTGCCAAGCCAGTCTTAGGGTGGCAATTATTAAAATAAAGCAAATTCAACTTCTGGGTGGTCGCTTCCCATTCAGGACCTCACCTTCCTAAGCCTCGGGAGTAAAACATGACTTAAGCAGTTTTCCATATGAACACGCCCCCCCCTCCCCTTGCTCCTTTTTATAGACCACATTTTTTTTAACTCTTTCAAATACATCAGGGCTCATTTAAAAAGGAATTTTTCCAAAACTCTTAAATTTTAAAAAGGTTATTAGGATGGAGCCCTTAGGAATTAAAGGCTTATTTACTGTGACTTCTCTTTTCTCTTGTCTTCCTATTTCTCCCTTTGCTATCTTTCGAAAGTCCTTCTCCTCTGTATGGAAAGGAGAGGAAGGTGGAGTGGCAAGGAGAAAACAGTGCATGCTTCACGAGATCTTCTAGTTTTTTGTTTGTTTCTTTCTTTCTTTTGGTACCTGGGATTGAACTCAGGGGCACTCAGCCACTGAGCCATAGCCCCAGCCCTATTTTGTTTTTTATTTAGAGACAGGATCTCACTGAGTTGCTTAGTGCCTCGCTGCGGCTGAGGCTGGCTTTGAACTCGTGATCTTCCTGTCTCAGCCTCCCAAGCTGCTGGGATTACAGGCGTGTGCCACTGTGCCCTGCATGATCTTCTAGTTTTAAACCTCCATCTAGGTTACGTCCCTAGTCACTCAAGAGGGATTAGCTTTCAAGGGTGCGGTGGCCTAACCCGGCCAGGTGGAGGCCAGGGTTAGGGTTAAAGCACTCTGTCCCAAGAACCCCCACAGCTGTCACTGCAATATTAAGAGGGACTTAAAAAATGTGAAGTCTCACTGAAGATCCATGACTGTGCCTGCACAGAGGAAGCTGGCTCAGCCCTCAGGTGCTGATCTGAACTGAATGAAGCTTGTGTAATCAGAACAGGGAAAGTGGCAACAGAGTAAAGCTCACTATATCCCATGCTTCTCTGCAAGTCTGAAAATGTCAAAAGCTCCTATTTAAGGTGCAAATATCTTGACAATCTTTTTCATATCATTGCTAGATAAATTGGTCATAATAGTGATATTTTAGAAAAAAAAAAATCCAGCAACCCAGTGGCTGCTCTTCATATCCTAGCCTTGTAGCCATGGGATTGTTCACTGTGAGAACTCTGATGTGAGCAAGGAATCCTGTTAACTAGTTGATTAGTAAAAGAGCTGGCTGATAGGAAAAGTGCAAGCAACTTAATAAGTCAAACATTATCTTTTAAAAACCTACTTCTATATGATTTCACAGTTTGAAGAACCTGTTTTCTCAAAAAATCTAGAAAATTCAAGCCTCTACTTTATGCCACTCATTTGCCAGTGATAGTTCAAAGGACATGGACTGAGTGTTGCCATGGACCCAAAGGCAGGTGTGAGGATGGGTGTCTCAGATTCACCAAGTTTGATAAAGCACTTCCTGAACCCGCTTCGGAGAGGGCCATTTGCTCACCCACGTATGTTTAAAGTAGACCACAAGGAAGCATCCTTTGTGTCCAGGCTGGTTTATGTGGCCATGTGGCATGGGGCATGTTAACACCAATCAGAATGGGTCATAAAGTATAATGCTGACTACAACAGGAACCTGGGCAAAGTAAGCAAACAGCCCCAGGACTAGAGAAAGAGACAGCCCTGGAGCTCTACTTCAACTTCCTGGTTTGCGAGAGCCCGTGCAGATTCCTTGGGTGAGTCGTGGAGGTCTCTATTGGAAGTGCAGAATCTGCCACGTGGAAGCTAAAACAGTTTGCTTTACAGAAACACTGGAGCTTTTTAACACCCAGTAAACTGAGGCAAGACTTTTCTGGAATCTCACAGCTCTCACAGCGGTAGGCTCCCACTTGGTGATAAATGTATGTGCGTTCACATCCATGCTGAAAATGCTAACAGCTTTTTATATCTTCTATCTTAGAATTGGGAGGACATTAAAAATCAGCTAACCCTTGTAAAATTCCGTTTTAAATTCTCAGGCACGAAACCAATGTAAAAGGTTGCCTATTTTATTGCAAGACTTTTTATATGACTGCTCTTTTTTTTTTTTAAATGACATACTTTTTTCCTTATCTGGAAGGTATATTTTAATTGTAAAACTATAAATTGGAAACTAGAGAAAATTATAATGTAGAGTAACCAGATTCTAGCCTTTTGCCTATTTTTAAATAAAGTTTTATTGGGACACAGTCAAGCCATTCATACCGTTTCTGGCTGCTTTCGCATTACACAGGTAAAGTGCAGTAGTCACAGCAGAGCCAGCTGGACTGCAGAGTCCAAGCTGTGGTGTGGGCCTCTGAGGAAGACCCCCGGAATTACCCTTAGTCCATCTCTCCAAAGGACCTGGTGTGGACATTGTGTGCATTATTCTTTAGTCTGTCTATCTCTTGACCCTATATCCTTTCAACTCCCTTGGCAAATTTGTATTGAACGTCTCCGAAAGTGACACATAGACTATTTATTACATATTCTGACAAAACTGAGAGAAGACTACACACTGTAACTGGGGGTTATACTCAACGTTCTGTGTGATGTTCCTATGATATGGTAGCTCATATCCCACGACCCAACCATGACACTTGGGAATGTCTGCTTGAGGGATTTTAAAAAGATGAAAATGAATTGACACCCCCCCTCCTCCTGGAAAACAGCCCATTGGCCCTGATCCCCTGGTGGCTGTGTCCACACCTCCTCCCTTGGCCCCATGAGGGTTCACGCATCAGGCACTGTTCTGGGCACTCATTCAGCACCACCTCCCATGTCTCATTTTCACTGATGGATCTTCTCATCTTGCTGTCACAGCAACTCTGTGAGGTGAGCACATACCATCTGTGCCACTTCACAGATGAGGAAGTGGAAGCTTGGGGATAATCTCAAGGTCACAGTCCTTGTGGAAGTGGAGCTATGTAGCTCCTGAGCTTGGGTTCTGAACACTTCCTTGAAGCCTTCATGCATGTGAGGGCCTTAAACTGCAGCTCTCACTTTTGCTGCTCCTGACAAGCTCATGTGCTGCAGGGTGTAAAGGCATCTGCTTCAGATCAGCACACCTGCTTTGATCCTGGCTTCCTCACAAACTGAGACCCTATGTATACTGCACTGCTCTGCTGAGCTCAGACTCTTTTCGCATATGTAGGGAACTGAAGAAACACACGACCTAGGATTCTTGTGAAACTCCTGAAAATGTGCATGATAGTGTAGACTGTGTCTGGCCGACGGAAAGCTCTCAGTCAATGTTGGCCGACACAGAGGCACTAACAGAAGTCTCAGCCCAGCAGTAACAGTAACACAGACACACCTCAAACATGGTGACCAGTCTTGCATGCCTATTTCTCTAAAGAAACAAAAGATATTGCCACAAGTTATAAGCCAGATCAGAGTGTCCGTTCCTCTTGTTCACAATCCCCCAAAGTCAGGAGCTAAAAGGATACAGCAGAGAATGTCAGGTAGATCTCAATTTGGGAAAGGCTGAAATCAGAAGGTTTCGCGCTCTTTGGGGGAAAGTGAACATGTCCCTTCCCAGTTCTCCTTTTTCTGTTTTTCATGATCAGACACCTCTAGCACATAGAGCAGTAAGCAGTCGGCCACTGAGATGTGACCTCAGTGTCAGACTGTGGAGAGCCACGGCCTTGCTCCTACTGCTCAGCTGCAGACCCTGTCTTGTCTGTGTGTAAGCAAAGCAGCTGTGGGACAGATGGCTCTTGGTAAGAGAGAGAGAAAAAAAAAATGAGAAAGAGAGAAAGAGAGAGAGAGAGAGAGAGAGAGATCCTTCTGACATCAGAATCACCAGGCACAGCCAGAGTATCTTGTGAGTGTCATAGGTGACCCACTCAGAATGCATCTCGTGTGGCCTCTAGGCTGCAATCAATCCAACTCACTATCACCTCTAGGCTTGTGGTAGGAGACATCCCATGAAATGGACATTAGCCACAGGCCATTGCTAGAAACTAGGGAGACAGTAACATCAAAGAGGCTGAAATTCTGCCAAGGCTCTTCTAGGATTTCCAAGAAGAGACAGCAAAGAAGCCCAAGGAGCCAGACACCCAGCCATGACCTCTCTACAGGCAGACTGTTGAAATGCTGTTGTGCTGCGTGAACGTTTAGCAAAGATTTCCTAAATTCCAGATAATTGGGAAAGTATTATTTTAATGCATCTGTGGTCACGGATGCATGTAGAAGCATGCTGATTAGAAACCATGCCTTAAACATTTTTGACAAACATTGGCACCATGTAAGAGCTGGGTTCTATCAATGCTTTCAAGTCTATTCTTTCTTTCAATCGTATTCAGGTAACTATCTTCCCAGTGGGCTATACAGGCAATATGTTCCAATGCATCCATCTTGAACTATTCTGGGTCTGAAATAAAATACTCCTCCATGGCAGCCCTGAAGGATTTTAGTTGCACGCGCCTTGGGGATTGGAGGGAATCTGATTTCTTGGGTCTCCCAACACATCAAATAAAGCAGCCATGGATTCTGATCCCTCCTGGTGAACCAAGCTCCTCCAGGAACAGAAAGGAGAGAGAAGACTCTTGAACATCAAGGGAACATGTCAATTCTCCATTCCTTTCTGCATTCTCTGCTTCTGGTTCAGTGATACTGCAAATACATCCCAGAGTCACGTACTGAGCTGGTGTCCTGGGATGAATCTACCTCTCAAACGGCTTGAAGCACCTAACCCTAACCCTGAACTGAGATCATGCATTCATTTCAGCCATCAAATTTTAGCAAAGTTTACTATGTGCCAGGACTTGTTGGAGCCATAGAAAGAAAAACCACAGGAAAGACTTCTGGACTGCATGCTTGATATTGCTCCATCAGTGAACAGGGACCACGGCTTACTTCAACAAACAAGTTTGTGGTTAATTTTGAAATGAACATTCTTCGCAAAACATCAGTAAAATGTAGCTTATTTTTTAGCATCATATAGTAGATTTAGAGAAGTAAATATAGGATTCTCTATATATTCTGTGACATTTGTAATTCAATGTGACTGCCACAGTTTTTTTCTGTGCAGGTGGGGAACTGTATTTGTGGAAGGTTACATGATCTGTCTGGAATATAGAGTCATGGAATGGAGTCGTGAATGCCACACTTCAGGCACCTGGACTAAATTTCTCCTGTGACACCCTACCAACCCTTGACTCCTCCAGAAAAGGAGGCTGCATTATGTGAGCACTAAGTGCAGCGTGTAGCTGTTTATCCTTATTTTTGTGGGTCTTTAAATCAAAGGGAACCATTTATGTCCATGTGGACTATTTTAAGAGCAACATAAAGGCATTCCAGAAAGAAATCGTCAAAAAATGTTCCAATAAACAGTGATTAAGAATCAGATATGTGCAGTCAGGGACCAGTACAAGGTAAATGAATGGAGCATTCAAAGCTAGGGGCAGATGAAGAAAGGCTTGCTCATGAAGAGGTCCTGACACGCCCCCAGCACCACGCTGAACGTGTTTTACCCTTTAACACCCTCTCTGTGGATGGGAAGTGCTGTGCCCAGCACCCGGGACAACGGTGCGACCGCGCTGCCCGCACTGGCCGCTCACCTGGCGTGCCGGATGGAGGCGATGGCGCTGCTGAAGTCGCTGTCGATGCTGCGGCAGTTGTAGAACTCCTCATAGGCCGGCCGCGAAGAGCCCTGGTACTCGATGCGGCTGATGCGGCAGATGCCCACGATCAGGATGATCAGCATCAGGACGAAGGCGACGCAGAGGGCGCCGATGATGATGTAGAGGGAGTGCCGCGGCATGTTGGTGAGGCTCTCGGCCATGTGCCCGGACTTCCACTGGAGGTCTGAGGGCGGAAAGAGCAAAGAGTGGGATAAATGGGACCCGCGGGATGTGGGGGTCTTCCCCACCCGTGCATCAGTAACAACTCTGCAGGAAGAATTGATTTCTGAGAATAATCCACATCAAGGGCTAATACCATTAATGCATAAAGACCTCTTCTAACTCACCTCAGAAAAATAGGCAAAGGATATAAAGAGGAAACCACCAAAGAAATTTTAAAAAGGAAAATTGTTCAGCTTTATAATTACTCTAAAAAATGCAAATCCTCGGCCTGGCATGGTGGCACACACCTATAATCTCAGTAGCTCAGGAGGCTGAGGCAGAAGGATCACAAGTTCAAACCCAGCCCAGGCAACTTAATGAGACCTGTCTCTAATAAAATATTTAAAAGGGCTGGGGATGTGGCTCAGTGGTTAAGTGCACCTGGGTTCAATCCCTGGAACAACAATAAAAAAAAATGTAATTCCCATTCCAGCTCCAAACATCATTTTAAAATTATGAAAACCACAGTTGGCACAGAAATGGAGATTGCAAACTGAACTGTAACCCTTCTTGGACTCACTGAATGCTTTAACCCAGATATCTCCGCTTTAGAATTTATGTTGCAGAAATAACCCTGGAAATGCACAAGCCCTGTGTGCAAGAACATTTATCTTAGCACCACAAATTTTAAATGTAAGGTTGTTGATCATCACACATTTGGAAAAATGCTCAAAAAAATAATCACAGAGACCCATGTACTTACGACTCAGGGTTAATAGATGTTAATGTTTTATCATTTTTGCTTTTGATACACACACACACACACACACACAAATTACAGGTATCACTAAAGGTCCCCCACATTTGCATTTCCTCTCCACCCACCAAACCCCCGAATGGGAAACAACCTAAATATTCAACTATAGGTGAAATGGAAAGACACTTCATTAAACAGCAGAAGAGAAAAGAATGCCCCAAAGCAAGACCTACTCACAGAGCATAACTGGGCAATGGCACTCAGTGGAGGCCTCCACCTACACACTGGGAGGCTCAGCCAGAGGGAGGACCATGGAAAACAGTTTGCTTCCCACTGTGGACTAAGCTCCTCAGCAACACCTCACTGAGCCAGAACCCCCACGAGATGTGTAATTCTCCCTCCCCTTTCTGCAGAGAGGAGGCCGGGGAAGCTGCCACCCCTCTGGGATAAGTGTTCTGGAGGCAGATCTGGGGGTCACTGCACAGTGATCACTGGAAGGCCTGATGACAAAAGATTTTTATATGCTTCCTTATACTTCTCTGTCTTTTCCAAATTTTTAAAAGGAGAATACTGTATTCCTTTTACCATCAAAAAAAAAAAAAAAAACATGAGCTCTGGGTAGAGATGCTCACAAGATTATCTCCCAGTGTAACAGAAAAGATTGTGCTCCTTGGGACCACACCCTCCTTGTTTTCAATCCCAATTCCAAACAATTGACCTCCCTGAACCTGTTTCTTCATTTGTAAGATGAAAATAACAATGCAGATTTCGCTGGCCTGCTATGAGCATAGGTTAGAAAACATGTTAAAAAAAGAAGAAGAAGAAGAAGAAGAAGAAGAGGAGGAGGAGGAGGAGGAGGAGGAGGAGGAGGAGGAGGAGGAGGAGGAGGAGGAAGAAGAAGAAGAAGAAGAAGAAGAAGAAGAAGAAGAAGAAGAAGAAGAAGAAGAAGAAGGGGTATGGTAGGTGAACTCCGAGGAGGAGGAGAAGCTGAGACGCCAGAAGGGGGAGGACAGGAGAGCATGCTGACCTCCACTGCAGATGCTCTGAGCTGAGGACAATGGAGCACTAGTTACCTGTGTGCTTCCTCAAAGCTCCGAACTGTATCAACAGGAGAAAATGAAAGGACAGGATGAATTTGCTGTGGTTGGCACTGGTTGTCAAATCATGCCTGTTTACAGATGTGCACACGAGTGGAAACTCTAGCTAAGGTGAATGGGATTTGAAAGGAAGTTTTGCTAATTAGAAAGAGCTGGGTTCAACCAAAGAAAAGCTGAGTTCCTTTGGGAAAGAGGAGGACTTCTCAGTTTTATTCACCTTGTCACCACTGTTACCACCCTTCCAGGCCACCATTTGCATGGTATCTGGATACAGGATTCACAGATGATGGGAACAGGAGTGAGCTGCCTTCCCATGAAATCCCCAGGACTCTTCTCACTCTTCTATTTTCAGTGAGAGTATTGGTGGCCTCTGGATACCCAGTCCCTCATCCTAACTACGTCTTCAGTGATGATGGAGCCAGAATCAGCTATTCTTGATCTTGAAAAGTTGTAGCCTGAGGAATTACTCAGAAAGATACCCAAACACAGGGCCAGGCCTGCAGACCCATTTCCTAGAAGCTTAAAAGTAAAATAGCCCATGTATTTGTCTTGGATGCTTCTAGAATGTTTGGGAAAAGTGGATGAATTAAGTGGCTTCAGACTTTGCATCCAGATCCTCTGATTTCTGAGTATTTTACTGAGACCTGTGAAGCCTGATTTTGCCATTCAAGTCTGCCTGCCAAGCTCAGGAGGTGACTCCAGGAGCTTAGGGAGACTAAATGACCATTAGACCATTTACTGCTCCATCTGAGCCAACTCATACACAGGCACACGGAGAAACATAAATCACAACAAGTAAACAATCTTGGTGGAAGGGAATAGGTGTTTTGTAAAACCAGCACCAAGGCTCAACCCCCAAATCGGCAGCCCTTTCATTTGGCAATACCTGGAGCACAAGAGACGGCTCATTTTTCTGGCTGAGAAAGTAAGCGTGATTCACTTGATTTCCAAGTGTTATAACATTCCCTAAAAAATTCTGCTGCAGGCTGCAGTCCAAAGCTCACTGGAGTATGTTATAACATACATTTAGCATCAACACGAGGGCGGCCAGGACAGTTTCTACTCCAATGTGTAGAGTGCCCAGATCTGGTCACCAGGGAGGATCATAAGAGTCCTTGATGAGTTCCTAGGGCCTATGTGTATGCTTTATGTAAACAACTTACATGTCATGTTGGTCATGTAAACACAGTGAGTCCACAACCACGTGGGCCCCACTGCAAAACACCGCCATGTGGGATCACGAGCTCCATGCAGCACCGAGTTCCAGGTCTGACGAGCTGCCTACACTGTTTGTGTTTCTCTCCATCTGCTCCATTCCCCAAATCCCCATGTTCCAAGCTATTTGGACTTTGGGGAAAAGTTTAGCAAAATTTCGTCTAAAGCCTCTGCACTTGTCCCTCCACTGTCCTCTTCTTTAAATTAGATTCCACTTTACTGTCATCTAAAACTTTTCTGATGGAAATGAAGCTGCCCACTCTGCAGGCTAACCAGTTTAGTAGCCAATACGTGGAAGAAACCCAGTACCTTCTCTCTGTCCGAGAGGCAGCAAATTTATCGGCACCAGGTGGTTACAAATGCCATCTCCCAGCCCAGGTGCCTTTCTCGCAAGTCATCGTTTTGCTGCATCCTGGGAGTTCAATCGCATGAGTCATTTACTATGCTGGCTGCAACTCAGCCCCTGGAAAGATCCTGAACCAGAATGCGCAGAATGAGATGCTCTCACGGGCCCCAGCAGGTGCGTGACTGAGAACACACATGCATGAGCTGTTTGGGGAAAAACGTAGCAAACAGAGTCTGAGGGATCATTTGCATTTTTGTTTAAACTAAATGTGTTTGAGATGTTGTACTTCTCAAAGTGCTTTTGCATTTAACATTTCAGTTGGCCTCAAACAATCACCTGTATCTAGGTAGAAGCTAGACTCAGAGAAGCTGCTTGAGGTGAATCAGTCAGTAGCAAGCTGAATAAAACTGCATCTGGGGGCTGGGATGTGGCTCAGTGATAGAGTACTTGCCTAGCATGTGTGAGGCACTGGGTTGGATTCTCAGCACCACATATAAACAAATAAAATAAAGTTCCATCAACAATTAAAAAAAATGCATCTGCTGAAGACCTCCACTCCACCAAAATAGACTTTAATTGACCTTATATTCATTCTAAATACATCCCCCATGTCTATGTTTTGAATTTACCTTGGTGAAGGTAGGTAGACTAGTTTGCCCATCTAAGTTATTTAAAACACAGTGAAAGTACACGAGAGCATTTTGTGATGATGTCACTTTGTAGATATCTAACTGTCCAGAACAACTGCAAGGATGGATTTCAAATTCCATTATGTCTTCCACAGCTAAAGGGTATTTGTACAATAAAGTAAATGAAATTAAAAAAAATAGCAACCTTGTTTAATTTTCAGAAGAGGAATGCACAGAAAAGGGAAGGGAAGGACTAGATTTTCTCCTTCACAGAGATCCATTCACCAAACATGCACAAATTAAACACTTATGATGTGCTGGGGATCAGAGCAGGGAAGCATGGCTCTAAGGGCACCAGGCTTTTGAGGGATACAGAGATCAATCAAATGATCACAAAATCAATGTACAATTGTGCTGAGTTGGTGAGGGGCAAGCTGTGCAGAGGCATGGCAGAGGACCAGGGGTGCTCATCTAATTTAACATCAAGAGCATTTGCACCAGGGGCTTCCAGGTG
This sequence comes from Marmota monax, assembly GCF_021218885.2. Lineage (NCBI taxonomy): Eukaryota > Metazoa > Chordata > Mammalia > Rodentia > Sciuridae > Marmota > Marmota monax. The sequence continues at coordinate 12,333,493 of NW_026695238.1, forward strand.
GCAGGGCGCTGAGAGTGAGTGGGCACTGACCAGGGATGGGGAAGAGCGAAGTGAAGGTGATCCCAGACAGAGCCCCAGAAGCAGCCCAGGCCCTCGGGAGCAGAGCAGAGCACAGCAGGGGAAAAGGCCTGGAAGGAGGGACCAAGGGGGAGGGACACACAGAGGAGGGGTGCCTCCTGGAGGGGAAGGCAGTCCCCAACAGTCCAGTGGGCAACAGATTGGCCCTTGGCCTTCAGCGACTGCAGGAGCTGAACAGAGCTTGAACCAGCAGGGAGGGAGGGCCTGAGTGTTCAGAGTTGCACTCTGAAAGGATCCTTCTGGCTGCATGTGAGACCAGGTTTTAGAGGCAAGAACAGAAGCCAGTCTGGGGCAGAGCTGGGGTGGCCTGGATGGGGTGGGGGATGATCAGAGAGGCACTGATCGGGCGTGCTGTGTTAGAGGTGGAATTAACTAGACCAAACACAGCTCTTGTAGGGGAGAGAAAGCAGCACTAAGCCCTGGTGTCCTAGCTTGTGTCACAGAGGAGCTGTGACATGCCTTCAAGGCACCCCAGTGGTGAAGCCAGATGGTGGTGCTGGGATGTTTAGGTCGCAGTGTTGGTTAACAGTTGACATTTACTGACTTCAATATGCTGAATGCTATCCTAAGTGTTTGAGGTGTTAACTCATTTATTCCTCTTATAAAGCCAAGAGGGAGCCAGCGTTACTCCCTACGCTTTACACAGGAAGCAACTGAGATTCTAGGTGGGGAGGTAACTTGCTCAGGGTCACTCACATAGCAAGTGGTAGAACCCGGGAATAAACCCAAGTGATTTGATTCTAAAGTTTTACTCTTCAATCAATAGCAGTGTTTTCCAAACTACAGATTATCCAAATCAGCACATTGGGGGTCAAACCTACCTTTGTCAAAAATTGGTAGGTTATATAAACATTGATTAATTTCTGGCTTCTCTATTCTGTGCCGAGAACACAGGGGTGTTCTCGGCAAGAGACAAGAAAGTATCTTCAATAAATGGTGCCAGTAAAATTGAATACACACACACACACACACACACACACACCCATATATATGTTTATATCTCACATATATTTACACATACATTACATATACATGTCTTTATGTGTGTATATATAAAATATATTTAGAAGAATAAAATTAGATCGTTTCTTCTCACCATATACAAAAATCAACTCAAAATGCATCAAAGACCTATGTGTGAAATCTGAAACTATGAAATTGTTACAAAAAAAAATAGGGAAATCTTCATGGCATTGGTGTGACAATGATTATTGAGATAAGACCCCAGAGGCACAGGCAACAAAAATGTAGACAAATGGTTAGTTTGAGTGTGTCAAACTAAGAAGTTTCTGCAAAGAAAAGGAAACAACAGAATAAAGAGACAATCTGCAGGATGGGAGGAAATATTTGCAAGTTACTCGTCTAACAAAGGAGTAATATCCAAAATAAACCAGGAGCTCAAAAACCTACACACACACACACACACACACACACACACCACACACCAAATAAACCAATTAAAGAATAGCCTAAAGAACTAAACAGACACTTCTCAAAATTAGACATTCACACAACCAGTAAGTATATGAAAAAATGCTCAGACACACTACTCATCCGGGAAACACGAATTGAAATCACCGCAAGATACCATTTTATCCCAGTTGGCATGGCCATCACCAAAAGGACAAAAAGTCCATGCTGGTAAGGAGGCAAAGGAGAGCAAATCTTAACACAGTGCTGATGGGAATGTAAGTTAGTGCCGCCATTATGGAGAACAGTGCAGGGATTCCCAAAACACCTAAACGGCACTACCATAAGATCCACCAATTCCACTACCAGGTAGATATCCAAAGGAGATGAAATCATCATAAGAAAGGTACTTGCACTTCTGTGTTGATCACAACACTGTTCACAATAGCTGAAATCTGGAATCAACCTCGATACCCATTAGTGGAGGAACAGATCAAGGAAACATGCTACGTATGCCCTGAGGAATATTACTAGCCATAAAGGAAAACGAAGCCATAATTTGTGGCAATATGGATGGAACTGGAGGTCGTTCTGTCTAGTAAAATAAGCCAGACACGTGTGTTCACTCATCTGTGGACACTAAGAAGTCACTCTCACACTAGTGGAGTGGAGGAGTGAACATGAGAGACGGGGAAGTGCCAGGGAAGGGGGATGGAAAGAAGTTCAATAAGGGGCACAGGACACATGAGAACGGATTAGTTCTGCTTCCTCCATGTGGCAGAGGAGGGCAGCTACTAGCTAAAAACCTAGGACACATTTCAAACTGACTAGAAGAGAAAAAATTCCCAACACATAACATGATTAATGTTTGAGGAGTTGGAAATGCTTATTACCGTGACTTGATTATTATGCTTTCTATACATGTACTGAATTAGCATAATGTGTCCCATAAAAATGTACAAATTTTATGTCTCGTTTTTTTTTTTTTACTTTAGAAGACCATCTCAGAGTGTGACACACTTATAAAAATGAGTGTTACATTCTGTGTGTTTGTGTTAGTCTGTGTGTGACATCTAGAAACAAGATGCAAAATACTTTCTCTCTGTGGGTTGCAGTCAAAAGGCCTGAAGAACTTTTCCCCAGGCCATGTTGTCCAGGATTGACTGTTCGGACAGGGAAGAAGGAAAGATTCTCCTCCTGGAGAAGATACATGTATCTACTTTGGAATGAAAAGTCAAGGTCTAATTATATCAATAATATATCTTCCTACATGATGCCTATTAACCTAAAACATTCTGTACTTACAGAAAATTAGCAGCTATTAACTCAAAAGCATCTAATATATCAATATTCCTCAGAGAAGGGAAACTTCATTTTAAGCAGGCACCCAAAGGCTGCTGGGTGTTCAAAGAGAATGACAGCTGATTATAATGAAGGCAACCATTTATTGAACACCTACTAAGTGCCAGGCATTATACTCTACTATCTACATTTATTACCCCAATTATGGATGCCTGGTAAGTCAGTACCTGAGCTAGGATTCGAAACCAGCTCCACTCACAGAATTGAGTTCTCAGCCACAGAATCCAGCAAGCCTTCTTTCCATTCCATCAAGCTGCTTTCCCCACATCTAGCCACATCCATTCCCTGAGAAATAGGTAGAGGATGCCTTCCTGCTGGTCGAAGTATTTAATAAAGTAATTATGAATTAAATGGGGTTTGTAAGTCACCCTTGGGTCCTAAATTTCTGTTTATAAAATTGCTCAGTCTAATGCATTTTGTTATAGTATCCCAAACAGACTAAGACAGATGCATTTATAAAAATGTTCATTCTAGTATTGCCAGAATGGATCATCTGTCTAAATAAATCATGAAATAAATTATGGAGCCTCTACAAAATGGAACTGTCATGTGGTGGTAAAGATGTGATAAATCTGCATAACCCAACCGGATAAACCTTCAAGATACATTATTGAAAACAAAAACAAGAGGCTGGAGATATGCACAGAAAACTCCTATCAGTGTGGGAGAGAACAGAGGCTCTTCCATCACCTGACTACCTCTGGAAGAATCTCTCATGAATGGCCAGCAGCTGTTACTTTGGGGGAGTGAGGTGGACATCTGGGTGGGGAGGTTAGATGTTACATCCTTTTTTACATAAGAAGGACAACCAGAGAACCAAAGGACCCGACCCATTCATATAACCAGGAGTGCCATGTAACATCGCCTCCTGGATGTCTTGGGCTGTTATCATTAGATGTCATTTGTTTGAGAGGAAGAGGCCCAAGAGGTGCACCTGTACTTTTTCTCTGGCCTGGGAGGAGTCACGCTGACGCTCCCTGGTGCCTAGAAGCACCTGTGCAAAGCTGCACAGCGATGCCCATCATGCACTCTGACTTACCCACCCTTATGAGTTCCTGAAGGCAGGTTCCTTTCATTAATTTTCTATAACCCAGGCCCTGCCTGCAAGGCCTGCTAATAAGGAGGCTCTTGATTACTGACTGAGTATACAAAGATATACAAGATAGCCCACTTGCCTATTTTTCAACCACAGAATGGCATTAATTCATGTTTATCTGTAGATTCAACTGTTCAATGTACAGAACTGGCTGACCCCCAATTATCCAGGTTGATGGATATAGGTAAACATCATACTCCCAACACAGATGGTACAAAACACACCCACTATGTAAAGATTTATAGGGTCTATTTTGTTTTTTGACCTTGGTCCTAAGAAGGCATATTTTCCCTTTACTAAAATCTAAAGGAAAAACACTGTGATCAGTCCCAAGGTAATAAAAAGAAGTGGAGGAGAATTAAAAGTTTGCCAAGATGCTCTGCTGATTTCCAGAACAAACGCCTCAGAGCACGCATAAAACCCTAGAGTGCCTAGACTCATTGCATTAGGATGGTCCTGGATCACTTCTCTTGTTGCATCTGATAACTCTGTAGTCTGCTAGGTTTCTGCTTTGACTCTAATTGGGAACCAAATAATAACTCCAAATGGGCAAATTCCCAAGAAACACTCATTACTTGGGCAAACACTGGACACAGGAGATAACTGTGCAACAGCTAAAATGGTATTCATTTGCGTCTAAATCCTACTAGGGGTTCAGACTCTCTAGTGGTGGCTAATGATAAAGTTGATCCATCTCCACATGTAGAGATGTAGAGCCCCTCACAGAGATATCTCTGTTTTCAGGATATGCACGTACCCTAGGTTTCTGGGAGCATTCCATATTATATACTGAAGTTTTTCTTTTTGTTGCATGTGACAGTAAATGTTATAGTATCCCAAATAGACTATATTTCCAACAGATCCCACTATTTCCAATAGATCCCACTAGACTCAACTTCAGTGGTGTTCAGTGCAGGAAAAGGTAGTCGGAAGGCTCTGCCTTGTCCTTGTGCTTCCTGGCATTCTGTGACATTGTTGGGGATGAAGCCTGTAATACTAGAGCTGGAAGTGTGAACATTAACCATGTCATTTAATCCCTCATTTTATAGAAGGAGAACCTGAGCTCCAGAGAGATGAAATGACCTTGCACAATCTTGGTTAGGCAGCAGCAGATACAGGCCTGGAACCCAGCTCCCTGGCAGCCAGGGAAGCATTCATTCTACTCAGATTCTTGCCTTCAATTAGTATAATCACTTTTTTTGCAAATACTTATCAAAATTATTAGGACAATGTTGTGATAGGTCAAATTGATCCCAAATAATCTCTAAATATGATCATTTTCAAGAACAAATAGGAGGAAAGAGAGTCTGTTGATAAGGTGGTATGGTAGACAGAATAATGGTCCCCAAAGATGTCCATGTCCTAATCCCCAGAATCTTTGAATATGTTACTTTCTATGGCTAAAGGGATTCCGAAGATTGGTTAAATTGGGCATCTTGAGATGGGGAAGGTGTCCTGGTCTATTTGGGTGGGCCCAATGTAACCACAAGGGAGAAAGTAAGGTTCTGAAGGGTCAGTTTGTTTGCCCAGATCATGTGGCCAGAATAGGATGGAGCGGGATTTTGAAGCCAACCTGATCCTCTTTCCTACTCTATCTTTGTGCCTCTTTTACCTATATTGTCATCACTCAAGGGATCTAAAATTAAGAATTTTTTTCTATACCTGTATAAATTTTTCTTCAGATATTTTTTGAGGATATCCTACATGCTCCTGACTTTTCTAATTCTACTTTTATATATTTATCTCCACAAATACCATTTTAAAAATTAAAAATAGGTAATAATCTACCCCAAGGCACAACAGTTTTCATTTTGTAGAAGTACCAAATTTTAGAATGAAAACTGGCCCCGTGTTTAAGAGAAGTAAACGGAGGCTCGGTATACCTAGATGCAGTCACACAGTAAACGCCACAGTCAGAGTGAAGACCAAGGCCCTGGCCCAAGTCTAAAACCCTTTCCAACAGATCCCACTAGACTCAACTTCAATGTCTTATACCAACTTACAGTTGTTAGAAAAGAATTCCAGTGGTGAAAATGCTACCTAATCTCTATCTTCACACAGGAGTATTTCTTACCCTTGTTTAACAAGGAAAGCCGGTCCTAAGACCTTCTGTATAGGAACATCTGGGAAGAGTCCCTGTTCCTTCTCATGCTATGAACCAAAGAGGAAAGACAAAGAGTAAGCAGATGAGGGGCCAAATATTACATTTGTTACCACTCACGCTGATGGTAGAGGATGTGCTTCACATTTCTGGATGAGAGAGTTTCCTAATACTGGATACCTCCTCCCTCTGACATTCAGAGTTAGACACCATGCTGCAGCCGTGGGTGGTGCTGGACCACTGAGCCTGTGACACTACGGCACAGAGAGCAGAGGCTCTAGGCAGCTCACAGACAGATGGGGCTAAGGGTCCTGCCTCCCTCCAAATTTGCACAGCTGATAAGTTATTATTATCTGTCAAGAAGCAAAAGTGGGTGAGAGGGTCCAGAAGGAGAGCTGACCCAACATCCCTCGTGTGAAGAGAAGCATCTGGAATGGGAAGGACGCGTCCTCCAACCAGCGTGGTTGGATTTCTTCCACCATAGAGGGTCAAACTCCCCTAGTTCAGATAAGAACAAAATACCTGTCAATGCTGAATTTTGAGACGTTATCTAAAACAACTGGAAACACAGTTCCACATCTGTGCTCATTTTCGCCTCCATGCTGTGCATCTGTTGTTTCAACATCTCAAACCTTGATCCTGACATTGTCACGCTTCTGCTAGTCACCCACACACTGCACTGGGCTTTGAGGCAGCCCCCAGTGCTCTTCAGCTTTTGTGGTCGCCCTCACTGGACTTTTCTCTAGGCAACTGATGGAACCTCATACATTCGAAGACACTTCTTGGAGACCTAAGTGCAAAGTGAATTTATATTCTGTGTTGCTTCTTACATTTTTCAACCCAGAGACTCTAGTTTTTGATATGATTCTAATGCTTCTCTCAAGCACATTTTTGGCTGCCTGAGTAGCAGTGAACTCTGGATGACATCTGAAAATTCTCATCCTGATGGAAAGGCTGGATGGGACTCAGGAAGGAGTGAGGACAGCATAACCCGGGGGATGGGTGGGGGGAAGAGTGGCAAAAGCATGAGGCTGGGACTTAGGATTCACGGGTAACTCAGGGCAACTTGTCCTTCAGGGCCTTGCTGCTCGTTGGTGACACAGGGACTTTCTGGTCCCAGTTGGCATCCTCTTGCTGCAGAAATACTTACGGATTTCACAGTTGGCTCCCACCCAGCCGTGAGGGCAATGGCAGATATAACCATTGGGCTGGTCCAGGCAGGTTCCAGCATGATGACAAGGGTTGCTGTCACATTCATTTATGTCAATGTCACACTCTTCACCTGGGGAGATAAGGAAAACGGCAATGAACTGGTTGCATTCACAGCTCCCAAGACTTCTCAGGCAAAACCAAGACTTACAGCTGACCATGACCTCCAGCAGCAGAGCCCAACCTGCTCTTTGTGTAAACTCTCAAAAATTCCAGACAAGGGATCTTTTATTTAAGCAAAACTAAAAAAGAAAAAATATATATATTATCACTGATGAGAAGAATTTCTCCTTTATTCCATTAACTAGTTAACAGAAGATGATTCCCAAGTCTGAATAAGCCCTTCAAGGTTGATTAGAAAAGCAAACTTAGGTTCCTGAATTTATTAAGGAAGTCTATTTTATTTTGAATTTTGGCAGCTGAGTCTTATTTATTTTTCCAAAACCCCAGAAAGGCAAAAACTCACTGTTTATGATAATTTTGTAGCCAAGTATTTGAGTGTACAGACTGGACACTGACTCTTCTGGTCACAGCTGTGTGCCTAGCCTGAGTCAACTAATAAAATTTCCTCTACTTTCCAGATCCCTAGATCTGCCTGGAGGACATGCAGATTGGAGAGCAGCAGGTCCAGCTCAGGAGAGACAATCATGAAGTTGGGGTTAGCCCATTGTCTTTTCTAAGAAATGGCAGCCCAAAGGAAGCTCACAAAACCCTCCAGTCTGTCCTCCCCCGTAAAGAAAAGTGCCTGACTTTCTTTCTGACCCTGACTAGACCCAGACTTTCCGGGTAGCCTTACTGGCCTCAGAAAACCAGGGATAAAGTTACAAACCAGGACCTGGGGCCAATGTCACTCTGAGCCAAACATCAATTTACAGGGAATAGCTTGTTACCAAAAGTGACATGAACAAAGCCACCTTCGAGTGATTTTACAGCCATCATCATGAGCCCATATGAATTGAATATGCTTCTTATATATAAAGGCAGCTCATCAGAACTGAAAAGGATACTTCAAATTGAGACATTCTCTCATAAAAGTTTGAAAATGAAAAAAAGAAATTTCTAAAATAAGGCCTCGTTTGCTTAAATGCAGAATGGGATGAAAAATGAAACTCCTACCACTACTATAGTCAGAGATTAATAAGAGCAAAATCAAAGATTTTTGTCCATTTTTTAAGAGACAATATTTCAGTACATTCAGGTAATTACTTCCAGGCTTATATGACATTAAATTGCTTTTCTATCTGCTATTGGTTTACTTCACATCTATAAGACTACTCTGTCACTCACAGATGATTTTAGAGGAAGAATCTCACACTAAAATATTTCACAACTGTTTCATTTCATAGTCTTTATGTACCTGGCACCTGACTACTTCATTTTTGAAGTAAAATCTGTCGAATGAAACATTTATTATGTTTAGGTCATACTAGGGTGACTATAATTTGGCAGTGTCTAAATGAATTTGTTTCTTGCAATAAATATAGTCATTGATTTCAATAGAAAGGACGTGAAATTGATTGCTTCTTGCTAACCTATTTCAAAGTTTGTCTTTGTATTAATAGGGCAATCGCTCTGAGTGGGAAAGGAAAGAGACTAAACTGTTACAAATGGCCTTGCAGGGCAGACTAGTCAAGGGGACAATAAACAGGAATGTGCTGAGAAATGCTAAAGGATGAAATCAAAGACCTTGATGGATAAATTCATCAGGACTACATCCAGGCTGCTTAGGCAGACAAGTTAATCAATGCATTCACCGAACATGGCCTTCTTTAGCTGGAAATCTGAACACTGCAGATACTGAAATGATTTGCTCGGTTCCCAACACAGCAAGAGCCTCATTTTTCCTACCTTGATAGGCTGACAAAACTCAAAAGTCCCCCAGCCCCATAAGGTCTACTGCAACATCACACCCGTCTAATTCCCTAAAAGCAGTGCACCTGCACATCTGTGGCCTCAGTCTGTCCAACCTGCTCTTGTCCAAAGCTCCTCCACAGAGGTGAAGGCCAAATTCAGGGCAGATCTGGATCACTAACGGCCTCTGATATAGGCAGAAGTCCAAGATCCCTAAAGTGGACTGTTCTTGGGACGCACCAGATTAGAAAGAGTTGATAAACAAAAGGGGGGAAAAATATCTACAAACCATGATCTCAAGAATCGGGGCCCAGAGAGAACGTCAAACTGATGTTAGGCTGCTTTTCACCGCCACGTGTTCTTAGAGATGCACTTGGAATGAAACGTCATAACTTAACCATGTAATCTTCACGCCAGGCAGGTCAGTGGGCAGCTCCTGATGCAGCATGAGTGCTGGCAGTGGCCTGGGTCCTGGGTGCCTCCACCTGTCCCCCAATGGCCTGGTCAGCAGACGGCTCTCCTGTCCCGCAAGCTGAATCTGTTCCCCCAGCTCTCAGCCTGGGGCCTTCACCATGTCCTGGGCTGGAATCGAGGTGATGTGGAGCATGGGAAGGAGATGGGGTGACTGTCAGTGGGGCCACCAAGGGGGTTTCCATCCAGAAGACCTCACAGAGGACCGCTGCCCTCCACTACGGTGATCATGCTTTTTGCCATCAATTGACACAAAACGCTTGGAGGTTTATTGTGAATTATGGGAAACAAGTCTGGCTTTACTTACATTTCCTCATATTTAAAAGCGTTATGTTTTCATATGCATTTAAGACCCTGACACACCCTGACGTTCCAGTACTAATTAATTTGCATTGTAGCTTATTTTACTAGGAGAATTCTTAGTGCTGGGCACAAGGTTCCTTACTAACAGCTAACTTGGTACACCCTCAGGCCTCTGCTGGCCAGAAACAGCCAACTTTTCAGCTCACTCACTCTTTATTTTTTTTTTTAATTGAGTTAGAGAAATATCAGTTGCTCTTAAATCACGATTATTCTTAAACAGCATTTGTGAAGAGAGTTACCAAACGATTTTTTTTTTCTTTTTGAGATACTAGGGAGGGAACCCAGGGACATTTTACCACTGAGTTACAGTCCCATCCTTTTCTCCTTCTTCTTTTTTTAGAGACAGGGTCTCACTAAGCACTAAGTTGCTGGGGCCCTTGTTAAGTTGCTGAGGATGGCCCTTGTTAAGTTGATGGGATCCTCCTGCCTCAGCCTCCTGAGTCCCTGGGATCACAGGCATGCACCACCACTCCTGGCACCAAATAAATTTCCACTTGACTGGGACTGGCAAATGAGTTATAATTTCTTTTCAACTGACTACTTTCTAAGGGGCAATATGCATAGTAGGTATGTTTGGTAGCCCTTATGCAAGTCAACAAGCCTCCTAATTAATCCCATAGGCCTTCCCCAGATAAATGAGGAAATGCAAAGCAAAACAAAACAAATCCAGTCACCGCAGCTGTAAATCCTTGGGTTAACAGAATCCACACTGGACGGTATTGACGGCCATCACCCTAGTGTTTGCACACTTCGGCTGCCCCATGCCACACCTGGGCTCGATGCCTCAACTCTGATCCCTTCCTACTTCATGAGAATTTTATTCCAGATGAGACGGGTCTAAAAAAATTATTTGGAACTTTTGCTATCGTGATGGAGTAACCGGAACCTGTCCTGTCCTCCCACGGTGAACAACTAGACAACTGGATGAAATACATGCAAAATAAAACCACGTTTAAGAGCCGGACTTCAGCTGCAGGGGAGGAAATGAAGCAGCTGAGCTCCGCACAGCCTGGACCTCTGCCTGGGGCCAATTTAGAACACAACGGCCTCATTGAATTGAGGAGACAAAGACTGGAGTTTGTGGAGGCCAAGGTAATTTGTAGGGAAGACCAAATACAGAAGATAGAGCCACTCAGAAAAAGAGCACCAGAAATATGCTGTGTCCCTTGGGTCCCTTGCTGAATACTGTGCGTGAGTTGAAACTCCAGGAGCCTGGCAAACAAAATGGAAGATGAGCAGTTTCCAAACTCACAGAGGACTGGAAAGTATCCAAAATCTCACAGTTCATCGGCCACCCACTGCATCAATGAAGCCACAAAAGTCACCTCTTAGCGCAAGGGCATAACTGTCCTAAGAGTAAAGGCTATGCATTTGGAATCACCTCTCCAGAATATAAAAACAAGCCTTGAAAGACCGACCAGGCTGGCAAATAACTTACCTGCCACAGAGAAAGACCAGCATTTAAAAGAAAAAAGACAATGGAATCGCTGCACCCAACAATTAACCCACAATGACCAGCATCCAAAGAAGGCAGGAAAAAAAATGGAACTAAAAAAGGAATAAAGTCCTAGAAAACATTCCGTCCAATTTTAATAGCTATGTAGCCACAAGAGCTTTTATGTAGCCAAGGCTGAGCTGCATTGCAGACGAATAGACATACAAGTCGATGAAAAAAATGGAGAACACCAAATAGACCCCATAAAAATGGCCGACTGTTTTTGATGGAGGTTCAAAAGCAATTAAAGGAAGAAAACATGGCCTTTTTAACAAATAGTTGTTTAAGAAAAATGTACTTCTCTAGGCAAAGAAAAGTGAACTTCCTGTTAGAAGACCCCAGGAAAGGATATATCTGTGGAAAAAGAATGGAACTATATAACAAATGCTGTGGGGAGGTGCTGACCTCAGTAGCAGAGTGAGTAGCACTGGTTAGACTCAATGAGAGTGAGCTGGACGCAGGTTAACGATTTTGAAACGGCTATCTGTGCATATTGGAATTGACCAATTAAGTAAATGGATATTTGAGGGTGGGAGCCAGGTCTGTGGCCATTGTAGTGGGAACATTCAAATAGCAGAGGAGACAGCTAAATGATCCATGAGAGGATGGAATAGAGTTGGAGACATCCCTATGAACTCATGCTTGGCTTACTGTAGGTATGGATGGCTACAGAGTGCAATATTCATAGACGTGCACGTGTGTGTAGGTTAGTAAACTCATATTCTTTGTTGCTCTATCAGCTGAGAGGGCCTGAGAGTAATGACACCCCAGCAGTAGTGAGCATGTTAGTGCTCATATCTTTATTTCTGAAGTCATTCTCTAATAATGAACCAGGGATCCTTAGAGAAATTGGTAATTCTAAGCCTGGGAATATAGCTCAATTGGTAAAGTGCTTACCTCACATGCACAAAGCCCTGGGTTCAATCCCCAGCACCACAAAAAAAAAAAAAGAGAGAGAGAGAGAGAGAGAGAGAGAAAGGGAGTGAGAGAGAGAAATGGGTAATTCTCTAGGACTGGGGCAGGAAATACACAGGATGAGATTGGAGCAACTTGAGTTCCAGAAAGTATACAAAAAAAAAATAATCAAAGACAATTCAGGAGGCTGAGGCATGATGATCGCCTGTTCAAAGCCAGCCTCAACAACTTAATGAGGCCCTAACTTAGCAAGACCTTGTCTCAAAATAAAAAAGATGTGGCTCAGTGCTGAACTGCCCCTGAATTCAATCCCTGGTGCCAAAAAGGAAAAAAGAAAAAATTGAAAGAAATAAATGACAGCAACAATTACCCACCCCCCAATAGCGGGGCTATATCAAAGGAACACAGGAACCAGACTAAAAGACCTCCCAATGTCCAAAGCAGGAATATTCTGAGCAACAAAACAAATTAAAAAGTATTAGATTTTAACCCAAAGTATAAAATAAACACCCATGAGTCCCTATTAATATAAATAAATGATTGACTAAATAAACAAATGAAAGAGAATAAACAGATCTCTCACAAAGAAAAATTCTAAATGGTTTCTGCAGCTGCTGCCCTCTCAAAGAGAGGGAACATAACCTGGACCCTGCCCTGGTTAACAGTGGGCTACACACGTGACTTCCTTCCAAAGAGGACAGTATGGAAAGGAGGAACCGAGGGACCCTAGAGTGGGAAACCTGACAACCTCCCTCAGCAGGGTGATCAAGGTCGACAGTGATGGTCACAAGTCACCTTGATGGTATGCAGCCTTTATAATGTGAGGGGGTTGGCAAACGGACAAGGCAAGAGAGCATTTACCCAAAAGGATATCAGACATCAAAATAAGCACATGAAAAGACACCCCCCATCATTCATCATGACAGAAATTGAAAGTAACACCATAATGAGCTGTGACCACATGCCTATCAGAATGGCAGAGCCTTGGAGACCAGAGTGGACACAGGTAAGTTAATAACTGGAAGCAGGAAGGACCTCCAGGCGATGATCCTTATGGTAGGAACATGGGTTCTGAGCATTAGAGGGAATATATTTTCAATCAGAAGCCCAAGATCAACAAGAAAAAGAAAAAAATTGTCCTCCACATAGCACACACCAGGGTTTGCCTGCTGGCCTGAGATTGAAGGATCTGGATCCAAAGGAGAGAGTCTTATTTAATTAAATAACAATGGTTTGCCTAATTCATTCCATTACATCAGTCTGGGAGCTCTCAAACACTAAATAGTTGACCAAGTATAAGTTCTGCTAAACCCTGAGTGCAGTGAAAAATTATTTGGTTCCTAGGCAGCAACCTCCAACAACAGGGGCAACCATGTTCCTTACATTGAAGGAGTTAATATTTTATCAACCTCTCCCATGCAGCAATAGTTATCAGGACACAAAAGATTTCTTTTTTAAGGAAGAAAAATGGTTTTATGATTTAATCTATTCAGAAAATAAACAAAGGTAGATAAGACTCGAGATTGAGATTGCTCAGAGCCCTCAGAATTTGAGCATCCTTTAGGAATTTCTATGTGGCACGTATCACATCTCAAATTTATTTGGACACAGAACCTTTTTTCCACAGCGTATCTCCTGGGACTGGTTCTGTAAAACACATTAGCAGCACAATTCCCCAAACTACTTCTGTAACTGTTCTGTGGTCTTCTGCAAGCTGGAAACGTACCAAGGCTGAATAGATCGGCATGTGTTGCTTTCAAAAACCAGGCAGAGTGTTGTCTGAACCTACTTCAGTGAGTCCTTCTGCTCCCTATGATCAGGGGGGGGACCATGAAGAAATGCCCAGGGGTGGGCCTGCTGGCTGAGTGCATATGGGTGCAGTGGAGGCCAGGGTGGAAGGTGAGCAGAAGTGATTGGAGAGCAGAGACAGGAAAGAAATTACTGAGAAGGGCCCCGTGAGGTGTGTTCGGGGCTCTGGCAGGCAGAGGAACCAGGACAAGGATGGAAAGGCTAGATGGGAGCAGATCTCCCAGGTCTCAATGATCAGCGCAAGGACGCTGAACTTATTTTTGAAGGACAATCAAATGTCAAAAGGGAGTGGGCAGAGTAGAGTATCAATATGTACAGTCTCTGAATGCATAGGGAGAAGGCTAGAATGATCCACATGGTGATGGAACACAGTTGGAGACATGGCTACAGTGTGGAAAATGGACTGGGATAGGTGCATGGGTGTGGGGGCTGTTGGAAGGGGTGCAGGAAGCAAAGGCAGCCAAGGGAGAAGTTTGTGGAGTCCTTTGTATCTGAATGCACGTCAAAAGGAAGAAGAGGGGGTGTCAGGATGATTCCCCAGTTTCTGGCCAGCACAACTTGGAGGTAGTAGTAACAACATTTAATAAGCTAGCAAATATTTAAAGAAGGAAGCAGAGAATCTATGATTTGAGGTGTCTGAGATGCCCCAGAGTGTGTGTTGAGTAGGCATTTGGGGATTTGCTAAAAATTCTAGAGAAAAGGTTATAATTTTTCTCCCCAAAGATACTGAAATAAATTTCAAATGGAATCAAGATGTAAAGGCACAAAATAAACTCACACATGATTATAATGATATAGGAGGATATGTGTAGTCTTGATTGATAGAATCTTTCATGAAATGACAACAAAAGAAAATATCAAGATAGAGTGTATAAAATGAAAATGCATGTGTACAAAATAAGACACTTTACACACATTTTAAAAATAAACACGGTGGAAAAATATTTATGACCTTGTCAGATAAAACATAATATACTTCACACAAAGGGCTATTTCAAATCAAGAAGAATAAAGATTAGCATGAAAGGTCTGGCCGAACAGCAGACAGAACGCACAAATAGAGGGCTCCTAAGAGAAGAAGCACCAATGACAAGAAATACCTTGTAAAAGTTTCCAACCTCCCAAGGAATCAAAGACCCACAAATTAAGACAATGCTAAAATGGCACTGCTGCCAGCCAGATGAGGGTTCTGGAGCATCTGTGTCAAATGACGAAGTAAATACTTCTGCCACTCGCTGAGGAGTGGATGTCGGCCCATGTTAATTCTTGTTTTTCTCTTGTTACTGTTTTGTTTTCCTGGAGAATAACGTGGAGATCAGGTATGTGTTCTCCTTGATTCTGAGATTATGTTTTGCGGAAATTATACCAAGAAGTAATAAGTGCACAAAATGTCTAAGAATATCCCTGTCGATGTTGTTTACAAGACGGAAAGGTCACACTGTGGGTAGATGACAAAAAAGTCATGATATTTCATACAAGGATCTACAACCAACCAGTACAAATGTTACACAGAAGCATATTTCTTGATGTGGAAACACATGGAATAGATATATTTTAAGCGAAAAATGGGTTACATATTAGTAATGGGCAGTTTGATCCCTTTCATGCTCCAGAGTTCATGAATACACACTATTTACTGTCTGCTCTACACCTAGACCTCTGGGAACAATCCCAGGATATCAAAATTATCAAAATGTTAATAATTTCCTTGTAGTGCAGTTTAAAGTGATGGATTTTTCAATAGCCCTGTATTTTCTATTTTTTTCTCCCATGCCTTTTATTACTGGTAGAATAAAAATATTTGGAAAAAAAACCCAGAATACTTTCCCAGTATTAATTTTACCTCCCCTGACTGATATATAAATGTCTCTGTGTGTTTTTAAACCATTCAGGAAAACAAGACCATCTGCAAATCATTTTCTGGAATAAGCCCATTTCTCAATCCCAGAAAAATAAGAAGAAAAACAGAGCACTGCTCAGACAAATAGAGAGAAGATCAGAAGGTGCTTCTTCCACCTGGTGGCTGTTGGCACCCTACAGGGGGCACAGATGAGGCTCCCCAGGGGTGGAGAAGGAGGAGGCCCTGCAAACTGCTCCAGGGTTTGGAGGCCACAGTGGCTCAGCAGGGGACAGGCCAGCAAGGGGCTCTCATGTTTCTAGTGGCTTCCCTGCCTACTCTTCCAGGGGCACCTGTGAGCCGGCTTCTCTCAACCTGCAGGCCAGAGTGACCCTATGCCCTTGCTGGTTAAGCAAAGTCCAGAGAACACAGACTTTGTCCTGCTCTTTAAATTTCAGGACTCCTGGGTCTGTTGGAAAAACAGAACTGCTGGTTTTGGAGTTCCTCTGAGAATCTGATGAAATGTTAAGAACCTCTCCTCAGCAGACACATCCATAGAACACTCACATCCACTTTTGGAGATTCACAAACTCCTCGAAGTTCATGGAAGTGGTGGCTTTGAAGAAAGATCCCAAGGCTAGGCTGCATACCACAATTGAGAAGTGACTTCCTGACATGGTTCAGTGGCCGTTAAGGCTGCTGGGAACCAGCCCCCCAGCCCCCACCCACTCTCCCAGCCCACTCCTCCTGACCCTCTCCAGCAGCGTCTGTACCCATGCCAGCAACAGACCCGCAACCTGGACGGCCTTCCTAACTTCCCCGACCACCAATTTTCTTCACTTTTCAAAATTCTGTTACTTTTATGTCATTCAATAAAAAGAAATGTAGTAGCTGAATGCAGTTTCAATGGAAGACACTCTCCTTCCTTCCTGACCTGCATTCACACGCACACTCTCAGGTGTTCATGTAACGGCTCATTTCTCATGTTTCAAAGCTATAGCTCTGAAAATGCATTGCAATGACAGTTTCAGCAAATCTAAGCACCAAATCCTCATTTCAGTAGAGCCTCATTTAATGACACACAGTTGATTGTTTTAAAATAGATCTTCACGCAAGTACTACCTCCACATTTTGCAATTGTATGCCTATCTGCAATCATTTATGCGAGGAGGATTTGGAGCTATCTTAGCCTCGGCAATATCGGGGACTTGGTGGTAAATTTGAAGACCCAGTGCATGGATCACTTGCCTGTGAAGCCTGGTGCACAGACACAGGTGCCATTCAGACCTTCGGTGTCACAGGTACCTCCGTTCAGACAGCTGACATTGGCGCAGGGATCCTTGTACAATTCGCAATGTGTTCCTGCAAAGAGACAGACACAAAAGGGGTGACTCACGGAGCAATCTCCAGCTCCTGTGGCCTTGAAAGCAAAGTACTTGAATGACATGGGATGGTGTGGGGACAGATTCCGGTGTGTGTGTGTGTGTGTGTGTGCGCGCGCGCGTGCCTGTGCCCATTCCTGACTTTAGTGTTGTAAAACATAACTTCTACATTTACTCTTATAAAAACATGGCTCATTGGTAAATAGATTCAATCTTTGCCCACAGGCCCTACCATAAAGAACTTTAATGCACACTTTCTCTGATTACATGTCCCTAATGCATAGGGCACACAAACAAAAAAAATAAAAACCTGAGAGATAAATTTTTTCAATGGCAAATGCTCTCTGCATCTCCAAAAGAATCAGAAAACAGCTAGACAGTCTTAATAAAATGTCAATATAATTGACAATAGCACCCCCAAAAGTGAGGATCTGGAATCAAATATTTCAGCGAGACCCAGCTCTACTGTGGAGAACTGCAGGATAGGGAAGGATCAGCTCCAGGACTGGACACTGGGCTCGAAGGCCAAACCGCACTCCACACGCAAAGTTAGCGTGCACCCAGCCCGGGCCACATTCCAGGCCCTCGCTCTAATTTATTCTTCCCAAAGACACTGTGAGATAATTGCCCTTATTCCCCCATTTTACAGATGAGGACACCGAGGAAAGAATCTCTGATCACAAGCTGCGATTCAAACCTTCTGCTCATCCAAATTCAGTCTCTGCTTGCTGGATAGTTTGCCTCAGACTGGCCATGAAAAGAAACAAAACTCTGTGGAGCTCAGCACACATTAAATATCAAAGAGGCTTTTAAAAAATATGTAAAGTAAAAACAGAAAATGTCCCATTTCTGGTAACATATATATATATATTACATATAATAAAAATTACGTACATATCTACACGTATATATGCCAATGTCTGAAGCAGGACTGGATTACTTTGACTTCATATCTATGTATTCTGCTCTGTTGACATCTGCTGGTGTCATTGGAGGGCAAGATGGGTAAACGGATTGGTCTCCCACTCCCCACCCCTGTCCCATTCCCTTAGGACAGAAGGAGAAAGTATATCCTAATACAGGGAAGAGTGTAAATAATGGCATATCTGTCTTTTTTTTAAGCCTTAAGAAAAAATAAGCACAAAGCAGATAACAAGGGCACGGTTTTACTTCATCTGCTCCTGGGCTCGTTGCTTAGCTCATACTGTGCAAGTGGACAGCCACACCCAGTGACTCATCCGGCAGCACTGAAATCACTCTTGCTGGGCTTTTCTCTCTCGTCTTTTTCAATGCTTTCAGAAGTTGGTCTCAAGAAGGAGAAAAAGAAGGAGGAGAATAGAAACAGACTTTCCTGTCTATATTTGCACCAGCGACTTATTGGAGCCAAGCATTTGAGAACGGATGGTCTTTAATTCCTTTTTATCCTCTGCCCATCGTAGTCAAGCTATTAATGATGCTCTGCCAGACGTTGTTCTTGGGGGCCTTTCAGCTTGGCCTTCCCTTTTTTCCTGGGACAACAACCCAGACCCCTTTGTCTGGTGCCTGGTGAGATACAGCCCCCCTAGCCATGTCTGTCTCCAGGGACTTGAAAGAAACTTCCTGGTTTAGGAATCTCAAAGATGAAACCAACTTTAAGATCAGCACACATCTGGTGACTCTTCTTCGTTTGGATGTGCATTGCCTCTTCTCCCAGAAGGTCTCAATTCCCCCCTGATTCTCACATAGCATGGATTCCAGTGAAAAAATAAAATGAAGGAAAACCTTATCTGCTTCAAAATGTTTATCATGAAACAAAAGATTCACATTATTACAAGTTCCCAAGGGGCTGCTCAAGGGGAACTGCTGACTAAAAAAAAAAAAAAAAAAAAAAGACTTTCTGCTCTAGTGAGAAATACACTACACAACATTCAGAGATGTCTGACACCTGAACAAAACTCCATCAGACCTAAAGTGGAGGCAGTCAGAAGACCCTCCCTGGTTTCTAGTACTGCAGGGGCCAGCGCAGTCAGGGTCATATCGTACGATTCAAGCAAACTCCCACATTGTTCAAATAAGGCCGGAAGGCAAATTCTTGGCCAGATGTGTAAACCTAATTACTTTAAAGTCTTCAGTACAATAAATTTGATGAAAATGTCCAGGACAATAGGCCATCTCAGTCTTTTGCATGTCTGAGCGTCCTGGGGTGTTTTGGCAATAATTGTAGCCCGCTGGCTTTTATTTTCAAAAGATGAGACCTTCAGCCACTTAAGCATCAGTTTAGAGTTTGCTGGCAGCAGGCTTGCTGGACGCGACTCTCCACAGAGACAATCACATGAATTGAGATGGCCTCACAAGCCCCCAGTGAGCATTCAGGTTCCTCCCATTTGTATAAGCTAAGCTTTGGTAACCCCTGCATAAAAATACCCATCATGCTGCACTGTGGTCATTAGAGCTGGATACCTATGAGCAAGAGACTTAAAAACCGAGAACAAATACCACTGGACACTACTGATGTGCCGGGGGCTCCTCTTAAGGCTGGGGGCCACCCCTTCCTGGGCTCCCAGGTTCTCACCCAGCACTGTCCTGGGCATCCTGCTTCCTCTGACGAGCACGTCGTCCTTCACCCTCCACCCAACCTGGACTCCACCAGGCACATTAGCCCTCGTCCATCAAGGCCAAGGCAAACGTGCCTTCCCTGGAAACTGAACTCTGACAAGACAGAGCAGCTTCCGCCATGGCCCACTGAGAGCAGCTGGGATCCCCGCTGTTACAGAGGTTGCTGTGCCAAATCATAACTCCTCTGTTCCCCTGTCTGAGCCCCCACAAATCTCTGAGGGCCTCTGGAGCAGAAGCCTCATCTTAATGCATGGAAGAAATTACAGCCGTGACACCAGAATCCTGTCATTTCAAAAGGGACAACAGCCGGCCAGTATACTTTGGCCGACACTCAGGTAAGACTGCCAGGAGCAAGAAGCTGTTCCAAATTCCAAATCTGCCTTAGGAACACCCTGTTTGGTCAGGGAAAACCAAGACCGCACTTCAAACTAAGTCTGAAATGACACACACATCACCCGCTGGCACAGCGCGAGGCACGCACCATTACAAAACCTGTGTTTAGTCTCAGGCAAAAATAAACTGCAATTCAGTCAAAACTAATAAAATATTCATACTTTTAATATTAAGGGATGAAGAAGCAATGTTTCTGAAAGGATTTCTATTCCAACAGGCTCCTTACTGACTTTAATTTTAGAATTAAAATGAGATAGAATTAAAAAAAAAAACAGCGCATCAATTATATATCTTTGGTGTCATCGCAACTGTAGTGACAATTACTATTTGTAAACAGAAGAGCATTATTTTATCTCCAGGAAAAGTTAGCTAGGTAAAGGAAATTAACCGGAAGTATCCTCTGCACTTAAAATTTGCTTTGAAGCATCATCTCATTTTATTCAAATTTACTTTCTCCATGAACACTTTTTCAGAATTCCAACCATCACAGAGCTTAACATTCACTAGACTGTTCTAGAAATTACCATCGACATCTCAACGTTAGTTGCAGTATTCTGTGTCAGCCTAAGCCTGCTCTTCCAGTAAAACAGTAGTCTGAAGAAGGAAGGAGCCTTGCCATAGTCATTTCTGTCTATCCCAGGACAGGAGAAGGCTGGGCACACCAGATACCCAGAATACTTGCTCCTGATCAGACAGATTTAGGCACAGAAACAACCTCATCAAACAAAGGAGGAGTGCACATTCTTTCAACCATAGCCTCTAAAAATCAAACAAGTAAAAAGGACATGACCAAAACTATAACCCGGTAATCTCATTTCTGAGACACTCGCACCCCATCTAATCCAGAAACTATGAAAATTATATGAATAAAGATGTTCACTCAAGATTATTTATAACAGCCCATTAGAGTCAATCAGTACGAGCCATCAGAGGATCCAAGTAACAAGGGCACAGATAAGTTGTCCCTCATGGGCACATTAGTCAGCCTTCTTAGCAAGATAGAGATCAAATCTAATAACATGTTAGGTATGGGCATAGTACACAATTGTCGTTATACTCAATTACAACTGTAAAAGCATGGATATTAAAAGAAATGGAAGCTATAAAATTATTGCCCTTGCTTTATGTTGTTAAAAACTATGAGCAATTTAAAATTTTCTCTTTTTTCTAAAATCTTTACTGTTGTTAGGTTGTTTTTATAATTAAAAATTGAGGGGCTGAGGTTGTAGCTCAGTGGTAAAGCACTTGCCCCGCATGCATGAGGCACTGAGTTCGATCCTCAGCACCACATAAAAATAAAGATACTGTGTGTTCTTCAAAAAAAAAAAAAAAAAAAAAAAATTGAAGTGTTTTCTTTCAAACTCGTCACCAAAAATTTCAAATAGATATGTGGTTGAGCATGTGATTTTTCTCTGCCAGAAATGAAAATTAATCCAAGATGAGGCCATACCTTGACCTTTTCAACAATCTGAGGTTACGAACATGACCAAAGTCCTATCAGACCAAACACCAAGCAGCTTGGACTAGTGTTGAAGGCAGTACCGACGTTTGGGTGAGTCTGAGGGGAGGTGCTCTGGGGCCCTCAATGCAGCTGGCTTTCTCACAATGTGATTATCCACAATGGAAACTTTGATCTTAGGAAAATGTTCTAGGGGGCTTCCTTTATTTAATTGATATGTTGAACCTTAGTCTTAATTCAAGTAAATATAGCTATTGAGCATCTTGTGTGTGTACAAACCACCATACTAAGAGCTGCAGAGAATTTAAAAAGAGAAACCCAGGCAAGTGGTACACATCTGTAATCCCAGGGACTCCAGAGGCTGATGCAGGAGAACTGCAAGTTTGAGACTAGCCTTAGCAACTTAGCAAAACCCTGTCTCAAAATAAAAAGGGCTTTGGATGCAGCTCAGGTTCAATTCCCAGTATAAAAAAAAGAAAAAAGGGAAAACCCTGTATAGTTACTGCCTTTAGTGATTATGATTTTAGTGAAGGGGAGAGGAAACTCTGGAGCCAGAAAGCCTGAATACAAGGCTAAATATAATGGTCGTGGCAAATATTAGGCAAATACTGGGTAATGTCATAAGGTATCTGTTTGGGTGAGCATTTCAGACAGTGGATGAGGCACAGACACAGAAGCAGGTGAAGGAAAATGGGAGGGGAAGGGGCCAAGAAGGAAACTCTGGGGCCAGAGCATTCAGGATATCAGGGGACAAAGACTGAGGGTGGGAGGGAAGAGTCAGGTGGAAGGAATGGGCTGCAGAACAGGGATCAGGGCTATGTATATAGTCCTTGCAGCCAGTTGGGCAAAGGGCAGGAATACTGTCAATACTGTCGGGAAGGGGAAGCCGATGATGTCCCAGAGGAGCCTCCCAGTAGCAGTAGTGCACCAGGCATTTCCCAGAATACCTCTGGCCACTGCATGGACACGCACAGCAAAAGAGGGTAAGGAAAGAATAAAAAGAAACAGAAGCACCATCTGGGCCAGCTCTCAGGAACCTGCTGGAAAAAGGAAAAGAGTAGAAAAGTCTTTAAGTGAGTAGAGGAGGATGTGAAGTAGAAGAAGAGGGTGTTTTTTTTTTCATCATTATTATTCATATAAAATTAATGTGGAAGTGCCAGAACATTCTGTTTTTTATTTAGCAGCTCGATTTTTTTTTCTAGCACCATTTTTTAATTCGCTTCTCATTCACAGTGATTCCCCTTTGAGAGCCGTACATTATAGCTGTGGACAATGGTTTCTGGGCCACTTCTCCTTTCGGTGGTCTGTCCATTCTTGCACCAGGAGCGTATGAATGAAATCATCATCGTAGTATTAGAATCAGCTTTAACATCTGGAAGAAGTGCCACCTCATTTTCCCTTTTCTAAATGTTGTTAGTTATCATTGCCCAACTTCTCTTTGCACTCATTCTTTTTAGGAGTTTATATTCTCATTTGTTGAAGTTTTTTAAGCATAAAGCAGTTAAAATCACCACTTAAAAACACATAGAAGTCAAGTAGGAAGTTAAAGCCCAATCCCCGACACAGTACCTCTTCCCATCCAAATAAGTACTAGTTAGCAGTGGATGCTCGCCTGAGGACAGTCACCCCAAGCCTCATCAATTTAGCAAAACTCAACACTTTACCTGCCCATTGAACACACCCATGTGCCTCCCAGGCCTTCCTATCCCACTCTCTCTGAGTCATGAGTTTGGTTAAAATAATATAAAACTTTAGTTTACTTATTTACATCTGTCCTTAAGAGCCAGTGTGGCAGACAGACTCTGGGTGACCTTACTCCCAATGTAATTCCCTCCCTTTGGGTCTGAGCTTCTAATCAAAAGCATATGGCAAAGTTAAGAGATTTTGAAGACGCACTTATGATTCTAATAGGTTGGCTCTGAGTTATCCTAAGTGGCCTGACCTGGCCAGGGTGTGCCCGTAAGAGGGTCCAGGCCGCCCCTGAATCCAGGAGCTGGGAGGAAGGAGCATGGCTCTCACTGTTGTGGACCTCTAAGGAGCAGGCCATTGTCAATTCTACAGCCACGAGGATGTGAATTTGCCCCTGAGCTGCAGGGGATCCAGCAGCTTGTCCCCAGTCAAGCCCCAGAGGAGGGCTCAGCCTAGCCAGCACCTTCACTCTATCCTCTGAGATGCTGGACCTCGAAGGAACCTAGGTTATCATCTAACCCACGGAACAATTAGACAAAAAAAATCTGAAAAGGCATTTGAAGTCGCCTTAATACCAGTGTGTAGAAATTTGTTCTGTAGCAATAGAAATGTGTTTTAATTAAGGGGCTTTCCTTTGCCCTTCAATTACTATTCACAGTCAATGTCACCTCTCTAGGTTGACCCCGGCCTTGAAGGAAGTCAGGGCCACATTCCTGGCATTCTAAGGCTTCCCCTACCTGGACGTCTTCGTTCTGACTTAGTTCCCATCTGGTGAGGATACTGTTTAAAACACTGTTCCTGAAGAGGGCATGGGGGCGGGTGGCTTCTGTACCCTTCAATAGACAGCCGTGTCTTTCTTTCACCATCAAATACGGATGATCTTTTGATGCCCAGTCCTTTTTCCTTAAAAATATGGCTCCACTGTCGTCTACCTTCCTTAGAGAGAAGAGCAGCTCAAGATGGTGGACTCTCTTTCCCTCATATGCAACTCTACCCATGGGCAGAATCCTGTGAAAATTTCTCTCTCTTTTTTTTTTTTTATTGGTTGTTCAAAACATCACAAAGCTCTTGACATATCATATTTCATACATGAGATTCAAGTGGGTTATGAACTCCCATTTTCACTCCAAATACAGATTGCAGAATCACATCAGTTACACATCCACATTTTTACATGATGCCATATTAAGGAGAGAAATGAATTACAGTAGATGGGGTAGAGAGAGAAGATGGGAGGGGAGGGGAGGGGGGATAATAGAGGATAGGAAAGGTAGCAAAATTTCTCTTTATCCTAGGATTCTGCCCAGAGATCTCAACTTGGGCGTCACCCTCATCAATCACTCCAGGCACCCATTTTATTGAAACAAGGTTTCCCTCAGCTTGTCGCGCCGTCTTCCCTTTGAAGTCAGTCAATTCTGCTTTGTCTCCATGTGTCCCTTCTCCCGGAGCGGCTGTCACTCAGACAGAAGCAGTTCCCTCAGATCTTTTCTCCACATTTCCTATCTTTTCAC
Source organism: Marmota monax (assembly GCF_021218885.2). Lineage (NCBI taxonomy): Eukaryota > Metazoa > Chordata > Mammalia > Rodentia > Sciuridae > Marmota > Marmota monax. Next base: position 12,358,519 of record NW_026695238.1, read on the forward strand.
TCATGGTTTCCATTTCCTCATATTTTTATGTCTTTCATAAAGTGGTTCCTCCTTTTGCTTTTCCAGATCCAGATTCAATTTGGGGCGGTACACATTACTTTTTTCACTTCCTCTCCAGTGGTTAGAGACTCAATTTTGTTTTCCTTTCCCTCGATTTCCTTCTCCTTTTCCCTTTCCCTTCTCCTTCTCTCTCGGAGTTGCTAGTACCACCTCCCCGTCCTGGTTGGGCTGGAGGGCGGCCATCACGACCCACAGGTGACACTGGAGATCCTCCCCCAGTGCTGGATGGGCCGGCCAACTGGGTCCTGTCTGCTAAGGCCTGGGGCAGAGAGAGGCCTCCAGTTTGGGGTTCCTGGGGCTCTCACCACTGTGATTGGAGTGAGATATTTTCTCCTAACCACACAATAAATAAAGGGCTAGCTTAGCCCTGGGGCAATTCTCTTAAAGGACAGCCCATATACACGAGGTCAGGCGACACCTCTGCCTCATAGAGTCCCACACAGCATTTACAGGTGCTTCCTCTCAACGAGCTGAGGGGGCCTTTCAGGCACAGATGTCCACTGCCCGAGTCCTTGGAGCTCCCTGCGGTCCGGTCCCCTATTCCTGCTTCAAGCAAAGGCCCCCAGACCTACACCCTTTTGAAAACCCGGATCTTCAGATGCGTTGGAGACTCCTCCGCACGGTCTACCTCTCCAGCAGAGAGCAGGGGCATGGGAGTATTGACTGTGGACCAGACCTGCCATCTTCCCACCACGTGACCTGCTTCTTCTTCCACTGTCCCCTGCATGGCCTCTCACCTATCCCTCCCAAGCCACCTTAATAATGCCTTTTGTTTCCAGCTCTTTATACATTCAACAGAAGAGAGAGCTGGGATACAAGAAGAAGGAAAAGGTGAGAGATTTTTTTCAGTTTATCAGAAAGAAACTTAAGACTTGCAAATTGGTCTCCCCAGACCCCAAAACCATTCCAGCCTCAGTATTGATTTTGATTCTAAACAGATTCATGCTCTAATTAGAGGCACATGCATTAAAGTGGAGGAAGCCAGGAGGAGGTCATCGGGAGCCAGCTGGCTCAGGAAGGCCAAGAACCGCTCACCTTTGTACTCTGCCAGGCACACACACTCATAGCCATTAACGAGGTCCCTGCAGGTCGCGGTGTTCAGGCACGGAGCAGAGAGGCACTCGTTGTATTCCTCCTCGCAGTACAGACCGTGGTATCCTGGGGACAGAGAGAAAGGCCTGCCGTCAGAGGAACCCCACTTTGAACCCGCCCTGGACCAGCCTGCTAGGAAGGCACCAGGTACTCCCTGGAGAGTGCCCCGACAGCTGGGGTTGGGGAGCTGGATCTTACAGGGTAAGACTGAACTGTGGATTTGGGGGGAGGCTATCAACAACAAAAGTATTCTTATTGCGCTTTTCTGTGATTCCCAATATGGAAGATGTGATCCCGTTTAGCCACTGGAGGGTCACAATTTTGTGTCCAGTGGTTCTGATGTGGGGGCAATGGGCACCTCAGTGTGTGGACTAGAGCCTTAGGGGAATGACAAACAGGTTCTTTCAAGGACAAGAACCACATTTTCCTTCCAGATCAATTAGAAAAATGAACTTAACTAAAGAAAAAAATTTTTAAGGAGCGTACACCAATGTGTTTCCTTTGTTTCTCGGGTTCACAGAGAAAATCAGCTCCGAGGGCTTAACTGAAATTCCTGATGAAAAATGGGTTTTGTTATTTATTTAAACATATGACAATGAAAGTTGTAATATTTCAAACTATACTTAATTTTTTGAATTATTAAAAGTATAATAGGGATAAAGAAAAAGAATTCAGCAATTTCTTGATCAAGATGGCTTTTCCTTGCCTATGTGCAAACCAGGTGTTTATTCCAGGTGAGCAGGAGACAGGGTTCTTTGGGAGTCACTCACGAGGCCCGTGCTGATTTCAACTTTCAACAACATGTGTTGTTGCCAATTTGCAGGGAATCAGGCCATTTGTCTCCGGCCCTGTCCAAGTAACCAGAAACATGTGTCTTCCAAAATCGCAATTTAGATAAGCAGAAAAAATGACACCTTGCACTAGTGGGAATCAGAACAACAGGTTTCCCCAGCCCCTTCAACACACCCCAGAGCCGACCCCCGAACTCAGAAAGCCCCATTAGAACACGCTCGGGAGTGGAACCGGCTGGTTCCTGTGCTTATCGCCAAAGTAGGTTAAGCTCATATTTGCATTATTAACGGAGCACTTTTCAAGTGTGTTGCCACTTCAGTTATTTTTGAACTGCTTTCCAAATTTAGGCAGTGATAATGGCCCCTTTGAAGAGACCTTGACCTACCTAAGACAAATATACCGTGGGTTTCAACTGTTCTATCTTACCCTACTTTTTGTAATTTTAGGGAAATACTTCCTATTACTCTTTATCAGATTATTTCAATCATCAGGTAAAAGATTCTCAACCAGCAGCAATTCTGTCACTCGGAGGTGACATTTGAGAACCTTTGGAGACATCTGTAGCTGGGGTGAGGGGACAGGGCATCTATCAGGTAGGAACAAGGATGCTGCTAAGCATGTGGCAATGCACAGGACCCCCCAAGACCCAGAGCAAAGACTTTGGATCAGAGGACAGCAAACTCTAGCCCACAGGCCAAATCCATCCACCCTGTATCTGTAAATAAGATTGCACTTGAAACATGGCCACCTGCTTTTATGTCTAGCTGTGTTTATGTCTCCTGTGGCTGCTTCCTCACTGCAACAGCAGGCTGGGTAGTTGCTCCAGAGACCTGTGGGCTTCAAGGCCTGCATATTTACTATCTGGCCCTTATAGAACACATTTGCTGAGTCCTGATCTCAGGTCATTGGAAGATCTTTCTTCTTATAGGAGTTTTGGGTATAAAATCCTTATCAAATCATGCTTTGCAAATGCTTCCTCCCATTCCACAGGCCACCGTTTCTCTCTGCTGATGGTTTCCTTTGCTGCTCAGAGGCCTTTGGTTTGATGCAGTGGCTCTGGTCTATTTTTGCACCTGTGGCCTGGGATTTCGATATCCAAGAAATTACTGCCAAGACCAATGCTATGAGGCTGCTCCTCTGGGTTTTCTTCTAGGACGTCCACAGTTTCAGGTCTTGCATTAAGTCTTTAATCCATTCCAAGTTTACTTGTGTGTATGGTGTAAGTAATAGCACTGGGTAAGAGGTCCATGAAAAGATACCTGACATCATCAATCATCAGGGAAGCGCAAATCAAAACTACCATGAGATATAACATCATACCTGTTAAGATCGCCATTATGAAACAAATAAAATAAACATCACAAGTATTAATGAGGATGTAGAGAAACTGGAACCCTTGGGCCATGTTGATGGAAATTTCAGCAGTGCAGCTGCTATGGAAAACAGTAATGAGATCCCTCCGAAAATAAAGACAAAACACCGTATGATCCAGCAATCCTGTTTCTGGGTATTTATCCCCAAGCACTGAAAACAGGGTCTCAAAGATGTATTCGTACTCCATGTTCACTGCAGTGGAAACACCCAGAATGTCCATCAACAGATGAATGAATTTTAAAAAGTGACACATACATACACATACAGAGGAATATTATTCAGGCTTAAAAAAAGAGGAAATCTTGTCATAGGCTACAACATGGACAAACCTTCAGCCCACGATGCTAGGTGAAATAAGCTGGCCACAGAAGGACAGGTATTGCTGATCTTACTTACAGGAGGTCAAATTCACAGAAATAAACAGTAGGATGTTGGCTGACAGGGGGCTGGAAGAGGAGGAGACAGGGAGTGGCTGTTGTGTTGCACAAGGGCACACATGATAAACAGCTCTTCAGTGTATACTGAAAAATTCATTAAGAGGGTAGACTTCTTGTTGTTTCTGATAATAATAGATATATGTATGGATAAAGAGTTAAGTGTCCTTCATCTCCTTTTCCTGATTACGAAAACTTTTTTAGGGTCAGGACAAACAGCATCGTTTTGATGGTGTTTGGTCTCCCCTCCCCACAGGTTTTTATCAACCAGGAAGGCTAATACATGACTACAAAAAGTCTTTACCCTCTGGATTGAGGTGTTATATACACAGACAGAAATCAAAATCAAGTCTCACGAAGTCACCCCTAGTTGTTTCATATTTTGAAAACAGTATCATCATCTTTTTCTTCTAGCAACCTGAAAAGCAAATGAGGAAGTTATTTTACAGAGATAATTGAGCTGACTCTGTTTTTCTTCCTTGGGGGAAACACAGATGAAGGTTTCATATTCTAAAACTGTTTCTTCAGAGATGGTAACATTTAAATGTCTTTATGGAAATGTCAAGACACCCTTTGCACTTGATGCCAAAGAGCCTGAATCAGACTGAATAAAAAGGCATTCCTTCCAAAAGAGAAGGGTTCTGGGAAAACGAGGCAGCCTCCTCCTGCTGATAATCAATTCAGGCAAACAAAGTAGCTCAGGGCGGTATGCCCAGGACATGAAAAATAAGCTGGTCCAAAGCGTTTCTTAAAAATCAAATGAGAGACCAGAAGGGCGGGATCAGAGTGGCTCTCCAGGGTGCTGCTCTTCAGCACCAATACTCTGTCTCCATATGATGTGCTCCTGAATATTCAGCTCCAACAACTGCTTTTGATTTGAGAGAACACAGCACCTGGGCGAGGGAGTGAGAGCAGCCATGTTTACACTAAGTGGATGGCTTCATCGACACAGAGAAGTAGAACCAGGGCAACACAGGATTAGTCGAGGACCAGCTGAACTTTGGCCGTGTCCACTGGGGGCCTTGCTGGGACACCAGGTAGCACAGGCAGCTTTTGGAAATATGGGTGTGAGTGGCATAGAAAGAGCACTTTGGGACTAGCTGCCTGGAAGGTGTGTTGAAGTTTTCCCAAGAAGCAAATGGAAAGGGAAGAAAGAAGGCACCAAGGTCAGATCTCAGAGATGTCAGGTGGACAATAAAAACCCAGATCAGCACGCTGGGCAAGGACCAGGTGGAGGAGAAAAGAGCGCACGGCACACAGTGTGGAGGGCAGGGAGGGGAGGAAGTCAGGGGGATGGTTAGAAGGGCCACGGGACCTTGCAAGAATGACAACTGGATTCAAGGAGCAAGAGGTCATTGGAGTCCCTCAAAACCACAGATCTTAACAGGGAAGAGGATGTCGGTTAGAGGATGTTTTGGAGGCTAGAGGTGAGAAGAGTTCTTATCACAAGGGTTGGAACTTTCTACTAGAATTCAGTGGGTGGAGACCAGAGATACTTAACACCTTGCAATGTCTAGGATTCTCCTGCACAACAAAGAAAGGTCTGGCATCCTTCAAACTTTGGACTCTCCCTACTCGAGGTTCATGTAATTGAAAACTCTGTTGATACTGTCCTGGACTAGAAGCTCACTGCTGATCCCAGGTTAGAGTTAGACTGGTTTCTCCTGAAATGTCTCCTGGATAACCAAGAGACAACTTATACCAACAGTTGCTCACCATTTTGGAAAATGACCTCACTGGTAGAATTTAAGTCACCAAGAAAGAACAAACACCTATAACAGTATAAGATGAAAACAAAAATATTGCATTCTTAGAGAGTTTTCTGACAAATCTATGCAAAAACACTCCCACCCCAGTTACTCATCACAGCTGAGTGATCTCCATCTTTATCTCCATCTTAGCACTTGGAACTGGATGAAATCATATTTCTCTACTTGGTTACTGTTTCTCTTCCCCACTATGATATAAATTTGAAGGTCAAGGCCACAGCTGCAGTGTTCACAGCTGTACCACAGTTATCTGGTACAGAAAAACTATACACATCATAGTTCAATCAGTACCCAAAACGCTACCAGCAGCACCCACTTAAGATGTGCCTGTGATGGCTGGGGCTTCCAGGTGCCCCAGGCACAGAGCTAAATGGCAGGGCCTCCCACCTTCAAGGAGCAGCAACATTAGTGCCACCTGCTGGGGGTCAGGCCCTTTATGTGTGTTGACTTGTTTAATTGTTAATCCTTATGCAAATCCAAAGGCATGGGCAGGACTGGTCCCAGTTCCAAGGGGAATTAAATAAGAAAGGCAGAGTAAAGAAATGGGCCAAGGCCACCCAGTCAAACCTCCGTGCTCCTCCTGCTTCCCCATGTTGTCCCCAAGATGCATGCTAGTGTTACTTTGCTGGGGGGACGTGGTGGGGGGGGGGGGTGCCATAACAAGGTACCACAGACCAGTTCTATTAAACAACAGAAAGCTCTTTTCTCTCCGTTCTGGGGGCTGGAAGTCCAATGTCAAGCTGTGAGCAGTTTCCGTTTGCCCTCTGACCTCTCTCCTTGTCTTAGATGGCCACCTTCTCACTGAGTCCTCACGTGGCTTCTTCTCTGTATGTGAACACCCCTGGAACACTTCTTCTAAGGCCCCCAGTGCTGTTGGATCAGAGACCCACCCTCTTGGTCTCGCTGAATGCTCATTACCTTTTTAAAAATTCTATCTCCAAAGGCACATTGGGGGTTAAGACTTCAGGGCACAGATTTTGGAAGGACATGATTCAGTCTGTAACATTTCAGATCAGGTTTTTTCAACCCCAGGACTACAGAAGTTCCCTCTTATCTGGAGTTTCACTTTCTGCAGTTTCAGTTATCTGCAGCAAATGGTGGCCTGGAAATATTAAATGGAAAATTCCAGAAATAAACAATTCAGAAGTTATAAATTGCATGCTCCTCTGAGTAGCATGATTAAATCTCACACCATCTCTCTCTGTCCTGCCTGGGACATGAATCATCCCCTTTTCCTGGGCATCCATGCTGTATTCTAGGTGTGCTCAGGGGGAACCAGCCTTCACTACCTGCAGGCTGTGCACCGTGGATTTAACCCATCAAGGTTCAAAAATATTGGGAAAAGGCTGCCTTTGACTGAACAGGTACAGAGTGTTTTTCTTGCCACTATTCCCTAAACAATACAGTAAAGCAGCTATTTGCATAGCATTTACATTCTGTTAGTTACTATAAATAATCTAGAGACATTTAAAGTATAGGAGAGGATGTGGGTAGACCATATGCAAATACTACACCATTTTACACAGAGGACCTGAGCATTACAGGTTGGGGTAGCTATGGGGGAGGGGCACTGGAACCAGCACCACCCAAATGCCAATGGATGACCATACAGAGTTTGGCACTTCACCTGGTGTCAGGTATCCACTGGGGGTCTTGGAATGGATCCCATGGATAAGGGGGACGCTGCATTGACATGCTCAACCAGGTCAGAGCTGTCCCGCACATTGCAGGGTGCCCAGCAGCAGGAGCCCTGCACTCTACGTGCTGGATTTCAGGGGCACCACCCCACCCTGGTTGTGATGATTTAAACAGTCTCCAGATGTGGTCACATATCTGTTGGAGCACACAAATTTCTTTTGAGACCCACTGTCCTAGATCCTCTTTATGAGAGCAATTTGGGATGATTTGAGGACACACGGTTTTCAAATGGCTGCAAAGAGTGAGAGCAAACCCTGCCAAGGCATGAGTGTTCGGGAAGTGCTGCAGGACATCTGCCCTGTGGATATCTGCCCTGTGGTCTGCGGTAACCCCTCGGGTGACTCCAGCAGTGCTATCCCATGGATACCCGAGGCTGGGTCACATCCAAGAAGTGGGAGAGAGGGAGGAATGACAGGGACAGCCCACCTGGAGATAAGTGAGGAGCCCCTTGGCATGTCCGTCACCAAGCTGAGGATCATCCAGGCTCCCATAAATCTGGCTGATGGAGCTGTCGTCTAGGAAGAGCTATCCCTGCTCTTTGGTGAGAGGGTGACAGCCCATCATGGATGAGTGGCAGGTGAAGGTCCTGTCTGAAGAGGCGCTATTCTCCCCACAGACAGGAGAGTTCTTCTCCACCAGATCCTCGTTCCCTCTCATAGGATCCCAAGACAACACCAGCTAATCTTTCGAGCAAGACCAGCTCTGGTTCATACCAGCTACCCCTCGCCTGGCCTGTCACATGGTCACACTGAGAAATCCAGATCTGTAAGACTCTAGCTGTAGCCAGATGGCTTTCACACCTGGGGTGACAAATTCTGGCAACTCATCCTTTTGTGTCACCTCTGGAGGGTGATGTGGGTTTCCTGCCACCTCAGAAAAAGAAGAGAAGCAAGACCTTCAAGGAACCCTTACAACATGTCCAGGACGAGCAGGTCAGGCCCCAGGCTCCCTCCCCAGCGCAGACTGGTTCAAGGGAGGTGAGGGAGGGTTTAGAGTGCTCTAGGGGTTTGGGGTTTGTTTTTGCTTGTCAGTTGAGCTGAAGTAAGTGGGAGTGTGGGGACAGTCCTGGTAAGGGTGTGTTGCAACTCAAGGATGCTCGCCTCCTTTCCAGGTGAGTAGATAAAATGTGAGAGCCCATGACTCCCTGATTCAAGTCTAGGCAGCTCCCCAAGAGATCAAATCCTCTCCCTTGCCCCTACAGGTTAAAGATATGGGCACAGAGAGTGTCATCCTACTCTATCAGTAGGACTGTGAGCTTCCAAATTCTGGTGAAACTCACGAGGGACACAGTCCTGTGACACTGTGGGGTATCGGGTGGTGCTTTCATTTCACTATGGCAAAGCTTTATGGCAAGGGAAACTATGTGTCTGTCTCCCTCATGTCCCTTCACTGCTAGGTTCATACTAGGAATCTATTTAGAACAGAAAAAATGAACCCAGGGTGTCTCCCCTGCCTACATTAATCCTATCAAGCATCCAGATGCTGCCGATGTCGAATATGCACACCTTCCACTGAGCAGCCACACCCGCTACACACACAATAAAGCATGAAAACGTGTGTGAACAGGAAGTGTTCTAAGTAAACCCAGAACGTTATTGGTGCATGAGGACCGGCTGTGGAGATGGCTTCTTTCTATTACTCCCTAATTTCTTATCCTATTATTGCTCATGGCACCTGGACCAGAAAAGAAAACATATTTCAGAAGACCCATCCCAGTCAATATTTCCACTATTGCAGTTCTTATAAACATTGAACTGGAAGGACTGAAGACAGAGGCCGTGTTCAAGTGTTAGATTGTGAAACCTCCCTGTTATTTGTGATACTGAGCCATCTACAAATTCCCACTTCTCTCCCTGGGCTTCCAAAAGGCTGGATGGTGAAGAGTCGGCTCTAAATACATCCTAACTGCAAAACCAGGTGTTTTCATTCTCTTCACTGCAAAGACCTGCTGCCTTTCACAGCCACTTGGCAACAGGTGGTGACTCTCTGGGTCTCCTGCTTTGCCTCCTCAATCAATTATCCTTTGGTTCAACAAAGACCTGTCAAATGCCGACTCCATACCAGGAGGTGTGCTAGTCACTGAGGCCAGACAGTGAGTGGAAACAGGTGCAGCACCTCCACTGGGGCACCAAGACAAAGCCGTCAGTCAGCCAGGCCCCGAGGCCCACAACTGTAATCCCAGCAAGTTGGCAGGCTGAGGCAGGAGGATCACAAGTTCAAGGCCAGCCTCAGCAACTTGGTGAGGCCTTGCCTCAAAATGAAAAATAAAAAGGGCTGAGGATGTGGTCCGGGTTCAGTCAAAAGAAAGAAAGATTGACTGATCAAACACCCAAATCCATATAGAACCCGCTGGGTAAGTGGAAGTCGTACATGGCTGGGAGCAGGGGTAGGGACAGTGGACTGTGCCCCGCGAGGCAGCCCTGAGGAAGGGGAGTGAGAAGAGAGCAGGGTGCACACAGGAGGGATGAGAGAACTCGGGGCAGGAGAAGCAGCATGTGTGCAGGATCCCCCAGGGAGGGAAACTGGGCTCCCGGCTCCTCTGGAGATGGGCAGAGTGACCGAAGGCGGGAGGCAGGCAGGGGCTGGGCCTGTGATACGTGTAAGGGAGGGAACAAGATCTGACCTGCACCTCAGAAAGAGGACTCCAGTTACCTGCTGGAGAATGAGGGGACCAGGAGAACCCATGTGGAGACACCGAGTTGTCCTGCCTGGGATGAGGGTGCGGCAGTCAGGGCCATCTAAAAGGTCAAGCAGAGACACCTGGTAACAAACAGGATGTGAGAGTGAGAAAGAGGAGAGGCTGAGGGCCAGGCTGAGGCGCAGACGCTGAGATCTCTTCACAAGGGGTGGAGGAACTAGCCCTCGCCGGGCCCCTCCAAGGGCCCATTTGGTTCTCAGCACATTCAAATGCAGCAGAATTTCATTAGGAGGAGGCAGCTGGGGAGGGGGCTAGAGTGGAAAGGGGTGTGGGAACACTGTCTAGGAGAACTGGACCTTAGGTGAACAAAAGGGAGCAGGTTTCTCCCAGGAAAAGAGCAGCAAGCAGGAGAGTCCCTTGATTCACTTAACGGAACCCCGTGCTGAGGAGGTTGATGGGCTGTGGCTGAGAAAGAAAGGTGATGTGTGAGAAGACGGAGGATGCCAGGGTGGGAGGGAGGCCGACACAAGGAAGAGCAGGAAGAGAAAGGAGCCTGGGAGGGGAGGAGGAGGGAGAAGGAGGAGGCAGAGACCCGGAGAAGGAGACAGAAAGAAAAATAAAGGACAGAACCCCCACCCTCCACCCACCCCACAAAAAAGAAGAGAAATTGGTCCAGAACATGGTGGGATGACATCAGGCAGGCAGCAGAGTCCCTCCAGAAGTGTCCAGATCCCCTAAGAAGCCATATCACCACCTGGCGCAATGACCTTGAGCACTGCCCTGGGAGGACATGGAAAAGGCGGCTGGTTCTGGAGTTCTGGAGTTTGAGAGATGACGGAACACTGTAGAATTCTGCTTTCCAATTCAGCTTGTATTAAAAGAAAGTAGCTTGACACCATTTTCCCTTCTTTAGCACTTTTTGTGACTCAGAATTGAGGGTGTTTATGGGTGGGAGCTCTGGGCCACCCAGATATCTAGCTGTGGCTCAGTACCCTTGAGTGACGTCTTCCATCAAGGTTACTCATGGGCCCCCGAGGGAACGAAGTGCTGTTACAAAAGGAGGAGAGGAGGCTCCTGTCCTGCCCTCAGGAGAACATGTGTATAGCACTGTCACGGGAAGGTGACAACAGGAAAGCACCCAGCAGGATGTCTAGCAGTAACAAGCATGTGATAAGCACACTGCATAGTCTCACGGCCTGCGGTTCCAACCTGACGGGAACAGGCAATCTGGGCGCCATCCCCTGAAGTAAGTGCCCATCACATACAACTAAGGTATGGAGCCTGATGCTGGGATGCCATCCCCCAAGCCACTGCATCTTCTGGGCAGCAGAGACACAAAGGACTCTGGCTCTGCACGGCCGCTGTGCCTGGCCAACTAGCCCAGATTTCACTGGCCCGTAGCTGAAAAACCTGGATTTTTCTAATACAAAGCCTTCTAGTTGTCTTTGGCTTTTTAAAAAACCTACTCTTTTCCCTTCCCATAGCCTCTTCCCCTGAGACTAACCTCTCAGGGCTGGATGCGGTTTCCTGCATCCAGTAAAATCTTGACTCACTGCTCAATTTTGGGTTCCAAACTCTAGATTTTCTCCTCAACAACAGTTTATCCTCTTCTCAGTTTCTGAGCACACAGATTGGTGAATATAGAAGATATTTGATCAAATTGAGTTCATTTGCAAAGAAAATTAAATCATAGGGTGGAATAACCTTTGAATTCATAAATGCAAAAGATTTCTTTTCTGCTAAGTACAAATATACATAAAAAGGCCTGGAAAAATATTTTCCAAAATTGACAGTGGTTTGATTAAGGGATTATTTTATAGATTTAAATAGGCACATTCATATTTTATGATTTCTACAATGGAAATACATCACTTGTATAATACAAAGGGATAACATCATCCGTGCTTTATGGATATTTTCATTGTAGTATTGCAACTCCAAAGCGTGTCATCCATAATGAGGAAAATGATAACCATGTTCTATGTCTAACACCTGACTGGATAGTAAAAGAACAGGTAACATCAGAAAAAGCTTGACTTTATTATGGAATTTCTTTAGGGAATAAGGAAAAAGGCAATTCTTATCATCGTTAAAGGGAAAAGATCAATCTTATTAAGGAAGACGTTTTAAGCCACAAGGAACAGCCATCATACTAAGATAGACTCCTAATAAAGAAAATGCATTTTAAAAGAAGAGTTACACCTTTTAATACATAAAAATCGTTGGAGATGTTAAAAATCCAGAAACTTCTCAAAATTTATCAAAAGTATAAATCATAACTAATTCATTTGAAAAAAAATTACTAAAGATATGGTAGAAAAGCAAACCCTGACTATTCTGCTCTCCACACTTACAAATAGCATCCTCCTTCAAAAATAATTAAAACCTAACAAAAGAGTGTATCATAGATGATGCAGGTGAAGTGAACTCCACAGCAGACCTGCATTAACAGAAGCACCTATGTGTCTCCATCAGGCTCTTGAAAACCTAAACTTGACCATCAGCTTGGGAATTTTCTGACCATCTTGATCTCATCATTTTAATTGTAGTATTGCAACTGAAGGTTTTCTAAGTGCCTTCAAAACTAGGTTAAAAACACATCATGTGGGGAAAAACACCCATCTCCTCCTCATACTTTAGCCTTCTTAAGTCGTTTTTTTCCATGTTGCTTTTGGCCACTAGAGGGTAGATTCTACCTATGATCTGTGCCAGCTAAAAGGAAGGGGAAAATGTCTCTCAAGAATTTAGGAACAGAATACAACATAAAAATGTCTTCTATAAAATGAGACACATGGCATGAGGAGATGCAAGTCCATACACCAAGTTTTATCTAAAGAAGAAACACTATTGCCTTTAAGAACAAAACTCAACAAACATTCCTTTGCAGTCACAAACAAATTCACTAACATGTCCTCTACATCTGAGGTATTGACAGTCGAAGTGATTCATTATAAAGTGGTCTATTTCTCTTGTGGGCTCTATAAAATCATTTTTAAATGCAAATGCTCATAACACCATGATTAAAGCACCCGGATTGAAGCAAAGCATGATTGATGACAGGTGCTTGATTTGAAACATCACTGTGCTGCGGTAGTTTACAGTTGAGGTTAAGCAGGATGACAAGAGACTTGGAAAAGAAAAGGCAGCCCTAAACCCTCACATTCCAGAGGTTTCTCACTGTGGCTGTAGCTGGGGGTCTGCTGGACCCAGCACGGCATCGCAATGTTGGGGAAGGAGCTCAAAATCAAAGACTAAGGTTCTAGTGCAGCACCTTGGAGAGAAATGAAACCTAGATGACTCTTTTCATGCAAATATGCACATTAGCAAACAGAAATTTTAAGGGTTAAAATACAAGAACATTTTTGCAATGGTTAAATCCTTTTAATGTGTCTCACAATGGGTTAAATTTTATTTTCATTTGCCATTTATTCGGTTATTAATAGACTGGTTGAATAGTCCTATTCCTAAGCTATAAAACCTGAAACGATCTAACATCTGAAACATTTTGAGAACCAACATGGAAAACACATACAAATGTCCACACGTGACCTTATGTGAAGGGCTGCAGAGGAAGCACACTAAATTATCAAAAATGCTATATAAAATTACCTTCAGTCTGTGTGTATATGAAACATGAGTGAATTCGTGTTTAGACTCGGGTCTCAATCCTAAGATATCTCATTATGATTCTGCAAATATTCCCCAAATCTTAGAAACCCAAAATGTTTTGTCCCAAGCATTTAGGATAAGGGACACTCAACCTGTACACTCCCTTGGGATGTCTGCATTCACTGAACTGTATCAGTGGTTCTCCCAGAGTGGTCCTCAAATCAGCCCGAATCCACTTCACCTGGGAACTTTAGGACGTACATTCTCAAGCCCCGCTCAAGACCTACTGAGTCAGAAACTCTGCAAGTGTAGCCCAGAATTCCAGGAATCATACACACCTAAGAGGATGCGGAGGAACAAGTCCTGATTCAGATTAGTGAGCACGATTCTTTTTTCCCATCCAGCGTCCTTCACCAATAGGAATATGTTTTCGCCAAAAGGAATCTTTATCAGAAAGTGACAATCAGAGGTGATCATGTTCACAAACTAGGAAGGGAAACGTGATCTGTCAAAGCTGTGCTGTGAGACCTCATAAATGTATAGTTTTTATGGGAGAGAAAAGTTTGTGTGATAGAAAGTTTTTGTGTGACCGAGAGCAAAACATTGTGACTGTGAAAATCTCAAAATGTAAATAAACTGGAGCCGCAATTGAATGATCTGATTTATCCTGAATCCATTCTAAATGACTATCTTCAATTAAAGATGAAAAGGAAAGCATCCTTCACTTAAGAAGTTATAAAACAGAGGAAAATCAAAACTATGTCTTTACTTGGTAACTTACAATATTAAGAGAATATGAGCATTGATAATCTAAAGTGGGAAATGAAACTTCTTTGAAATACAGCCAAGAACCAAGTGCAATCTGTGCAGAACAAGGAAGTAAGAAAAAGACGTTGTCCCTGGGAATCCCTTCTCCTTCCCTTTTGAGTAGACAAGCTCAGCGGAACCTCTTCTTTTCAAGAAAGCAGATTATGTAATAGTCTTGTATTCAATTCCCTTTCTTTCATTTTTTTTCTTACATAGAGAATATATAATATTTCACACACACTTACACACACAAAGTATATATGTCACACAGAAGTATGTATGTATTTTACACAGACACAAAACATTTATATATATATATATATATATATATATATATATATATATCACACAAAGTATTCTCTATGTAAGAAAAGCATATATGTGACACACACATACATATTCCACATTCTTTATATTGTTTTAAGGTTGTAGTAGGTTGTAAAAGAAAAAAAAGCCAGAAATTCTTTGCAACTTCTGCCATCAAGAAATAGAGTCTGTTGTGAGGTACAGTGGTGCACACCTGTCATCCCAACTACCTTGAATCAAAAATTCAAGGCCAGGCTGGACAACCTAGTGAGACCCTATCTAAAAATATAATTTTAAAAGGGCTGGGGTGTGGATTAATGGGAGAGTGCTCCTGGGTTCAATCCCCTGTGCCAAAGAGAGGGAGGGAGGGGGGAAAGAAGGGGAGACAGACATATAATATCTGTGACTTAGGTCAATGGAACATTAGCAACAACAGAAGACTAAGCTTTGAAGAGCAGGTTGCTGGTCCTCTGTTGCTGCGGTGGAAACCAGCTGTGAGGTGAAGAAGCTGAGCCTGGTCTGCTGGAAGGTGAGAGACATGTGGCCCCCTGTCCCATCACTCCAGCTAAGTGCCAGCACCACGACGAGGATACCTAACACCAGACAGAGGGGAGACGAGACGTCCTCGCCAAGCCCTGCACAAACTATCAGCCAACAGAACTGTAAACAATAAATGGTTGTTGTAAGCCACCAAGTTTTGCAGTGGCTTGTTATGCAGCATTAACTAACTGATACAAAGGTTTAATTGCTAAGGACAATGCCTAGCTTAAAAAAATAAAACCATATAAATCAACTTTTAGGTATCAGAGAACTGGAAGGAAAGGTATTTTAGGGAGTATTTGATAAAGTAGAGTTTTCTCAAAATCATGGCACCAGGCAATACATAATTCATGGTCCAGATCTTCTTTCAGGTGGGCTTATCCAACCTTAAAGTAAGAGCTGAGTAATGAGTTAGACCTGGGACCTCCACTCTGTAATAGTTTTTGCCATTAAAAACATCAGGTAGAAGAAGTTGAAACACAATCCTGGCAATCATCATTATGTCATTAAGACATGTTGATGTCTTCAGTCCAAGTCGGGCATGGTGGCACATGCCTATAATCCCAGCAACTTGGAAGACCTGGGCAGGAGGATTACAAGTTCAAGGCCACCTTAGCAACTTAGTAAGACCTTTGGTACTCTAGGGAGACTCTATTACAAAAAATTAAATAAATAAAAGACAGGGAATGCAGCTCAGTGGTAAAGCATCCCTGGGTTCAACCTCTAGTACCTAGTACTACAAAAACAAACAAAAGAAAATAAAAGACTTCAGTCCAACCAGCTAAGGATCTCTGCAGGCCACCCCTATGAAGCCAAATGGGGTTCTAAATAGAGAATCATGGTATTGTATAAGGAAGCCCTTGAGTAAGATGAAGAGGGCACACTGTTCAGGAAAATCAGTATCTGATCTGAGCTGACAAAAGCTAAGATTGACACAGAGAAGATCCTGTATCAGTCTGCTTCTGCAAACCTGAGAACTCTGGATCTTCATTAAAACTGAAGCAATCATGTAAAAGCAGTGAATACAACGACTTTTTTAAAGTGTGCTCTCCAACTGCAGATTGACAGGCACGACCAATGGAAAAACTGTGAGGCACTGTCCCCAGGTTTTTATACAAATTCAAATCACTGAAGAATTTAAAAGCCTATTGGCTGTATAGCGATACCAGACTTCAAACTATACTACAGAGCAATAGTAACAAAAACAGCATGATACTGGTACCAAAACAGGCGGGTGGACCAATGGTACAGAATAGAGGACACAGAAACCAATCCACAAAACTACAAAAGGGGCTAAAAGCATGCAATGGAGGAAGGATAGCATCTTCAACAAATGGTGCTGGGAAAACTGGAAATCCATATGCAACAAAATGAAACTGAATCCCTTTCTCTCGCCATGCACAAAAGTGAATTCAAAATGGATCAAGGAGTTTGATATCAAATCAGAGACACCCATAGCACAAAAGTTAATAACTAGAATCAACAAATGGGACTTACTCAAACTAAAAAGTTTTTTCTCAGCAAAAGAAACAATAAGAGAGGTAAATAGAGAGCCTACATCCTGGGAACAAATCTTTACTCCTCACACTTCAGATAGAGCCCTAATATCCAGAGTATACAAAGAACTCAAAAAATTAGACAATAAGAGAACAAACAACCCAATCAACAAATGGGCCAAGGACCTGAACAGACACTTCTCAGAGGAGGACATACAATCAATCAACAAGTACATGAAAAAATGCTCACCATCTCTAGCAGTCAGAGAAATGCAAATCAAAACCACCCTAAGATACCATCTCACTCCAGTTAGATTGGCAGCCATTATGAAGTCAAACAACAACAAGTGCTGGCGAGGATGTGGGGAAAAGGGTACACTTGTACATTGCTGGTGGGACTGCAAATTGGTGCAGCCAATTTGGAAAGCAGTATGGAGATTTCTTGGAAAGCTGGGAATGGAGCCACCATTTGACCCAGCTATTCCCCTTCTCAGTCTATTCCCTAAAGACCTAAAAAGAGCATGCTACAGGGACACTGCTACATCGATGTTCATAGCAGCACAATTCACAATAGCAAGACTGTGGAACCAACCTAGATGCCCTTCAATAGATGAATGGATAAAAAAAATGTGGCATTTATACACAATGGAGTATTACTCTGCATTAAAAAATGACAAAATCATAGAATTTACAGGGAAATGGATGGCATTAGAGCAGATTATGCTAAGTGAAGCTAGCCAATCCCTAAAAAACAAATGCCAAATGTCTTCTTTGATATAAGGAGAGTAACTAAGAACAGAGTAGGGTCGAAGAGCATGAGAAGAAGATTAACATTAAACAGGGATGAGAGGTGGGAGGGAAAGGGAGAGAGAAGGGAAATTGCATGGAAATGGAAGGAGACCCTCAGAGTTATACAAAAGTACATACAAGAGGAAGTGAGGGGAAAGGGAAAAATAATACAAGGGGGACAAATGAATGTCAGTAGAGGGGGCAGAGAGAGAAGAGGGGAGGGGAGGGGAGGGGAGGGGAGGGGGTATAGTAGAGGGTAGGAAAGGCAGCAGAACACAACAGACACTAGTATGGCAATATGTAAATCAATGGATGTGTAACTGATGTGATTCTGCAATCTGTATATGGGGTAAAAATGGGAGCTCATAACCCACTTGAATCAAAGTGTGAAATATGATATATCAAGAACTATGTAATGTTTTGAACAGCCAACAATAAAAAATTAAAAAAAAAGAAAATAAACCAGTGAAGCAGTTGGCTGCAAAAAAAAAAAAAAAAGCCTATTGAAGGCCAGAAAAAAAAATAGGACTTGCAGCCAAAGATATCCTGGTTGTCTAATTGGAGTTAGGACGCCATCTTCCATCAGTCACAATGTATCTCAGATATCACCTATGAGGGCACGTGGTGACAGGTTTCCAATCCCCAAGTTCTGAGGCCCAGTGGATACCTCATGCTTGTCACTGAGCCAGCCTCCTGGGAAGGTGTGCTACTGACGGTGCGTGACATCAGACTACCTCAAGGCAGAGAACTAAAAACACAAAAGTCAAAGATGAAGAGGAAAGAACATTTCAAACTATGATATTTCCAGGGCCAGGAGAAGAGAAACAAGAGCAAAGTCGTCTCTGGTATAAAGCAATCAGTGCAAGAGACTTTTAGGAATTCTGGGGCAAGAAAAATTGCTAGTAGCCACTGGGGACCCCCAGAAGTGAGAAGTGCCAATCAAGAGAACCTACCCAACCTGCAGGGCAGCTCATCTGTCATGGCTATGTCTGCCTTTCTCCTTTGAGTCACAGGAAGAGCAGTTTCTTTAATTAAGTGCATCCAGGTCAATGAAATCATAAGCTTCCAGTGCAGGTAGCCCTCAGCAACAATTTCAAAGCAGCAGATTGCTGGATCTTCAGGGTAAGGCAAAGGCAGAAGGGTTCTGCCTGCTCACAAGCCGATCCACTCCCTCCGACATGAGTTGAACTCCTCTGTGCCGGGAACTGAGAAGCTTCTATTGGTGAAAAGTCATTCACCAAATGACAATCAAGGCCACCTCTGCAGCTGGCATCCCATGCTCAGGAGCACTACTGAGACAGGCGAGTCTGGAAGTTTGTTCTCCTGATTGGTCCAACCACAAGCGAGAGGTCAGGGTCACACCTGACACGGGAGGCCACAACTAGGCTTCCAAAAGTCCAGCCTATTGGTCAAGAGCAGGGGCTTGAATGCCAGGCAAACCTAGGTTAAAACTGGTCCTCCATCACCTCCACCTCCACCTCCTGCTGTTTGAACTCTCAATGCCCCACTTTCCCTATCCTTAAGTGGAAGGATAGGAGCACTAAGAGTGGTTTTTGTTGCCTATATTGGGACAGATTGAACCCAGGTCCTCACACAGGCGAGGCAAGTGCTCTACCACTGAGCTATGCCTCAAGCCCTAAGGAACAAGTAAGAGAAAAGATGTTCAGCATTTGGCAGAGTCTAGATGTAGTAGGTTCTCAGGGATGGGAGCTACGAGAAGCAGAGCCACCTGGATCAGGTCACTCGCCGGGTCAACAGAGTGGAATCAATGTGGGTGATGATCTCAACTTAATGTGTGAATTTGAGCTGGCTATTAAGACAACTATACTTAGTAAATGTGATTAACATCTTCATTTTTCAGTCCCTCGGAGAGTGATGGTCACAGTTTGACCCCATTTCCTATCTGCTCAAAGGCAACAGAGGCTCTGGATCCTGACTGCCTGGGTGGGATCCAGGCTCCACCCTTAACCAGCTCCTTGTCAGAGAATGACAAGGACCCCAGGTCCCACTTGGTGAGGACTCTGGTCACTCAGGAAACCGGTCTAGTTGAGACTTTCCTCTCACCTGTCCCTTAATTATCTCTGACTAGAGTCACAAAGAGCTGTGATGGCAGCAAGCAATCTCCCCATCCCTTACAAAGCTACGTGTGTGCGGATCACTTAAGAATGCCCACGATGGCCGTGAAACTTGATCTCACAGCTAACCCAGCGCTAACCTAGAACCTCAGAAGAAGATAATCAGAGCACAGATTTAATAATTTCCTCAATGGTCTTTCCCAGGAAAAGAAATACCTGATATCTGCACTGCCCCGCCATCAATTCATAGATTTCAAAGTCAATGACGTCTGTGTCATCTGCTTGGATGTTTATGTTTATCCCCATTTTACAGAAGAGGAAAGTAGCCAACAGAGGCCAACTCACAGCTGCTTACAGGTACAGCTGGGGCTCTGAGGAGGCTCTTCTCACCTGAGAATCCAGGCCCCGCCTATCACACCAGGGAGGAGGCAGAGCATGCAGGGTTTCTGTTCTAAATCCCGGGTTCTCAGACACTCTCCAGCAGTCAGAAACAGTAGGGATTGCTTAATAATAACTTCCAACCACAAAGCAAGATAGGAGTTAATGGCTTAGTTACAAAACAGTTTAGACAAGTCTCCATCTGGCCTCCAGGGCCACAGGCTTGATGAGAATTTCCTGAAATCACATGTTGGCAGATAGAGCCGTCCTGGACAAGCACGGGTCAGCAACATCACCTGTCACCAGCTGCCATTTCCAACTTCCATTCCAGGTGAATGATGTGAGCTGACTTCTGCTGTCCTCCAGGCAACGCTAACTCCTATTTTTGGCAGGTAGATCTCACGCCTTTTCAATATTAGTCCAGCCAAGAGTGAGTTGTGAATGATTTGAATTTTGAGGGGAAGCTGGGGAGCAGGGAGGGCAGAATCCCTTTTAAGTAAAGGCCAGTTCATTAACACTTTCATACATATGGATCAGCCATTCCAACGAGTAGATTGTTAACACAGGGAATCTCATAAAAATCCCATATGCTCCTCCAGGTGATCTCCCTTGACTCCTTACCAGTGTCCTTGGATGAGTCCCTCAGGCTGTTAGCCTAAGGAAGTCGTCAAAGATCACAAATACTAATAACGGAGGTTTGGAAGCCCCCACAGGGCGAGCTGCTCACACAGGAGAAGTGCCTTCTCATCCTCCCCAGCACATACTGATGCCCATGCCCTGCCCTCTGCTCTCTCCGTGACCCTCCCACATCTACAAGGGCTTCTCTACCACCTTCAGCTGCTGCTTCCACTGCAGAGCTCTCTAACGGTCTCCCCAATTCCCCCCTTTCTCTTATACACTCACCTTCAGCTATCTCTTTTCCCATATTTTTATGGGTGCGTTATACTTATACATAATGGTGGGATTCTCTGTTATGTATTTGTACATGAACACATATGACAACGAAGCTCGGCCAATATCATTCCCCAGTATTTTCCCATTTCCCTCCTCCTCATCCATTTTCTCTACGCTTCTCCCTTTGATTGTCATGAGGTTTCCCCTACCCCCACCTTTCTTTTTCCTTTTTCCTCTTTAGTTTCTACATATAAGAGAAAACATATTATCCTTGACTTTCTGAGTTTGGATTATTTCAATTAATATAATGTTCTCAAATTCCAACTATTTTTCTTTTGCAAATGACATAATTTAATTCTTTGTGGCTGAATAAAACTCCATTATGTATATATACTACATTTTCTTTATTCATTTATCTATTGATAGGCACCTAGGCTGGTTCCATAGTTTGGCTATTGGGAATTGTGCTGCTATAAACATGATATAGCATACTATATCACTATAGTATGCCGATTTTAATTCTTTAGGACAAATACTGAGTGGTATAGCTGGGTCATATGGTGGTTCCATTCCTAGACTTTTGAGGAACCTCCATATTGATTTCCAGAGGTGATTGTACTAATTTATAGTTCCACCAACAATGTAAAAGTGTCCCTTTTTCTCTGTATCCTCTTCAGTATTTATTCTTGTGGATATTCTTGATGGCTGCCATCCTGACTAGAGTGAAATGAAATCTTAGTGCAGTTTGAATTGTATTTCCCAAATTGCTAACGATATTGACCATTTTTTTGTATATTTATTGGCCATTTGTGTTTCTTCTTTTGAGAAGTGTCTATTTAGTTCATTTGCCCATTTATTACTCTGGGGATTTTTTGACGTTAAGTTTTTTGAGTTCTTTATATATTCTGGATATTAATCCTCTGTTAAAACAGTAGCTAGAAAAAAATGTTTCCCATTCTGTAGGTTCTCTCTTCACAGTCTTGTTTCTTTTGTCTGTGCAGAAGCTTTTCAATTTGATACAATCCCATTTATTAATTTCTGTCATTACTCTCTGAGTTTTAGGGGTCTTATTGAGAAAGTCATTACCTGGGCCTATGAGCTGCGTGTGGACCCTACATTTTCTTCTAGAAGTAGCATAGATCCTGGTCTAATCACGAGGTCTTTGATCCATTTTGAGCTGATCTCTGTCCAGGGTGAAACATGGTGACCTATTTTCATTTTTCTGCATATGAATATCCAGTTTTCCCAGTACCACTTGTTAGAAAGGTTGTCCTTTCTGGGGTGTACGTTCTCAGCACCTTTGCCAAGGATCAGATGACTGTGTCTGGGTGGGCTCTCTCACCTTCTTCTCTCTTAACAGCTGCCATGACTTTCTGCAGCACCCAGACCACAGGAAGTCCATTCTTATTTCCCTGGTTTCACCTCATCCCCAAATCCTAGCCCAACTATGTGCTGTAGCATCGGCCTCACTTGGCCTACCCAAGAGAATAAAAAGAGTCTTTTTTATTATTATAAAAAGGATCCTTTTGCATATTTTCCAGTTTCTCTGAGTTACCCAAGAAAAAGCCTTAGGGCCCCACTGACTCCATTCTCACCTTTGTTTCCTACTCACAATGAAACTCTTATGATCCTTCCTCACATAAGTGTCTGAACCATCCTTTCAATCCCCACTGCACAAGTTCAAGTCTTTACCTCCATTTGCCAAAAGTTCCTGTCTTCTAGTCTCTTCTTGACTGCTATATACCAAAAACCATGAGAATGATCTAAAACACATATCTCTTCACACATACCCTGTAAAAAAATTTCTCCAAGTGTTCACTGTCCAAACTCCTTAGCATCTACATTGCTCCTCAATCTGCCCTAACGAGCATTTCAGACTTACTACTCATTACAGCATCTAAAGCATCTTGTCCTGCAGCCAACTGGATCTCAATGTCTAATTCATTAGAAACTCCAGTCGAACTGATGTCAATATGGAAATTCAATCATCAATTGCCTACCTCAGTAATTAGAGCATTGTAATCAATTAAGTTTTGTCCATGCCCTCCAACAAAATGCTTCCATGGACACACTTGGAGTTGATCAAGTTTAATGACACAATGAGGAACCATGGAATAGCTCAGCAAGAAAATGTTAGATAGGATTTATTATAGAATTTGAACTCCATTCGGGTGATTTAAGGAGGATTCATGCCAATGTGGATGCTGTCCGAATGCAGGAGCAATTCTAAGTTTGGGTATCTGGCCAGACAAGGCTGGTGCCATAGTTGGTAACGAAACAGCGACCAATTCACTGGATACAAAAAAAAAAAAGGAGGAATGTTTAGAGTTTATGGGTTACATGGTGATCTTTGTCTTAGACAAAATGATGAAATGGTCTTGTTTTGTCTCACTTTGTCAGGGCCTCTGAGTGGTTATGTCCAATATTGGTGATCTAGGAGGTTGTCTATGTCCTTATGTTCCACAGGAGATACTCTGAACCAGTTGTGAGCATCAGGCCAGCCCCTAACAACTTCAGGCCTGTAAGTGTCAAACAAGCTCCCAATGTTAGTGACTGCTCTTCTCTTTCTCAGTTCTTACAGCCATCATGATATCCACATAGAGATGTGAACTTTTTCTGAGGTAGAATACAGGTTATAAAAACTAAAGCAAACCTCCCTGGAAATTGATATATCTAGGTAAACAGGACTTCCTGGGGGGATCCAGATGGTGAAGGTAGGCATCATATTTTGGAGGATAAAACAAGGAAGGGTATGAAGCAGGACTAGGATCTGGGGGAAAGAGATGGTATGTTCTATACAATCCACTCTCCAGGTGATATGCAGATCAGGAGCCCGTATTTGTCTTCATCTTGGTGAGCCAGATCAAGGTGAGTAACATATGAAAGTTGTCCACTATACTTTCCAAGGAATCTAAATATATCTAGGCACTCATCAGAGAGCTGTGTCTTCAGAGCTCTGTGGGTATGCTAGTTTCTTTATTGTTACTCAATTGCTACTAAAATCCTGATCACTGAGTCTCTAATTCTGTTTCCAGAAAATACTATCAGAGTGTTGATATTTCTAAGTCTGCACATAAGAGGAGGAAGCAACACCAGCTGTGTCCTAGGGGCCACACAGACCAGAAGCACTGCCCATGGGTAAGGCAAATCTCACAAACAGAAAAAACATAGCATCTGAAATTCCCGTGCCATCCTTTAGAAAAGAAACCACTTCATTTGGAAGAAACCTAAACATCCTTTATTTTACAGTATATTGTGTATCTGGACAACGTAATTTAATATCAACCCCTTGGTCAAGAAGAATTGGCAAGGATGGTGATCAGCAACTGCCCTAGGTCTAGTCCAGGAATACAGCTGCGGTTGAATTGACAGGCATCAAAGACATTATTCACGAAAATAAAAGTTGATATATTCTTATGCTTTGTACCTTAAATAACTTCAGAGTTTAATACCTTAAATTCTTAAGTATCCTAAACACTTTATATAGTGTGGTTAAGCTACAACCTGTAAAGCTCAGGTGGATTAGTCAGGGACTAGGTCCAGTGAGCTCAGGCAAACCATGTCCCTTCCTACAAAGTCTACTTCCTGCAGTGGTCATCTATAGTGCGTATCCTCCAAATGGTCATCTCCAGATGCTATGGAGGACACATGAAACTCCATGGTGCCCATGTGCAGGGACGATGGCCTGCCCCTGGAGAATTCTCCACCTAATGTTTGCAGCAGCTCTAGGTCTCATTTTCTCCATTCTTCAGATTTCAATTTGCAATTTTTTTTTTTTTTTTAGAGAATGGCCTATCACTTAACACTGTAACTGGAAGATAACATTTCAGTGATTTCTCAGTGCTGACATTTTATTATTTAATATTAAACCCCATCAGAAATGCCTGGTCTGATAAGCTAAAAATGAGGCTTGAAAATAAAGCACCTGACGAATTTGATTTGCAATCATCAAAATGGTATTTTTTTTTCAGATGGGAACTAATTATCAACATGACATGATTTCAATCTGCTGCCATTTATGAAATGAGATCCGTTTGCTCTCGATTAAGATGATCAGGCTCCTGCTCTGCAGCTCGATGCCCAATTTCACCCATTCTCATGAAATTCTTCTATTATGCAAACTAATAGTAAAGCAATTACATGCTCCAAAAGATTAAGACGAGAAATTTCACATTCACAGACTTGTCATGTTCACCTCTTAAAATATAAATTCTTGCCAGATGCTAAAATGCCTTTTTCATTTCATACAAAGTCACCTAACAATCTGAGGAAGCATCCTCTCTGAAAGCAATTCTGTCTCCCAAGTTTGATGAGTGAGCCCTGACAGAACCCCAAGGCTGCCTGACACATGAGAATCTCAGGGAATGGATACCTGTCTCTCCAGGCTTTTCAGGGCTGCTTAGGGATATTGCTGGGCCACAGGCAATTTCCAAGTTAAATGCTCCAAATGGACATGGATGACGTTTTAGCAGAGAACAGAGGGAGGGGAAAGTGGAACTTAAATAGGAGCTCTTTTGCCATTCTGGCTTGAAGAACGCTGCTGGAATCTCGATGCATGGAAAGAAAGGAGAATGAAGAGCTTTTTCTACTCCATGCCAGGGAAGGGGCTACGTGACTCTCATTTAATGCTTTCAAACACAGCCCTCTCTTCTTTCCAACTGAGGAGGAAGCTGAGGTCCAGAGATGCCCTGCAAATTTGCTATGGTCATAGTCAGTAAGTGGGGATCACACAGGCAGGATCTCTTCCACTCTCAGGTACCTCTCCCAGGTGCAAAGAGGAACACTCAGCAATGTTGTGTTTATTTTTTCATTTAGGGCCAGGGACACCCCTCACAGAAGCTGAAAAACTCTACTTGGTATTATTAAGGAGCACCATTTATCTTAACTGCACTCAATTTAAGGTTTTAAAAATAAAGCAACTAGACATATAGACTTTGCTAAGGAAGGACGTCAGAGGAGAAGAGGAGGAGAAACTGAAGTTGTTTCTCAGCCTTGTCATATTTGGTTCTTCTTTGTGGGACATCATGGGGGGAGTCAGAACTCTCAGGGGACAGGTCATGAAGTACGGAGGAAGTTCCTGACAGGAGGATTTCACCTCCGATTGCTGCTGAGGGGATTCACCCCACGTTATGACAACTTGAGTGCCGTGCAGGAGCAGCGACCCGTGAGTCACGCCGTGATGAGGCGCCCTTCTCCCCAGCACAACTGCAGCTTGTTTAGTTTGCAAACACAAAACCGTCCCGGTGCTCTGCCTTCCTGTGGGGAAGGGCACAGACGGGTACTATCCCTGTCCTCAGCATCAGCCCCACTGCACATGCCCTGATCCACACGGATCAGGGCCCTCAGGGGACGGGTGGGTTCCCCTCTCCACCAACTCAGACAGGAGAAGATGGTGTGAATCTGGAAAAATACCCTTGTGTCATAAGTAGAACGGAAGAAACTTCTTCCCTCTGAGGTTTAGGAGAAACCCAAAAGGTACTGGATAGTGAACTTCCTGTGTCAACGTGGCAGATGGTGGTACCCAGGTATCTGCTCTCATGCAAATCCAGATGTTGCTATGAAGGCTTTTAAAGGTAACCTTAACATTTAAATCAGTAAACTTTGGGTAGAGCGACTGACCTTCCACATGCAGGTGGGCCCCATCCAATCGCTGGAAGGCCTTACGAGCAAAGATAAGTTTCTCAAAGAGGAAGGAATTCAGCCCCAACACACAACGCAGAAAGCCTCCTGGTTTCCAGCCTGCCAGCTTCCCCTACGGATGCTGGATTGCCAGTCCCCACAATTGCATGAGCCAGTTACTTAAAATAAATCTCTCTCTCTCTCCCTCCTGTTTCTCTGGAGAATCCTAACACTGTTACCAAGCCGATTAAACAGCCCCTCCTCTGTAATTCAGACCAGAGAGGAAAGAGGAACTTGGCAAAATGTCAACTGCTTAGCAAATCAGAGAATTAGGAATCTATGGGGAAAAAAAAAAAAAGCTTTTCAAAACCCTTCAAATGCTCAGCTGCATTTCCAACTACCTCCTTTAATTGACTCATGAGTGTGAGTGTGCCCTTGGGAGGTGCGGGGCCAGGCACTGGGGCCATACAATGAGGAGCCCCTGGGTTGGAATCTGGGCTCAGCTCCCCACTGGATGTGTGACCACAGGTGCATGACTGGACCTCCAAAACTCCATGAAAATGTGACCCTGAAAGGACCAAAGATGTGACTCACCCAGCTCAGAATGCAAAAAGATTATCACTCGGGGGTGGTTTGGGACCATTTTTGTTGAGCCAAAAGCTGTTAAAAGAAAGCACACTTCCTCCACCCCTGAAGGAAGAGAGACACATGCAAGGAAAATTAATACAGTAATGTGTCACTTAAGGATTGGGATACATGCTGAGGAGTGGCGAGTTTGTCACTGTCTGGACATCAGAGTAGTTCCTTACACAAGCTAAAACAGCTAGGACCCAGGAGGCTACATAATCTGACAGGATGCCATTGCATGTGCCCTCTGTTTACTGAAAGGTCATTTTCAGTGCAGGTCTGTCTCATGGTGTAAAACTGCAAAAGTAATATCGTGGGGGATGGTTGGAACCCGGAAGAAGAAATCTCAGCCCCAGAGGTTTCCCAGGTGAGGCATCCCAGGCACATGGCAGAGATCAAATCAAACAAAACCAGCCATGCTGCCTGGTCAGGGGCGTGTGTGTAAAGACTTTTTGTCCAAGGAAGCATTCTAAAAAGCTAGCTCATACAAGGATGGAGACGTGGGCAGAATGGAAATGAGAAAGAAGAAAGGGCAATCCATGAATTCTTTTCAGACCACACCAGAAGGTTGGAAAGACACAAATTGCAACTAGTAATCACTCTGATTTCTGAGTATCAAAACTTCCATGATTAAAAATTGGCATTACAAATGAAAAAGACATTCATAAAATAAAAGGTGAAGCTTCTGAATGTTAATACAGGAAGTCAGAGGGTAGAAGACTATGCACAGAGTAAGAATTTTAATAGATGGCACATTTCTGAAAGGATCACATTGCACTTTTCATGCACACACTAAAATAGGAAAACCTATTCTGTCCATTTAAGCACACAACAGTAAAAGGTAAACCATACACTAAAAGCTCTGGAATGGCCTATAGGCAATCGTTAAAAATAATTGCCCTGTTATAAGATGAAGCCTTTTAATTTTCTCCATTTTGCTTTCGTGAATATTCTAAGTTTTCTGAAATGAATGTGAATTGGTCATGCGACATTCATGAAAAGGAGAAAAGATATTTTTAAAGCCCTGCCTAATGCAGTCTACAGTGTGCCATAATTGAGTAGAATTCACTTCTGGTTATATCCCGAGGGATGACATTTACTCAGATGCAAAAGAAAAATGAAAGTCTTTGAGACTGAGGAAAGAAGAGGTGTGTGGTCTATGGGCGGCACCAACCTGGGTCACAGAGACATTTGTAGCTGGTGCCCACACTGCGGCACGTGCCGTGGGCACACGGGCTGAGGGCACAGAAGTCAACGAGCTGGGCGCAGGTGGACCCCGTGAAGCCTGGGCTGCAGCTGCAGGTGAAGTGCACCCCGTCTGCGTAGCAGGTGCCATTGTTCTGGCATGGTGACGAGGCACAAGGGTCCACCTTTTCTTCACAAGCAGATCCGAAGTATCCTGCAAGAAAACGCAGAGGGGCCTTTAAGAAATGAAAACAAGTTTGCACATGATAACCAACAAATGGAGTCCACAGATTTTCCCTTTTCTTCATTGTGAGTGGATTAGCTCATTAATCCCTTCGCTTTTCTTAGCTTTGCTTTCTGTGTTAAAATACTAAGCTCCACAATTCTCTTTTTGTTGTAATATAAAACATATGTCTGCTTTGATGCCCATATGTATGTGTGCATGTGTATATTTACATGCGTGTGTGTATGTGTGCATGTATATTCTTGAATAATGCTTAAAATAAATTGATGGTGATTCTCTAAAGGAAGGCAGGATTTGGGTCAGTGTAAGGCTTTACTGTCTTGTTTATACACATTTTTCACTTTGCTTTAACAGATAAGACAGGATCCTGAATTTCAAAAATTAAAACCATATAAAATAACAAGCACTAAAAATATCTCCTATTCCTATCCCTTTGACCTTGATTTGGTTTCTTCAATACAAACTTTTTTTTTTTTACAAGTTGGCTATTGAAACCCACAAAAATGGTACTGCATGTCCGTACAACGCAGAGCAATTCAGGGAATAAAAAGTAACCAGCACCCACAGGTGCTGTGACATCCAGGAACCTCAACAGCACAGAACCAGGGGAAGGAGCCAGACACTAAAGGTAACAAAGTATATTCCCTTTACACAGCATGTCCAGAAGAAGGAACCTTAAATGCAGAAAACAGATGGACAAATGCTGTGGCTGGTGTGGGACCAATGGCAATGGACAGGGGTGATCTATTGGGATGGAAGGAGACATTGTAAACTGAAGGTTGGCGATGACTGCCCAACACTGAATTATACGCTTTGAGAGGATGAGTTTATGGTATGGAATTTACACACTTAACATGAATGTAGTTTACAGTGTGTAAAAATTATGTGAAGCTGTTCATTTTTAAATTTTAAATTTGGTAATTGTGTAGGGAATTTTTATTTTGTTTTCTCTGGGTATTTGTCTCATTAAATATGATGTATACATACATATATGCATCTGCATTTCTATGGGCAGTGAACAATGCTTTGGATAAAACTTATACTTCTTTTAATACTTTAAGAGTAATCTGAAAATTAAATGAAGGTAATTTAAATCGTAGAAAGAAGAGTTAAATAAATTTGCTCATGTATACTTGTATTAAGTTTATACTAATGCATCTGTGCTTAGTTCTCCTTAGCAAAATTGACCATTTTTATAGTTATTGTTAAGGACATATTAAATATATAAACAAACAAAAATAGCTTCCAGATTTAATTATCTGAAGCACTATTCATATTTGGCATATTCAACTTGATTATTCAACATTGGGTAGAGTTCATGACAGCCATTAAATTTTAGGCATAATACTTAAAATGTACCATACAATTGGTTTTAAAAATACTTGAATTCTCCATAGTGAGAATGAACAAGGAGTGAAATATAATTCTCTCCTTCCTGAGTTGTATTCCATTTTATTCTCATTGAAAAGAAGACACCTGAATGCTTATCAACATATAACAGCACTGTATGTTATCATCACTATGTGACACGCTATTTTCAAATCTGGACAATATCTCAAATCTCTTCATCTTAGAACAAAATAAAATTAGCTATTCTTATCTGTGTCTAGAAAATGTATCAGAGTCATTTAAAATATAGAAGTTTCCATTTTCTAATTGTGTACAACACTGAAGGTAATTAAACCTGTTTTTTTTTTCCCTTAATATGAAGAAATAAGTTTTGGGGGAAAAATGATCACGTTAACACAAAATTTATGTTCAGTTGGATAAGAACTTAAGCTTTTATCTTATTATCTAAGAAAAAGTAAAGGGGGAAATTTCCACTTAAAGGCTATGAGAACTGACAAAACAACTCCAGGTTGCAGCAAGCAAAATCAACAAGTGGAAGTCAGTAGCATTTTTACATATGAATAACAAACTTGCTGAGAAAGAAAACATGAAAGCAATTCTCTTCACAACAGCTATAAAAAATAAAGTACCTAGGAGTACATTTAACCCAAGACATGAAAGATCTAGATGATGGAAATTATAAAATGCTGATGAGGGAAATTGAAGATGACACAAAAATCTAGAAAGACCTCATGTGTTCTTAGATTAGAAGAATTAATACTGTTAAACCATCTGTACTACCCAAAGCAATCCACAGAGCCAATGTAATACCTATCATGACATTCTTTATAGAAGGAAAAAAAATTCACATGGAAACACAGAAGACCCCAAATAGCCAAAGCAATCTTGAACCTGAAGAACAAGGCGGGAGGCAGGAGGAACACCTGACCTCCAAACACCCCAGAGTAACCAGAAGAGCCCAGCACTACCTAGACCAGTGGATCAGAAGAGAAATCCCAGAAATACAGCCACATGCCAATGATCCTCAACGAAGGTGCCAAAAACATACACTGGAGAAAGGACATCCTTTGGAATGAATGGAGCAAAGAACACTGGATATCCACATGCAGAAGGCTCAAAGTTGACCTTTGTCTGCTACGGTGTAAAAAAGTCAACTGACTGGAACACAGACCTAGATTTAAGACCTGAAACTATGAAACTACTCAAAGAAACACTTTAAGACATCAGTATAGGCAATGGTATTTTGGATATGACCCCCCAAATCACAGGAAATTAAAGTAAAGCTAAATAAATGGGATTATACCAAAATTTTAAAAAGCTTCTGTAGAATGAAGGAAACAATCAACAGTGAAGAGACAACCTACAGGATGGGAGAGAATATTTGCCAACTATTGATCTAACACAGGATTAATATCCAGAACATATAAGAAACTCAAAAAGCTTAACAAGAAACAGGTACAATCTGGTCAGTAATCTCAGTTCTGGGCATACATCCAAAGGAAATGGAATCAGCAAGCCAAAGAGATACCTGCACTCCCCTGGTTACTGCAGCACAACTCACAATGGCTAGAATGCAGAACAACCGAGGGGCCCACCAGGGCATGAGTGGATGAAGAAGATGTCTGTATTCACAGCAGAGTGCTGGCCATACAGAGCGCAACCCTGACCTTTGTAGCAAGAAGGACAGAACTAGAGGACATTAAGTGAAAGAAGTCAAACACAAAAAGACAGATAACACATATTCTCTCTCACATGTGGCAGCTAAAAAGGGTTGGCCTGAGTGGAAAATAGTGATTTCTAGGAGTTGGGAAGGTAGGAGGGCAGACAAAGAGGGGTTGGTTAATGCCATCAAATCCCAGTGAGATAGAAGTTCTAAGGTACCCCCCAAACAGTGACATGATTATAGTTAGGATTACCTATTATATATTTATGCAAATCTAAAAGAGATGAGCTCGAAGGAAACAATAAAATAATAAGGCAAGACAAATTCTAATCACCTCAATTCCATCAATGCATGCTGTATACCTCATAGGTAAAAATATCAGAATGAGCCCTATTAAAATGTACAATGCATACACGTTAATCAGAAAATTATAACATGTATTATATATGTATATATGTAGTCACTTAAAATATATATAGTATACATGCACATATATTATATATGTGTGTGTGTGTGTGTGTGTGTATGTATAAAATAAACCTTTGGGAGCCTATTGATTTCTTTATGAGAAATAATAAAATCCACACTCAAGGAGCCTGGGTCTAGTTTATCTGTAACAGCCACTCAAGGTGCATAACGAAATTGTAAATTTTAATTTCCAAAAGCAGAAATCAAACTCAAGAGTATATTTAAGTTATTTCTTCTCTGCAGTGGAGCTGAACTCGTGGTCACAGATGGTGACAGGACACAGAAGGTGACAGGAATATTTCAGCTAAAAACACAGAGAGGAGACATGGTCATAGGTTCTGGGTCCTTAAAAATGCTCTGAGACTCAGGTGGCTAAACACCTGTGGAGGATCAAAGAGGATAAATTCAGAAACGAGAAGCTCATACCTGAGTTAGAAGCATAAAAATGAAAAAGCCCTTAGAACTACTGGAATCCAGTAGAAGAGCGGAATGTTAGTTAAATGTACTTTCCAGTGGAGCCCATTCTGATGTTTAAGCATTCGATTAGTGATGTCAAGAACTGCATTGTGCCCTCCAATGGGACTGCAGAGGAATGAAAGACCGACAGAGCCCAAGACACAATGTAATAGCAGTTAAAACTTCAAATGCCAGGGGCTGGGGTTATATAGCAGGTGGTGTGAGGCACTAGATTTGATCCTTAGCACCACATAAAAATAAATAAATAAAATAAAGGTATTGTGTCTATCTACAACTAAAAAAAAATAACTTCAAATGCCAGAAGGAGTCAGATAAATAATGCTGATGAGGAAAATGGGCCACGTGTAACACAATAAGGAGTGGCAGGGAGTGTGGCAAACTGAAGAAAGCATGCCCCTTCCAAAGAAGATGGCCACCATTCCCCTGCAGCCAGTTTGAAATGTGGGACCAGTTAACAGATCTTCTGAATTTAAAAAAGAAAAGTCTGAAATCCAGATTCTTGTGATAATGTTTCCTTTAGAGTACCAATCATTCAGTTCTCTAGCAAATAAAATATGTCCTAGGGCCTTGTGTATGTTACTTTGTGTTGAAGAGCACAGGCTTTGGAGCCAGGAAGAACCTTGTTTAAATACTGCCTCTGCCCACTAACCTGTGGTACCCTCGGCTAGTATGTAATCACCTTGACCTTCAGCTTTTGCCCGCAGTGGAAAGGAGAAATTAATACCTATGAATGACATTTCTTATAAGCATAAATGCAAAAATCTATGCAAAGCATAGTGACTCTCCAAGGGTGCATATCCAAAGAGAGGCAGCCATAAATACAATGTGATTCCCAGGCTTCCAAACCAGGGATAGGGTGGATGGTGCTATTACCAATTGCAGTGAACAATGCAGGAGAGGTTTTCAAGAGAGGGTTACGAGTTCAATGTTGTTCGTGCTGAGTTGGGGTGCTCCTGTGCAGTAGTGGGCACAAACAGAGAAACACAGTGGTCAGGACAGAGATGTGACCAGAGGACATGCACTGGGAGTCATAGGCATATGGATGGGAACTGCATTCATAGGGATGGGGCAAGGGAACAGAGTGAGAAGAAAGTTCAAGGCTGGAACACTGGACACCTGAGACACTGAGGAGCTCAAGGATGGAAGGAAGAAGCAGCCGCTGAGTTGATTTTAAAATGCAATTGCTTTGACTAGTAAACTTCCTTCCATCACCTACATATTGTAATCCTCTTATAAATATGACATCCATTTGTAAATGACTCATATTTTCTTCAGCCACTCCCTAAATGACCTTCCTAAAAATTTTTTTAAAAAAATAATAAGGCTGTATAATGTATAATGAAAATCCCAAAAGCCAAAGCTAGAATCTTCTTACTAGTGGCATGATCTTGGGCACGGTGTTCACTTATTCTTTGATTTTAATTTCTTTGCCTAGGAATGGTGTGGACTCCTAGGGTTAAATAAAATGGTACATGGTGTCCAAGAAAGGTCGGTCCTCTTTGCTGTGAGGGGTGATTCTGGGAAACCTCAATCTGCCTATACATTCAGAGTTTGTGGCTAAGGAAACTGGAAGGCCTGTTAGTCAACCTCTAGAACATGATCCAATTTCACTTTTGCAATGAGTCCCCCAGTGGGGTGTCTCTGGAACCAGGAAGTGCTCACACACTGCTCTTTAAACACGCACAGTGACTGGGCCACCACGAGAGGCTGGTGAAGGAGGATGAAGTCCTGGCACAAATGGCTGAGAGATGCAGGCAGGAGCATCCCCAAGATCTCTGCCTGGCTCAGGACAGCCTGTTCCAACTATGTGTTGACAGCAAGCCCGTGTGTGACCAGGCACTGCGCCAGGTGTTTGACTAGACTGACTTAGCTCTCACATCAACCCTGTACGTACCATTATTTCTTCATATTCAGGTAGGGGATCAGGCACAGAAAGACCAAGTACATCACCTGAGGTTACACAGACAGTCTAATCCCAAATAAAAGCTCCTAAGCAGCACTCTGCTGTAACAATGCACATCTGGGGTATAGCAGAAAGGCCCAGAACAAGGAAACAGGTGCTCCAGGATATTACCCAAATTCTCAGTGGCTACGTGTGAGAGAAGTTGTTGTCCTTATATCCATTTCCCAACTTCCCTCAGTCATAGAACTTCTGCTCCCATCGCAGAATAATGATGACATTTACCAGTTTCTCCTGCAGCTACATATAGACCCGAGATTCCATCCAGGACAGGGAGGTGCAAGTGGGAATGTCCTGAGATCATTTCTGAGGAAACGTAAGACATTTGGCATGAACCCTCTGCTCTTTTACTTTTGTCCTTTCACCTGGTGATCCCACTGTCTGGGTCACAGGCGTCATGACTGAGATTTTACTACGTTTGGTTGGCAGATATCAACACACAGACAGAATGCTCAGTGAACCCCAGAAAGGAAAAATTCAAAGAAAACACTCGAGAATATCATAGTCAAACTGATGAAAATAGAGGGAGAAAAACAGAGAAAGGCATGAATACTAAAAGGCGACAGAGGAAAATTCACAACACATACATTCACAATGACAAATGACTTGTCACTGGGGTGTACGGAAGCAAAAGATATGACATCTTTGAGAAAAATAAATCTGTCTACTAGAATTCTACTTCTAAGGAAAATTATGAGGGTAAATTAAGATATTTTCTGATAAAGAATAGCTGAAAGAATTTGTTTCCAGCAGAGCTATCCACACAACAAAAATATCAAAGAAAGTAATTTAAGCTGAATGGAAGTGCAATAAATGGAAACTCAGATCTTCAAGAAGAAATGAGGAGCACTGGAAATGGTACATTTAGCAGGTAAATATTAATTATTTTATTTTATTAATTTCTTTTAAAATAACAGTTAAAAGCAGAAATACAAACACTGATTTATGATGTTTTAACATTCATAGCATGTTATAGCATGAACAGTCATGCAGACAAAAGAACAAAGAATGAGAGGATGTTAATAAAATCACACCATCTTTAAATTATATACTTTGCATGAAGTGATTCTGATCAGTTAAGACTGCATGCTTTAGTCCTCAGAAACAAAAGAGAAACAACCACAAAATTAAAAAAGAAAAAAAAATCTAGCAGTATAGCTACAAATCCAACTGAGGAAATACAATATTTTTAAGATGCTCTCTTTACCCAAAAAAGTTTGGCAAAGTAATAAATAGATAGATAGATAAATAGATAGATAGATAGATAGATAGATAAAGATAAAATAAATGGCAATGACTTAGACTTAGATCCAACACATCAATAATTACATTGAATGTAAATGGACCAACATTCTAATTCAAAGGCAGAAATTGTCAAACTGTATTAGAAAAAGTAAAACCTATCTATGTATTCTCCAAAAGAACACTTTAAATATAAAAATGGAGGCAAAAAAAATGGGGAAAACATGAAAAAGAAAGGTTAAGAAAGCTGACATGGTTCTTTTAATAACAGAGAAATAGACTTCAAGACTAGTTGTGTTATCAGACATAAAAGAGATGTCTAATATGAAAAGCAGGCAATTCACCAGGAAGATTTAACTGTCCTAAATGTGTAAGTACCTAATAAGATAGCTTCAAGATACATGAAAGAAAAAACTGCAATAGAAACAGAAATCATTAGAGAAGGACCCTTTCTCAGTAACTGGTAGATTAAATGGACAAAATGAGTTATTGTATGCAATATTTGAATAATGTATTCCTTTCATGTGTACATGATACAAGTCAATCATTTCAATAGGTATAGAAAAATCATAGACAAAATTTAATATCCATTCATTAATTTTTAAAAAGAAAACACTCTCAGCAAACTAAAATAGGAGGTAATTTACTCCATCTTATAGACATATAAAAAAACTTAAAATAACATCATATTTAATTATGTAATAACAAATACTTATTCCTTAAAATAGAGAACAAAGCAAGGCTGTATATTTCAGCAATATTTCACAGAAGTTTTGCTACATACAGTCAGACAATTAAAAAATATAAAGCATATAAAGGGAAAATAATCAAGATTCTTATTATTTGCCAATCTATTATTTTATATGATGAAAATACAAAGAAATATACAGCAAAAATTGTGGAAACTAGCTGACATAGTAGTACACGCCAGTAATCCTAGTGACTCAGGAGGGTGAGGCAGGAAGACTGCAAGTTTGAGGTCAGACAGGGCAACTTAGTGCAACCCTTTCTCAAAATAAATTAAAAAGGATTAGAGGTCTGTGCTCTGTATGTGTAATATGAATTGTAATGCATTCTGTTGTCATAAATAACAAATTAAATTTTTTTTAAAAAAAGGATTGGAGGTATAGCTCAGTGGTAGAGCACCCCTGGGTTAAATTCCCAGTACCAAAAAATAAAAAATTATGGAAACTAATAAGTAAATTTAGCAAAGTATCAGGATACAAGTCACTATAAAAAATCAATTGTATTTCTATTCAGTAGCAATAAGAAACTGAAAAATGTTAACAATTTAAATGTCCTTTATAAATAGTATCAAAAAAGATAAAATAGAAGCAAGTTTAACAAAACATATGCAAGACCTCTACACTGAAAACTACAAAACATTAAAAACTCCCCCAAAATGAAGAGATATACCATGTTCATGGATCAGAAGTCTTGAAATTGTTAAGATGTAAATTCATCCCAAACTGACTTACTTCCATATCTGTTATTTGAGGTTTCTATTATTTGAAACTAAATCAAACTCTAGTTGATAAACTATGTCATTCCAATCAAGTAACTAGCTTTTATATGTCTCAACTTCCTCATTTGTCTCATTTCCTCAAATAAAAGGGCAGCTATACATATCAAGTGGTTTTAGCTATACTTTAAGAGAGAGAAAGAGAATGCAGATTCACAGCATTAAAGTAATAACAAATATTAACTAGGTTATAATTAGACAGGACACCATGCTGCAAGATTTCAGGTCATCTGTAGCTGAGACTCAGTCAGAACAGAATTCATCTTTCCAAGACAGACTAAAAATGAACCAAGATTTTCAATCACTGTGTCTTCTCCCTTCCCTTCGTCTCCCCACTTTCACTCTCAACGTATACACACAGACATACATTATGTAAAGAGTTGTAAACTTCATCTCCAATGATAGGAACCACTCTGCTTTGTTCTGTTTTTGAAATATGATGTTATGACCCTAAATTAGATTATTTTATATCCTTGGGTAAGGTTTCTATTTTTAGTAACATAACCCTTTAAGATCTTTGCTTGGTTAGTGAATAAATAATAAATCTCCTTGCAGAAACCAAATTTGTTATTGTGGCAAAAGCAAGAGCCATTCAAGCCCTGCCAAGGACACATTCAAACTCCCAAAACATGAAGAGCTGTGTATTAAGAACAAATGGAATGGAGTTTTGTGGAATATTGTAACCTAAGTAATGAATATAATAGTAGTGCTTCTGAACTGACTACAGATTAAGAAACTATAATAGGAGAATAATATGTGGTATTAACTAGATGGTGGTGAAACAATATATTCAGATGTACCATCTTCTTTGAAGAGTAGGAGATGAAAAACTGTTTGATAATGTTAACCGAAAAGTGCAAAGAGAATGATGAATTCTGCAATATGTATTATAGGGAGTAGTTTATTTCAAGTTGTACAGATCTCAGAGGATGCACATCAGGAAATGTCAGAAAGAAAATGCAATAGATACAGAGAAAAACTGGATCTCAATCATATGGAAGCAATGTCAGCAGTCAAGAGATTTAAAACAACTGATTATAATAATGATATGATAATTAGGAAAGGTTGAAAGATTTGAGGATCAAAATGGAAAATAAATAAAATAGAACTACAAAAGAAACCTACTAAGGATTGAGGGGTTAATACAAAAATATATAATTTAGCTACTTGACTATTACTTTGAATTTCATATTTGGACCAATATTTATATGAACATGCCTGCTGAATATTTATTAGGTAAATAAAAAGAAAACATCCTTGAGGAATATGCATCTTGAAAATCAGATAGTGAAGACCAAAAGAATATATTACCAAAAGATTTTAAATTATGAGACAATGAAATCACTCTGTATATTGTCAGAAATCTATCTAGATGTCAGGAATTTATGCAACATTCATAAGGGAAAATATGGAATAAAGTGATACTGGCAATTTTGCTGACAATGTAAAACAATTCACATGGAAGAAATAATGTATATAGGCATTTAAAACTTAACTCATGATTTTGCTGCCTTGGCAAATGGTTTGAGTCAAAACCTGTTGCCATCCTGATGGTTTCCTCTCTCAACTCCAATGTTCAACCAATCCATCAGTGGATCTTACAATATATATCCATTTATATATATCGTCTCCAAAATATATCTATTTCTATTCACTAGCAATAAGAAACTGAAAAATGTTAACAATTTAAATGTTAACAATTTAACTCAAACACTTTGCTTCATCTCAGCTGCCACCATCCTAGCCAAAGTCACAAATTATTTCTCCCCTAATACAACCATTTCCTCTGACAATACTCCTGTTCTAGCTTACCCCTGCGACCAAGACTCCAAAGAGCAATGACAATAATTTTCTCAAAATGTAAACATGATCATGCTTCCAACTGTTCCTGGAATAAAATTTGATCTCCCTTCCCTGGACAGACTTTCTGTGCTCTGACCTAAGCTGAGCAGTCTAAGCCTCATTCAAGCAGCTGGCCCCATGGGTTACCATTTAGTTCCCAGAAATAACAAGCCATTGCTAGAGTCCTGCTACAGGCTGTTTCCACTGCCTGGAAGTTCCCCCTCCTGCCTGCTTACAAACCTGGCTCCTTCTTAGGTCTTAATTCTCAGCTTAAATGTCAAACAGATGGGCCTTCCCTGGTCACCCCCAGCTAGGTGTATATCCCTATATCCTGCTCACCACCTTCATGGCATCTCTGTTCACTGGTGATGGTACAGGTTCACCTATCATCCATGTCCCACTCCCAAGGAGGCCAGGGACTTCCTGAAGGAGCAGCCACATTGCTTCCTCGTCACTGAGCCTCAGCACCCAGCATCGTACCTAAGCTGTGGGAGGCCCTCAGTGAATATTTGTGGAATAAATGAAAGGATGACTCAATGGATCAATGACAGAATACATTCTAACAGATTTGTTACACAACAGAAGAGTTAGAAGAAACATTGAAAAACACAGACTAGGTCTTAAAAGTTGCAATGAGGAAATATGAACAGGTTGAATATTAGTCATTATTTATATTAATTACAGATACATAGATGAATAGTTACTGAATCAAAGTGAAGCTAGAAAATTGAGTTCTGAGATTCCCAAGCAGCGCAGTGATGCAAGGAGAAAAGCTCTGACTTTTAAAGAGCTCATCCTTATCGGGGAGTCCACAAAGACAGGTCTGAGAGGGAAAAGAACAACAGGGCAAGGCGACCTTTTCTTACTTTTCTTTCTGCAAACACAATTTCAGTGGCAGGAAGAGCTGCTGATGTGGGCTCTGAGGGTGGCAAAGATTCAAAAGACAGAAGTGCCGGGCTCTGCCCCGGACCTCAGAGACAGCCTGAGACTTGGCTCGGCAGACAAGGAAGAGCAGTGACAGTACATGGGAGAAGGGGTTTTGACTGGTGCTTCTGGAAAAGTTAATTGGGAGCACATTTGCTGTGGTTCTAAGAAAGCAGGCAGTTATGTAAGATAAAGAGAAGGGCACATCGCGGAAAATCAATCACAAAGCCATCAGATGTGAAAGATCCAATAGGGTTACAGTTAAAAGGTGACTTTTAATTCGTAAGAAGGTTAATTTGAGAAACAAACAAACACCTTTAGGACTTTTCCTAGAACAGAAACACAAATTTAGAGCTAAGGTAGAAAAATGAAAACTAACTGGAAAAAGTCAGAGGAAAGTTAAGTCAACTCTTCCCCAGTTTACACTAAACAGATAAAAGGGCAGAAGAGATGAAACTTAAAATATATAGTTATGTAAAAAATAAAAATAAAAATAATTGGTTATTGGCCCTGGAAATTCAGAGGTTTAGGCCAAAGCTCTGCATTTTCCTTTGGTGGTTTGTTCACTAACCTATCCTAATTGAGACCAATCACGTATCAGCCTTTGCAAGATCTCACATTCTGGAAAACAGAAAGATAAACAAGGAAACAGATACCATCGGCTAGCACTACCAGCTGCTGGACAGGTCGGGGGTCATGAGGTTTGGGGCTGTGTTAAATAATGCAGTCAGGGAGACCTGGAGGATGGAGGGGGGCCAGGTGAGGGTCAGAGGAGGGTTTCCAACAACAGGGGGTTGGGGAGCAAGGCCCCAAGTAGCATCGGCTTTAGGGTGAATGGTACCCCCTGGAGGGCCATTTCCAAGCCCTTGGTGTGTTTGGAGAACACAGAAGCCAGTGGCTGAGGAGAGGGGAGAGGAGACAGTGGAGGTAATCACAGCCGAGTCGGCCCTCACCACACTTTGGACAGAAACCACAGCTGTGAGGGGTGGGAAGGAAAGCGTGTCAGCTACATTTCTAGATGGTTTGCTTTTCCTCATCCTCCCTCCCAGAGACTCTCCCACCCAGTGGTACCCTAGACATCAAGCTGACCAAAATCTGGCCCAAATCCTGCGCATGCACCCTCTGTCCCACTGCGTCTCCTCAGACAGACCTGCTCACCTTCTCCATCTCCACGGCCAACACTGACCCCCTCCGCCGGGCCCCTCACCAAGACAAGGGCGACCGATTCCTGACGTTCTCCAATTCTTGTCCTCCCTCAATTTTCTCTTCCTCCTCCCAACACAGTAATTTCTCCCAAGTGTTCAAATTCTTCCCTTCCCCTGCCAAACCCACTCAAGCTGCCCTCCTGCAGACTCTCGGGTGACGTCCAGTCCCTCCACTGTGCTGTTGAAAGGGCTACCTGGGCCGACGTCTTCCCTCTCAGCCTTACACCTTCCCCGTCTCATTCTGCACTGGGTTCTGCTGGACTCCACCCTGCTCTCTCCTGCAGATCTGTTTAAACCTCGCTTCCCTGGAAACCCTTCCTGACACTCTCTCCAACCCCCGCCTGGGTGAGAGGGGTCAACTTAAAAGAGCCCTGCTCCATCCCTCATCCTCCTGGCCACCTATCTCTCATGGTCACTGTCCACAAGACCCATGAGGCCAAGCCAAGTCTGTCTGGTGACTGCCACCGCAACTGCCACAAGGAAGCAACCCACAAACAGTGTGTGAGTGATTAGATCTTTCATTAAATGCACTGTGCCACATTCAGGTGATGGAATAAAGCTCAGCCATTAATAACACTTCTGGAAAAAAATTAACAGTGTGGAAGAACATTTAGGACACACTGTTCAGTAAAGAAGCTCATTGCAGAAGAAAATGCACAGGAAGACCCAATCCTAGGTGTCCTGAAAAGGGCATTATAAAGGGGACTTCAAAGATGTTCACCTAAAATCCAAAGTGACTCTCTATTGGGGATGGAATTGTAGAAACCTTTTTTTTCTTTGAGCTCATTTGAGCACAGACTTCAGTAATTGAGAGAAAATGCTAAAAATGACTTAAAGTGCTGCATAATGTCCTGGCCTGTCACAGACCAGCAGCCCATGGTCAAATGCAGTCAAATGGCTAGTGGCTAATAAACAATCCCATGTGGATGCCCTGGGTCGTAGTGACCAGAAATACCACTTGGTGTGGACTGTTTGGGATTTGAAAGTGAGGAAGGGACTCTAAAAGTGACAACTTCTTCCTGTAAATTACAATTGAACCTAAATGGGACGACTGAAAAGAACAGTGGGAGTATGCTTGTCTGGAGAAAGAGGTGAGCAGAAGTGTAAGTGTCTTCAACTGCCTTCTGCCTGTGTGACATTAGGTCAGGGGAGACGGATTTAGGTTAGAAAAACAGAGCCAGAGAGAGATTTATTTAACCAAAGAAAAATCTGATGAAGTCATTAGCAGAACACACTTTCACTCGGGGGCTTCACGTTTGGTCTCCTTGCTCTCGGGTTGAGTCTGAGCTTCAACCTTAGGAAGCTTTCAGGACTCACAACCCGGACCTGGATGGTTCCGAATAAGGCCCAGAACTGCATCCCATAACATTCTGATCCACGTGAAGGACAAAAATGTCACTCCAGCTTTCTCCACTGTTGTGGTCTAAAGAGGGATGTGTGTAAGGAGACAGATTCTGCTGCTGCAGAGAAAAATAAAAATTCTCTTTACTTTTTTTCATTTCTATTGTAAGAGATTTTGTTGTATTTAAGAACAATGTCCTGTTTCTGGTACAGAGAAAAAAGTGTTCCACAGTCAGGCCTTCCCACAAATGACAACTACAAACTCCAGACCCAAAACAAGACCCACAACCACAAGGCTCTGTAGGGAGGCAGAGCAGGCAGGTTTGGAGGGAGTCCAATTGGAGGCAGCCTGGGGCAAGTTTTGTGTTTGACCTTCAAGGGAGGCCACAGCTATAACTGTGACCTGGGAGCCTCAGACACCAGCACTGAAGCTGCTCGTGTGTGTGTGTGTGTGTGTGTGTGTGTGCAGGGTGGTGGAGGGTAACGGGATTGAACCCAGGGCCTCATGCACACCAGGAAGTGGTCCTGCTACTGAGCTGCATCCCCAACCCTTTTTATTTTGTTTTGAGACAGGGTCTTGCTAAGTTGCCTAGGCTGGCCTCAAACTTGTGATCCTTCTGCCCCAGCCTCCTGAGTGGCTGGGATCACATTCATACACCACTGTGCCCTGCTAAAGTTGTACCTTCTGTCCATAGGAACCCAGCGAAAGAACCTGGGACAGCTTCACCATGAGAAGTGAGGGAGGGTCTTGGGGAAGAAGAGAACCAGAGAAGGGGACCCCTAAATTCTGCAAGTCTTGCCTTGCCCAAGTCTCTGGATGACCCTAAACCAATCATGAACGGGGCACTGACAACAGACAAAAGAGGTCCAAGCCTCCTCCCTGCTGTCACGACTGGGTTGCAAAGAGTCTAGCCATAGAGAGCCACCTGTTTACTTTATTAATTGTTGATTAATCCATGTTGGCTATG
Source organism: Marmota monax (assembly GCF_021218885.2). Lineage (NCBI taxonomy): Eukaryota > Metazoa > Chordata > Mammalia > Rodentia > Sciuridae > Marmota > Marmota monax. The sequence continues at coordinate 12,401,907 of NW_026695238.1, forward strand.
GGACTGTCCTCCTGTTTAGAGTGTTTTGTTTTTTTTTTGGGGGGGGAACAAGATGGAGTTATCTACCCAATATTCACTGAAAAAATGTCTCTCATGTACCTAAATGCTGAGCACTCTAAGAGACACAAGAACACTTAGCATCACTGCCCGCAGGGAGCTTAGAGTCCACCAAGGGACATTGGAGGTGCATCCACACAGCTCTCACAGGGGACTATACATGATCAGGGAGAACCTGCTGTGCATAGAGAATGTGGACCTCAGAGTCAAATGAGGATTTGTATCCTGGGTCCACTAGGACCTTCGGGCCTCTTGATTCACCTGTGAAATGAAGCAATAACATCTCCCTGTACGGCTGTCACAGTGATGAACAGTGACAGGTATCAATCACTTGTGCTCTGTTAGGCACTATTCTAAACACTGTAAACTCAGAGTTCCCTAAAACCTTAGAACAACCCCATTAGATAGGTTCTAATAGTACTTCACTCTATAGGAGGGGACAATGAGGCAAGGAGAATTAAAGTAACTTGCCCAAGGTCACCAGGTACTAAGTGATGGAGATAGCAAAGTCTACTTGAGCTTCAGCTGTTGACCACAAAATCACACTGAATAGGAACTTCAAAGGGCAAACACAGTGTTCAGCACACGAAGACCACTCAACCATCGACAGATGTCATCAGTGCTGTCATTGTCACTGCTGGTGCTCTTGTTATCATATGAGCCATAAGAAAAACACAATAGTTGAAGTTCAAGACATACACCTGGATTTTAAAGCTAAGAAGTTGTAAGAATGCTAAAGAATTGTCCTGTGCAGATCTGGACACACACCTTGAAAACACCAAAATTCGTGTTTATCTGTGAAGCGTATCCTCGTTTTAGAAAGAAAAACATCAATATATGGTTATTTCTTTGTTTGTTCCTCACATGGTCACTTCTGACTGCCACCTGCAGGTTCCCTCAGGAGGAGGTGCGGAAGCTGAGGCGGGAGCCCGGCCACCCTGAGAGACAGCAGCTGCTTCCCCACAGCTAATGGGAAGAAGCAAGCGGACAGAATTCCCTGCAGAATTTCTACTTAAACTACGTCAGAGAAACTGTGCTGTGTGTAAGAAAAGAAAAGAAGACAGAAAATATGAACTAAGTTACAAAACAAAAATTCACCAGCCCACAGCAAGGAGTCATCAAATCGCACTGGCACTTACGTCCTCACACTCCAGTTGGGTCCCTAAAAGGTGAAAGTACGCACCACGTGGAGCACCCCACATCTCAGCTGCTCAGACTCCTGAATGGGGAGGTGATCCAGAGACAATGGCCAGTTTTAAAAGAGGAACAGCATTTTGGTTGGGCCTGTTAATTTTATGAGGACACGTGGTGTGTTTCTTAGGTAAGCGCACAGTGTCACGGGGTTGTAAGAGGGTGTTCTCATGGAGGTCACACATGTGAGACACTGCAATACACAACCAGATCCCACAACTACGGGAAGCCCAGACCTCATGTGATGAGGTCACATGCCTTGTTTTGGAACAATACACATTATTTCAGAGATAACTTTTATGACATGTGTTGTTATTGCCCGTAAATCCCTTTAAGATGAAAAGTGTTACCACTGAAATCTGAGTTAGACAGGAGGATTCCCAAGGCTATAAAATGCAGGAAAACCAAATAGTTTGGATAAACCCTTGGAGCTCGTAGCAACGGGATTTAACCTACAGGACCTTTGGGCCAACATAAAGATTTAAACTGCAGACTTTCCCTTTTGTCTATAAACATGAAGCAAAATGGATTTATTGACTCAGCAAGAGGCTCCTAAGCTGACATACCTGAATCAAAGACTTTGAGGAGTAAGGGCCCTGAAGGTAGTAGTCAACTGTCACCATTTTACAACTAGAAAATGAAGGCTGGAAGAGATAAAAATTATGTGACCCACTCAGGAGATGCAACTGTTTAATCATGATGCAACATGATGGCTAACCTTAGGCAGCTCTTGGTATTTGCACCAACTTGGTATGTGGTGTAGACTAGTATGCCCATTTGAGTAATTGAGAAAAATGAGCCTCAGAGAAGTAAGGGAGTTTGACACAAGAAGCTGGTGCAGACTTCAGACCTAAACAATGTAGTTTAAAACCCACATTCCAAACCTCTCCACTCTGCAGCTTCATCAGTGGGCCAGCCTTGGGGCTCCACACTGGCCGTGGGGTTTTCTGTGTTCAAAGAGCTTCAGGATCCCATAGCCAAGCCGACGCCATGCTCTGGCAGTTCAGGACAGAGAGGACTGGTCCCCAGGCTCTGCAACACTTCCCTGCACCACCCCAGGGTGAGGCAGACCACCAAATGCCACATATCCACCCTCCCAGCTGGAAAACGTTTCATTTTTAAACATCTTAGCATTTAAAATGTTAACGTTTTTAAATATATTGGATAAATAATATTTCCCAGAACAGACCATGAAGCCCATATTCTTGCTTTGGTCTCTGACTGCCAGGTGCCTTCTGTAGCAGGTAGATGCCAGGAGGTGAGACCAAGCTAGGCACAACGAGAATGGTCACACCTGCAGAACTGAGAGATGCCCTATTGCTTTGTCTTTATTGGTTCCCTTTATTAATTCATCATCACCCCGGGTGGGGGGGGGGGTGATGATGGTGTCTGGATAGCAGTGTTCAGATTTTATTCACATATATATCTAAATATATTCATATATATATATATGCATGTGTGTATGTATATAATATTATTATAATGTATGTTACATATCACAATATGATTATAATATCATTATATACTATATTACACATATCCTTTATTATAATACTATATATTTAAATGTCAATACATACACACACACACACACACACATACAAACGTGTGTTCTCACACATACACACATTTTTTAGGTGGGGATCTCAGATTGGCCTCAGACTTTCAATCTTCCTGCCTTAGCCTCTTGAATAGCTAGGATTACAAGTGCACACCACCTCACCCAGCTATATATTCATATATTTAAGTATACACATTCAAATGCCAATGTGCAGTGATACTAAGTACACATAGAAATCTTTAGAATTTAAATGCATTTAGTTTAAAATTTTAAGGATCACAAAGCTCCAAATTAAACATAAAGACAATCTCTGGGTAAGGAGGACATTTAAAAGCAGTAACCGCGGGTTCCAGGAACTTATCGTTCAGTAAGGTAGGGAAATACACGTGACATTTTTACTTTCATGTTTTATTGCCCCCATTGTAACCAGAATCTGGAACGACACTTCTCAAATATGAGTCCAGTGAAAGTAATTAGAAATTCAAAGAAAAGCCAGATGAAGGGCGAAACCTGGATGTGGAAGAAGAGCAGATACCTCCTGGGGGATGGGGACCGATGAGCAATGACCGATGACCTCATGGAGCTCTCAGGTGTAACTTTGAACTCTGGGCAAGACTCAGTACCCAGGAAGGACTCTGAGGACCTGTTCGAATGAGATGGAAAAGGACCCTCAGAGGAACAAGGACGGAGGTGAATGGACAGAAGACCTGGGATATGAACGTGCAGTGCTGGAAGCAGCATCCAGGCAGTTCCGACAGCTTGCTGCCCTTGGAAAGACTGCTGTAAAGGATGCCACTGTCCTTACCCAGACGTCCATACACATGAAAGAAACGTCTCACTTTCTCCATACGTAGGAATTGAAATAGCAGGGACATTTAGAAGTCCTAGAACCTGAAAAGCTCTGCGTTTATTTCACTCACAACTGTGGTTGCAAAGAAAGTCTTGACAAATAAACATCATGAGATTTATTTTAAAGACTATATTCAAAGATGTATAGGACAGTGGTTAGGAGCTGGACAGCCCAGATGCCTGGGTCTCAATTTCTGGCTATGACCTCAGGCAAGTTATTTGCTGTCTTGGACCTCAGTTTTCTGTCTGTTAAGTGGAAACATTAATAATGTTCCCTGCATAGAAGTACCATGAGGGTCAAATTAGTAGGCAGAGTGAGAGATCTAAGTGTTGAGCTTTATTTACCCAATATTAACTAACCTGTGCTAACACAGAACATGATCTGTATGTAGCTAGGGTTATTGGAGCAGGGGAGGGCAAGATGAATAAAGTTCATGTCCTTCTCTCAGGGATGGCTCAGGAAAATGGGGACAAACAATCAACACCAGTGTTATGGTTTGGATGTGAGGTGTCCCCCCAAAAGCTCACATGTGAAACAATGCAAGAAGGTTCCGAGGAAAAATGATTGGGTTATGAGAGCCTTAACCCAATCAGTGAATTAATCACTGATAGGGATTAACTGAGTGGTAAGTGACGTGGTGGGGTGTGGCTGGAGGAGGGGGAATCGGGGCGTGGCTAAGGCATATATATTTTGTATCTGGAGAGTGGAGTCTCTCTCTGCTTCCTGACCACCATGTGAGCTGCTTCCCTTCGCCACACTTCCGCCATGACGCCCTGCCTCCCCCTGAGCCCTGAGGAACGGAGCCTGCTGTCCAGGGACTAAGACCTCTACAATTGTTCTGATGGGGTCCTTTAGTCACAGCGGTGAAAAAGCTGACTAAAACAACCAGCGTGCAGAGAGGAGTGGGGAGGAAGCAGGAGGGTCAGGGCCTCAGAGCTCCACAACAGTCTGACAATTTGAGGCAATTTTCAAACTTGCTCTCAGAGTGTGGCTGACGGGAGAGAGCTCCTGGGGACACGGGCTCTTTTCAAAGGGCCAGATGTTCTGTCAGCTGAGTTCCTACAAGGGCTACCCTACAACAGGCCCCACCTCCTACTGGGGAGCTTCAAACCCTTGGCGAGGAGTCCTCCAGAGGGTGACTAAACCCCTGCTGGTCTTCCACAGAGGGAGGCCTCCCAATGAAGGACTTCATAGAAACTGTCATCCACTCCCTGGGAAAGCGCTGCGTTTCCTCTGAGCTTTCTCTAGGCAGCCTGGGGGGGCTGAGAGGCCACACTCTCAGGTTCAAGTGACACTCCAAGGCCTGGTGCTGTGCTTAGCCTTGGCCGGGACTTCTTCCAGAGCCACCCCACACCTGCTCCCGGGCATCTCCATGCCGACAGCAAAGAGCCCTCAAACCCAACGTAACCAAACAGAGCCCGGCTCCATTTTCCTGCTTCTTCCCAAACAGAACAGCCAACTGAAAGGTGGCAAAGCACACTGCTGCCACCTCGTCCCCTCAGCCACCACACACCATCCTTCTCTAGATCCTGTCTACTTTACCCTCCAAGTTCTCTTGAATCTAGCAGCTTCTCTCCTGGTCCAATTCTATCCTTCTGTTCCAAGGAGCCCCGCGCTATGTGTTCTGCCCTGCCACTCTGTCCCCAGCCTTCTCTCTTATTTCCTCTTGTCTCTCACCCATTTATGCTCCACACTGTTACTGCATGAATGTTTCAAATTCCCTGTTTAAATGTATCAGTGGTTTAATAGTAATAACTGTAATGAAGACAATAATGATGAAAACAGCGAACATGTACTGAGCACGTAGTTGGATACTCTCCTAAGCCCTCTGTCTGCATCATCCCTTGGAATCAATACGCTGACTTGTGAAGCAAGCATTATCATCTCCTCCATTTTACAGATTGAAGCCCCGAGGCACTAAGAGGTGGATCACTTGCCCATGAACCAAACCTGGGGAGTAAGTGGTGGAACTGGACCTCAAACTTAAGCCTCTGTCTCCCTCCTTCCAGACTGAAGATGAAGGGCCGCCCTCTGCCCCATCAAGCCCCACTAGCCTGCCCTGCCCCTTTGACCTGCTGCCATCATGTCCCCCGTCTTCCTAGCTTAGCTACACCTTCAACCATACCATCTCTTCTTTCAGGATTTTGGCACACAGGAGATTCTTCTAACCCTCGAGGCTTAGCAGATCCCTTCTGTACATCTCTGAGGCATCACCTGCATGCAATTATATACTTTTGCCAACCATTAAATCCCAGGACCTAAAACAGCACCTGGCATACAGCAAGTGCTCAGAAAATCTCTACCAACTACAAAAGGAAGTATGAGTGGATGCAAAACTCCTAGCTTCTACTTCAAGAGTCACCATTTATACCAGTAGATTTTGTACAATGTCCCCCTCTCTGAGCCTCTGGGAACCATTGTGATTTTCTAGTAAAAAATCAAAGCAATATTAATAACAAAGCACTTGGAGTCATCCAAACTCTTTCACAAAAATCCCTTTGGATCCCACAATGACCCTGAAGACTGCCCTTGACCAAACAGCAAGGTTGCCACCAGAGGTAGGTGGCAACTGACTCATCAAGGGTGTGACAAGGCTCTGAAGCAGTGCAGCAAGATCAGAAGTGAGTGGCCGTGGTGCTGCCTGCTCGGCTGTTGAGTCCTCCAGAGGGTGACTAAACCCTGCTGGTCTTCCACACAGGGAGACCTCCCTTGGTAACTCTCCAGGCTTTCCCACTTGTTTGCCTGTGTTCAAAAGAAAGCTGGGGTGGGGGATCGGGTCCATCACTATGGTGACCACAGTGACCCACATAGAGGGGGACACGGGGGGCACCACAGCTATCCTGCCCTGCCCCAACCTCAGCCCCAGCCTCTGCACAGAAGCTGGGAGATGAGAGTCGGCCCTTCTTTAGTGAACACTCATTTCTCCAAACATTAAAGAGTGTGGGGGTGGGGGTCGGGGGCTGGGTCATGGCTCAGTGGTAGAGTGCTTGCCTCACACGTGTGAGCCACTGGGTTCGATCCTCAGCACCACATAAAAATAAAGAAATCACATGAAGGTGTTGCGTCCATCTATAACTAATAATAAAAAATAAAGAGCACGAGGAGTTGCTGGTCACAGGAGCAGCTTCTGGGGACCCAAGCCCTTGCAAGGCCATGGCCTCTTATAAACACCAATCTGGTCATGTTATGGTTTAGGGGAGGTGTCCCCCAAAAGCTCAATGTGAGACAGTGCAGGAAAGTTTAGAGGTGAAAGGAGTGGGTTATGAGAGTTTGACCTAGTCCGTGGATTCATTTCCTGCCTGGTACCTGTAGGCAGGTAGGGTGTGGCTGGAGGAGGTGGGTCACTGGGGGCCTTGGGGTTTACATATTGTCCCTGAGGGGCACTCTCTCCTTGCCATGTCCCTAGCTGCTTTCCTCCACCATACACTTCTGCCATGATGATCTGCCTCACCTCAGGCCCTGAGGAGTGGAGCTGGCTGTCTGTGGACTCAGACCTCTGAAACCATGAGCCCCCAAAGAAACTTCCCCTCTAAAATTGTTCTTGTCAGGTCTTTCAGCCTCAGCAGCAATAAAACTGACTCACTCACACCGTCCACACCACTGCCCACCTCCACCCCCAGCCAGGGCGGTTTGGGGTAGAGCCAGTGCAGAGATACTGCCCCACATATTCAGGCTCCAGGCCACATCTGGGCAGAAGGTGTGGCTCTACTTTATGTAGTTGTCAATGTCAATTCTGTGGACCAGGAGCTTACACGGAGGTTTTAAGGGAAAAAACAACTCTAATGCCACGTTATTCTTACAACCCTGAAGGTTTAAAGAAATCCCTCCCATAGCATCCCCCCAAGCAGAAATGTGCAAGATCATTCCCTGAACACCAGACCAGTACCTGCCTGTGATTATCTGTCCATTTCTTCAGGAGAAACAAACAGTAAAACTGTTTTTAAAAATAAAAGTGGCCCCTAAAGATGTGGCTTTCCAGGTGACTTGAATTTTCTAAGACATTATAAAGCTGACATAAACACTAAAGTAGGTGAACTTTACGTTGAATTCTTTACGTGGACAGGTATCAAAAAACAAATCATTTCTGGGCATGGTGATGCACACTTATCATTCCAGGGATTCTGGAAGCTGAGGCAGGAGGATCACAAGTTTGAGGCCAGACTTAGCAATTCAGTGAGGTCCAAAGCAATTTAGCAAGCCGTTGTCTCAGAATAAAAAATAAAAAGGGCTGGGGATGTGATTCAGTGGTTGTTATGGTTTGGATGTGAGATGTCCCCCCCAAAGCTCATGTGTGGGACAATGCAAGAAGGTTCAGAGGAGAAATAATTGGGTTGTAGGAGTCTTAACCTAATCAGTGATTTAAACCCTGATGGGATTAACTGAGTGGTGGCTGGAGGCAGGTGGGGTGTGGCTGAAGGAAGTGGTTAATTGGGTGTGTGGCTATGGGTATATATTTTGTATCTGGCAAGTAGAGTCTCTCTTTCTGCCTCCTGGTCACCATGATGTGATCTGCTTTCCTCCCCGACTCTCTCTGGCCATGATGTTCAGCCTCACCTTGAGCCCCGAGGAATGGAGCCGGCCTTCTATGGACTAAGATCTCTGAGACCATGAGCCTCAAATAAACTTTTCCCCCTCTATAATGTGCTGGTAGGATACTTTAGTCACAGCAGCAAAAAAGCTGACTAAAACAGTGTTCAAGTACCTCTGGGTTCAGTCCCCCCCCCCTCCAAAAATGAAATAAGCTTACAAAATAGGAATCTTAACAAGTGAAATCAGAAAGAGACTCTATTTCACCCTATTTCATTATAGAAATTCATTTCAATGCCTAAATAGAAGTCACTGAAATTCCTACATTATGTCTAATATTCAAACATAATTTTTCAAGTTATTGTAGCATAGTTTTTTTTAAAAAGGAGTCATCTATTTTTACTTCACAATTGAAACAAAATAGAATGTGCATTTGTGCAGAGATTTCGGAAATTCAGAGTAGAAAGCTGATCAAGCTAATTTATGATTTAAAGTGGAAAAGGCCAAGCATCACTAAGATAATGAAGGGTTTTTACCTTCTGGACACTGGCAGGTGAATCCATTGAGACTAGACACGCACGTGGCTCCATTTCTGCACGGATCTAAGATGCAATAATCAATCTGGGACTGGCAGAGCTCTCCAGTATAACCTGTGCAAAACGAGAGGTGCATTTTAGGAAATGTGCTATTCCAGAACCTCCAGGAGCCCCCGCCCCCATTGGGTGGACTTAACTGGTACCCACCCAAGGATGCAGAAGCCTTGGGGCTAGTCTCTCAGCCACTCTTAGATATCTGTCATTTAGTTTTATAACCAGAAATAATCATAGCACTTTAGAATCCATTAAAAAAATCAGTTGTTTTGTAAAACTGTTTTCCTGCAAAAGAAGACTTTTCTCCAGGGTCTGTTTTATCTTGTCCCAGCCTCCAGAAGCTCAGATTGAATGCCAGCATCCCTGTCGACAGCTTCCTTCTGACTTGAGAATTTACAGTGCTATGCTTGAAGTAAGTTAGCTGATGGCCACTTCCCCCTAGGTCACAGCAATACCTCTGTAAATGGCATTAGGAAAATGTCTGGGTATTAAAATTTTGAATTTATAATATTTTAGAGCTAGAGGAACCCATCTGTTTTAATTCTGTGTCTTATCCCCTCATTTTAAAGATAAACAGATTGAGGCACTTATAATGCTAAGCACATTAATATATTATTCTTAATACTTATCTGAGTCATAAATCAGATTCTAAATTCTCTGTGAAGCCAGCCTCCCATGGTGATTTTGTTGGATAGTAACATAATCACATGCATGTGAACAGGAAATAAGGGTGTAAATCTACTACTATACCTGGGGCCAAAAAGCTTTAAATAAATTCCGTATTTTTTATTAATTGTGAAAACAAAGCCCTCCAGAGAGACAATTTTTAAAAAACTAGCATACTAATATACTTCTCATCTTAAAGTGGTCAATGGTTTGAAAGAAAAATTGGAAACTACAGGACATGAAATCAAAAGAGGGGGGGAAAAAGCTGCTCTTAATTACGTTATTTAAGTGACAGGAGCATTAATGCTGTGGAGATGGTTTCTATCATAGATTTTTATGCAAGATATTTTCTAAATGATTATAATAGTACTGCAACATTTTATATATTCCTACCATGGTTTTAACAACATAAAAAACTTTGTCTTTCTGAATTAATAGCTTTGAAAGGCTGTCATTAGCACTTGCATAAGAGATTTGCAAAGATAAATAAATGATATTAGATGAAAGATCATTTGCCTGGGCTTCAATTACCTGCCACACTAGTATAAATTACAGATTGTGGATTCATTTGCAATTCTGCTCCTCCTATCATGGTGGAAAAGAAAATCTAGAAGATTCTAGCTAATTCATGGGTACGAGAAGATGGGTAAGATAGGCCTGTGAGTTAAAAATTCCCTCTTTTAAAAATCCAGAACAGAATATTTTAATATGATAATACTATGCTAAGAATATATTTTCAAATGGCATCTCTAAATTCAAAGTATAGGACAGTGAATTGTTTTTATGAGAAATGCTAGGAATAATTTTGGCTAAAAATAATGGCTAATATTTATCATGGAGCACTTATGTTTTACCTATATATTGACTCCTCCTCACGGCAACCCCCTAAGGTCACTCCCATTTCACAAATAAGGAAACTGAGGATTAGGGAGGTCAAGTAATTCACATAAAGTCATCCAGGAGTCACACGCTTGTGTCCAGTCCCTTAAACACAACATCATACCTAAGGCACTAAGTATTGCTAACATCAACAAACATGGATTCATTTTTATTTATTAATTTTTTTAGGACTGGGAATTGAACCCAGGACACCCTACATTGAGCTACACCCCAGCACTTTTTATTTTATTTTTATTCTGAGACAGGCTGACCTCAAACTTGTGATCCTGCTCCCTCAGCCTCCAGAATAACAGAGATCACAGGTGAGTGCCATCATGCTTAGTAAACATGGATCTAGTATGAAGGAAAAATCAAAGAAAATAATGGAAAGAAACAAATCCTCATAGATACAGAGACAGATAAAAAGTAAAATCATAAATGCTCCATTCATGACTTAAATATTCTTGCATAACTTACAGCCTATGTGTCATATGCTTGGTCTGAACATGGCAAGAATGATTTTTTTAATCCCTGCCTTCAAATATTCTATAATATGGCTAGAAAAGTATGTTTATGAAATCTATAACTGATAAGTTCTTAGAGGCAGTATGGATGGTGTCATGAGTCCTGTCATGCAAAGACCTGGGACCACAGAATCAGATGCAAACATGAATGACAGCCAGGAGGCAATTAGGTATCATCTAAAAGGACTGTATGTCCCTACCAGACGGAAAGAGTAGAAGAATAACATAGGCTTCTGTGGACTTCAAGGTTCCTTAAAGAAAATTGTGGCAACCACTTTCTTTGAATTTGTATTCGGGAATTTCCAACATAAACATAAACAGGAATGTGAACTTCACAAACCAATCACCTAGCTTCAATAATTATTGAAATATTAACATTCCTATGTTTGATTTCATCGGGTCTCCTCTTGTGTTCATATTTTCCCCACGAGAGCATTTTAAAACAAATTTCATTTCATCTGTAAATATTTTAATGTATAAAAAGAGATTATTCCAAAGATTATTTTTAATATCCTTGTTAATTAGCATTTGGTCTCATTTACAAATTCCAATTGAACACTTTCAACTGTATTGATTGTTATCAAAATTTTCCTTTTTAAGAACCACATTTGACTTATGATATACAAATATTCCTATGCACATAATTAGTTCTTATAGATCCAATAACTTCAACCTATAAGATAAATCTTAACTGCTGTTCAATGCTCCAGTACCATATGCAAGATTTGTAAGGTTTCAACCTAAGAGGCTAATTCACATTTTTTAATGTGCTGGGGGTTTGAGGTTGTCAGGATGGTTTGGGGGTCACACCAGCATTTAGTGAGTGAAGAGGTTGAAGTTTTGCACTCCTTGAGATGGCCTTAGGCAACAGAGTTGTCACATTCAAAATGCCAAAAGCACCCCTCCAATAAGGAGCTCAGTCTGACATGAACACTATAATTACTACTTTTCTTTTCCCCTTAGTTTTCAGGTCTTTAAAGTTTCATTTGTTTGTTTGCTGTCTGGTTTTAGTTTTGTCTTTGTTTTCTGCAGAATTTGTGTGTGTGTGTGTGTGTATGTGTATGTGTGTGTGTATGTGTGTGTGTGAGAGAGAGAGAGAGAGAGAAAGAGAGAGAGAGAGAGAGAGACAAGGTCTCACTAAGTTGTGGAGGCTGATCTCCAATTTGCAATCCTCCTGCCCCAGCCTCCTGATTACAGGCTTGTGTACTGTGTGCCCAACTGTGTTAAAGATTTGGAAAGAATGAGACCATGGAACTGTGGTGGGAAAGACTAAGTGGAGTCACCAGACCACACTGGCCTGTCTACAAGTTCGCTGTTACTGCAGATGAAAAGCAGTAGTGGAGGAATGTGGGTGTGATGGGGGGGGGTGGGCAGGGAGGCAGGCTGGGGTGATGGGGTTGTAGGATCACAGGGCATCTTTTTCTGTAGGTGAATCTTAGAGCAGTAGTTCAGGCCCTGCTGCTTGTCCCTACCTGGCTTGTCAAGAGAATCCAGGCCTTGTTGTCGGCCTGGGCTGAGCTACTAGCTGGAGGCTCCGAATTTATTGTTGCCTGCATCAAACCCACCAGCTGAGGAGGCCATCTCTGGGAGGAGAAAGGACAAGGAGCCTTGAGCATCCTGAGCCTGGATCAAGGGGCTCTCAAATGTCAGCGAGTCCTTTCCTGAGCCCTCGGAGAGCAATGACTTGCCCCAAGTTGTCAGATCATGTACACACCACGCTCCGGACTGGGTACCTAACACTTCCCACATCACCCTTTCTGAGTCTTTTTTTTTTTTTAATGCAGTCTCATAACTTAGGAGTCAACACAAAATGGGTGACTGTAGGAATTCAAGTTAAAAAAATCGTTAAAGCTTTGCCTAGGTTCTTCCTTCGATCTGGTTGAAAGTTGGTCTCTTCTCTGGGGAGTAAAGTAACCATGCCAACCGTAAATATTCCTTACCCTACTAAAGTAACAGAGGACCTTGGAGATGTGGAGGCAAGACTGCAAGTGCCAACTGCCACAGGTGGGAAAGGTGACGTGTGCAGCTGTTTCTGTGGGTCACGGAGGATGTGCTCTAGCACATATGCGAGTGGGCATTTCCCCCTCAAGGGTCCATGCCATAAATTTCCAAGTGGACAGTTGTCAAGGTATGGAGAGAAGCTCATGGAAAGGCACAGACTTGTGCAGAAAAGATGTGACTGTCTGGTACACTTTCCTGAAAACGCACAACACTGACAACCTTCCTTCACTGTGGTTTTCAAATGAAAAAATCTGTACCTAAGACAGAGGTGAGAATCAGTAATTGCCCAAGTTCCTTCTCTTCCAGCTAGAGATGTGGCTCCTCCTGACAGCCAGACTGTAAGCACGAATGGACCATCTTCCAAATAACTGTCACAACCCGATCACACCTTTTATATGATCCAGTTCCCGACATCACCGCCTCTTGCTAGGGCTCCAGCATGCTTTCCCAGCTCTTCGCTCCACACCAGCTTTCTTACAAGCTATTCTCCATGACAGATAGCCAGAGGGAGATTCTTAAGATATTTGTATCCTATCACTCCTATATCTAAACCCATCCAGTGGTTGCCCAAAGGGTTTGGAATAAAGCCCAAACACTGTGCCTGGTGTCTAAAGGCCCAACATGATGTGGCCTCTGCCTCTCTCATCTTCATCCACTGTCCCCTGTGACCACAGTGCTGCGGCCACCTTGGAGGACTAGGAGAGGTACAGTTGTGCTTCATCAGCAGGATCAGGAAGTACAGACAGCAGAGATCAGAAGTGAATCAGGAGTGGAGGTCCTCACAGAAAAGTAACCTCTAAATTAGAGAAGGGGATGGAAAAATGCCTCAAGGAGGGAAGAAGTCAGCTTCAACTTCAGCAGGGGTCACAAAGAAGATCAGAACATCTGAGCAGTGGAGTTCCTGAACCTAGAGGCTGTGGGGTGTGCAATCAGGTTCATTTGGAGAGTTACCCGCTTGGAGTCCCTGTCGTTGGAGGCAATGAAAGGGAGGTGTGGGTTGCGTGAGTTCTTCTCACAGATAGGAGAAGTGCCCTAGGTGCCCAGGTCTCAGGACGAAGTGAAAAATGCCTCTTCCAAAAGCAGCCTTGGTCTTCTGGATACTGGCTCCATTTCATTTGGGTCAAGAACTACAAATAGCCTAGAATAATAAAGCTGAACTTTTAACGGTATGAGTCTTTTAATCCCAGAAGAGAGAGAACCAAATATGGAGATGGCCTTGGTCCAACCAGGGTATTGCCACTTTGTGTTTGGATTAGGCTGATCTGTACACACTGGGAGGCCAAGAATAGGAACTGGCTGAGAAAATATGAACTCTGTCAGACAGGGTTCCAGATTAAAACGTACACTTGAGAATTGATTTTTGATGGATGAGTTAGAGTTGAACTAAGGTCAGGTTAGTTCACACTGAGATGTTGAGCAGAGCTTGATAATCACTATTGTTTTTGAAGTTTAATTCCCACAAGGGAGCAAAGACAATGGATAATTCCTGTGCACAAAGGCCATTTTAGAACGTCAGAGACCTCTGTCCCCGCTGTCACTAGGCATGGCTCGTCCCTCTGACTCTGCATCCTTTCGGGTTGCTCTGCCAATTAGTTGCATCTAAGCTCAGAAGTTGCCTGCTCAGACCTCAGCCTGGGCCCTCCTTTACTTTTGGACTTGGCTGTATCTGGCTGACGACATAGGCATATGCTCACCGGCCACCCTAGCAGGCAACCCAGGGAGAAGGCTGGAGTCCTCGGTTGTCCTCCCAGGGCTTGGGCTCTACCACGTTGTCCCGTCATCGCCTGAAACGATTTTCTTACCAGTTCCCCTTCAATAACTCACTTGTACTTACACATGCTTCCCCCTCCTAGAACATTCTCAACTCCCTGAGAATCAGGACTTTGACTTGTTAACTGGACCCTTAAAACTTAAAACATTTCCTGCACCAATATTTGTCAAAGGAATGCATCCATTTACTTGAAGTTTTGCCCTGAAATCGCTATATCTTTTATTGTAGATTTGCCTCTCTCTAAGCAATACGATCTAGAACAGCAATGGATGAAATATGCTAGCCATTCTTTTTCCTAATTCACATTAAAATAAACACAGAGCTATTAATTTTTTAAAAAAAATGGTTACCTCAAAAAGGTGCTATCAGAAAGCACCTTATGTGCTCCAAGGGCCTGCACCCCGCCCCCTAATTTGGGAAACTGCAAAGAGAAATTGCCCTGCTCAAAGGCCCCACCCTCCTCAGCCAGCCTGAGAGAACTCAGCGGAGCCTCTTCTGAGTGTTGGTCTGGCCTCTCCTGTGAGCACCCCGCACCTCCAACAGGGCCCTGGTACATCAGCTGGGCTGAGGCAGACTTCTTCACCTTTTCTTCCTCAACAGCCCCACCCACAGTTGATTCCTCAAGCTGATTCTCCCCCAGGGTCATCTGGCAATGCCTGTTGTCCATTATCACGCCCTTCGGGGTGCTGCAGGCACCCCAGGAAGCTGCCAAACCATGTCCAATACATGACAGTCCCCACAACCAAGAAGCGTCCAGTCCAAAAACGCCCCTAAGGCCAAACCTTGGTTTAATCGTTGCCACGTTAGTCCTTTACAATAAAAACCTTTGTTTTTGTCTGGATGCCTCCTGCTTCCCTTAAACAGAATCTCTTCCTTTGCAAAGAAAGACACAATGTGATGGAAGAATTTTAAAAATCAGAATTCTTGGGCTGGGGATGTGGCTCAAGCGGTAGCGTGCTTGCCTGGAATGCACGGGGCGCTGGGTTCGATCCTCAGCACCACATAAAAATAAAATAAAGATGTTGTGTCCACCGAAAACTAAAAAATAAATATTAAAAAAATTATCTCTCTCCTTTTCTCTTTAAAAAAAGAATCATAATTCTTAGGAATACTTATGACCTCTAGCAAATCAAAGAACATGTTAAATTATGTTATTTGACTCCAAAAACTTTAAGTTATCGATGAAACTGTAATCATGATATTCTACAAATATCTACAAAGATTCTACAAAGAAATAAATAATAGGTTCAAAAATAGAGAAGTACTGAAAATACTGATCAGGATCACAAAGGGCTTATTGTTTCTTTGGAGAACAAATGTAAGAAAAGTCTTGACTCAGGGTCGTGCCTCATGTTATAGGAAGTAAGCCAGACTCAGAAAGGCCAGGGTAGGAGGGGTTCTCTCTTATGTGGAAGCTAGAGAGGAAAAGAGGGGAAAGTGGGGCAAGACCTCATGAATATAAAAGGAAGACCAGTCGAAAAAAAGGATGGGTAAGGAAGGCCAGGGGAGATATTCGGGAGTGGACCTGACCAAATTATGTTACATGCATGTACAAATACATCACAGTGAGTCCTGCCATTACGTATAAGTATAGTGCACCAATAAAAATGTCAAATGATATTTAAAAATATTAGCTGGTGACTGAAGCCTAGAAGAGAGGCAATTCATTAAAAAGAAGCTAGGTGGAACCGGCCATGACGCCTGCAGGAATCTGCCCCAAACAGTAGGGCCACTTGGTGTTAGCAGATTATACTTCATCTAATATGGACTGGGAGTGCTTGATTTTAGATTTAGCTATAAAACACAATTTAAAGTTTCTAAGGATATGGAAAGAGAAGAAGAGCTAAGTTTCCCTGTGAGAATGGCTGGGAGGAAACTGTATCCAAACAGTACTGCTCTGATTTCCAGCAACATAACAGAACCTCCACCCTCGCCCCACCTACCCACATAGCATTATCCACACTGCCTGCACTCTTGCAATGAAAGAAAACTTTCTGGAGGTCAAAGGCAAATACATGAGGTATAAGAGAAGTTAGCTAAATGAGACAGACTCTTAAAAAAAAGGGGGGGCAGCAATTGATCAATTGTGGGTTAAAAAAAAAAAATCTTCCCTGAACAGTCATTTTTGGACATGATGTTTGTTTCATGATTGCTTTCCTGAAAAAGATTCCTCTGTGTTGCTCCATGAGGGAGAATCTAATTGTTTCTTTGGAGAGCTGTCCTGAAAGCTTCCTAGGTGGGAATTGTAGCAACAGCTATTTTTAACTCTCCTGGTCTTTTTATAGCCTGGTCTGTGCAGTGAAGTGAAGCTGCTGAATTTGGGCTGAAAGTCTGATGCTACCAAAAGAACTCACTATGGGCTCTCACCCCCAGGGAATCAGAGCAGCCCGAGGGGCCTCTGCACTGCAGCTGAGATGGAGTACCTAATATTAGCACACTGAAGCAAGAAATAAATAGCAGGAATCTGCGCACCATCATGATATTCCATCTCTGTAGCATTCAATTTCAAAGGCAGAAGGCAAAAATTATTTAACAGGAAAAAAGAAAAGTAATATCTTCCGGAAAGAGAAAAACCAACACATCTGGACAGATGCAAACTGATTTGAAAACCAAAGGCAAAGAAGGAATGATGTATGTGGCTCATCTGTGAAAGGCAGCCAACAAGATATAATTAAAGTGGGGATGTATAATAACAATGAAAGCATAAGAGAAAGCGGACATTCATCAGAATTAGAAAAATCAGTCTCAAGGTTAGGGAAAACATAGCCATGTGCAGTAAGTAAACAGGCAAGAGGCACAGTGGCAAGGACAGTGGTGGGGGAGTCAAAGTTCCCGGATGGTGATGCACCACCAGCTGAGTGAGCTCATGCAGGATGGACTTGACCTTCATCTCTGTCATGGGTGAAAGGAAGCTAAAGATAGCTAGTTCCCAGGACACTCATCAAGAGGGAAGGAGATCGGCTCTAAGCAGCAGGCGCCATTTCTATCAAGTGTGTCCTGAATCCACAATAGTCTCAGTGTGCCTGGCGTGTTCTAGGTGGCTCGATATTTTTTTAATGAATGTAGAACTTATGGATTTTAAAACTACAAAGCTATATGCCAGTAGCACTTGATCTCTGTTTTTAACAGGCAATTTAGAGCAGTGGTTCTGAAAGTGTGGTCACTCAGACCTGCAGCAACAGCACTACCTGGAAACTTATTTCAAATGCATCATCCCTCAACTTCTGAAGCCCAGCACGGTGAGGCTTACGAAGGCTCCCAGGCGATTCTAAAGTAAAGTACATGCTGACCTGGGAACAAGGAGCAAGCAGTCTTTCAATATCAACTATTAATATCATTCATCTAGAATTACACATACAATTCAGATTATGGAGGGAAAAAAAACAGAAGCTAATGGGTGAAAGTCAACCACTGAATCACATCCAAAAATCTTCAGCAATTCCATGGTTGAAACGTTTTCTTCTTCTCTTGGGGAGTGGGAACCTGTAGACTCAATTATTGCACCTATCACTGCCTTCTTTTTAGACTTACTTCCCTATTCTTTAAGGGAGGTGTTGATTTTTCAATGTCCCAACCTCTAGCACAGAGCCGGGGACATCCTGGGTACTCTTTATACAGTAAACTAATGATGCATTGCAATTTTTAAAATAACTGCTTTTATTCCATTGAAATGGAATGAAATTAAAAAATTCCAATGGTAATGCAGGACAGGTTTATGAATGCCCCTGTACCTTTTAATCTAGAGATTACATAAGAAAAAAAAAAATCTCCTGTGTGTCCTGATGACCATCCCTCAGAGACTGAAATCAAAAGGAAAATAAATAAAAAATTTATGCCATGGGACTATTTGAGGAATTGGCTTAAAGGCATACATGAGTATATACAATAAATCTAACTATAGAAGAGGTATTCATTCAGTCTTTCAGAAGGAAATTTGCAAGTGAAAATTCACATTTGGGGGACCTAAGGGAAGTCATTCCTGACCTCAGTGAGCTCTCAGTCTGGATGAGAAGACAAGACATGTTCCCAGGAAACAGTTAAATATGGAGGAGCAAATGCAAAGGAATGCCATGGACATGACAGTGATGAGGCTGGGCTGACTGAGGGCTGGGGAAAAGGCTGAGCTGAGGCCCAGCCATGCTAGAACCCAACTCACATGCAGAAGAGTTGGGTCTCACCAAAAAGCGTTGTTGAGGCTTTCTACAAAGCTTGGACATACGAAGATGGATTGTAGGCTAATCACTTCCTGGGTTGTAGGCCATACACTTCCTGTTCCCAAACTTCATTTTGGGGAAAAGCCCAGGGTTCTCTTCTCTTCTTCCTAGCAGCAGGTGCTCTGGGCTAGACAACCTGAGGAAGGTACACAGAAGCTGTCAAATGCAGGTGGAGGATGGAGGTGTGGGCAAAACCCTGGGAAACAGAATGAGGAGAGCAGAAGTTTATCCTTATCCTTCTCTCTCAGTGTTCAGAAACAACAGAGGTGTCCTTGTGGGTCATCTGTTCTGTGTCAATGTGCATATGTGTGTGTTATGTATGTGCACATATATTGTGTGGGCATGTGTAGTATGTGTATGAGTGTGTACACACATACGTGTGTGTGTGTGTGTGTGTGTGTGTTCTCTTTTACTCTTACAAGGTCAGTACTGATGTTCCATTTCACACATGATGAAACTTGGGCCTAAGTAGATAAGTAGAGTTGGTGAGTGACTCAACCTGGAATCTGACCAGGACAGTGGATTCTGAACCCCCTGCTGTTAACTGTCACAGTATCCTTTCTTTCATTCATGAAGCTCATCTGAAAAGACTCCGAGACCTCAGCAAGGCCAGCCCAGAAGCCCGGGACAGTGGGCAGGGCTTGGTTCACTCAGGTGTGACTCTCCCACAGTCTTAGCAATGCTAAAATAAGGTTCTGAGGGACACAAATGATCTGACTTGGCTCACCAGAGTGGGAGACTGCAGAAAGAGCTGAAGCCACCTCTGTCCAGAGGCAGTAGAGGCGGTGCTCTGCGGAGGGCTTCACACTCTTGGCTGGACAGTCACAATATGAATAGCAGCTAATGTTTTTTAAGGGCTTACTAGGTACCAGGCACACCACATATATCATCTCTCTGAATGCAGAACAAGACTGGATTGAATGCTGTCACCCATCTCAATTTAGAGATATATCACTGAGAATCAGGAAGATTCGGCAATTTCCCCCAGGTCAAACAGAAAACGGGTAAGCTTATTGCACGGACAATCCAACTTCCTGCCCAACTCAGTTCTGTGAGCAAAGCAGCATAGAATGTAGGGAGGGGGCAGAGGCTTGTCACAGTCATTCAGACAGCAGATGACAATGACTTGAATCAGGGTATTGGCAATGGGAAAGAAGAGCAGAGACAGATGGGGAATCATTGTAAATAAAGCTAACTTGGTGGCTCTCCAAAGATCAAGCAGATGAGGGCGGCAGGCACAATGGCCCGGCTTCCAGTGTGAGGGAAGAGGGCGCTGGTGGCACCAGTGATTTACGCTGAAGATGCCAGGAAAACCAGGCCCGAGAGCCTGCGAGGGAGGCCGAGGGAGGCTGGCACCAGGAACCGGGGTTTGAGTCAGGGGAGGAGGAGGAGTAAGCAGATGCATGGATGCCAAGTCCAGAAAGAATACTGGAGAGGAGGCAAGAGGCCAGGCTGGAAGGAGGGTCTGGAAGCCACCTGTGTGGTGACAGCTCAGAATGAGCAATTGCTACCAAAGGCAGAGAAAAGCAGCTGAGGGGTGGGGAAGAAGGAAGGCCTGGAGAGGTCTCAGGAGAACAGACACATGTAGGGCTCTGTGACACAGCCGAGAGGCACTCCTGAAGAGGTGACCAGCGTGGGTAGGATGGGCGCTAGGAAAGAGCCCCGGAAAGCAGCCAGAAGGACACGCCAGTGACCTTGGAGAAGCAGTTTCACCATATAAAGGGGAAAACAATGTGAGCGAGCGGGTGGGAAATTAGTAATCGTAGACCAACCAATGTGTGCCAGTAATGGAGATGGAGAGAGAGGAGAGAAGACGGGGAGGGGGAGGGTGGGGAGAAAGAGAGGAATGTAGTGGCCAGGAGGGAAGAGGAGGAGAGGGGAAGAGGGAAAGCAGACCCAGGAGGAAGAGGAGGAGAGGAGGCGCACACAGGGAAGCAGAGCAAGGATTCACGTAGTTCTCCTTTTAGTGACTGGTTTGGAGGTGGAGAGACCTGGGCATCACTGCAGACAGAAGCCAGGGGAGAGGTGGAGAGGGTCAGGAAGAGCCTCCTAAATGGCTTCCCCAAACGCCCTCCCTATGGTTGTTCTTCCCCAGCTTCCAGAATGATCCTTTCAAGAGGAGCATTCAGATGGCCTGCCCCAGCTCACACCTTCAAGGGCTCCCTCACTCTCGGAATCAAGTCCCTGCTCTTCCGTCACGGCCCAGTCCAGCTGGGTCCCAGCTCTGCGTCTCGTCCCTGGGTCACTTGGGCTTTGTACTCCAGCGCCTCGTATTCCCGCCTCAGGACCCGTCATGTTCTTGGAGCAAAATACCTCACGCTAGGGGATTTGTGAACAATCCAATGCAGTGCTCAGTGCTGGAGGCTGGGAGCCCAGCTCAGGGCACCGGCAGATTCAGTGCCTGGCGAGGGCTCGGTCCCCACAGCCAGTGCCTCCCATGGATCTTCACGTGGTGGAAGAGGAAGGCAGCTCTCTGGAGCCTCCTTTATAAGAACATCAAGTGCAACCACTAGTGCTCCACCTTATGATCTGATCACCTCCCCAAGTCCCCAGCTTCTAGTACCATCGCCTTGGTAATCACATTTCCATATATGGACTTCAGTGGACCCAAACACTCAGACCCTAACAAGTGTGCTATTCCCTATGCCTGGAATCCTGCTTCCCCTGGTGAATGTTCGGCTCACAAGCTATTCCATTCAGGTCTCAGGGCAAATGTTCCCCTCCTGGGAGGTCTTCCCTCATCACCCTATCCACAGCTCCATCCATTTCTCCTTATCTTTTTATTCTGTTTTATTTTTTCTTCATAGCACCCATTGTTCTATCAACTACACATAAACACACACAAACGCACACCAAAGAACACACATGTGTGCTGTCTACTCATCTCCAATGTGAAAACCATGATGCAGGATTTTGCTTTGTTAGCAATTGTATTCTCAGCACCCAGAAAATGGCGGACATTGAGTGGATATTCAGTAAATGGTTGTAGAATGAATGACTGATCCTTATAATAACCTCTATTTTTAAAGATGAGGAAACCAACAGGACTTAGGAAAAAAGGACAGTCATTCAAGGTCACATAGTCAGCTAGTGGAAGGGGCTAAATTGAAACACCATGTTACAATTTTGGTTTTGGTCCTCCTTAGTCCTAACTAGTGTTACCTCTGGTACCAAGAGGGCATAAAAGACCTTGGGGCGACACATTCATGACCTGTCAGAACTGTGAATACCTTCTACTCCATTCACAATGAATGGAAAACTGACAAACCATTCTGTTTCGCAGTGGAAAACACCCTTAGACTCCAAGGAACCTGAATCTCAGTGTGTCCCCAAAGCTCTATGACCTTCACACCTCAGCCTCCAGAGGCAAGTTCTGAGGTGTCTTCCGGTCTGAAACTCTGAACTAACCCACTTTTGAAAACTGTGCTCAGGATTTGCTAATGCACATACTCCTTGAGTGGAATGAGGTTGGGGGTGAGGACCCACAGCTAATTCTGATCAGAATTAGCTTCCGGAAGGAGGTGACCCAATCCAACCCGACAATTCAAAGACACCAACGCTTCCTCCAACGGTCAGTGCTGGAAAGGGAAAGCTGGGACAGGAGCACGTGTCACACTCCCCTTGCCTCAGAGAGGACAAGATTTAAAAATAGGCTGAAATCACCAATTAGTCAGAACAATGTAGTGCTTTGAAGTTGAAAAATGCTTTGCATACTGCTAATAATATTTTGGCAGCACTGGTTCTGAGCACGCATCACAGCCATTCCTCTTAGAAAAAGAAAGGGCTCCTTTGAGGGAAAATTATATTCCTGAAATTAGAAGACTTTCATAAAACAAATTGTGATTAAAGAAGTTAAATTCCATCTTAGTCATGCCTTGAGTGTCTGAATCCATTATATTAAAAAGCAAATGAAAACTAGAGGAGAGAGTTTGTGACCAAATCACTGCAGATTCCAACCCATTATATTCATAATCTCTAGATTATTCATGAATCAAAAATATCTATTGACACTTGACATAGAAGATAAAACAAAATATAAAAATACTGACAAATTTGGGTCTGCATATTCTCTGCTAAAAATAATATTTTCACTTACCAAGAAATGTTCTCCTCTCAGGAGAAACAAATGTTGCATCAAACACCCCCATGAATACTCTTTTAGGGGAACATTTTTGTTCTCAGATAACAACATTGTTTGAATTAATTTATTCCCCCCAAAATCTTGCAAGATCAATCTTGCAACAATCAGAGCACAATAGAGTCAATTTTCAAAAGGAATGCACACTTCCTACTATTTGAGAGTCCTTATGTGTATCTGTTGCCTTAAAGGTCAATTAATTGATGTTAACTTGTAAATAAATCTTCCACAAAGGAAATGTAATTTTTCTATACAAAAATGATTTTTTTCAGAGATGTTTGGAACTAACTTATATGCAAGAAGCTCCTCATTTTGAGCAACCAATCCCCTTTTTGGATTAAATTGCCTAACATTTCCCTCTTAAAAGGAGATTTGTTTGAGGTGAAAAGCTGAGAGGTAGAACAGTCTTGAACACATTTATAATGAGAAAAACTCAGCCTTCCATGTGGCTCCTCCCCAGAAAGAGCAGAGCACAAGGATCACTCACCCACATGAGCTCTGGAGGCCACCACAGGACCTGGTTCAAGTCCAGCTGTCACTGGCTTGTGCCCCTGGCACGCTTTGGCAACAAGAGGTGTTCACCACCTTGGTTCCTCTTCCTAGACAGACCCTCTAGGGACTAAGTGACAGAATGTTGGCAAATGGCATGCAGTGGAAGTGACATAAGACACGTATATAAGGCACCCTTCAGCAGCAACTGTGAAGGGCACCTCTGGAGGGTGGAATCTTCCCAACAGGAAGGGACCTGGATCCCTGAGTCACCTTCTGGAGAGCAAGTGCCCTCATCAGACTGTGACACAAGCAGAAATTAAGCTGTGCTTGGAAGCCACTGGGGTTGGCGGACTTGGTTGTTCTTGCAATGCAGCCCAGTGTCCCTCTCCCATTCTCAGCCGAGTTACAAAACTTCCCTGTGCCTCAATGTCCTCAAGGAAGAAACCAGCATAATTAAGAGCATCAACTCATCCGCACTCGAGGATTACCCTTGAGAAGCGCTCAGCACCGACCTGGCACGTGATGAAGTCAAGAAACAGTCGCTGTATGTGTGCCGACGACAAGGAAAAGCTTGTTGAAAGTTGGCTGGAAGGAACGGGGACCTGGGGGTGGGGCCCTTCAGGGGATGGGGCTGAAGAAACCTGCTCCAGAGAACAGCAGGAACAAGTCAAGGTAGATGAGCATGAGACTGAGGGCCGGGGTAGCCTTCCATCACCCCCTCCCTCTGAAGGGACTCGTCTAGAGCACAAGGAAGAACAGCACCCAGTGGGCAGGGAGTCCCATGTCCCCAGTTCCATGAAGGGCAGTGAAGGAAAGCTGCTGGGGGCGAGGGAGACCCGGCTACAGGTAGGGTGGCTGAGAGACCCCAGCCCACGTGGGGCCACCTGGGGGGACGGCAGCAGGTGAGAGCTGCCGATTCGAGGCGAGTGCAAGAGAATTTATTTAAACTGGTCTGATGATGCAGTGGCTTTGAAATGTATTCAACAGGAAAGAACTTTCACATGGGGGATTTCTCTCACAGGTGGGCAACCCCAAGCAAACACCACACCTTTCGAGAACACAGCTTGATGCGAATCTCAGTGTGGAGATGGTGAGTTTGGGAACTTGTTTCAACTGTCAACAAAGCAGAAAGGCTCCTACATCTAAAATAACACCTCACATCGTTTCTTGAAAATTGGGGAGTTTTCCAAATAACCCAATTAATAAGTGGGCAAATGAATTAAACGGACACTTCTCAAAAGAAAAAATACAAATGGCCAATAAATATATGAAAAAATCTTCAACATCGTTAGTAATTAGGGAAATACAAATCAAAACTACACCTAGATTTCATTTCACACCAGTCAGAATGGCAGCCATCAAGAATACAAAGAGTCAAGAACTATGTAATGTTTTGAACAACCAACAATACAAAAATTTTTAAAAATAAGAATATAAAGAGTAAAAAATGCTGGAGGAAATGTGGAGAAAAAAACCCATTTACACTGTTGGTGAGATTTAAGTTAATACAACCACGGTCGAAATCAGCGTGGAGCTTCCCCAAACAGTGAGAAATGAACCACCAGATGACCCAGCTACATCACTTCTTGGTATTTACCCTAAAGAATTAAAGTCAGCATACTATAGTGATAAATGCGTACCTATGTTTATAGCAGCACAAATCATAATAACTAAACTATGGAACCAGCCTAGGTGCCTGTCAATGATGAATGGATAAAGAAAATGTGGTATATATACAAAGTGGAGTTTTATTCAGCCATAAAGAAGAATGAAATTATGTCATTTTCAGGAAACTGGATGGAACTTGACAACATTTCATATACTGTGTATTTATAGAAACAAAATAGTTCTGAAGAAGAAAACTTAAGTTAACATTAAATATGAGATTGGGTCCCTATTGCACACCATAAAAACATAACTCAAATTCATATTGACTATAGATTTTGGTGAAAACCAAAAATTTTAAATGCTTAGTGGAAAATATAAAGTAATGTCCTTAGCTCTTTAGACAGGAAAACATAGGATACGCGATGAGCTGAAACGTGTGTGATCAATCTTAAATAGGACATAAAATACATAAACTGCAAAAGCAAAGTTGAAAAATATAGTAAGATTGTCCATTCAAAAGACTCTTTGAAGTCAAAAGACAAATTGAAAACTTGGAAAAAAATATTAGTATCAGAAATGAAGAGCTTCTACAAATCAACAAGAGCCACACACATAATACAGAGGAAAGATGCAAAAAGCCAGGCACAGAGGAGCACTTGCCTGTAATCCCAGTGGCTCGGAAGGCTGAGGCAGGAGGATTACAAGTTCAAATTCAGCCTCAGCGACTATCTCAAAATAACAATAAAAAGGGCTAGGGATGTGGCTCAGTGGATAAACATCTCTGAGTTTACTCCCTGGTACCAAAAAACAATAGTGTGGGAGATGAGGGGAGAGAGAGAAAGAAAAGAAAAACAAAATGGAAAGACAAATATCACATACAAAGGAAATGTGTATAACCAACACACATGAAGAGAAGTTCAATGTCCATAATGATCAGCAAAACACAGAGATCACATAAGATACTTATTTTGTACTCATCAGGTTGGCAAACATTGAAAGTCTAACACTACCAAGAAGTTGCAAATCCACAACATCACTCATACATTGCACATGTGGGTTTACATTTGTGTAAAAAATTTAAAAAGTACTTTGACAAGACCTCCTTAATTGATGGATCACACATGTTCCAGCACATTTAGTGCTCATCTTTCCTCTAGCACGTACACACAGAAGACATGCACGAGAATGCATATCAGTTCCCATCCACAGAAGAACAGATGAATTAAATTCCACATGGCAGTCAAAAAGAATGAACTCTAGCAGGTGCCACAGCTCACGCCTGTAATCCCGGCTATTTGGGAGGCTGAGGCAGGAGGATTGTCTAAGCAACTTAGTGAAACCCTGTGTCAAAATTTTTTAAAAAGGATGGGGGAGCGGGGGTGTGACTCAGTGATAAACACCCCTGGTTGCAATTCCCAGTACCAAAACAAAAGTTGTCTATGCCTCAGTGACATAGTATTAAGTGCAAGAAGTAAGGGCCAGAGAGGTGCAAATTGATGCTGTCACTTAATTCACACATGATACCATTTTCTAAAATTTGAAAATAATTAAAATGCTCATGTCGTTTGCAGAAAAATGGATAGAACTTGAAAGCGTTATATTAAGTGGAAAACATCACACTCAGAAAGTCAAGGGTTGTACGTTTTCCCTCACATGTGGGAGCTGGAAAATAGGTTTTAGGAGAAGGAAGATCTCATGATAACAGAAGGAAGACCAATAGAGGAAGGGGGACAAGGGGGGGCAGTGGAGGTCCTGGGGAACTAAATTAACCAAGTTCTGTTATGTGTATGCATGTTACAGGAATCTTACTATAATGTACAATTGAGTCCTACTATTATGTAGAATTCTAATACACCAATAAAAGAAAACAAACTGAAAGAAATAAATCCTCTTATAAAAACATGCAAATGGTTAAAACCATGAAAAGGGGAAACAAAGTACTGATCAATTCAAGATTTAGGGTGACCATTTCCTTTGGGTGGGAAGGAGAGGTGGTCTACTGAGGGGACTTTAGGGTTAGTTATCAGATATAACTTCTGGTTTTGGTTCATTAGTACTTAGTAAATATACATCAACAGGCCCGAGGCATGGACAAGAAGAGAGGTTCCCCAACTAAGAAAGTATTCGGATAATTCCAAATTCCCCAAACCTATCTCCTTGGTCTCAAACACAAGCATTAGTAGCATTCTCATTCTACACATGGGAGAGCCTTTAAAAAGTATGGGGAAACCGCCTTTGAGAGGAGACCTCAATAAAATATCAAACCAAAAATCATTCTCATGCATATAGTGAAAACTTCCACCTGCCAATTCTGACAGACCACAGGTCAAATATCCCTTAGGCAAATGCTTGGAATCAGAATTGTTTCCGATTTGGGAGTTTTTTTTTTTTTTTTTTTTTTTTTTTTTTTTTTTGGGGATATTTGCAGAGACATGACTGGTTGAGTGAGCATACCTAATCCAAAAATCCAAAATCTGAAATGCACCAACACAACACTGGGAAACTTTCAAATTCAAATGGGAGCATTTCTGATTTTGTATGTTTTATCTATGGGTGTTCAACCTGTGTTTTAGAAAATTCTTTATTTTTTTAAGCACTTCTTATAAGAAGAGAAATTGCAAACATATTAGAGATCCATCAACAGAGGAATGGCTTAAAACATCAGCCTACATCGATCCTCTTTCATTGACTCATCTCATTCCCACATGGACTGAGCATCCACGATTCCTCAGACACGGTGGAATACAAGAGGAACAATATCAATCCTGGCCCCGCTCTCATGGGGCTTAACTCTGGAAGGAAAGTCAGGCGGTAATCAAAAAAATTGCATATGCAAGTGTGTCCTAAAGACAGACAGGAGCCGTGCAGGCAGGAACACAGGGCTGTCAAAGAGGAAAACAGGCAGACTTGTCCTGAAGCCAAAGACTTCCTGATAAAAAGGGACATGTAACAGAGGTCTGCCCTGCGTGTGATTAACAGGCAAAAGTGAGAGAGAAAGGAAGGCTGTGACAGGCACCTGGAAGAAAGGTGAAAGGCCAGGTACCTGGATCCCAGAGCAAGGGAGTCACTGGGATGAGGCAGGCTAGAAAAGCAGGCAAGAGAGACATCACAGAGAAGGAGTCAAAGAGCACTGGCAAGAAGGAGTGGAAGCAGGAAAGCAACTTCATCAGATTTCCATCGGAAATGGTCCCTGTGGCCACCTGGAGACACGGCCACAGAGGCCGTCGTGGTGAAAGGGTGAGTGGGGTCAAGAGTGAATGAGACATCACAGAGGCTGGTCAGTAGCACAGGCAAGACAACTGGCCTGGGGGTGGGGGGGTGGCGAGATGACAGAGAGGTTGCAGACGGCGCAGAGAATATGAGAGGTCTTGAGGTGATAAAATAGAGAAAACCTGGAAGTAGAGGGAATGTGACAGAGCAGGGGACAGGGCACCAGGGTGACCTGTAGGTGTCTGGTCACAGAAATGGATGGAACGCTGGAAGGTGAACTACAAGGTGCTGCTGCCTGAGGGGTTAAGTCTGGGGGCGACTGAGCTGCAGGTGGCCTGGGCATCTAGACAGATACCACGTAGGCAGTCAGATCCGTGGGTAGGAGGTAAGAGACTGCTATGGTTTGGATCTGGACTGTTCCCCAAAGGCTCACATGTTGAAGGCTTGGTCCCCCATGAAACACTGCTCAGAGATGGGGCTCTGGGGAAAGACTGGGCTCTGATTTCCTCAATACAGAATCCACTGATGGATTCCTAACCGGATGGACTACTGGAAGGTGGTGGACACTGCAGGTGGTAGGGCTTAGTCGGAGGAAATGCCACTGGGGGCATGCTGTGGAAGGGGCTGTCTTGTGCCTGGCCCCTTCCTCTGGCTCTCTCTCACCGTGAAGTGAGAGCTTTGCCCCACCACACCCTTCTACCATGACATACGCTTCACACAGGCCCCGGGAACAATGGAGCTAAGTATCCAGGGACCGAACCATGAGGTGACATAAACCTTTCCTCCTAAGGTCAGTTGGTTTTGTCAGCAATGAAAAGCTGACGAGCAAAGACACTGTATAGGACTGTCCGGACGAATGGGTTGTGCCCTAAGTTCTGTCAAGAAAGGATGTCTGCCATCTACCAGCAAATGACACTGCAAAGCAAGTCCAAGAGCACCATCATAATCACTTTTTGAAACATGCAGAAAAATACTTCATCATCTGTCCAGATGATGCACACACACACACACACACACACACCCCACTGGGTCTGGAGAGAATATGCCACACCCTTAACCTCTTCCTGTAATTTTATTAAATTCGGATGGGGATAAAGGACTGAAGTACTCTTGCTTTTGAATCCATAAACTTCTACGTTGTTGAAGTATCGTGAGTACCTCGTCTCCACAACCCACTCATTCCATCGCTCCCCTCCATCCTCATCCGGAATCCCCACCCAGGGGCAGAAGTTGGCAACGGGATGAGATGAAAAGAGGAAAGGTGACCTCAGTTTTGTGTATTAGCTGACAGTGAAAAAGGAGTAACCTGCTGGTGGTGTTCAAGCTGCACGGAAACAGCCGTATCGAACGTTCACTGGTCAAATGCCCTCGGGCTCCCCCAGGGTGTGTCACCTGGTAGGCTGAGCAGTAAGATGAGTGCCAGAGCATCGGGATCTGTAGGCACATGGCCACTGCGACCTCCTGGGAGTCACGGTGTGCCCAGAGGACTTCAAAGTCTCATCTAACATCCAAGATGTTGCTAACCGAGGAATGCTGAGGACTCGCCACGGTGTGCAGAACAGCCTCCCACAAACTTGGGCAACCCAACGTACATAAACAAAAGGAAATTAACGTAAACAAGATTTGGTGGCTTTGCCTAACCAGCTTGTGTAGTTCATCCTTGATTTTTCTTAACTGACTTAACACAATCACCCGGCACAGTGCCAGCCCACGCCCAGTACATTCTTACGAAATTGTTTTGGAAACATCCCGGATTCTATTTGACCAAAAATATTATTTTTCCAGGACAAAAATGGTGGAATGCTAAAAAGGAAGCACTCAAAATCAGAAATCAAGGCGAGGGACATGATTAATCCTGCCTCCATCCCTGATTACATGCAGACTGAGAGAATCAAATGAGGTCTTGATGTCACCTTGTCCCTTGGCGGGACAAAGTATCATTTAACCAAACTTAACTGATGAGCACACATTCTACAGAGAAATGCACACTCTTAGCTGTGAACACCATACCGGGAAGGCAGAGGCAGGTGAAATTGCGCCCGTCCTGCTTTTCATCGGCGTCCACACAGCTTGCCTGGTTCTGGCAGGGCTTCCTCTGGCACGCATCAAATTCTTCACAGAACGTGCCCACATACTGGTCCTCACAGGTGCAGGAAAAAGTCGCCTAGAACACAAAGACCCAGTGTGCGTTACCTTGGGCTGTGAAACGCCGAAGCTCAAAATCGCCATGTCCCTTTAATAAAGATCCCAATGCTGAGTACGTTAGTCACATCCCTTATGTCATAATCTGGTTTAAAAATCCCAGCTTTACAAGAAATAGCACGTATTTCTTTGCAGTTTAATTTCAGACATTTATTTTTACACTTTTTCATTCATATTTATCCCAGCCATTTTCAATCTTCCTAAAAATAAACCTGGAAAGGACGGCACGTTTTAAGCTAAAAATGAAGTTTTGCTGATGCTCGAGCAGATACAGTGTGCTCCAGCCATTAAATGAGATGTCACTCCAACCAACTAAAATCTTCAGCAGAGATAGCACTTGCAAAAAAAAAAAAAAAAAGCCAACGTTGTGCTCAGACCATCCTTCCAGGGCACTGAAAGAATTTGCTGAATGACTCTATACATTGACCTCAGTGTACAGCCCTGCAGATTCCCTGAATGCAAGGGACAACGAAAGGAGCATAATTCAAGTAAGTATTTTGTGTGGCTCATTACAGTAACGTCATCTTAGCAAAGGGCTGTAACTCACAGAGTTCTGAAGCTTATTTTTGAGGTTACTGCAAACTCCAAATAAAACGGGGCCTTCCTGCTCCCTTCTTAATGTCACCCTGAGGGTAGTGACAGGTCTGAAACAAACCACAAATGTGGCTCCGAAGCCTATGCAAAGCAATGTGGATCACTACAGGAGACTTCATGGAGGGGAGAGGAAGAGAGGCAAAAGAGAAGCCTTACATTAGCAAGCCTTACCACCTAAAAAAATAAACAGACAGAAGCACATTTCTCAGTTCTGACCCCAAGCCCTACTGTGACTTCCAGGAGACGGCAGTGGCCAGACTCTGATGCTCTGGAAATCATCTCGATTGACTTACTGCTCAATCTCCTGGGTCACACACCCTGTGGCAGCAAGTGTTCAAAACTCTACTGTTCCAAAATTCCTCCCACGGCCACTGTCCCACCCTCCCTTCCTCTCCCTCCCCTCAGCCTCCTATCCTAACCTTAGACAGAGACCCCGTCTCCAAGGGTCAGCCCAGGATCACGACCTGGTAGCCCATAGCACAATCCTGTGCCTGCCTGCCTTTGGGAAGAGGAGAGGGTTATTCATAATTCTCTCTAATATGTTTTGTCTCAAGCATGTTTTATAATTCTGGTACATTTCTTGGTAAGTTTTCTGCTGCGTAGTTAAGATTTTTTTGTAGCTATTGATCACAAGGCACTTCCCCATCCCGTTCATGTGGCACCTGTCATACTTGCTAGTGATCATTCCTGACATGTAAGATGCTAGGGTTTTGATACCAGTCGTCACACTGAGCTTTCATTACGGGTCAGAGATTTCAGCTGATTCTCAGGTTCTCTCTCTCTCTCTCTCTCTCTCTCTCTCTCTCTCTCTCACACACACACACACACACACACACGCACACACACACACACACACCTCTGTACCAACTGCAACTCTATCATCTTCTCTTCTCCAGAGACAAAGGATGTATCAGAAATTTTTCCAGAATAATTTTGACCACAAAGGGATATTTGTGGAATGTATCACTGAACAGAAAGCTGCAATGATTGCTGAACATTATCAAATGTCATTTCTGATTTCGTAGAAATTATCTATTGGTTTCATCTGTGACTTACTAATGTATGCATGGAATGGCTAGATTTCCTAGTACTGATTCTACCTTTATGCTCCTGGAAGAAATACCCACTTAGGTCAGTATGCAAAATGCTTTTCATGTGGCTGGATTCAGTTTGTGGTTAGTTATACTTCTAGTGCCTTCTTCTCTCCCCCTTCTCCCCTAGTGACTCCCTTTTAAGCAAAACTATCCTTGAGCCTGAGGTTATGTCTCACACTATCAGAGAATGCCCCTTGCACAAGTGACTGAATGGACGGTTGTTGGACCCCAACCTGACAACCAATTATGAGGCCAGGAAATAAATCGTGACATTTAGCTTGACCAAGCTGACAGGTTTTGTATAGGTGTGTTTCTTTTGTTGATTGAATATATTTTTGTTAAGGAAATATAACAAGTTCTTTTGCTTTGCATAACCAAGTCTCCTTGAGTTTAAGAACACAGTCTTTGATTTTATCATAGAAACTACTGGAATAAAAGGAAAAGACCTCCTTCTTCAGTTAGAGCTGTGTTTTCAACTTGTATCATCTCTCTGTGCTCTTCTTGGAAATGGAAATTCTCCTGCATCCTAGCAGTAGGCTGCAGACACCTCTGGCTTTTTATCATGTGAGCTTGTTCCCTTTGTGTGTCTTTGCGTGGACTTAGCAGCTGGAAACTGGATGAAACTGCATCAAGAACTGTTCGAATTCTCTCCATTTACATAGGAAACTTCTTTTTCAGAATTGTCTTCTAAGGAAAAATCTTGTGCTTGCTCAAATGCCCAACAGAATACATGTTGGATATTTACAGGAGTCCTGTCTGGAGTCCTTTGTACACTGAAGATTTGTGACCACCTTTGAAATGTAAATGCTGTGCACGCCCAGTGCACACAGTTCCAAAGTGGGCCTCTGTGTCATGATAAATTACTATATGCCATTGGTTTTGGCAGCTGTCTTCTCAAATTTACTTGATTTGTATCCAGGCATTCCATGCTGCAGATAAATTTCCTTGCTTGTTTGAGGGATGTATTTGCATATAACTCATCCAGTAGTGCCACAGAAAATATGTTGCTTTTGAAAATAAATTATTAAAATCCCCAAATCAAATATCATCGGGTTAGCTTTGATTGGATTTAAAGCTGAAACAGAAGCTACACATTTTGTTTTGCTTTATTTTAAACAGGAACCTTGAAAGAGGCTTTAAAAACTGCTAAAACAATTGCTTTTGACAAAGCAAAACACTGAATTGTTTCTTAAACCTTGATTGATGAATGGGGCAGGAGACGAACAGATGTTTGCATATCCACAACCATAAAATTTTGGTTAAATCATTGTGTATTCTCTATCATGTCATCCAGAAAGTTAGATTTATTTCTGAATATATTTTCTAAGAACAAAGAGCTTTCCTATAATGTTAAAATGTTCATTTTGATAATTTTAAAACTGTTAACTTAAAAGAGATTGTGAATGTTTATTATAGGAAATTATGTTTATTAGTATATTTTGTGGAAAACTGTATTGATCACTGCAAGGTGTAAAATGTTGTACTGTCCCTGACAAATTTAACCCACTGCCTATGACATCCCAAATTTAGATACAATTAATTTCACCAGCATAAGGGACAAAACAGACTTACTTGAAATCAGTAGTTCAACTAAATTACAGATAGTTCCTTGAAAAAGTATTAGATACATATATAAATGTAGAAGTATTGTTCAAGTAAAATGAAAAGTGACCTTCAAAGATTAATTTTAAAACCCAATACAGAATCTCAATTTTCCACAACAGCTTGAAGTCAAATATTCCATTTGTACATTAATGAAACTTTCTCAGTCAGTGGTAGAAAGTTTACTTTGAAAAGTTGTAGGTTAAAGAAAAAAAATTCACTCATACATGCACTCAGTTATTCAGCCATTCAACAACTATTCATCGAGCACCTACTACCTCCCAGGAACCATCCTAGGAGTCAGGGTCAAAAAAGTGAACATGCCTCTCATGCAGAGTATATTCTAGCAGGAGTGACTGACTAGTTAATGGCATAGTGGATTAGTGACAAATGACATGAGGAAACAGAGAGGGGAAGAGAAGTGGGGGTGGGGTATGAATTTTAACCAAGGTACACTGTCATGGTGAGGAGTGAGCAGAGAGCTGGCAGAGACGAGGGAGGGTCTGGGAGAAGATGTGCAGGCAAAGAGAAGAGCCCAGGCACAGACTCCAGGTAGAGCACGCCTAGCACTTTCAAGAAAGATCCAGAGGCCAGTGGGGCTGAAGTAGAGCAAACCACGGAGTCATGGGTCAAGACAAATGAAGGGCACAGTGGTCATGCAGGGCAGTGGTTCTCAGATGGGCCATCCACCTCCTAGGGCACATTCAGCAATGTCTGGAGACGCTTTGAGTTGTCACAACGAGGAGCTTGCTGCTGGCTTTAAAGGATAGAGTTAGAATGTTGCTGCAGAACATCACTGGAGATGCCACTGTCCAAGACGAATTCATAATCCCACTCACTCAGTGGTCAAGCCATGTGTCAATACTGTGGGCACCAGAGCCGTGGCGAGGGACAAGGACACAGTGTTCTCAGAGCTTAGGCACCAGTGGAAGAGACAGATGCGCTCTAAGATAACATCCTAGAGTGACACCAGATACATCCTGTCACCTAGTGACAAATGCTTTAAGCAAGCATAGATCAATATGTGAGGAGACAGAAGGATGGTGGGGTGCAAGGTGACTTTCATCTCTCGTCCCCTGGCAGCCTAGACCAGCCTAAACCAGATGACACCGAGTTGCTATTTCACCTTACTCTCTCAATAGCCTCGTGAAGGGACCTGTAAGGAACACCCTTTCAACCCTTGAAGGCCTTTAGCATCAGCCGCTGTTGAGAACAGTCCGTACCACATGTCACGTGGTTCTGGTTTATAAAGTTTGGCCCAAGAAAATCCACTCACGTAAGTGCCACTCATTTTGATAATCTGAAGACCTGGTGTTTTGTCCTATGAACAGGTTGTGATACTTTTTTTTTTTTCCTTTTGGATTGGCTCCTGTGGCTCAGTATTTGAACTTCAGCCTTCACTCTAGTTAGGGCTGTATGACCTATAAGACTATTTCCCCCCTCCTAACTTGACTATGGCCATCTAATTTATGTATTCCCTTGGACTTTTTGGTATTTGTCTATTTAAATATTTTACAAACATAAAGCTAAATGTATAAATTAATAAGTGTAAACTCCCAGCAGGGCACACAGGGTCCTTGGAAATATGGCCCAAGCCCACCTTCAGTTTCATTCTTGGTAATTTTTACCCGTCAATAAAGTTTAATTGTTGATTGACAAATTGTCCCACAGAGATAAGTTTTCTGAGAAACTGTATTTCTCTCTTTGAGAATCTGAATTTATAAATTCTATTTCCTTTTTATTTTACTTAAATAAAGTAGACTTATTTAGGAAAATGGACTTTGTTTTTGATGTCCCAGTGATATCAATATGAACATAAAAG
Organism: Marmota monax; assembly: GCF_021218885.2. Taxonomy (NCBI): domain Eukaryota; kingdom Metazoa; phylum Chordata; class Mammalia; order Rodentia; family Sciuridae; genus Marmota; species Marmota monax. The sequence continues at coordinate 12,437,500 of NW_026695238.1, forward strand.
TCCCAGTAGACTCCGCATTGATTTCCTTGTTTATAAAACTCGCTTACATGGAATTATCTCATTAATCGTCGCCACCTCTGTCAGGTGGGTATTACTGGATCCGTTTCTATGAATTGACCACCGTCTCAACAGAGAGAGCAGATAAATTATTCCGGGTGTCCCTGTTGGCAAGTACAAAGTCAAGGCTTAAACCACTTTGTCTGAATCCATATTGTCCCTTCACTGCTATCGGCCTCAGGTTCAGGACACCCTTTACCTTTCTCCAAAACAACTGCAAACTCACCAGCACCTTAGTTCTGACTGCAGTTTGTTGTGATTCCCGCCTCTTGCCTCCCTGCTAGGCTACCTTTCTTAGCTCTGCATTACTGACTGTCCTTTTGATTCACTGATTCTAGTTTCCTAGAGTCTTGGGGATCCTACCTCATTCATTCTCAGAAAGTGCCAAAATAGAGTGCAGACGCCGCTTCCCAATGGCTGAAAGTATCTCTTGTACATAAAGTTCTTCATCACTCGTGAACAGACTTTGGGTGATTCTTGGCCAGGACTGGAGGCTTCAAAGTCTCGGGCTGTCCTTACTCAGACACGATGGGTATTCACTGAATGGAGCTGCCACTGTCCAGGATGAACTCATAATCCCACTCATTGACTCATTTAGGACTTCGAGGGGGGTTCTGTAAGTCCAGGTCCTCTTCTATTTCCTGTCTATCTCTGATAACCTTGGCTTTTGTTAAAATAGCATCCTGGCTGCCCTTATGTTCCTTGACCACACATTTCATATGAAAGGGGATAACAGGGACAAGGATTAGAAGGACCAGCCTAAACCAGATGACAAAGAGTCTCTAAACCTGCGAGAACAGAGAGGAGATGATTCAAGCCACATCTTGCTGACATCTGGCCACCTGCAAGGTTGATGCTCTGCCTAATGAGTGGATGACCTTTGAAGCTGGATGACATAGATGTGGTAGTTTGCCAAATTACCCTCCCAAACTTTCATATGTGTTTGAAATTTTCCATAATAATTTTTTTTTTATTGTATGAGTCTGGCTAAGGACCAAGAAAGGAAGATAAAATGTTGAAACATTGGAATCCACTGTGGCCTCCTGCGTCCAGCTCCTCCTGGGGAATCCGCGCTGGCACTTGCTGGAGGCAGGCTGTGGAGAAGTCTGTGTCACATCACTGAGTCCCCATATGTGAAGTCCCGCTCTGGAGACTCAGTTCATATCCAGTGCCAAGAACAGCTCTGCTTGCCTGAAGGGACCGACTCATGTTCCCCTGGTAGATACCATGAGTCACATTTCCCTCAAAACAACCCAGTCTGCATGAAGAGAAGTGTCGGCCATTCCTATGCCAAAGAAGGTTTGGCCGCCTCTTAGCCTCCCCTGCTGCAGGGGTCATGAGTGGGGCATACCCAGCCAGCCCTGTGCTGGAAGAGAGGGAGCCCCACTCACAGAGCAAGAATAAAATTCAAAGGCCTCGCAGCACTGGCAGCGTTAGGAAGGAGAGTCTGTTTCCCAACATTGGAAACTTCTAGAATCTTTCTACTGCAAAGTTTTTGGAGGAGCTCCAAGAGTGACTGTCTGTGGAGATGGCTCCAGGAATAAGAATTCCACAACCCCTGCAGATGAGAGCTCATGTCCCTCTCAACAAACACTGGGAACTAGACTGTGAGTCCTCACTCACTTAGGTAGAAGGGCACAGCCAGACCCCAGCCTGTACCGTCCATCACCCCCAAAGGCCTTGACCCTGAATCTTTGGAGACAGAGGCCACGGTAATCCTCATCCAAGGACTCTTCAGCAGTGAAACTACATTAGATGGTCACTGGGTCTGAAATTACAGAACTGGCAAACTCAAAAACACAGGTGCAAAATAGTAACCATTGCATGTATTTGTATTTGATTAAACATAGCCGAGGTGTAACTGGAAAGGGTCAGAGGTCAGTCTAGCACACCTAGACTAGATGGAATTTGCCTTCCACTAAACCCAGACTGGGTATTTCGAGAGGCAGAAGAGATTATTGGGATGCAGAATTTAAGAGACTTATCTGAAAAATCTATTTATAATGTACAAGTGCCTAGGAAAGTCTTTTCCTGAGCTGAGACCACACAAGAACTCCTGGAACCCAGCCACAGCACAAATTGTTGCCTTTTGGGGGAAGAGAGTACTCAAAGAAAAACTTACTATAAATTGCATTTTTTTAAATTTTCATCTGATGCTGGGCGCAGTGGCGCACGCCTGTAATCCTGTGGCTAGGGAGGCTGAGACATGAGGATCACGAGTTCAAAGCCAGCCTCAGCAAAAGTGAGGTGCTAAGTAACCCAATGAGACCCTGTCTTTAAATATAATACAAAATAGGGCTGGAGATGTGGCTCAGTGGCCGAGTGCCCCTGAGTTCAATCCCCAGTAATCCCTCCCCCCAAAATTTCATCTATTGGCTGGGTTCTATTTTCTATTATTTGCTATACATGTCATTTAAACATCATACTTATAATGCTTATAGCTTACAATTTTATTTTTTTAGACATACCATTATTTTTCTATTTGGATTTATTAACTGCAAATATAATAACTGGTCAAAAATATATATAAACTTAAGCTGGGCACAGTGACGCATGTCTGTAATCCCAGCTACTCAGGAGGCTAAGGCAGGAGGATCACTAGTTCAAGACCAACCTGGGAAACTTGGTGAGACCCAAAATAAAAATTTTAAAACATGTTGGGGCTATATTATATAGCTCAGTGGCAGAGTGCCCCTGGGTTCAATCCCCAATATTGTAAGGGATAGTGGGGTCAAGGGATGGTGTAGGAAAGCAAACATACAGACCATCTGAGCATTAAATTTGAGACTGGACATTTGTGAAATCATATAATGCATTCCTCTGGATTAATAGTTAAATTTTAAATAATAGTAGCAATAATGAGAGTCCTGCTGTTTCCTTTGAAAGGACAGTGAATTTTACTTTAATAGGCAGGGGAGAAGAAAGTAAATGTCTTTTAGGGAATTTCATAAAAGCCTTCCTGCTAAATCCAGATGTATGGATTCACAGAATGGAGATGTTCAAAAGCATTTTCTAAACATCTCCTAGCAACTGATGTATTCTCAGCATCTTGGGGTGATCACAATTAGGCATAAGATTTCTATGCCATCAGTTGTGTTCTTCAATTCACTAACTTCTGGACATTTATTTGTAGCAACACTCTAATCCATTAACAAAAGTAAAGTTTGACCAAAAAAAAAAGTCACTGAAAATTCATCTTTTATTGAATTTCTCTGGAAAGCCTGATTCTACAAGCAAATGCATACCGTTCTACTTTCTTATTCTAAAATTCCATTTAGCCTTCAAGTCATTTCCTTTGCTACATCAAAAGAAAATTGTAAGAAAAAAAGCTTTAAGAAAATGGAAATTTATGTATAAATTATTAATGAGAAGGTCTTGCTGAAGAAGGGTGATCCTTCCCAACCTCTTCCTGAGGTTACCTCCGACGGGAGCAGAGATGATAAGCCAGTGGTAACTAAAGACGGAAAGTTGGTGGAGACAGGGCAGGCACAAAACTGTCATCCACTGAAGAAGTCCCCACGTTTCAAGTACCACATGGGGGTGATCTCCCTGAGCCTCCTAAGGGCCTTGCAGAATAAGTATTATTTTTCTATTTTAGCAATGAGGAAACAGGTCAGAGAATTTAAGCAACTTTCTCAAGGTCACAGGGCCTGTCAGAGGCACAGGGTGCAGATCTGGTCTCCCTGTAAAGGCATTAATACAATTTAAGACATTCAGAAATGCAAAGAATTGGGTACCTAAGTAGGAGGTGCGGGTTTCTAACAGATTCTGAGAAAAGTAGAGAGAGGAGCGTTTGAGGGTATCCATGGGGGATGACCTCCAGTGGCCTCTTCCCTCCTGGATCTGTGGCCCATGAAGGGCACTAACCCCCACTGTCTGTCCCAGGCACTTCATGTCACTCCAGGTGCTAACAACCATCTCCTGGGGATCTTTGCCACTCACGCTGCATGAGTCTGCTGGGGATGCCACCACAGAGGGCCACCACAGAGGGCCACAGACAAGGTGCCTGGAACACCAGAATCTTCCTGCTCACAGCTCTGGAGGACAGAAGTCTGAGATAAGGCGGGCAGGGGCGGTTTCTTCCGAGGCCTGTCTTGTAGATGACTGCCTTCTGGGTGTGTGCACCTGGACTTCCCTGCATGTGTCTCCACAGCCTCCTCTCATCAGGACGCTGTCTTGTCTTGTCCCATGAAGCCCTACCCTGTGACATTATTTCACTTGTTTGCCCCTTCAAAGACCTCACCCAGATAAGGCCACTTTCTTAGGTCCTGGAGATAGGACTTCAACATGGGAAGGGGCAGAGTCAGCCCATAACACTCTCTTCTCCCCATGTTACTCCCCCAACTACTTCCAGAATGCTGTGGTCAATCCGCCACAGAGACTTGACGCTTGCTATATTCACCCCCATTATTCTAGAACATGTACCCTATTCTGAGAGCAACTCCTGTGTGAAGAGATAAGCCTGCACACAGGGGACATGCAAGAGCCAGGTCTAACTAGTCATCCCTGTCATCTTCGCCATGAATATTCACTGAGCATCCAGGAAGGGCCGGGCTCTGCTCGGAGGGCTCTGTACACTGCACAGATCCTCAGAGACACCTCAGTATGTTGTTATTCCCACTTTATGCTGGAAGAAGCTAAGGCACAGACGAGTAAATGGCAGGCTCATGAATTGAAGTGTGGAAATTGAGTGCAGGGAGTCTATTCCAGGCTGCCCTCCACGTTAGAAGAACTTGACTCAGGTGACCATGGAGAAGGAGTAAGAGATACCACCACCTGGTTTGCTGAGATCCTACTCCTGGTTCTTCTCTTTCCCTTCCTTGGGCAAGTAAATGTGTCATTCATTGCTTTGTTTCCTGTTGGGCCACACTTCAATAACAGAGGAGATGTGCTGCAGCCTCAAGATGCTATCATTTATGTTGTACTTTTAAAATGTAGCTGTTGAAAGAGCTAAAATAATTATGTAAATTAGTGAAGCCATTACAGAAAAAACCATGGAAGTCCCTCAGAGCGTTAAAAATAGAACAGCCATCTGATGCAGAAATCCAGCTGCTGGGTCCATATCCAAAGGAAACAAAATCAACATGTTGAAGACACATCAGTGCTCCCATGTTTACGGCAGCACCAATCGCAAGAGCCAAGACACAGAATCACCCTAGGTATCCAGCCACAGACGGATGGACGAAGAAGTGTGGTATGTATACGCAACGGAATGGTATCCGGCCTCTAAAAGGAGGAAATGCTATGATTTGCAACACTCTGGGTGAACATGGAGAACAGTATGTCATGTGAAATAATCTAGATACAGAAGAACAAATACTGGATGCTCTCACTTATACGTGGAATCTGATCTCCGAGAAGGATGGAGTAGGAGGTAGCTACCAGCATCTCAGGTGATTTGGGCAGAGGAAGATGTTGATCAAAAGCTGTATCATTATAGTTAGGAGAGGGAAAAAAGTCAAGAATAGGCAAATGGAGAGAGATAGGAAGTAAATAAGTGGCCTCCTGGGCTGGGAAGGAAGGGAGTGGAGAAAACAGGTGGGGCAGGATGGATAGCAACTGCCCTGGTGACGGGGCCTCTTTCTTAGGGGAGCAGAGGCTCTAAGCCTGGATGGACGCCCCTGTAAACAGAGGACAAACCACTGGACTGTACACTGGACTGTAAGATGGGGAACTGCTCAGTAAAGTTGTCCTAAAAAACAAAACAATATAAAGGACATTCAGAAACACTTGTCAGTAACAAAGGGGTTTGCCACAGACAGCCACTTAGATAATTGTGTCAGTGACACAGGATAATAAAAGCCAACAATCAGATCACAGACAGGTTCAGGGACTCAGACGAAGGTGAAGTCTAGAAGCTGGGCTTGGGTGAGAATCAAAATCCCTCGCTCTCCTCTTCACCAAGAATGGCCTGGCCCTTTGCAGACCTTGGAGACAGGAAAGGCTGAAGTGCTCAGACAGATGTGGATACCAGGCAGGAGCTGCACCTGTACCTGGCCCAGGTAAAAGGGGCAACACCTGACCCTGATAAAGACACTGACTATCCAACATTCTGATTTCTCTGCATTGTTCCTTAGTCCAAATCTAAGTGACAGCTTTTGGCCTTTGGGGAATGAATCACTGAATTCTCGAGACATTTGCCACCACCTGAAATTCCAGACCCTGAGGTAGGTGTAAACAGGAAAGCTCTGCCTGTGTGGCACCCACTCTAAGAGTGAGGCTGCTACCTGAGAACACCACAGTGGCGTGGGTTCTGCTTTCCTCCTCCTGTCCTCCATTCCTATGTCCCTAGTTTCCTTGGGCTGTTTAACACACATGGCCCCTAACGCAACAGGCCACAGCTAACCCACGTGTGTGTCCCCATTCCTATTCTAAGCCAGCACACCAGTCTTCCTATACACATCTACACTTTACCCCAGCTTCTCTTTCCTGTTTGACTCACAATTCTCATTTGACTCAGTCTTCCCACATATTTTTCTTCGTCATAGGTTATTTTACAGGGTTGAGAGCAATTCCTTGTACTATGTATGGCCCAAGTCAGCATGGGAGCCCATTTGGGAACTTCCAGTGGCAATGCCACTGGTTAAGACCACCCAGATACATGTGAATTTCTATTTAGCTCTGCCAAAAAGGTCCCACACAGCACCAAAGATGGGGGTGACCTGCTGAAGCCACACAGACTCCCAGAGATAGGTGTGGTCTACCAAGATGCCAATCAACCTGTTGACTTCAAGACATCGTGAAGCAAGACTCCACCCCTGAAAACTTATCCCTGCTTTGATGCACCCCCTTAAATAAGCCACCAAAGCCATTTTTAAATTGTTCTGTTCCAGCTCCGACCAGAACTGGAAGAATCTATCAGCTGCTCTGCTTTAAAAGCTACTCTTCAACTCCACCTTTGATTTCTTTATTAATTATTAAGGCTTTAATTTTCTCAGGTGGCTTATGCCCTCTTGGGCAGGATAAAGGACCCTGGTGAGGCGCTGGCAGCCTCACTATATTATAGTGTATTATATGCTTTTGTGCATAGCCTCTATCAAATACAAAGAGAGATCATGAACAAACTGACAATGAAGCCTGACAGAGAGGTGACACAGGATCAGTCGGGTCTTCCTTCGGAGGGTGAATGCCAATTTCTCATAATAGTTCTCCTATAGAAGTAAGAGTAGATGCTTCAATATGGAATATTGACATTGAAGCCTCAATTCTAAGAGGTTCACATAATCCTTGATACTATGAAATTTGACTGAACAGATCTCAATATTTTAAAAATTCTTTTCATTTTGTTATAAAATATTTTATTTCTATGGAGTCTTTGATGTGATCAACGCATCTCTTACTTGATTGAGTCTATACCCACATAAATTGAAACAGCATCGGCAAAGGTGGGCAGGTCCCGTCATTCATGTTATTTAAATCTCAGCTCATTAAACACTCATTTCTGTCATTTATTATTGAACAAAAGGCATGTTGTGTCTAATAAATGTGTTTCTCCAGAACAATTAGAAATGAATTATTTTAATAATTTCTGGAAGAATTGCATCCAAATATCTAACTCAGAAGTGGCAAAGGAATGAGATAAGCTCACAAACAAAATGACTCTTGTTTGCTTTCAAGCTGTTTAATTCATTTATAATGCTGTCTTGGGATCATCCAAGTCTCTGGTGTGAGTAAGAAAGACAGGCAGGCAGAGTTTGAATGGAAGAGCATGAGCACGCTTACTGTCTTCCTTCCACAAATGTCTTGGTTAATGTGTCAGATTTTAACCAGCATGATGCTTGTAACTCATTTATGATCCCAACTAGGACATTGGGTTTGGGCTCTTTTATTCAGAAAAAAAGAAATCCATGCCTCAGTTCCCTATCTGATCAGGAAAATGTCCCCCTCATGGGGCTGGGGATATGGGAGTCCTCAGGCTGACACAGATCCATTTGGGTGTGGGGAAACACATTTAGCTTACGTCCTAATTCACGTGTACGACCTCTGACAGAAGTCAACACACCTTGCAGCATGGCCTCAAATCATACCCCAGTCCTCAGTGTGGAGGCCAATCTCAAATTCTTTCTTCAAATGATAATTTCTAGAGGTTCATGTGTTCTTTAAAAAAGGGGGGGTCTTATAAACTGTCCCAAATGTCTGTCCTCTCTGAAGGTCACACAGCTGGGCTTTTGCTGTGGAATAAAGCTCAAGGTCACTTGTTTCACAGATGAGGCCTTCCCTAGTGTTTCTAAGGCTCCTTCAGAATAAAAGCAGTTTTTATCTGGCATAACATCTGCCTCCAAAGAATGGCTCACATATAGCCCGCCTTTGCCATTTCTGAACTAGGAAGAGATGCAGATTTGCCAACAGGTTTGTCAAATCTCACCTCTCCACTCCCAGGTTCCTTATCTTATATCCAACAGCTTTGGGCAGCACCTGAATTCTAGAATAATCTACTCTTCTCTCTCCTACTGAAACCCACTCCTGATGAAGCTAAGTTATTCCAGTTTTTTTAATGTGCTACGTTTTAGGGACATTTGCATTTAAATAGGAAATCATGCCTTTATTACATAGGAATTAAGCTCAAAAAAACAGGAATCCTAGTACCCTGCCAGGCTGCTGTCTCAAGGAAATTTGGAATAAAGAGACTTCCCCAGATGGATTGAATCTTTCACCATGTAAGCCCCCTCAGCCCACATCCTTCTGTCCAACAGCATGGACAACTGGATTGTAACAATGTTGAGTCACTCTTAATTTTTAAATATTTTTTTTAATTTAGTTCCAAAGCATGGGCCTTCATAAAAACTTTTCTGAAATTAAATTACCTCCTGCTATTACTGCTGGCTGGTAACTATAGTTTTGTTATTCTTTAGAAGACCTATGGGGAACATTTATAAACTCATGAATATCTCTAGCTAAAATTGATATTTGTCAACAGTTTTATTTTTTAACTGCAAAACTAAAATTCACTTGCCTGAGTCAAGTCAAAATAATGGGTAAAATGTAAGGCATACACCCAGTTGCCTGTTCCTGTGGCCAGTGGCACCAGCTCTTGTTGTGACAGTTTTTAAAAGCACAAAAGCTAGCAAATGAAGCATATGCTGGTGACTTAGATTCAGAAGTTCAGTGTCAACCTTCTCCCAACCATTAGCCTTTAAAATTAGAACTCCAAAAAATGGGAATTAAACACAAGTCTAGACCCAGATGATTCCCACCAAAGCCAATTAAAGTCAGTTGGACTGGCCAGAAACACTTTGGGTAGTTCAAAAGAGGAAGGATGGAAGCAAACGTTCCCCAGGATAACAGGGTGGGGATGCTGTTATGGTTTGGAGATACAGTGCCCCCCAAAAGCTCCTGCACTGATGCAGGAATATTCAGAGGTGAAATGATTGCACTGTGAGAGAGAGCTAGAACCTGATCACTCCCTCCTGGTTGAATGGACAGACTGGGTGGTGTGGTGACTGTAGACAGGTAGGATGTGGCTAGAGGAGGTGGTCGCTGGGGCATGCCCTAGAGGGGGCACCTTCCTACAGCTCCTTCCCCTCTCTCTACTTCCTGGAAAGCCATGAATGGAGCAGTGCCCCTCCACCACACCCATCTACCATGATGTTCTGCCTCACCTTGGGCCCAGAGCAATGGACTCAGCCCACATGGACTAAACCTCTGAAACTATGGCCCAAAATAAACTTTTCCTCCTCTGAGTTGTTCTTGTTGGGTATTTTGGTCATAGTGATGCAAAGCTGCGTAACACAGATGCCAAGAACAACCAAGGCTGTGAGTGGAGGAAACAGAGGCCACCTTCAGTGGTCTGCATATCACATATGCCACTTCTTACTTGTAAAATTACAAAATTCTTCCATACATGTAGTCACATGTCAACTTCCATGAGGGCTTTTTTCAGCATCTATAGAGATCTGTGCCAGCCCAGAGCTTCCCATATGCCACAGCCCTGTGATGTGGACATTTCCTTCATTCCCATCACTGGATGGAGGCATGAGGCTCCAAGGGGCTAAGTGATGCAATCCCAGAAGAGCTGGAGTCAGACCCCAGACCCCAATCTTTACCCCAAAGTCTTCTGGCCTCTACTGCAGCACAAGCCTCACACTGCATCAGAGGGTTCTGTACAAATATGGAAACCCACAATGGCATCCCATGGACCAAGTGGAAGGCCAGTGCTCTTTTAAGACATAGGTATTTGCTGTCACCTTCAATTCTCTCTCCAAAGCTAACAAAAATAGGCCTTCATACATTTCTTCCTGATCTAAACAAAACTGAAAAAATGTTAGGACCTTTGGAGATACTATAAGATTTTTAAATTCCAACCCTCACTGAAATTACGTGACTTAATTCCAGACAGCCTCAATATTCCTGACCCCCTAATTTGGGTGAAGACATGTCAGGCCAACAGCATGTGGAAGACCCTTCCTGCCAGGGCACAGCAATGGAATGGGTATCTCATTAGCATCCTGTGAATTAAACCGAGCTTAAGGTTTAATTGGAGTACATTTGATTAAATTATAAAATAAGTTGTTCTTATAGTAGAAAATGTACATGCAAATCTATACTAACCTAAACATGGAAGTCCATACTTCCCACGTTTTCACTTAATCTATCAACTTGAAAAGGTCCTTCAGGCAAAAGTCAAATTTGGCTCCAGAGTCTGATTTTAGATACCACATTATAACTTTATATTTTAATCCCCAAAATCTACCATGCATGGAAAATCCTAGGAGGGGTAAGCGTTGACTGCAAAATCAATGAAAAGAGTTCAAGTTTGCAGAAAAGTGACCATATTTTACGACAAACCTCCACTGTCCACAGCTTAGCCCAGCCTCCGCCTCCTATAGCACCAGGGTAACCAGGGCTCTTATCACCCACGTGTTCCGCCAAAGGCTCTTTCCATTCACAACTCCTGTATAGCCTTCCTCAGAAGAGTGCCTTATTGTCACTTCAGCTGGTGCTTCCATGACCTCTAACTCACTCCTTTAATATTTTATATTCCACTGAACATTAGTGCTTCTGGCATCAATGTTTAATTTACCCAATTTATATGATTTTGTTCAACTCTATGCTACTCAACACTGGTATTTTGCTTATGAACTCTTCATTTGCTTCAATTTTTTCCCACTTCTTTCCAAAATATTGTCACTGCAAAAATAAAATGTGTAAATGACAGTTTTGATGCTCTAAATTATTAATGACCTTTGAATTCTGGGAAACTGAAATATTCCACATTTTCCTGGGCTCGCTCTGATTCTCTGAAGATTATCCTACTAGACTCCCCCGAGCCCTCCTCTAATTCCAGCCCTCCAAGATGCCCCTCTGCACATATCACATAACCACCTCAGGCTGAGGTTTGAGACACAGCCCTAATTTTCTGCTCAGAAATTGTGTGGAAACCAACTACAGTCACAGAGAATAGATGATTATGTTCAGGGCAATGGCCCAAGAAGGGCTGTGGCGACCTTGCTCAGTTTATCCATTATTGAGCAGCTATTGCATTCCAGGGAGAGCTTTCTCCTTCCTTCTGGAGTCAGCTTCTCCATCCCTTATTGACTTGGAAATATCCTGTTTAACCACAGAATCTTCATTAAACTAGACATTCTCCTCTAACGTGAACTTGGGAGAGGACTCATGCCTGCGGCTCAATTTAATGCTGATCTTAACCTCAAAACGCCCATTATGTGAAGGAAGTTGAGTACTGAATGATTCTCCTGTTGCCAGTGAGTAGCAGACATGCAGGCGGAGGCCAAATTTCTTGGGATTATTCCTGAAATACAAAGAAAAGGCAGTCCAATGGAGGAAACCATGTAACCGTCCATGAAAGCCTGAGAGTTGTAAGGAGTGATGTTTGTCCTGCCCCTTCCCCATAGAGGTGGTGGGTTCCTGGCCAGTTCTGGGTCAAGGCAATATTTGGGCACCATCTTCTCTGAGTCTGCCTTATCTCACATTCCCTAGAAACAAACCAAGCTTCTACAAGATATTCAGGCAAAAGATAATCTGGGACTGGCATAAAGCAGGCCTGACAGCTCTGAACTAACCCAGATCAGTATTCAACACAGCCCAGGTCAGCTGAGTCATGTGCCTCCAGCCAGAGACAAAGCATCCTGACCACCCAGGAGCTGCTGCACCTAAGCAACTCATCAAAGTGGTGTCTGCCATTTTTTCTTGCCCTGTAACCAAGATCTACCTCATGTACAAAAAAAAAGGATGCAATTGAAATTTAGATTGGATGGAAATTTTAAAATGTTTTGTCCAAAGACATAAAGCATATAATAGAATTTTTTTAAATATGGGAAGTGGGGGAAGAGGAAGTACTGGGGATTGAAATGGAGCAAACTATGTTTTATGCATTGGTGAATATGTCAAAACGTACCCCACTATAATGCTCTAGTAAATACAAAAAATACTTTGATCAATATCATTAGTCATTAGGAAAAGTTTAATCAAAACCACAGTGAGATATTTTCTCACACACACTTGAGTGGCAGGAGTCAAAAATTATAAGAATTATTAGTGAGTGTGTGGAGAAATATCACTGGTGGGAATTAAAAGTGGTTCGGCCACTGTGGAAAATAGTTCAGCAGTTCCTCAAAAACTGGAACAACAATCAGCATGTGACCCAGCATTCCACACCTTAGGCATCCACCCCAAAGAACTGAAAACAGGGACTCAAACACTTGTACACACATTCACAGAAGCACCATTCACAGCACCCAAAAGGTGGCAACAACCCAATGCCCATCAGTGGTATATGGACAAACAAATTGAGCATCCCTAACCTGAAAATCCAAAACAGCTCAAATTCCAAAGTTTTCTGAGCAATAATAAGGTATCATAAGTGGAATATTCCACACCTGCCTTCACAATCATGGTCTCAGTCAAAGCACACAAAACTGTTTAAAATATTGTATGAAATGACCTTTGGGCTATGCATGCAAGGTATAAATTAAATATAAATGAATTTCCTGGGTAGACTTGGGTTTCACCCCCTAAACAATCTCATTATACATAAGCAAATATTCCAAATTTGGAATACCAAATATTCCAAATCCAAAATTCAAAACACTTCTGGACCCAAACATTTTGGATAAGGAATACTCGGCCTGCATATTCACACAACAGAATATTATTCAACTATGTAAAGAAATGAAGTGCTGGACATGGTACAAGCATGAATTGAAACATGGTGTTGAGTGACAGGCTGGACCCAGCAGGTCTTTCCTGAGTACAATTCCATTGGCATGAAGCACCCAGTTATCCACAGAGACAGAATGCAGACTGGTGTGGCCGGGCTGGGCAAAGGGAAAAGTGGGGAGTCACTGTTTGGAGTATGGGAGCTTTATTATGGGGTGATGGAAATATTTTGAAGCTAGATAGTGATTGCACAACATGGTGAATGTATCGATGCCACTAAATTGTTCATCTTAAAATGGTAATTTTATGTCATTTGAATTTCTTCTCAATTTCTAAAGATTTAAAATACCTCTGCCCAGTCTTTTGTCTGGCATTTCTCACCTCAGGGTAGGCAGTGTCCAGGCCCTGTGTCCACCCCACTCCACAGCCATCCTCACCTCTTTTTCAATGCCACCTCCCCCAACCTTCATGCGTTCACCCACCCACTTTCTGCCCCACCCCCAGTGTCCACTGCCAGTGTCTCCCGTGGTGGGTCTGGTTCCCTGTGATCCGACCTTTGCTCTGGAGGAAAGAACCCTACTGGCCACCCAGTGTCCCACTCAGGGCACCATTCCACTCTGCCCCTCCTTCTATATCAAACTTAGCAAAAAGGCAGTCCCACAGGTAGGGGCTCTTCCTGGTCCCTCTAAAGGGCTCCCTGCCCATAGTGATCCAGGGGGAATTCCTGGTCTCTTCTCCCAGGTGGGGTCCAGGCCTAAGTTGGAGTTCCGGAAGTGGAGCCAGGAGCAGGCCAATGTTCCCAAAGACGACTGCTCAACTTCCTTGTTCCCTCTCACTATCTAGAAATCTATCTAGTGTTTAACAAAAAAAAATTTGATTTTTAACCACTTTAGAAGATGTCCAAAGTTTTAATTGGCCTGCCTTTGTTTTCTCCTCTGAACAGGTGTAGGGAGCATGGGTTTGTGGTTGGTCTCTGATGGAGCCCTGCTGGCTTCTGATGGAGAAGGCAATGAGATAAGAATCCCTGGGTCACACCATGTGGATAACCAAAGAAGAGAGAAATTGTGCTCCATTTGTGTACAATGAATTGAAGAGCATCTGTTGTCATGTATAACTGATTAGAATAAATAGATAACTTTTTAAAAAATTTTTCAAAAAGAGTCCCTGGGTGTCCCAGGGAAGGCTGAGTGGCTATCCTGGAGTGGGTGGGGCTGTGGGTGGGACCGAGAAGGCCGGTGGGGAGCCCAGAGGCAGACAGAGGCCAGAGGTGGAGAATGTGTCAACTCAGTTTTTAGTAAAGCCACCCAGAGCTGTGACCAAGAAGCCATTCTAAGAACCACCACAAAGGAGCCAGAAAGCTCCAAAGTGTTTTTTAAGGCAGAATGACAGAGTACTGACGTATCCAAACAGAGTACTGAAGTACCCAAGCCAAGTTGGTGTGCTTAGAACAATAGATTAAAGGTATGGAACTTTTTTAAAAAGGAAAAGGAAAGAAAAAACATTAAAAGGTCCAGAAAAAAAAGGGGGGGGGCTAGAAGCAAGAGTTGTGAAAGTCGAGTCTCTAGTCTTCTGAGGAGTCCCTGAGGCCCTTTCAAGGGGTCCATAGGGTTGAAATTATTTTACAAGAATATTAAGACAAGTGCCCTTTTCTGTGTCAACAATGGCAGTAAAGATGCAAAAACAATGATGAGAAAGATTTCCAACACCCTCCCAAGAACCAGAGCTGGGTCTGGGCATCAGCTGACCCTCCCATACCTGACATTCGCAAAGGGAAATGTCAACTTCATCTAGAATGTCCCTGATGGCCAGTAAGAGTGGAAACCTTCAGACCTCTCAGCCTGGGATGCACATCTTCACACCCCGATAGAACAGGAGATAAACATCAAATACCTCTGCAGCACACAGAGCCCAACCACCCCTCAAACAAATACACTCAGGCAGTTATTTTTCATAGGGTGCCTTTTTAAATTTTTTTATTTTTTAAGAATGGCTGAAAGACAAACTATGGTTACCCAAACTTGCCTATTTGGCCAACATTTTCTCTCAAATTAACAAAGTGAGCCTGTCACTTTGAGGAAAATAACCACTAGTTTTTGTTGTCAGAGATTAAGTCTGAGCTTTCAAGGATGAATTAGAAGTTTGGGAAACTCTTATCTTCCAATACTTAAAGACATTTCTGATGAGATTGATGGTGATATTAATCATAGATATGATATTTTGATATTGTATTAAAAATGTGTCAACACTTGGAAGCTCCATGTATAACTCAGTGATTCAATATTTTCCAACTCACTGATACAAGACGTTACAGAACCATGCCTGAGCAAAAATTCGCAAAAGGACAGACCAATAGATGAAACCATAGCAGAGTGCAAAAGTTTATTGATGTGGTTTCAGATTCTACACTCAATTAACCTTTAAAAATCTACCACTTGTCAAGTTTGGGAGTATTTTCAAGAATATCCACAATTATCTGAAAGGACTTTAAAAATGTTTCTCCCTTTTACAGCTAAATATCTGTGTGAGACTCAGGTTTTTTTTTTATATATTTTCCTAGCCCTCAACCAAAACAACACATTGCAACAGATTGAATGTAAAAGCAAATGCACAACTCCAGCTGTCTTCTTTTAAGCCAGACATGAAAGAGATTTGTAAAAATGAAAACAATGTCACTCTTCTCACTATTTTTTTTTTTTTTTGGTTTCGGAAAATATGGTTCTTTTTCACATAGAAGGTGTTATTCATGCTAACATGTGATATGCTCATTGAATAAATTAATAACTTTGTAAATGCCTCAGTTTTCATCTAATACAATAACTATCAATACCTAACCCACTCAACAAAAGCT
This sequence comes from Marmota monax, assembly GCF_021218885.2. Taxonomy (NCBI): domain Eukaryota; kingdom Metazoa; phylum Chordata; class Mammalia; order Rodentia; family Sciuridae; genus Marmota; species Marmota monax. Next base: position 12,453,521 of record NW_026695238.1, read on the forward strand.
CTTCAGAGTTCTCACTCATTTCTAGAAATATAAAAGGCTTCCAAGGCCAAAAAGTCTGCAGACACCATGCCAGGCAAAGACAGACAGTTTTGCAAGTAAAACTCCTGACACAATATTCAGTGGCACGTCGTCAAGGGAGTCTGTGATTCAGAAGACAGAAATGGGTCAAGTTCTGGAGACCAGAGCCCTGGGGCAGCTGGCAAGGCCTGTGGATCTCAACCATTGTCCTGCACTGCCTTGGGACATTGAGTCAAATACCATGGTGACCGTATTAGAGAGTGGCGTTACAGCTGTCTTCATCTGTGTTAAGATTACTCTGTGATGTTCCAACAATAACGAATTCACCTAACAATGCATTTCTCCCCACTGTCAAGTGGCTTTAACATCATGAAGAAGTCCGTCAAGTCTGCTGCCATGTGGATGCAGAAGCCACTTCCCAGACCCCACTGGTGCTTCTGTCCGGTTTTGGAAAAGTTAGGCTGTGTCCCCTAGCAGCAGCTTCCTCGGACACAGGTGATGGGTCATTCAGAAGCCACCTGACATTCTACACTTGGAAGGGTTTTTCAGACCAGGCAACAGGGGCAATTATTACAATAAACTAAAGCTCTAATCTCATCTGACTCAGAAAAACGGATGAGTCCACTTATATTTCAAGCCAAATTTGAAGCAGCAACAGAGGGCAGAAGACCTTGGTGGGGAAAGACCGGAAGGTTCCCCCCATAGAATATGAAAGAAGTACCAAAGAAGGCTGAGGAGGTCAGCAACGTTCTGGGCATCAGTAAGGGTCAAGTTCAAGGACTTCCAATGCCAGTGTTCTGAACTGAGACACCAGGAGAGCAGGGACCACGTCTGTGTCCTCACCCTTGCCAGGTTGGAATGTGACTCTGGCACATTCTTAGTGCTCACAACACTGAACCCCCAAGATGACAAGTGGAAGGACTCAGTCCCTTCCTGGGGAGTGAGCAGTGCTGACGGTCTTCAGGTGCTAACTGGGAGGGGCTGCGTGTCCCCCATGGGCGCCCCCGGCACCAGGCACAGCCTAGCCACTTTATAACCAGGAGCACGTACAGCTCACTGATTATGAACTGGAAAACAGGACGAAAGGAGAAGCCCTTCTGAGAAAAGACTAACGAGGCAGCAAGGCCACCACGCTTCTTCTCTTGAATGTAAATGTTGAGTAGGAGCCCTATCACCGTGTTTCCAAGGTCATGAATTAGAATCTAAGACTCACAGTTACCCGTCTTCAACCCAGGGCTGAATGGGCATCTCTCCTCCTTGGGAAGCCTTAAAGTGTAGCAAGCTGCACACACTCCCCCACGGCCACGCCCCAGGATTTTCTCTTCCCCAAATTCCTGTCTTCACCTGCAGCAAACTTTACTCTAGAGAAAGAGAAGTCCAGAGGGTTTAGTCCCTGGTATAGTATATACCACAGAAGATCACAGAAGAGGTAGACATATCTCAATCCCTCCAAGGGGTCCTGGGAATAGTGCCTTTAGTGCCTTGCTCCTGTTCCCATCCCCAGGCCAGCAGCAGCCGCCTCACCTGCATCTCACCTCAGGACCCTCCCTAGACCTGCTAGGTCAGGTTCTGCCGTTGGAAGGATCCCCCACATGACCTGTATGCACAGAAAAAGTTTTGAGAAATGTAGCACAAAAGGTCAAACCCAACCGGACAGAAACTTCTGTTTCTGCCCGATGCCTGGGTTTCCTTATGGTCCACAGCTGAACTTGACTTGAGACTGCTAAAGACGCAACAAAGACTGCTTTAATCCTGAGTGTCCTAAGAGAGGACATTAGGGACAGGGGGAGTAGAGGCAGTGTGGCCCAGAAGGAGGGGCCCCAGGGCAGGAGGGATGCCAGGGCAGGAGGGATGCCAGGGCAGGAGTCCAGAGCTCTCCCTTCTCCCATGTCTTCCCTGGGCCATGAATTAGCTCCTGGGCCTTAAGCAAATGGCTTAAGTCTTTTTTGGGATGGTAAGGGAGGGATACTGGGGATTAAACTCAGGGGCACTCAACCACTGAGCCACATTTCCCAGCTCAATTTTGTATTTTATTTAGAGAGAGGGTCTCACTGAGTTGCTTAGCACCTTGCCGTTGCTGAGGCTGGCTTTGAACTCACGATCCTCCTGTCTCAGCCTCCTGAACTGCTGGGATTACAGGCCTGCACCACAGTGCCTGGCTTAAGTCTCTCTTAAACTTTGGTTTCCTAGTGTTTAAAATAAAAGAGATGGAGAGGCGACTAAAATCCCCTTTCACTCTAAATCCTGTGACCCTGAAGATGTCACAGTGATGAAGTCATCGCCTGAGGTATCTGGAAGGCCACCAGCATTCCACACGCCTCTACAATGGTTAGCGTGGGGGATACATTTCAACCTTCTGCAAAACGTCGATGCTGAAGAGGAACGTGATGAAACGCACCTCCTCTGGGATGTAATTTTAGAATCATCTCTTTAAGTAATTTATAATAAATGATTCAAACACGTTGCCGTATTTTTGTACAGGCAACGATGTGATCATCCTTCTGTTCCATAACATAAAAGGCAGAGATGGCTTTCTAATCACATTAGTCCCAAGAGTCATAATTCAAACACAAGCCAGGGAAATCCTAGACGGGCTTATCCTTTACCCATTAACAAACTGACAGCTGGGCTGTGCTTACCTTCATGATCTTGGGCTAATGTGTTTCTAATGCTTATTGTATTCTTATTATTCATAAAAGTACTTTCTCTCTGAGGCCCACAAGGCAGTTTCTGCAAGTGAAATTTGAGAGAAGACACCTCCTTCTTTAGCAATAAGTGGATCTCCAGCACCTTTCTTTTGGGCTGAAGTCCAAAGCATCTATTCTTTGGCTCAAAAGTTTTTAATAAGCATTGTCACCAAGGTATTCGTTCAGTCAAGAAAAGGGGCTTTGATGTCCTCTTAGAAAAAGACTTTCTTGGAAGCGGTGTGTCTCTGCTCTCCGTCACACCACTTCCCCCTGGTTCATCAGGCCTGTCCCTTCTGTCATCCACTCGGCACCCTCTCTGCTTGTGTCTCGCTCCCTAAAGGAGAAATTTCTCCAGAGTCCTGGCAGAGCCGTGGGGACCTGACCCCACCCCACACTGAAAGGGACCCCGGAAGGGCCCCAGCCCATTCTGATGTTCTGACCGCTGCTGCTGTCCAGATGCTGCTCCTCCGACCCTCTATGGGCGCCCCCGTCTGTCCTCCCATCCCATTTCTTTCTCATAAGCCTACCGGGTCACTGTGCCTCTCCTCAAGGTCTCATGAGGGACTCTGTGTTTGCACTCATGATGTGGAGAAATTAACTCTCAGAGACGGGAAGGAGAATGGTAGGACATGTATTCCTGCCTTCCGCACATCGTCACTACCTAACCGACCGAGAGGTTCGCTAATGGTTTCAAACCAACAGGGAAATAGCATCAAAGACTCTGTGGGTGCAAATTATTCTGACCTGTTTCTTTTTGAAAAGATGAGGAAAGGATTATGAAAATGTCACTTAAACCGTTCCCGAGGGGTTACTAACTTTCTGGGTCCCACTCCCTGTGAGATGACCTTGGATCAGAAAGTATTTCCTGCCTTATTATTCTGTAAAACTAAACTCACTTTCTGTGCCCCTATATTCATGTACTTTCCCATATCCCTCAAATATAAAATTCAAATACAGAATAGAAAAGCTCAGAGAGCTGATTTCTATCCCATTGTTTTCTTTTGTTTATCTTCCTCATTCAGTTTGCAGACTGTTTCTGAGCCTCTCCCATGCGAAAGGACCAGGCAGGTCGTTACCATAGATACAGAACAAGCCAGACCCAGAGGCTGATGTTAAAGAGTCCACCATCTGAGACCCCCCAGGGGGAAGCCTTCCGTGATCTCACATCTGTCCGGGACCTTCCTCTGGGCTCCCAAAGCAACACATCACACTGCTCTAAACTATAGGTTACTCCTCCAGCACGCTGCCCCCGAGGCCTTCTAGCTGTTTCTGGAAGTCATGGCTTCCTGGACCAAACTTGTATTCCCCAAGCCTAGGGAAGTAGCAGACAGAAGGCAGGCGGCTCAAGAACTCTGTGATAAAGTGAATGCAAATAATAATGGACACAAAGAAATAACAACATAAATCGAAATCCATGTGTCTCATAGGAAAGGAGGTTGCTACTGGTTTTGAGGGAGCTACTTTGCTCTGAAGCAGACAGATTTTGAGCTGAACCTGAAATACCACTGGGGAGTTGGGAGGGCAGAGGGGCAGGGAGGCAGGGGCAGAGATGCAGGGAAAGAGCGCAGGAAGGAGGCTAACCTTCTAGATGAGGAACAGTACGAGCAAAACTACAGAGATCTCCAGGGTGTCAGAGGGGTGCAGGGATTACGGCAGGGGCACTAAAAATACCATCTGTGAGTAGAAAGCTGCTGTGTAAGTGCTTTAGAAAGTCAGCAAGAAGTGGGCAATGATGGGGATGCCCACAGCCTTGGTTTCCAGGGTCGTTGTCCATGATGGACTTTGGAATCGGAATCACCTGCTGCCCAGCAAAAGCCATGAGAACTGGAGTGAGGGGCCCGGAAGATGACATTTCTCAAAGGGCTATTCTTAGAAAACAAAAATTTTAAAAATTCCCTTAACCTTGGGTACTGGGAATCAATCGAGTGGTAAGAGGGCAACAGAGGACAAGAAGAACTGAGAGAATCTTGGAGAGGTGAGTTATGCATATGAGCTCTGCTGGACCACAGTGCCCAGATATTTGCTCCAACATTATTCTGGATGTTCTCTAGGAGATCATTTTTAAAATATTTATTTTTTAGTTGTAGTCAAACTCAATACTTTTATTTCATTTATTTATTTTTATGTGGTGCTGAGGATTGAATCCAAGGCCTTGCACGTGCTAGGTGAGCGCTCTACCACTGAGCCATAACCCCAGCCCCTAGGAGATTTATTTTTTTAATGAGATCTACAATTATATCAGCAGATTTTGAGGAAAACAATTTCCCTCTATAATGTGGGTGGCCCTTAGTTGAAGACCTAAATGGCAACCTCAGAGAAGTTGCCCTCTCAAACAAAGAGGGGATTCTGCCAGCAAATAATGCTTAGATTTCTTTTTTTCTTTTTTTTTTAAAGAGAGAGGGAGAGAGAGAGAGGAGAGAGAGAGAATTTTTTAATATTTATTTTTTAGTTTTTGGCGGACACAACATCTTTGTTTGTATGTGGTGCTGAGGATGGAACCCGGGCCGCACGCATGCCAGGCAAGCGCGCTACCGCTTGAGCCACATCCCCAGCCCAATGCTTAGATCTCATCTGCAACACTGGCTCTTCCCTGGACCTATGGCAGGTGCCCTTTGAACTCCAAATCTGAAGTCCAGCAATTCTCCCTGAGAGTCAATCTGCCAGCTTCTCCCATCAGATTCTGGACTTGCCAAGACTCCACAATTACATCAGCCAATTCCTATACCTATCCTATTAGTTCTGTTTCTCTGGAAAATCCAGATGGATGCAAACCTTTTGACCTTGAGAGATAAGGTCAATGGAATCTAATTTGGGATCTAAGAAGGCTGAATGCCACCAGCAAAGAGCCCCATGCAGATTCTCTGACACTTGACCTATAAGATAATTAAGAGATCAATAATCAACTAGGCCACAGCTGGCCCACAGTCAAGTTATCTTCCTAACAATCAACCCTTGTAACCGAAGCAGTTTTCAAGAACTAAAGCACCCCTGCCTGTGTAACAGTAAACACTTTAAAAAGACCTTTCCAGAACAGTGCAGTGCCTAAGAAAAGCAAGCTTCAGCTTTATCACAAGCCACCCATCAACCCGCCACTGTGAGACATCCCCTCACCAAAGTGCAGCTGACAGGAAAGAAATGAGTTCCATTACCAGATGAGAGTGGTGTGGAAATAACAGAATGGCTTTTATTTTGATAGATGATCTAATAAAAAGATATAAAAATGATTAGAAACAATAACATTAAATCGCCAAATACAGTCTTATTTGTTTTGTGCTATGGAGTGGGTTCTTGCCTTCAGGGGAAGGTGGGACTTTATAACTTCCAATTTTAGAAAACTGTAAAAAGAAACATGACGATGATGGTCTTTTATTGCCAGAAAACTGCTCCTAAGTCGCTGTAACTGCCCTGATGACAATCCAGAGGCCTCAAGTAGACAGAGAGGATGAGCAGCCTTTTCACCACCGCCCCCCACCCCGCCCCTGCAGCAGACAGCTCAAGGATGCTTCTGAGGGAACTCTGTGCCCCAGGACGTGGGTCTGGCAAGGGACCCGGTGACCCCAGCCTGTTGGCTTGCTTAGAGTCACCCAGGGGTAAATGCAATGGTTCAGATAAGATTGCCGGCCACTCTTTCCCTATATTCACTGAAGCTAAATGCAGAATCAACAGCAGCAGAGACTCCACCCTACAGACAACCAGCATGGGGCTGAGAGGCGACAGTGGCAGAAGGAAGCACTATCTCACAGGTGCCCGAAGCTCTTGAGAGAAGCAGGTGCCCCTGATGAAGATGCGCTTCCTATGAAATGATCTGCTAAAATTAGCGTGGATATATGAGTCATGGCTTCATGCTCAGCTGGGTTTGGCAAGTTTCCTGCCAGGTGTTAAACACCTCCATTGCCTTCTCAAGGAGTCAGTTCCAAGCCAGTTCTAGGCAGGGCCTCCTGGCTAGGGCTTTCCCATGGAGGACTGCCCCGATCTGGTCAATGACCACAGTATCCATGAGTCAAGAGGACATGGTGACTGCCTTGTAGATTAAAAGTGTGCATGGCAGGACCAGCCACTGGGAAAGAAAGCTCACAGGAACCCGACCACTCTGTCATTCAGAAGTTCCCAAGAACGCCCTCTGTTCCTCCTCTGAGACACTTTTGCTCATGTCGTATTATTCAGAGGTGATCAGTCCTGGAAAGGGTTCTCAGGAACCAGCAAGGATGCCCCTGGGGAGCCTGGGAGCCTCCTTCTTGCCACCTTGGGAGGCCTGGTGCTCTTCCACCTGCTCAGTTGGCTCTCCTTGGGCCCCACTCCTGCCCTCCTGCACCTCCTTAGTGACTAGGTGCTCGCGGCTCCCACAGCCCTTCCCCAGTTATGTCCCCCTGCCCAGCTTTCTCTGGCATAGAACACTCAATACCCTTTACTTTTTTCCCCATAAAATGCATTGATAAATGAGGCTTCTCTTCAGGAAAGAGAGCAGACTGGTCCAAACTGGCAGAGACGGAAGCCCACAGGGTCCAAAGGACGGCCTTGGCTTGGTAAAAGCCCCTCTTGTGCGTCACCCCCTGGCACCACCACCAGTCTCCCCTCCCTCCCCAAAACAGGGATATAGCTTCGCCTTTTCGTTTACATCTGTGTTCATTTTCAAAGATTTAGCAAAAATGATCATTTCCACAACTCTCTTGGGTTCCTGACCACATTCTGCCTTTTCCAGGAAATATCTTAAGGAGGATAGTATATTTAAGCAGCTGCAATATCACACCTAAGACAGGAAAATCACGGGTTTTCCAAGATGGCAAGGGCAGCATGTGAAATCTTCCTCCAGCGGTAGCCCCATTCCTTCAGCACTTGAACACCACACACTGTTACCCAGTGTGTCCACATCACCACAGGAGGTGACACCCAAGAACCCTCACCGGGCTGCCCTTAAAGCCAACCTAAACCCAATCATGCTCTTTCTGGGTCTGGGGACTCCCTTTCACTTAACATTAGCTTCAGCATAAGTAGGAGCACAGCTAGAGAGAGGAAAAGACGCCGAGACAGCAGTAATAAGGGCCAGAGGAGAAGACAGCCCCGGGGACAGGCCTCTCACGAAGAGCATCATCTCCCTCATCAGGGAGCTTCTGGTGGAGCCGGGTGTCCAGGTACCTGAAGTGTCGTAAGGGATCGTCATCCTGATGGGGACTGGCCCCCAGGGCTATTGTGCTCCCCTATTGTCTGACTCCTGAACTGCTGTCGACAACCAAGAACCAGGAGGCAGGAGAGGAAGCTCTGCTCAGAGCCTTGCCCTGTGCCCCATGTGACCACTGCTAGTAAAGACCATGAGGAACAGAGCCCGGAGCATCCATGATGATGCTGCTCCCACAAAGACCAAGAACGGTGGGACGGCTTCCCACCCCACTTCTTCTCATTCCTTTTCCTACTGGCCTTTTGCTTCTGTAACTCTGTTATCATCACCAGGAAAATGTGAAGGCCAGCAAGGACACTGTCACACTGGCAGGCAACAGTTCCAACCGCTGAAAAATAAATACTGTGCTTACCTTTTCTTTCTTCCATTTATCTTGATTCTACTAACAGATATGATCTCTCCTTCGGATCAAAGCAAGATCTACTATTGCACAAATGTCCTGCAACTGCTTTGTAAATCACATGGAGATTTGTTCATCCGTATGTTGCATACTAATACATAGTTGGAGCCAGAAATACAGAAGGCTCCTTCAGTGAATGCTCTTGGTCTCTCCTCTCGGGTTGCTTTACCCACCACCCTCTATGTCAACGTAGATTTACAAGCTACCGGCTGTCCCCTTACCTCTGATGGCTTCGTGGTACATCTTCCTTTTCCTGAACACTCCAAGTCATTTGCCTGGCTGTCTCCCGGCACACAGGTGCTGGTCTTCACCACCAGAGTTAAGCGCAGAGCCACAATAGATTTAGTAACAGAATCGTTCACAAAACCTAAAAGAAAATGGGATAATAGGAAACACAAAGCTTTACCCACGGTTTATCTGTAAGACTATGAATTTAGTTTCAGCAGCATGCAAGTCTGATGAATAAAACACATTCAAGCAAAGGAATGAAGCACATGGCCACTGTCCATTCAGGCCGCAGATCGTGGGTGACCACTTGGGCCAAGGGAAAGGACCCTTGCTCTGCTCCTGCCCTTTGTCTCTCAATCCCAACTCTGTGCTCCATCTTAGAATTTTTTCTCTACTTTTGAACCGGGTCTTTTGCCAGGGAGCAACCCACCCCTTCCTTCTGTCACATTGAATGGTCACAAATGGTGGGAAATCCCCAAAGGCCCCACCCTGTATCAGTCTGCCCGAGCAGCACTCAGTCCCCTCCCAGGTGGGCGTGCGATGCAGGTACACATTCTAGACTGGGCTTATTCATGCAATGTTTAACTTGACCACCAACCTGACCTCACTATCAATTTTATGCATCCAATAAAATACATGATTTGCTACTCAAAGTGGGATACTGACTGCAATATCATTGATATGGCATATTCACCACTGAATAATGCATCCATTCATATGTAGTAGGCAGCAATATATATGTAATAAGTTGACAAAGAAATATACTCTGTAACTGGAATGGAGATATAAATGCTGTATCTATTGCATCAATGATTAAATTATTTCAGTAAGCAAACATCTTTTCCTAATTAGAATATTCATTTATATCTGATTTTTTACTTCAAAACAAAATCAAACCCATGAATTTGACAAGATACTCAATACCCCATAATCAATGATGTTCAAGAATAAGATCAACTCCAAGAGCCTCAATACTATGAAGCTATGCCCATAGGTATTTTTATGCCAAAAGATTTTTAGTACCAAGATGGCATCAAAAATAAGTGGGGCAAACAGGAGAGAAAATAATTTTTAGGCCAACTGAAATGAATTCCATTACCAGGTAAAAAAAAACTGCATCTGAATCCCTACCTCACACCACACATTAAAAATAAATCTAGATAGCTTAAAGAGCTAAACATGAAGCAAAAAAAAATTAAAACTCCAAGTGGAAAACATAGAAAGCTATTTCACTGATCTTGGGGTAGGATATTCCTTAAATAAGATACAAAATAATAACCCATAAAAATAAATCAATTAATTTAGCTTTCTGTGAATTTAAATTGTATATAAATAGCCATAAATAAATGTGGTAGACTAGACACCGGCTTAGAAATAAAATTTACAATGCATAAAGCCAGCAAATGATTAACTGCCAAAATATACAAGGAATTCTTTTGCCACTTGCTTTTTGAAACATTATTTGTATTTACGTAAATATTAAAACCTACATAGCAGTGATAAGTGCTTACTGCTATGTCAACATAACATACATACACAGTAAAAGTATATAAGATGTACGGAAAGAAACAAACCAACATCAAAAGAAGGAGAGAAGGAAACAGGGTGGGAGAGGAGGGCACCTCTGACTGTATAGATACTATTTCTCTATTAATAATATATAAAGAAAACACACAAAATGTATATTAAATCTTGTGTATAAAGTAGCCCTGTATCCATTTCTATAGTTTCATGTATATCTAAAATATTATTTAACTAAATTTTTTAATATTATTTATTATAATTAGGCATCCCAACTGCAAGCAGGATTTGATGGGCTAGAAAAATAGTATCCCAACACCTAGGATACACAGTCCCCAGATGATTTTGTGGTTACCTTCTCTGTCCTTTTTGAGCTCTTTTCCCCTCACTGCATCAAGGTCCTTATGTGAGGAATCTCATTTGTTCATTAAGTACATTGCATTAAAATAATGATAACAAACTGAATAAGAAATAAGACCCATGTTAAGTCGCCTTGTTTGCATGCAAGTAGCATCATCTCATTAACTGGTGGTCACTTCAGAACATGCTGCTTCTGTTAACAAGAAATTAACAACTTTCCAAATAGTTCCAATGTCCTCAGCTTAGAAATCCTTGGGTGCTGTACATTCCCAAAGGTCATTATCATAGATTTATTCAGTAGTGCATGACACATTAGGGTTCACTTTTCATATTTTAAATGTGAAGAAATCCCTTGAATTGAGGGATGAAGGGAACCCATGCTCTCTGGGGTCTTTGGTTTGGGATTTTGCTGTGTGGGTTCCTAGAGATCCCTTCAGCACCAGTGGGTCAGCAGGAATGGGGAAGAAGTCCTCTAGTTCCCAGAACTGCTCCCTGCAGCTATGGGAAGTTAGTCTCTGGGTTCCACCTCCTTGTTTCCTGAGCATTCAGTCAGGCCTTCTCTAAGCGAAGCCAATTCCTCAAATGCCATACAGAGTCAGGAAGACGAGTTTCCCCTTCCCAAAGACAGACTGAGAGACCACTGATGGAGAAAAGAAGGCCTAGCAAAGACGTCATCTCATGGGCACCAAGCAGAGGGACATAAGGGAGCAGTAGACAGGAGACCAGAGGATAGGGATAAAGCCCCAAATGGAACAAACCAGAAGACTAAACCCTGGTGAAGGGAGCCCGCCAAGGAGAAGCCCAAGGAGCTCAATGAGGACCTGACCTGTCCACCTGTCCACACTGGCTGTCAGCCCCGTGCAGGTGGGTTCCTAGGCAGCCCAGGTCCTCCAGGAAAACCACCTGTGAAAGGCCACCAGCTTCCTCCCTGCTTCAATCTGTACGGTGTGTATTCTAATGTCTCCTATGAACCATGTGCTAGTTGAGAAAATAGAAAATTACCCAAGACAAACAACTCTATTTTTAGGCTTATCTTGGGTCCCCAGGACCCCTCAACTCCCATCACTGGGGCTTTGGGACAAGACATTTACCCTGACTCTCCTTGGGCTGAAGGAAGAAGATACAGCTGTGCCTTTAACTAGCCTTGAACTTACGGGAACAACGGGATTAGTAACACCTTGATTATCTAAGAGGGAGGCTTCTGCTTTCCCCACAAAAGGTGCTTAAGACGACATGTTAAAAAGGATTTGGGAAAGATTTTAAACAAGTCATGCCCCTCTGAGCCCACATTTTCTCACACATTAAATAGGGATAATAACCCTAAATGTGGAGGTGGCTATGGCATTCTTTGCCAAACTGGGACTCTTTCCCAAACTATAAGGAGTGTGCTTTATAATTACACAAGCATAAAGTAAAAGCAGTAAGACTGTCCCAGGCAGAGGGACAATATGGTCCCCTACGCCCAGTGTCCTGAGGAGCAGGAGCTTTCTTCCTGGGATCTCCTGTTGAAACCTGTATTGTAAACTGGCTTTGGGAAGGAAGGAAATGGAAGTCTACACAAAAGGTCCTCTTCTGAGAGCTTTCTATTTCCCTTATAACGTCTGCACCGTGTACAAACACTCACCCAACTCGGTAACCATCTCACGATTCCTCTGCTGCCTGGGATACTCCTTCCCCAATCTCATAGCCACTGAGATCCAGCTCAGAGCACACCTTATTCCTGAGTTTTCCTCAGTGTTGCCGCTCACTCTGAGCCATCCCGTATCCATCCATGCTCAGGACTATGATGTCACATACCAGTCCCTCAGTACCTTCCATCTTGGTGGTTTCTTATTGTGCCACCTACACTGAAGCTTCCTCAATGGCAAAGGACAAGTCTTACAGACACAGGGAGCAGGAAGTTGAGACACAGGTACATGCAAGACAGCTGCCAAAGAGAAGTTTCCAGAATGTCTATCACCCAATATGTCCACTTTGAAGAACAGCAGTCATTTGAATGCACACATTCCAGTTTCCCAGCTAAAGATAGTAGAGAAATGGAGACTGGTAGAAGGTCAGGATGCTACCAAGGATCCTACTCCAAATGACATTTTTACACATAAAATAATAGAGATAAAAACAGATATCAGAGATTATTAAAGTGTTTTTCATAACTTTGCATTGTTATCTGGCTTCACATTAAATTATCTTAAAAATTTATATCATCTATTCACTAAGCATTTAGACCACATTGTGCCCTATCATCATGTAAAAAAGTCTTCCTTCCAAAGGTGATAATTTTAAAAATTCTATTCAACTATTCAGTTTACTTAAGCTGGTAATAATTGGCAATAATTCAAACGAGTGCATAGTTTAAAATATACAAGGTGTAGTTTTCTAGGTAATTTGTTTCTTTTCCTTAATAAACTTTTACTGAGCTCCCTTCTATACATGAGGCACCACAGCAGACACAAAGATGAGTCACGACCACTAAGGGTTTCAGCCACTCCAACTTCAGTCAAAAGTAGTGTTTTTAAATAGTGTGGTGAAACTAGTGCCTTCAAAAATTTGCAGGGGCTTTTTTGAAGCACATGTTCCCAGATTCCAGCCCTCATGACTCAGAATCAGGGGTGTAGGAAGCGTCCCGGGCAGTCACGTTTTGGAAAAATATTCCCTAAGTAATTCTGATGTCTGCTTTCAGTTAAGAACCATGAGTCTGGTAGAAAACCTGACCTAAGTCATGTAAGTACGACTATTATTAAGGCAACAACCACCTTGAACCAGAAGTATCCATATGAGCCTCTGAAAGTACATCTTATCCTTTCCATGTCTGAAATCCAGTGACTCTGGTATTTAGACAATGTTTATATTCTCCAGCTCATGTAAGTGTCTGACGTTCTTGGATACAACTCTGAAAAAGATGTCTATGTTAACTGTATTTATTTAATAAAACCCTGAGTGTTTGGGTCTTAAAATTCCCTATTAAACAATTCATGAAATTTCATCTCTCCTGATTAAATATAGGGACCACGTAATGCATTCTAGAAGGTAAGGTGAGCTACCAGCCCCACACTCTGGCTGCCTGAGGATCAAGCTGCCTGTTGGAGGTTGGACTGATGCCCATGGACATCATCTTTCACCTATTAAAAAACCATCTTCTTGAATAAAGGACTTTCCTTGCCATCCTTATTTATGAACTCTTTTGGTGGGATGAAGGAAGGAAGAAGCTTCCTCAGGTTTTAAATTTATGATGAGGGCAATTCTTTAACCCATGAAATCCCCCAAATTTTTGATTCTGCAAACTTCATAATTATTTCAAAGTTTCCATAAGTGGTATAGTTATTGCTCAATTTAAGTTTTTATAGGGGTTCCGTATCTGGGATGATGGGACAAAATAGGTTAAATAAAGCTTTGCAATTCCTGTTTTCTAAAAAAAAATCCTTATTCTTCTCAAACTACTTTGCAGCATCATGTCACCATCACCAGGTAATTCCCAATTGTTCCTTAAAGCCTCGAAACTGAGTCAGTAGGACAAGCCCATTATTTTCAGCAAGGTATTTTTCACATGATGAGGGCAATGTCTGGGGGCCCCTCCCAGCTAAGTGTTAATTTCAGTGATCATTTCATCTGCCTTTGATGGCATCTAGGGGGAAATGTGGGGTTTCCTCATAAGGAAAAGGAACACGGTCAAATTTCACTTTCATCCAACAGCTGCAGGTCAGAGCAAAGTGCCCTGAGGAAATTCCACGTGCCAAGAGTAGGAACTGTGCCCCTTTGAAGGGCAGCAGGAAGAATCTGACATAAAATAGAATTCATTCAAAAGAAGGGAGTTCTAGGGGCTTTATAAGTGATGGTTCCAGCATTGTTGAAAAGCCAGTGTGATTTCTTTGACATCCCTCCCAAAACCAATGAACACTTCTAACACACTTATAAGAAACATGGGGCACTGTGTTTTCCCCCCTTAATGGTATGAAATCGAGGTATGTTGCACGAGTCCTGAACAGAAAGGCTTGACATCACATTCAGAGTTGAAGGCCCACAGCCAGAGAAACACGGGCACCAAGGGGCCAGGACGATGCTGTGGATTCCAGAGCTGCTTCAGAACAGGATCTGCCAATACCTGCATTTTCTGCGTCTTTTCAATGACTAAAGAACTGGTGCTGCATGGGCAATGGTGAAGTCACTTCAACTAAAGCCCAGTTTAAATTAAAAGCAAGAAAGAGAAAGAGAAGATTTTATAAAAGAAAGAAGGAAGGAGGGAGAAGAACTGGGTAGAGAAAAAGTAAAAGGAAATCAAGTCCTCAGATCCATACTGAGTGAGATGAAAGAGGGGGAAATGCTAATCAGGAGAACAAGTAAAGTAAAAATGGAGAAAGAAGAAAACATAGGCTTTCTGTCAAAAATACCAGGAACTCATTCATACCTTTTGTTACAAAATTTGACATTGAGTCCTTTGAACACTATCATGAATAAACTAAGTCATAATCATATAGAGTCCGAAGGGTGTGATCCTGATTATGAGACTGAAAGACCAAGTCACTCTAAATGGACAGAGCCTGCATGCCATGAATAGACTAGCCCTGTGTCCTGGGTGAGGGCAGGGACAGTGGCCTGGTGGAGGGGACAGCAGCATAGGGTGGAGGGAGATTTGCATTCATTCATGCAAAATTGAGCAGATGTTTGTGGCGCTCCCATGGGAAAAAGCATTTAGGGTCAGTGAAGAAAGCCGAGGAGGTCAGTGAGTCAGATGGACCCCAAAGACCAGCACCCTGGACGAGGTTAGAGAAGCAGATGGAGCCAGATCACAGGGGCCTCGTGAAGCTCAGCAGAGCTCATTCCATGGCAAGCACAATGGGAATCCACTGAGGAGTTTGAGGCAGGGAATAACTCATGACTTGTGTTCTTTCAAAGATCTCACTTCAGAGGAAGATGCAAGATTTTCATGTAGTCTAGATGTAGATATGAGGGAAAGTAAGGAATCCTGTATCATTTAAACAACCTCGGGGATAGTTGCAGAGGGCAAGCGGATCAAGATTTCCACTGTGAACATCTGACATTTGAAATGACTGTGAGACCCTCAAATGGAGCAGTCGGAGTGGTAGCTGGGCACAGGGCCCTGGTAATTAGAAACATGTTCATCTGAATATGGGCGGGATTAAAATAACTGGAACAGGAAAAGTGCACATAGGAAAGGAGGAAAGAAAGAACCGGGCCCAGAACCAAACTTTAGTCTAAAGCCCAATATTCACAATTTAAACTCAGTTTCCCACAGATATCAGACCATCACCGTACTAGAGAAATGAAGTAAAACAAACAGCTATGTGATTTTTCCATAATGGAGTTGGTAAGAAAAGACAACATTTTTACCTTACAAAGAAAAGAAAAAAAATAGATAGGTAGATAGATAGATAGACACATAAACTACATGTTAGAACTTTGATAACATTAGCACTAAAGAGGGGGACTTGCTCCATACAAAAGAAAATTGTCTCAAGGACTCTACAGAGTTCAACTCAGCATTTAGAAGGTGGGAAAGAAAGATAAAAGGGAGGGTGGGAGGGACTGGAGAGACACGTTTCTATTTGCGACAAAACTGAGTGATTTCCCTAAGGACTTTTAAAACTGTAATGAGAGAAAACTTTCTGCAAAGATTACCCAGGGATCTGTTAACACCTTCAAGTAGCTAGTTATGGCGACAAATAAAAACTTGGGCTTCCTTCTCTCTCCCCATTTCCCCTCCCCTACTTTCCTACTCATCCACACAAATATGCATGATCTGCTCTTACCCGCAACTCCAAGGGGTGTTCATTAACACAGTAACAAAATGTTCCGCAATCATTACAATCCTTTTAAAACAGTGACTTTGCCAAACCCACCTCCCTCTGTGCAAATGAGAAGCCAGTGGAAGAGGGTCCAGTCATCGTCTTTGGAATCCAGTGGTCAAGCATCAATTAAAGCACACAGGACTGGCTGCAGGCCATTAGCTGCTTATTCTACTGCTTATCTTCTTTAATATTAATGCTAAAGAGTCTTAAATGGACTTTGTAGTTAACACCTCATTGGGATTAATAGCAAATGGGATTTGCACATCTCACTTCAGTCGTTTGGCTAATGACCATTTTCTTTCCTGTTAAAGGGAAAGCATACACGGAAAATAAAAATTCCAACCCTAAATTCTTGAGCAGTGGGCTCTGGAAACAGACCAGGCCAAGTTTTCCTATTAAGACATAGACCTATTACCTATAAAAATGGCTTGCAGTCCAGGGAAGTCCCATGACTGGCCCCAGATAGGCCAGAAGGCTTTCAAATATTACAGATTTCAGCTTCAGCTGAAGACCAGGGCTTTTGCTTTAACCTGGGCTTCCAGAAGGCAAACACCATGACCCCCACTTCTTGTTCCACAGAAGCAGGGTGAACCAGCGCACCTGAGCCAATTCCTCAAGAAGGTAGGGTGAGGGTTAGCACAAAGCCTGATAAGCTGGGCAGAACACCCCTGGATTTAGGACCCAATACTTGGGGCCTGGGAAGCAAACCCTGAGAAATAAATTGTGTTTTGACAATGTCATATCAGGGGCAAAAGAGTCCTGGAGCAAATTTGAGCTAAGACCAAGCATCGGGCAGCATGCTAATAAAACAAGGCTTACTGGCTCCCCTCAGCCACAGGAACTCAGCTGCCCTCTGACCACAATTATGCAGAGCACTGTCCAGACCAGGAGGTGAAGATGCCAAGACACTATGCACAGATACAAGTAAACCTTGTTCACTGGAGAACCAGCATGGCCCCACCACCACCCAGGACCTCGTGAGGATCTTTTTGCCTTTAAGAAACCAAGGTTGTTTTTTTTTTTTCTTCCATCTAAAAGATGGGGATGATAGTAGTGGCTGCTTGCTTACTTGCAAGCTTTGAAGCTTAAAGGGAGTAAACTGCTTTTTTGGCAATTTTTCCCATATAGGATCTCTTGAGTAAGGTATAGCCAAAAATGCTTTCTGAATTAGGAGACAAAGGGGCACATAACAGCAAACATTTTTACCTTTGTCAGTCATTTAAATCATCAGGTAGATTACATTTAGCCAATGACTATGGAAATTAAAATCAAGTAATATTATTTGCTTTAAAGGATAATGTAAAGAATTTCTAGAAAAAAAAAAAATTCAATTGACTCGCTATCACTCAAAGATAGATTGAGTTATTCTCAACAAATGTTGCTGTCAAATACTGTGATCTTAACAACTACCTTCCTTGGTAGCAAATTGTCAGCCTCTCCACAGCTGGCTGTCTATTCGTACTGCAGAGAAAACTCTGAAGATTCAATATCAAAAGATAGGCTTAAAAATTAACAAAAAAATGTAGATGGAGAGTCTGAGACTGGCGTTCCACACATCTCCCAAGGAAAGCCCTATTCCCACGCAGAGGGTCACCAGCCCACAGGCTGCATTTGAGCTGTTTCTTTTCAGGAAGGTCTTCACCGTACCTCACTCCTTTGGCCATTTATACAAGACTGAATTGCTCGTCCGAAGTCAGACCCAAGAACTGTGAGAGTGATGGCCAGCTGCCAACTAGACTGATGGCCTCCATTCTCCCACATTCCTTAAGAACGGGATTAGGGTTTCTGCTAGGGAATGAGCCATGCAGCTGGAGATTAAGCTCCTCCTCAAGGACTCAGGGCAGTGATGGTGGAGGAGGACCTAGCTTGTGTCCCCTGCCCTTCCCCTTTCCTACTGATGATGTCCAAAGTGACAGTTTGACTGCAGAGATGGAACCTATATGTCCTAGACCCACCACTTCCAGACTGTTCCATGAGGGAGAAATTAATCTGTAACTACCTTTATTGCAACAGCTTAGCCTGTACCAGAACCAATACAAGCCAGCAAAGAAACCATATCGAACCCTCCCTCCTGTGCCATCCCACCACGTCAGCCACCCAACGCAGAAAGAATCATCTTTCAACCACAATCTCATGTCACAGTCACAAGATGTTAACTCCATTATGCCCACTCCTTGCTCTTCCTTAGCATTTTCAAAGCAGGGCTGACCACCATAGTGGCTCACCATCTATTGGACAGGGAATGGAGCATGCAGCCTGGATTCCTTTTTTCTGAAATAGAGATAATAACACCCCCTATTTCTCGGGCTGATGAAAAGTCTTCTGTGGTAAAGAAGTGCAGGCACCCCCAACGCCGTCAACATAAGCACCCTCACCATTGCCCCACCAGCAGCTGCAGCAGCAACAAATACCCATTTTAGATGAGCCCTGCAACAGCACAAGGTGAGATCAACACAAGAGAAAACCAGGCAACCCAGAGACACAGCACACACAGACACAAGGCTGCCACGGCACAGCTTGGCAGACCATCCCACAGAAGAGTATGTTTTTAATAAGTAGAAGTTCACCCTAAAATAATGATACACGTACCAATCACATAGCCAGCTGCTGCCATTACCAAGCATTGTGTGCATGTGCCACACCTGACACCACAGCAGTGCAGTAGGTCTGTCTACACAGCATCACCCCAAACACCAGGTGATGGGAAGTTTCCGGTTCCATCACCACCTCAGGGACCACCACTGTATTTGCTGCCTACTGTTTACCAAAACATCACAATGTGACGTGTGACTGTGATTATAGCAATCTATAAGACTCAAACACATGTTAAAATAAACATATATGTATTTGGACACACATTGGAATATATAATACAAATCCAATAAATACATAAGCATGTGTATATATTTAAAAATGAGACCTGTGCTCTCCTGAAAGACCATCACCAGCTGTTAGCCTTCAAGCAACAGAAGTTCATTTCTCTGTGAAGTCCAAGGCACTGTCAAAGCTGCTGTCTGGTGAGGGCCCACCCTGCCTGGTTCACAATGGCCATCTCCTTGCGGAGGGGCAAAAAGGGGATGGGAGCCTGCTAATCCAATTCATGGAGTTTCCACCCTTGTGAACTTAACACCCCAAAATTCCCTCCTAATTAACCTGATTGAGAGAGACTTCAGGCTACTGCGGATCCTAAAGGGAGCTTAGGATTGTGTAAATCTGAGGAAAAATCTCTGGAAGTGTGTCCCCACAAAAAAAGCATGCCACATGCTAGCAAGAAGGTCACTCCAGAGGCCCCTATGCAACTCTCTCAAACCGGACCTTTGAAATGGAATTATTTTTAAATGATAGCTACTATTTAAAATTATTGCTGGAATTTAAAAATAATATCCAAATCAAAGTATCTCTTACAATCATAATGGGAAGAAAATGGCTTTGACTCTCTGCCACTTTGAATAATTCATATCTAGGCTATTTCAAAAGCCTACACTAAGCCTTACTTAAAGTTGTAAAAAAAAAAAAATGTGAAAAAACACCCATAGAACTTAAGAGTTTTTTTTTTAAGTATAAGAAGCAACTAATACAAGAAAGACTGATAGTTTAATGAGCATAAAGGTATAAAATATTTTAATTATAAAATCCTTTTTTGAAGAACAATTGACATTAGACCTCTTAACTATCTCCATGTGCCTATTTCTGACATTAAATAACCTCCATTTAGCAAAAATGTTTCCTCACAGCATCATAATTGGATACTTTTTTAATGCTATTTCCTGAAAGCTCATTGGTAGAACATGAAGAATAATTTGCATTTTCTTTTGAAATTTTTTTGGCTCACACAGAATGCGAAATTACAATTCTTTGTTTATTTAATCTCTTTTTCAATGTATATTTGATCACCCTTTCACAATCAGTTAGAATTATATCACTTAATCTTCCATTAGTGTAGTTTCAACTCACCAAATACTAGAAAATCAATTGCTAAATTACTGTAGTGCTCATATATAATTGCCCACCATGTCCAGTCATTAATATCCAATGAATGCCTCCTGATTAATGGCATTACTATGAATGCCAAAATAATTCATCACTTCTCTGTGCTGACATGAGGGGAACAGGAGATTATAAATGCACACCCAATGGGGCTGCAGATGACCTCATAAACCTAAGGGAGCCAGGGAACCAGGCCTTCAGATGAGCTCACATGAAAAGGTGCTGCTTGCCATATTTATCTTCCTGGCTCTTGCCAGCGCTGTGAACATGATCTTTCCATTGTCTTTGTTCCATTAGAAGCTCTTTGCTCTGCTTCAATTCAAAAATCCAAGTTCAGATGGTCACCCACATGGTGTCCGGTAACTTCAAGGTCATAGGAAAGAAATTACCTGAATTTACAAATGTTTGGTGAGATTTCTAATTTAAGACGCACTGCCTTCTTGAATTATGCATCACAACTTTATTTTTCAGGGCATGAATTTACTGCACTAAAAATAGAACTAACCAGTGTCCTGCAACAAAGTCCCAGTGGCGCCATGATATCAGAGGGGAAAAAGATGCAGAGGTCTGGGGAGGTCAAGCCTGATTCAGCCTGGGTTATTTCTAGTTCCCATTAGTATTCTCATTCCAAGAGCTGCTCACCCTCAGCCTCAGGCTTGAAGACCTCCCAGGCAGCCTTCCCTATCTGATCCACCTGCTGGAGCCCCAGAAAGGTCTCTGCCACTCAGCCCCCCTCCCACCTGGCTCACAAATGCTAGAATTGCCCACAGAGTTCATTGAATAAACTGTTACTTAGGCACCAAGACACACGGATGTACCAACTCCCCCGAAAGCCTGTGGCCTTGTCCAGAAGCTCTTGACTTGGGAATGACTTCCTTCTTACAAGTCTGACATCTAACTCAGCCTACTCCTTAGCATGTCTCCTCTGCTTTCCTGCTTACTCTCTGAGCTGCGCCCTCATGGCTCTTCTGACGGTAGGTGCTCTCTCAGATGCAGGGCCTTTGCACACACAGGTCCAACTTTCTGTCTGGAAGGGTTTTCCCATTGCCTAGTTGATGACTCAGCCTGACCCTCTTTCTTCAAGGTTGACCCCCACACACCTCCAAAAGTCACATCAAATTTTTGTCATCAATTCCAGTCATTGTACAGTGCGGTGATCATAATTATGATTTTCTATTTACTCTCGTAATTAATTATTTCCTTAATATTTGTTGTCCCACTAAAATGCAAGATGCCCCAGGACAAAGATCTTTGACTTCTTCTAGTGCCAAGATGGTGCCTGGCTCACAGTCAAGGCTTGAAAAGCATCTTGGAGAAGGAGGGAGGAAGACGTGAAAACATGCACACGGGAGTGCAGGTAAAAGTGCCAACCACAAATGTGAGGACAGGAGAGCGACGCACGGAGAGAAAGCTGGTAGCAATGAGAACAGACCAGCAAACGGCTTCAGTGGAGGCAGAAATCACGAACCATTCCCACCACAGAGCAGCTCAGCCCCAGCCAGGGGACACCTGGACGCAGAGCCCCAGACCAATTTAGGCGGAAAGTGTCACTCCAGACTGTGCCCTGCTGCAGACCACACCATCAGCACCAACCCTGCATGGACGGCTTACCAAGAAAGAATGCGTTACCGATTGTCCCTGCTCCCAGCTGACTCTCTCTCGAAATTAAATTCTTTAATTTAATGTGACCGTCAGCTCATTGGGCTGAAAAGGGTTTCCCTTATCTGCCCAGAACAGATTTTATTTATGTTTCAGTCTTTACAAAAGTCTTGGGACCTCTATCTGATCATTGATTCTTTCTGTAATGGTCAATTCAGCAAATTAAAAATTCTATCCTCTCCTTACAGCCTTTATAGTCCAAATCCCCCCACCGACTTTGAAGAGGTTGCATTCACTGCTGGAATACCCAACAGGACTCACAGAATGTAAGGTGGGGGCCCCAAAACAAAATGAAACACAATTGAACCTTGATTCACATTCTAAAGGAAGAAAAAAATATATCAAATATATCAAGTGGATCTCATTATTTTCTGGGTTCTATTTCTAATGCTAATTCTAATTCTAATGTTTGGTAAAGGCCTCCTGTTACCAGAGGAGGCAAGACCAGGCTCCTGGGGTGGGAAAAAGGCTTTAGAATCAGGCTTTTTTGTAGAAGGCAACCACACATTAGTATTCTAAAGGAAAGACTTTAAAATAAAACTAAATCATTAATAGTCAATTAATTTGTTAACTGGCTGATTGGTTTGTATTCATGAACAATAGCTATTTATATTATATTTACCACAAAAAGACTGGCATTATTTCCAATTTCAAAACTTTTTTTTCCAGATCAATTGCCCTCTCTTACACACCTCTAGTGACCTACACAGTCACACATGCTCTACCTATATAAATCTTTTGAATCGTGGGTGTGTACATGCCCATGCCCCTAGGTATCCAAGGGATCTGTACATGGAAGTACATCCCTGCCACTCCACATATTTGCAGGAACATGTACCTTTGCATAAGTATACACACATATGGCACACCTGTGCACATGGGTATCTATATATGGTGGACAGATGGACATAAGCAAGTGCATCTATGTATCTCAACCAAGTATTTGGTAAAATAAGGTCTGAGACACAAGTCAAAGCCAGATGTTCCAGAGTGCTATCATTTTCTCACAGAAGACCCCTCTATTAAAGTTGGCTGTGAACTGAAACCAAATCAGTCAACTGCACACAAGTCTCACCCACCACCTCTGCTTGCAGCTTTGGGTTGTTTTCCATGAGGCAACTCTGAATTGAGCTTCCACATTCAGAAAAATAATCCCTGTTACCTACCAGTAATCCAAGGGATTTCTTCATTCGGTCAATATTTACTGGGTTCTAGGATGAACCAGGCATTGCGTTAGATGTTTGTGCAGCAACAGTAAACAAAACACAAAGTTCCCTGCCTCTGTGGGGCTTACCTGCCAGCAGGAGAGACGGACAACAGATACAGAGATTACACTCTCTATTAGGAAGTGGTAAGTTCTATGGGTGCGGAAAGAACGGGGTCTGGGGCAAGGTGTGCTAGGAGCATCCATGAAGAGAGAAGGAGTTGGACAAGAGGGTGCTCAGACCAACAGGGAGACAAGTATGCAAGGTTAGGAAGCAGATAAGGGGGAGGGTGCCTGGAAAGTTCTAGAAGGGGAGGGAGTAAGAGGCAAAGAGTAGGAGACAAGGTCAGAGAATAAAGGGGCAGACATGCCAGGCCTGTTGGCCTCCGTCTTGGCCCACTCTGAGGGAGACGGGAGCCACTGCAGGACCTGTAAGCAGAGGCAGGACATGCTACAGCCCTCCCCAAATGTGGCCCAGCTGGGGGGCAGATGTAGGAGCAGGGAGGCCAGGCAGGAGGAGCTTGAACAGCCCCCAGGAGAGAGGCTGGGGGGGGGGGCAGGCTAGTACAGAGCAGGTGGGATATGTTGAAGTTTGCTCCCAAGCGATTTCCCCATAAATGGATGTGGGCAGTGAAGAAGAGTCAAGGATGATTCTAAGGCCCAGCCCAGCCAACCAGAGGATGAACCTGCCTCCTCAGAAAGGGAAGCCACACTCTGGGTTATGGCCACTTAAGACACGTCTGACCCTGAGGCCTCAAACCCTGGGACTCCCTCTCTGACTTGCCTTCCCCTCCCAGCCCTCACACCACTCCCCTTGACCTCCATCTTCCCTCCTCCGGGGCTGGCTTGCTCCCTCCTCCCATGCTCTGTGCTACACAGGGCCCTGCCCAATTCCCTTCTCTTCTCCCCCTCCCTTCCCAGGAGTGCCAGGTCTGGCCTCCGGGCTGGAGACTCCCCAGGCTCCATTTCCAGGCCCTGGTCGCCCTCCTTGAATTGAGACTCAGCATTTCCAACTTCCTGCTGAGTCTGGAAGACACATCTAGCCTGAGCCCCACAAGAAGACCCTTCCTTTCTAACTCAGTAACGTCCCTGTTAATAAGACCCACACACCCACTTGAAACTACGGCAAGTCTCTGGTGATTCTGTCTTCTCTCTCCCCGTGCCTCCCCCTCACGCAGCATATCCAGAGAGTCTGCCTCCACGGCCTGCCTGGCACCCACTGCCCTGATCTCTGCTCCCCTCCCACCCGATCTGAACGTTTTTTCACCATCGAAATCAACTTCGCAACACTCACCGGGCGATACCACAGCTACTGTGACCACCTGCTCCTCCACCCCTGCTGAAAACCCTGGATCTCCACTGCCTACAAGCCAACAAGAACCCCTCCACACAGCATGCACCCCAATGTGCCCAGCCAAACCATGCTATTATCTGCAAATATCCTGTGCTTCTCCCTTCTACCTTGTTGCTCCCCACTCATGAATGCCTTCATCTCTCATCCTACTTTGTGGGCTGAGGCCAACCAAGTTCAAGACATTCCTCAGGTCTAAAGCCTCGACACCTGATCATTCATCCCTTCACAATCCATGTCGCCCTGGAATCGACTGTATACTTCATGCAATATTTAACATGCACTCTCTTCTCTTTTACCTCCTTATGTGCAGCGTCACTCAAAATCACTGACACCTGGCGCAGAACAAGAGCATATAACGACACTACTTGTTACATGGACATTTAAAATCATCCCCTTACTTCAGCTATGGGGGAAAAAGCTTGTTTGTGCCATCAGTTCCCAGTCAAGTTCTTTGTAGTGGCAAATCCAGGTCATGGATACAACAGAGAGAAGAACGAACAACGAAGAAGCTCCACTGACGTATGAGCCGAAAGGGGAGGAAAGGAAGAGAAAGCCTCCAAGGCTCGGTGCTGGGCGGGTACTCTGGGGAGCAGACATGGAGAGTGGGAGAGAGGATTTTAAACAGCAGGTGCCAATTCTGCTGCACATAGGAGTGTACTTTTCCCACTCCTACTCACATTTCCCCAAACAGATGAGGGAAGATTTAGTGCGCTTCCATTCACGTTTGGGCTACGACTACGTTTATCTGAATGTGCCTTGATCAACGAGACCGGGTCATGTGGCCACAAGGTTCATCTGGGTTATAAAATGAGTGCATCCTGTGTGCCGGAGGCACACACAGTCTCTCAAAGCCAGAGACCGGCGTCTTTGTATCTGATACTTCTTTGTATCTCCAATCCTGAGATCAGTGTCCTACGCAGAGAAATTAGTCAACAGCTGGTGCTAAGCAGGGTGGTAAAGAGGCGAGCAGACGATGCGGACCCTGTGCTTTATCAGGGTAATGTGCCAGAGGCTGCCACTCAGTAGTAGTGAGGTAGCCCAGCAGCATTTCTCATTCGTCTACCCAGCAAATGTAACTTTCATAGGTCAAATTCACAATTACAGCATTCAAAGAGCACGGCTTGCTAAGGAAGCATGTGAAAACCAAAAATACCGTGGCATTCAGAATCCAAATGTCAGGGAGAGCACTGTCGATGACGGAGCAAGGCAGTCTTTTTGAAATTCATCCTAATTATTTATATTCCTCACTGGAAACTAGACCCCCCTCCCCTGCTGACACCCCCTACTTTGGTCCATTTACTTGCTGCTCTGAGTAGCCCACTCAAGACCTTTGCCAAAAACAATCACAGCTCCCATTTTGTGAGGATAAAAGCTAAATGTTCCTCTCTCAAGCCTCCATGATAGGTTTTCCAAATTTTAGTCTTTTCTGGAACATCCTTTGCCCTATTCTCACGGAATCATTCCAGCCTCATAGAAAGCCCATGATAAAAGGAACTGAAATATCTGCCTTCAGGATGGTGTGCTGGGAAAGCCAAAGAAGGGCAGAGGAGGTGGAACTGACATTTCAGCTGAAACACAAAGGTGTGCACAACAGCAGTGGATGACACAACCCTGGAACAGGTGGACGCGAGAGAGACCCGGAGAATAGCGGCCACTGTGTCCACGCCCCCACCCATGTCCACTCTGATGTGCAAATGCAGCGACACCACGGAGCCGCTGCACTGACCACTACTGTGGAGTCCAGATGCCACGCAGTGGTGAAGCCACCGTAACATCCTCTCCTGAGGGACACACGCCATGACCACTCCTCTCCTTGAGATGCCCACAAGTCTCATTGGTGAGGAGTTGCTGCTGCGGCGTGTGTGTAAATGTCACGTGGAATCAGGTGAACAGAGTAGCCAAAAGCTGAGGGAGGAAGAACAGTGCCCAACCCCCTTGGTAAACTGGCTATTGTGAGTGAAAATTGGGCAGAAAGTTAATTTCTTAGCATACTTCAAAATTTGACATTGAGATATATAAACCCTTTGACCCAGCAAATTCCATATTTGGAAATCTAACCCATCAGAAAAGACACAAAGATGTGTTGATAGTCATGTTTGAAATACTGTCTAAAAGGTGAAGGGAGGGAGGGGGGTCTAACTGTTAAACAATAGCATATTGAGTAACTAAATTATCATAAGTGGAGCCAATTGAACACCACCCAACCATTAGAAGAACACTATAGACTTACATTTATTAACATAAAGGAAAGCTAGTGAGACATTAAATGTTCAAAAAAATCTAATAACAAGACAATACATGAATTATGTTCTCCTTCCCAAAAAAGTGTGTGGGCGTATGCACGCCTGTCACACAAAGAAAGGTGTCTTCAAGAAAATGCCACAAGACAGGTGTACTCTGTCAGTGGAAGACGATCAGAGTAAATTTCAGTTTTCCTTTTCTTCCTTCCACATATCAGTTTCATAATAAGAAATAAACAATAGAACTGTTTTTTGTTTAATTTTTCAAAAGAGAGTAACTGGAAAATTACCTTCTTTCTCTGAGAGAAAACCACTGGGGAGGGACATATTTAGCACAGAGAAGCTCCCCGCCCCCCCACCTGCCTCTCTGCCCACTCTCTCACCTCCCTCTTTCTTCCTCTCCTCCTCTCCCCCCCTCCCTCTTTTCCAACCAACCCCCTTAGGAAGAAGAGAGAAGGCTTGCATTTGGCCTCCACAGAGGCAATTTAAAAAATTACTTTCTTAGTTGAAATCTGCACTGGCCAAAGCTAAGACAAACTGGCAAAGGCGTGAGGAGGGCTGTCTCTAAGTTGGAGGAAGCGAGGAAGGCTTTTCAAAAATGTTTTCATCAAATTCTGTGGGTAAGATTTGGACCAAAATTCACTAACATTAGTTACAAAATAAGGTATTTCTTTCCAGAGTTAATAAGAAAATCTTTAAAACATAAAAGTAATTCTTTATCATTTGATTTTTCTAAATTAATTTGTAAGTGAGATGCACTGTTTTTTTTTTAAGTGAAGGACTGAAGGAGAGGAAAACGAAATGGAGTGAAGAGAAAAGGAGACTTAACGGTACAAAGATGAAGCTTGGGTTTGCTTTGTGAAACCAAGAAAGTCTCTCCACCTAGGGTGCTGGATCCAATCTCAGGAGAACCATCTGCAGCCAGTGTGTTGTCTTAAATTCTGAAAGCAAACCTCAAAAAGCCACAGAAGTGCCTCAGCACCTTGCTCCACTGCCCTATATCTGGGCTGGAATGGTTTCCCTCCACCATAGGGTCATCCTTTACTTCTCAGCCAGTTCTTGGAATCTGCAGACTCTAGTGTGCTAACGAGTCACCAGAGGAGCTTGTAGAAGACTCCTCTGCAGAGCTTTCAGGCCTGTGGGAAGACCAGGAATCTGCCTGGCTCACAGGTCTGCCTTGGAGGAGAAGAGGAACACCTCACGAATCTTTAGTCATCTGCCCCGTTCCAGCACAGTGGGGCCTCTAAGCTGTAGATGGCCAGCTATAGCTGCCATGCATGCCCATGGTGGGGTACTTTCAATGATGCTCAATTTATCATCATAATCAATCCACACAATAAATAAATGATGCTGACCGTGACAATATTTAGGAAGAGAGGAGCAGGACATGAAGTTTAACGACAACTGATTTTTTAAAAAAACCTAATACTCAACAATCCTAATGCTCATTGATCTTAATACTCAATGACAAAAAGAAAATTAACAATAATCCTGATTGCTAATAACACTGAAGTGTGGTTACAGTTTAAGTGCAATTTCAATGTCACGGAAGCCTCTTATTAGCAAATGTGAAGTGTAGGAATTGATGTAA
This sequence comes from Marmota monax, assembly GCF_021218885.2. NCBI lineage: Eukaryota > Metazoa > Chordata > Mammalia > Rodentia > Sciuridae > Marmota > Marmota monax. Next base: position 12,481,747 of record NW_026695238.1, read on the forward strand.
GCTGTGCTCTTCAGAGCAGCTCCATGCTCCCTCTGGTCTTCTCTAGCTTTTACTTTTTGTTTGAACACATCCAAGGTTGGGTTTCTTTTTTTTTTTTTTTTCTCTATTATAATAAGCTCCACAGACCTTGTTCAACTCTGGTTTTAAGATGACCATAAAAAGGTGAAATATTTGCATTTTCATTTTTAAATCTTAAGTTTCCATAGAAAGAAGATGTTAATGATTCTATAGGTGGTAACCTTTCCAAACTTTGACTATTCTAGCTCCCAGAGAAAGATACTTAAAGGAAAGATGTAGTACTCCCAAAAGGATGACAAGTTTCTGCCTTCTTTTTCTTTCTTTTTTTTTTTTGCATTTGATCCTCTAAAATACATTTAATGTAATAAAAAGGGGGGCATTTAAATGTCACAGAGATGAGTTACGAAAATCTACAAAGATTTCTTAAGATTGACATTTTGCAGCTGGGAATTTTCTTCGCATGGCATTTATGGAGCAGTAACTTTTGTCTAAACCAAATGTGATCAGCCAGGTGAGCACCCTGTGGTCACCATGGTTGCCAGGAGCTAGGACACCATCTCTTCTTTGTAGAGGTCTACAATTCAATGACATAAAACCAACATTAAAAAAAAAAAAAAAAGTTGGTGAAGGATGGAGAATATTCAGACGCTGAGTTGTGTGATGATGGCTGCAAACGCTGCTGTTAGAGGAAAAGGAGAGACCAACAACCAGCAAAGCCACTGTTGGAAGCCGGGGAAGGAGCCAGAGTAAAGACCACACTGGCAACTTTAGAAAGTGGAGTGGCAGCAGCTGCATGCAAGAAAGAGGGGCTCAGGAAGATGAGCTTAGATATTCTGGAAAATCAACCCAGCCTCGCTGGGTCACAGCTGAGATGCCAATATTGATCCCTATGCTAATGGAGCTGAATGCTGCCTGTCTTATGCAGAGAGAAGCACACAGGGGACGTGCCTGGTGGGTCTGGGAACACCTCCAGAAACAGCAATCCAACCCCATGACTCAGAGTCAGGAAAGAAGCAGCCCCACACTGGGCTGGCGTCAGCATCTAGGAGTGGAGCATGATCCAAGGCAGAGCTACTGGAACATCAAGAAGTCAGAGTCCAGACCACGGAAAGGAGGGGTCTTCCTTGTGCAGCAGCAAGACAGGGTTGACAGTCACAGGGATGGAACTGGAGGCATGGGGACCTTACACTCGAAGGAATGAGGTTTTTACTCCAGGAAGCCGACGGAAGCCCAGGAGCTCTGCGTGTGGAAGGGAAGAACCCAGTTTAACATTCAATCCAGGGTCCAGGGACCCCCTAGCCCCAGATTTGGATAGTAAGATACACTGTGGCACACCCCCACCAGAGAACAGCCTGCCTGGACACTGGAGGCTGCAGGTGACAGAACAGGGCCTGGCACCAGGAGAACTAAGGGGCAACTTTAGAATGAGGTGTGGCAGCAGGCTGCATGCAAGAAAGAGGGGCTTGGGAAGATGGGCTAGAACATTTCAGAAAATCAACCCCGCCTTGCTGGGTTATGGCTGAGAGGCAAATATTGATCCCTAAGCTAATGGACCTGGAAAAGTCATGCTCAATGAAAACGTTATATAGGTACAGTAAAGGACATTCTGAAAATCAACTGTCCTTCCCACTGTCTTATTTCTTTATATCCTAACTCATTTTTTATGATCCAAGAGGCTTATAGAAAATACATAACACTAAATGGCAAAATGCAAATTTAAATGAACATCAGAGGAAGGAGAAACATAACCTGAGGTTACAGTGTGTAGGAAAGAGATAAGTGGGCCTCAGGTCCCTGCAGCTGCCAGAGGTGAATGGACACTTTGATCCTGCATCTGTGCATAGCCCTTTCCAACAGGAGGACGACGGAGGCCGTGCACCCGTCAGCCCCAGGGGTATCCTTCCTTCTGACATGCCTTGGTCTGTCCCTGGCCTCTCCCTCCTCTATACCTTGCCTGCCGCCGTGAGTGTCCCATAAGGAGATGGATTCTGGCTGCTCTACATGGTACCCATGGCCAGGAAGCAATCGCAGGAGCTGGAAGCCAGACAGGAACGAGAGGGGAATGGTGGGCAGATAGGGAGAGGCAGGCCAGACTATTTATTGCTGAGTTAAAGTCCTGACCAAGAAACTAAATAGAAGTGAATGAGATCAAAAAATATCCGTCTAGAATCCCAAGGCCTAAATTGCTGACCTAGATATACACCCCCCAAAACAAGCAAAGACTGCTGTGCATGGCTTCAGGAAGCTCCCCAGCCAAACAGAGAGGTCAGCAAAAGCTCCTGTCCTTACTATTCCATTGGAACTTTCTCCCCTTTCAATACTGCCCACCTCAGTTACAATACTGCCCACTCCTGTCCCAACTAGAGTGTCCTGGTGATGTTCCAGGTGTTCAGGAACACTTCCCCCCAAATCCCTCTTTCCACCAGATGTGCAAGATGAGACACCCCAATCTGACCCAAGTTATTTTTAGAACTTGTGTTTTGAAGGACGTGGCTTATAGGAACAGAAGGGGGGGGGGAGATACCATTCCAGAATGAGAAAACAGAGGTTCATTAAAGACTCCAAAGGGCTACCCGAAAACTCACATCAAAGACCAGAAGATTCCCTCCATTTCTTTGAAGGATGAATGTAGAATCCAAAAAACATAATCCATACCTTGAGCACCTCACTTGATATAAATTTGCTCATATCTAAGAAGAGAGATAATACAAGGTAGTGAGATTTTCCAGGTTCTGTTATATATTTGTTGAAATTAAACTTCATTCCCAGGTGTGACAGCCATTAGTATGGAGCACTACTATTAAATTAATCACACAGAGGCCTGGGCCACCCAAGTGCCACACCCCATCCCGCACCTCCCAGGAGAACACTTTGCCTGCCCTTCTTTCCCTGGTAGAGTTTGCTGCTCCTTCCTCTGAGTCCTCTGGCTACTTCTGCACATTCCTTGTCATGGCACTTCTTTCCCTGCCACCCCGCACACCTAGAGATGACACCTAAATCATCTTCACATTCGCAAACTAGAAAAGTGTCTGGGAAATAGAGGCACGCAGTTCCTGTTTTCTAAACTAACAGACTAAATATTTCCCAGAGCCCTGCTGCCCACAAACATAAGTAAATAAAACTAGATTAAATTCCTCAATATAGACTTAGGAAGCAGATACACCTGTCAAAGGAAACTTCATTGGATAAGCAAAGAACCTTAAAAGTCCTATGTCTTCTCACAGGATCACACACAAAGCTTAAAGCAGTGGCTCTAAAATTTGTAGGGAATCAGATGCCCTTAAGAATCCAGTGAAGTTTTGACTCTCCTGATAAAGATGCAGAGATGCACACAATACATTTTGAGGAGATCCACAGTATCCATGAAATACACCTTTGCACGCCGTGACTCCCAAAATCAGGGGCAATTGAGCCCAGAGTGCAAAACTTTTGCCTAAGAATAATAGTACTGGTTGGGTATTGAGAATTCTGTTGTTTTTAAAATATGCCTAAATAAACTATTAGACTCAAAAGACTATAATCTCCTCAGGACTGTAATTCCAGTGAGGACAAATGCACAGGTAAGTCCACGAAAAACTAAACCCCTGGGCCCATGAAAGACTATTGCACCAGGGAAGTCTTATCACCTTAACAAGAGAAAATTATTCACCTTTCTATAAACTCCCTATTCCTGCCTTGTTTCTCAAGAGAAGGGAATGAAGTGAAGACACTGTTATAGGAATCGTTTTGCAAAACAAGAGTCTTAAACTGAGCGGTGGCACACACCCATAATCCCAGCAGTTTGGGAGACTGAGGCAGGAGTTCAAAGTTAGCCTCAGCAAATTATTGAGGCCCTAAGCAATTTAGTGAGACCCTGCCTCTAAATAAAATATAAAAATGGCTGGCAATGTAGCTCAGTGGTTAAGCACCTCTGGGTTCAATCCCTGGTACCAAAAAAAAAAAAAAAAAAAAAGAGCCTTAAACTAAATAGTAAGGTCAAGGAGGACTCCCCAGCCCCCAGGATGCACAAAGAGGTTATGGGGTGAGGGGCAGACTTGGAAACCATCCAACCCAACCAAGAAATTAGTTTCAAAATTCTAGGAATTATTGATTTCCAGGGCTCTGTGGCTAAAATTCTACAAAAATGATACCAGGACATTCCTATGGGCCGCACGTCGCACTGTTTACTCCTTTGTGAATTAAAGAGAATTCAAGTTATAAGAGGAGAATCTCTGGGGATCCTAAATGAAGTATCACTGGTCTAGATGAAATATTCCAGTACACTTATTGTTATAACATAGACATAAAAATGTGCTGAAACCATAAGAAAGCTCGGCACAAACGTGTACCTGATAAAAGCCACCGAGAAAACAGGGGTTGGGAGCAGGAGAACCGAAGGAGGGAAGAGAAAATGGCAACTGTAAGAAAGTAGAGCACTGCCAGGAAGAAGAAGAAGATAAATGATCTGGCTCAAAATGAGAACAATTTCAAAGAAGGGCAAAGGGATAGACTACCCGATCCAGCTAACAACAAGTATGGAGTAGGAGAGAAGAGTGTGGAAGGGAAATCGGTGTTCCCCTGAGCAAGCAGGTAGGCAGAAGTGTGGGTGAGGCTGACGTGGCTTCCGGGGCTTCTGGGGCAAGGGGAGGACTGAGCAGAGTGTCCCAGGCCGCTGTGTGTTGGACAGAATTTGTAAGAGTAAAAGGAGATTTGAGAATCCACGTGGAGTAGAATCTTTGGCAGCTAATTTCCATATCAGAGACTCAAACGAGGAGAGTTTAAATGAGGACTTGAGGAAGAATGGATTTGCGGGTGTGAGGTAGGGAGAGTTTGGGGTGCAATGCAGCTGGGGATGGGCCCGGCAGAGCGAGGACCACCAAGCGGAAGTGAGGAGACCTGTCCCTTGGGGCAGGAGACAAGAGGAGGAAACGCCTGGGGAGGGGTCCAGAGGGGCTTCCACCAGGGAAATGGTTCCCCATTCCTTCAGCAGCTTTCTCTCAGAGGTCACATCCCAGAGGGCTGCTTGGGCCCCTGAGACCACCCCTCTCATCAATGTGCTCAAGCCACTCCAAGTAAAATATATTTACACTTCCTAAAGACACGGGAGTCACACTATGCTTCATGGAAACCCGATGAACTTTACTCCCTGGAAACACAAACTGTGGGGTGACTGAGTCACTCAGTCTAATGAGCACCTCTGATGCTCCCCACGGGGCAGACGGCATAAACAGAGGTTATTTTGTTATTTACCCCCAAACAATGCATAAAGCAAATAATATATGTGGGAGAGATGCATTGAAGAAAACCAAAAGGGGTGATTAAGGAGAAGGCAGAGAATGAAATCTGGTGGTAACTCAGGAGGGAACAGGTTGGTAGAGAAGACCCAGGGATGAGGGTCACACACGTCGTAGAAACGTCTCTGCTTTTTTCCCCTGAAACAGGATAAATGTTAGTGAATCAATGGTAACGAAGGAAAACTAAGAAAGTTAACTGTGGGCACACTGAAACAGGCTCAATCGTGCACATCGGGGTCATCTGGCCTGGGCAGGACATCACACTCTCAGCAGACGACTTCACAAGTGTAGAAGAAAGGACTGCGAATCTCTCACCATGAAGGTTCGATAAACGTTTGAGGAGCTCGAGGTGTGCAGTCTGATTTAGATGCTACACGAGGTACACGTGTATTGAAGTATCCTGCGGACCCGTACTCCTGTAACTTTTATGCTTTTTTATGTATCGATTTAAAAAATAAATATATTATACTCCTTAATTCATAATAGATTACCATAACCTAAAAAATAATTAATTTTTAAAAGGTATTCAAATCTACTGACCGCAAACAACCTGGTCTCCCCAAGACACAGAAGGGATCCTTCTGCCATATTGCATGGGAATACTGAAATGCCCTGGCCAGAGGTTAAGTGCATGGGGTCTGTAGATAGAGTGGAGAGACAGGAGACGGTCCACCCCTGTAAGTTCTTCAAGCTTCTTCCTAGAAGGGAGCAGAAGGGTCTGAACCACACCGCTCTGGAACTCTGCCCACCCCTGACATGGATGTTTTCTTCCCACCTGCATTAGCACCAACCTGTCCGTCTGTGACATGAATGTGTCACTGTGCTCACAAAATGGTCTTTGCTAAAACGTATTCAGGCCTAAAGAGCCCAGATTAGGAAAGTGAATCATTTTCTTAAGCTCCTCTTTTTTTTTTTAAGTTTTATTTTTTAAGCTCCCTTTGTTAACAGAATAAAAAGAGCATTAAACACATATCAATGTAGTAAGCATAAGGCTTCTTCCCTGATTACAAAAGATACATCTTGTTTCTTTTAAGACAAAGAGATCTTGTAAAGGAGGAGGCTGGCAGTGCGTAGGTGTAGCCAATTTATCACTGTCGGGAAGCTGGCCATGGCTCCTCTGCAGGGGCTGGCGACAGGACCGCCCGCCACCTCAGGGAGAGGAGCAGGGAGGCAGGGATCTCTGCTGTGGAGCCAGGCTCTGCAGCAAACAGGAGCCCTACCAGCTCTAGCCAGGAAATCTGAGACAGCAGATCACAACATTTCTAAGTGAAAGAAATGGTATTCATAAAGAAATGACATTACTCAAATTCATTGCCTCCCCGTGATAACCTAAAGTCTAATGTGGGGAGAAAGAGTCCCTCAATTTTGAGTATGTGAAATTAATGTTTTAAGATTATCCCTCTAAGGACTAATATATTTGGGCAGGAGTGTGGCTCAGTGGTAGAGCACCTGCTGAGAGTGCAAGAGCTGCATGAGGGGCCCTGGGTACAAACACCAGCACTGGGGGAAAAAAAGAAAAAAAAATACCTCCCAGGAATAATAAATTTCAACCAGAGAGATCATTTTTTCCTTAAAATTGCATTAGCAAAATGAGTTCAAGCTGTATGTGAATTCACAGAATTTCTCCTATCTCAAAAGATAAATTTATATTAATGCTGGTAAATCCCTATTAATCCCCACCTGCACCTCTGTCAGTCCAAACTTAAACCCATGTTACAACCAAAAGGACATAAATGCCAGCTAATGTTTCAAACGGGTGTAAAGATCCCATCCTCTAAAGGAGGACGCTGGAATACCTGGCTGCACACGAGAAGGTATGAGCTGCAGGAACAGGTGGGGGCATTAGACTGGCAGGGGCAGATTCTACCCTTCAGCTTGTGTCTTTGCGTGGCTGCTATAGATGGAAGAAGCTCTAATAAAGTCCCTCACATCAGCAAAGTTAAGGGGCCAGAGTTACAAGTTCCAACTCGAGTAGTGCCCTGCGCCAGGTGAGGGGTGAGGACAAGTGGCAGAAATGGTCAGAATGCTAAGCCAGGGGAAAGGTCATCCTTACAAAACTGTCCAAGTGCAGCCCTTGGGAGGGGTATGGATGGGACTGGGAAAGGGAACCTGGGGGCTTTGCTGTCTGAAGGACATTTCTACTCCACAGAGAAACTCAAAAACAACTCTCTGGATATGTGACAAGTTCAAGGAGGTTAAATTATGGAGGCAAGAAAGAGTGAAAAGTTACAAGAGGCCCATTCAGCAGTGGGTGTGAGGGCAAGGAGCCCAGAGGAAGCTGTAAACCCTCCTGTGACATCTGAGCAAGTGGCTCACGATACAGTCTCTGGAACCCAGAGCTCCTGCTTCCTCCACTTTGAGCCACACTGCAAATATTACAATAGAAACCAATTTGATTCTAAGTCAAACCATATCTAAAATGGAGGAAACTGTTGATATCTAGAATTCATATTATCTGAGCAAGATTTCCAGTCTATGTCCAAATACCAACCAAGGTTGACCTGAATCAGACGTAGTATGGAGGAGACTTCTGTGACTCACCAATGAAGTGATTGTGCCCCAAAGTCAGCATCTCCTCCAAGAGGACAAGGCCCCCGGGAGCCTGGAGGGGGGTCACACTTCTTCCGTCTATGAGGGAGCACTGTTGAAACCCCGTGGCAGTGACCTTCCACAGCAAAATCAGAGAAGCAGTGGCATCTTGCCGAATTCTGAAAACAGGAATGATGTCATTGAAAATCTCTTCCAGAAAAATCCATCCCAGAACCAATTCATCAAGTTAAAACTAAAGGCAACATGTACATCCCAGAGATGTGGGGAAGCTGAGAGAAGGATGGTGTGGACACTTGTCAACTTTGGGCACCCCCAAGTTTCCCCACATTTACTAGAAATGTCTAACTCCCACCTTTTAAAATCCACCACAGGGCAACTGAAGGTGCCTCACCTTGGTAACAATTTTTAAAAATGATAAAAAGAGCACACTGGTTCTTCTACAGACAAATCCTTTGATATCCACACAACATAAAGAGTCTTGCTTAAAATTTATCTCAAATGTGTACCGCAACTCAACACGACCCCCTGGGTTGTATTCACTGCCCAAATGAGCAAACTGTGTCATTCTCCCTGTCCCTTTCAGGTCTCCCCTGGTTTCCTTTGGTTTTCAGGGTACAATCCAGAGAATGAGCTGCCATCAAAGGCCCTCAACCCCTCCCTGCTCCCTCCCAGCCGCCACTCCTGGCACCTTATCCCAGTAACCCAGCGCTCCAGCAGGGAGGAGCTACCCTGTCTCCTCCCAGCCCAGTTCTCTCCCAGCTCCTCCATCTCCACCCAGGAAATACACAGCTGCCCATTAGCAGCTGCCCATTCTCCCTGTGTCCCGGAAGGGCTTGGTTCCACCTCTGGCTGAAGGTTCCCAGGGTGCCCTCTGCAGAGCTATTCCCCCAATACAGAGCTCCAGCTTGGAGCAGAGGGCTCAGAAAAGTTTGGTAACAACTGAATGCATGAATAAATTAAATTGTAAGGGGCTAGGAAACCCCACACATGGATTGGGGGTGCCCACAGATCATCTGGCATTCTGACTTTGCTCAGTCTGGGTCATTTCCATCCAGTTCTACAGCCTAACAGGGTCTCAGGTTTGTAGAGAGAGAGGGAAAAAAAGTGTTTGAAGGGACAGAAGACCAGAATAATTCAGACAGGCTTATGAGAGCCAAGTAGTATCATCTGAGCAAGAAAGGCCTGGGAGATGGTTTCTTAAAAAGGAAACTAGTACACGAGTTAGTCACTAGCGCTCCTCGGCACTCCCTCACGTGGCTCTGGACCAGGGCTTTCAGCTGTTGTGAGCACCTAAAACCCTGAGGACCGGGGTCCCCCTGCTGGTGGAACTGGGAGTGGCCTCAGACCCTACTCCCTGCAGGGACCTTGCTCCTGTGTCCAAGTCCACTGCCCTTTCTGGCGCTTCCCCTACCAGAGGAACGTCAAGACCTGGGGAGGAGGGTGCAGGGGCACTGTAACCAAGTCCCTTCCAGATGCCACTACTGGGAAAGCAAGACAGGCAAAAAGGACCCATATTTACGAAAAAGGACTAGAGTGCCCACAGTCCCTTAAAAGGACAGTAATGCATTGAAATGGTTGATCAGGACCTCATGTCCCCAACCTTCTAAAATCCCCAAAGACTGGACAGCAAATGTCCAGAGATTGCATGGGTGGTGTGGGGAGGGTGGAACAAAGGAGAACAGGCAGAGGGGGTGTCAGCCAGGCTGGACACTGCGGTGCTGGGTCTGCCCCCACTCCCCCCCCACCGTGAGTCCCCAGTGCTGATGCAGGAAAGCTGATTCCCCACTGCCTCTCCTCCACCTCCCCCTGGGGACCATGAGCAGTTTGTGATTGAAGAAACTTAAACTTAAGACAAAACAAAACACTCAGTTGCTTGCTTTGAAGGGAGAAAATTGTAATGTGAGAATTTTAAATTTGGGATAAATTATGCAAATGAATTTAACCAAATGTTCTATTAATATCTTAAGAGGCCAGTAATTCTGGAAGCCACAGTCATGTGGGAGATGAGGTGCCTGGTTCCAGGTCTCATCAGGGCTTTGTCCCCCACATTAGCCTCAGGCAATCCAGTCTCCTCCCTGCACATCTCCAGCCCCCTGGGTCCCAACTCTGAAGTCCTCTTCTGAGACAGCTTCCTCCAGGTTTCAAGCAGCATAGGCTGCGTCTACCTATGGACTCTGTTCACGATTCTGCAGACCACTGCCTTTTACAGTGATCCTTGCGCATCCTGGTGCTGACAGGTACATTTATGGGCACCACCCAGCACACAGGTGCTAGTACCAAGCTTAGCAGCTGTTCTGTGGGAGTGGGTGGTTTGGATGGCTATTGTGTTTTTTCAGGTTTTGGTGACTGTTTTTTTATTTTCTGCAGTACTGGGGATTGAATCCAGGGGTGCTCTACCTCAGAGCTACATCTCCAGCCCTTTTTAATTTCTATAGAGACAGGGTCTTGCTAAATCACCCAGGCTGAGCTGGAACTCTCAATTCTCCTCCCTCAGCCTCCTGAGTCACTGGGACCACAGGTATGCACCACCGCGCCCCGCAATCTTAACAAATTTCGACCAAGAATCTTCTTACTTTACTGAGGTGTTCTGTGGCACTTCAAAGGACACCAGGCGGCCACCTGCAGAGCTGTTAGAGCTGGCATTCCCACAGGCGCTGTCGGGGACCACCTGGAGAAAAGGAGGACATGCTATTGGGTTGATCACGGTACAAGACAAGGTCGCAAAGCACAACTCCGTGAGCCGCACCCCTGTGCCTCTCCAGATGAGGCTGCTGTCCTGCTGGAAGGGACACATGCATCCCTAGGCCTTGAAAGAAGAGGAGACTTTGCCCCGACTTTATGAACTGCAGCTCCCACAAGAGCAGTCTACGGGTTTCCAGGACTTTAAAAATGGATAAATACACTATTTTAGGAAAAGAGTCACGGTCTCACACCCTATTCTTTTTCATTCTCTGTTCCTTGCGCATCCTGGTGCTGACAAGGGACTGAATGCTTACAGAACGGGAGGGATTGTGGGTGTGAGTGTTAGTGCCCAGGAGAGCACACCTTCACACCTGCAAGGACAGGGAGCACCCGGCCCAGCTCCCTGGGCCAACAGGCATCAGCTGCCCATGCAGGGAAGCTTCCCTTCTTCTCTCCTGAGGGCCACACCTACATTTTTAAATTGAATTAATTAACTAATTGTCTTCACCTAGAGCAGGGAAAACAGGAGTATGAAAATACTTCCCCATCACAGAATCTACTGAAAACAATAGAGAAATGGTCAGGAATTTCCCCCAACACTTATTTGCCAGAACACCCTAGAGCTACATTCTGTGGCTAAAATCCACCTTTGATACTCAAAGACTTCCATTTTAAATTTAAATTGTTAAATTCGTGGAAAAGACACTGGTCGTTGAGTTTCAGTCCTCTAAGCCCCAAATAGCTTCATGTTTTCAAAGCAGCATTACTTCATGAAAAAGGGAAGCCCAAGCACATCCCCACATTTCCTGCTGAACCTCTTCTTCAACAGCCCAATAGCCCAAGACAAAGAGCACAACTACAAGATGGAGCATTTCTTCTTTACACTTTCCGTCTGAGGAAAGCATGACTTTAAATAAATAGATTGAAATGGCTGGTGGGGGAGAGATTTTCTTTAAAGGATGCTTTCTTGATAAACTTGGAATCAAATCTAGTTCACATTCAATAAAGGCGTCATCCCGCAAGGAGGTATTCAAATCCTAACTTCAAAGCACTTATTAAGAGTCTGAAATCAGAACCAGTTTCACAGTGTTTTAGGTAGCTGGAACCACTGCCCTGCAGTCAGAACGAGGCCTTCGTAAACTGAGCGGCACTAAAAAGAAGTGGGTCAACCGGTTAGCAAGCAAGAAAATAGGAGAAGAAATTTCACTGCCACCTTTACAATATCAGGGACATTTTTAGACACCTTCCTCAACTCTAATACATGCTTCGCAAAGACCCATGTGTTTTTCAAGCTATGAAATTTGTGATAATAGGTCACTGGGTTTATGTGGATGTTAGATACATATAGTGGAAGATGTGGGGTGGAATTATGCTCTACCAATGTCACCTCAGATTCTTGATGTGGATTCGCCTTCCAACTTTTCTAGCCAGCAAAATTATACTTTATGTCAACTTTTAGAAGCCTGTCAAAAAATCTGCAGGATGAGACTTATTTTGGTACCTGAGATCAAACCCAGGGTGCTTAACCACTGAGCCACCTCCTCAGCCCGTTTTCATTTTTTATTGAGAGACAGGGTCTGGTGAAGTTGCTTAGGGCTTTGCTAAGTTGCTAAAGCTGGCTTTGAACCCAAAATTGCCTTGTCAGCTTCAGGAGTCACTGGGACTACAGGCATGTGCCACTATGCCCAGCAGGATGAGACTTTAGAAGAGATTGAAGGTATAACAGCCAAACTGATAGACTAAATCCCGTGGAAATATTGCAAGACACCAAAAATAAAAACTAAACATTAATATGATAACAGAAAAAAAATCAGGTCTTTAAAGGTTTTTATTGTCCCAAATCCACATATTAAAACCCTAACTCCCAGGCTGATAGTATTAGGAGGCAGGGCCTTGGGCAGGTCATTAGCTCACGAGGGAAAAGCCCTATGCATGGGACTAACTCCTTATAAATGAGGCCTGAGGGATCCTGGTCCCCCTTGAACCATATGAGGTTACAGTCAGAAGGCACTTCTATGAGTAAGTGGGCCCTCCCCATGCTCCAAATCTGCCCTGATCTCGGACTTCCTGGTCTCCAGAACTGTCAGGAATAAACATCTGTTGTTTATAAGCCAGCTAGTTTATGTGTTTTGGTTACAGCAGCCCAAACAGACTAAGACATACCCTAGGAAGGAAAATCAGTTCAACAATGACTTGATTACTTGACTCTACACTGAGGTGTCTGTCCCTAAATCAAAGATTATCTCACAGAAATGTATGTGGATATCACTCCAGAAAATAACCTCCTTCACTTTGGTTTTCATTGACTCTTTTCATGCTTGCAAAGCCATGATACACACAGGTACAGAATAACATTACCCACGTTTTGGTTCAACAGAAAACTTTATAGGTCTTCCATCTTTATTGCTCAGATAAGAACCACTAGAATTATCTTAACGTTTCTGGTTTCTTATGTGAAAATATACACCATACCATGAGCTCACCTCCACTTGATCCCACTTCATTTCTACAACTTTCTGCCCAGTTTTCGGCTGCCAGGTTGGCAGTGTCACTGTTGCCTGAGAGCGTGGCAGGATTATGTCAGGCTCCTGGGTGGCAGGGACAGGCTGAAGCTGTCTGGGCACCATGGACTCGGTCCAGCCAGAGGCTGGGAGACTGGGAAGCGCCTGTTCACAGTTGGGACCTTCATAGCCCTCGTCGCAAGTGCAGAGGTAGCCATCGCTGCTGCTGCTGCTGCTGCTGGGGCTGCTGCTGGGGCTGCTGCTGCTGCTGCTGGGGCTGCTGCTGGGGCTGCTGGTGGGGCTGCTGCTGCTGCTGCTGCAGTTGCCATGGCGACAAGGGCTGCTGGCACAAGGATCTGCAACGAGCTGAAACGAGACCATAAATGGGTCAATTATTCCCTCATAAGAAAAGCGGTGCGATCACTGGGAAATTAGCTCCAGTCTCAGAGTCACCGTGATGTGGAAACGCTGTTCCTCTGTTCTCAGTTATGTGTTTCCCAAGGTCATCCCAACACTGACCTTGCTGCAGAGAACAGGCACCCAGCCTGTGAAAATGCAGTGGAGAACAGCCTTCCCCCAACCCCAAACCCCAAATACTGCTGATTTCAGGATCCCGTTATTTGGAAGAATTTTCTAAAACAAAAATCGTTAACACCGAGGCGTATTAGGAAAAAACCAAATTTGACATTTGCAGCTGTCTGTCATGACAAAGGTTTCAGGAATCTAAATTGGAATCTCCTTTTTCATATCCTGGACCTTTGCAAAGTTTCCTCGTGGGCAATGATGGACCAATTTTCCTGCCCTACAGAGTGGGCTTACCTGGGTCTCCCAATTTCCTTCCTGCTTAGCAACCCTATTAATTCAATAGCATCACTGTTTGCATGAGAACTGAAGCTGGAAGGGGGGTGCTTAATAGAATTTAATGACATCTTTACCTCATTATTTTGGAGAGTGATTACAAAGACATGTGACCCCCAATAGATAATGGAAGACAAAAATTTGGTTATATGTCTTCACGAGGAAAGAGTTTATCTCCGAGTCCTTTGCCGCTGACCTCTAGGGGGGCCATTTGTTGGTACTTGGGGACACTAAAAAACAATGGGGAAAGATCGACTGCTCCTCTGGAGGCCACAAAAGGGGTCAGGTACGTCTCAGTACTATTCAGTTATGATTTGTTTCTGTGATAAAAGAAAATGAGATCTCTGGCTGCTGTACCCTGGGCTTTGCAGAGCTGATTGCAAAAAGGATTCAGTACAGAGTAGATGACAGAGAAACGGGGCCCTCAATTCTCTTGTTGAAATGAGTTCACACACATAAACACACGTGGGTAGAATTCTGCCTGGTGAAACGGCTACTCCTTCTGCTAATTATCCTCATCTAACAATTTCCAACCAGCTCCTTAAGAAACAGCAAGGGATTTGGGATTGAATCAAATGAAGCTCCGAAAACACCACATTAATTCTGTGCTATTACTTGGCAATTCCATCACAGAATCTCAGATAAGAGTGGCCGGGATAGTCCCTGAAGAGATGCTCAAACATTAATAATTTAAAATATTGATCATCTATCAAATCAAAGTAAAACACTCTTTCCAAGGAAGACAAAGCCCTTGCTAATCTGGGCCCTTCCTACCTACCTTCTGAGGTCTTCTCCTCCCGTGGACCTTTCTCCTGCCCTGCACCCTCCCTCTCACTTTCTGTCCCTTGACTGTGCCAAGCTCATTACCACCCCAGGGCCTTTGTGCCTACTGGCCCTCTGACTGGGATGACTTTCTCCAGACTTGGCATGGCTCTCTCCCTCATTTCATTTAGTTCACCACCTCAGAGAAGACTTCCCTACTATGCAATCTAAAATAGTCCCTTTCTTCTATCCCACAAAAACATGAGTTCCATGAATGCAGGGACTTAGCTGCACCACTTGCTATCCCTGTTATGCCAAGGGACGCAGAATACATGGGAGGACTTTAAGATGTTGAAAGAGAGAGACACAGATTGGTGGATTGATATCTGGGAAGCCGTGTGTGCTGGGGAGGATGTGAATGGCTCATTTGGTCACGACGTTAGCTGGTGGCTGATTTATTTTTAGGAAGGCCTCGTGGAACGGTGTCACCTCAGGAATTGTTTGACAGGAAGAAGGAAGGATTTAATTAGCTAGAACAAAGAGGACAATAAAGCTATGCTGCTCCGTAAATCAACTTTAAAAACATCTGAGGTTGGCCTAGACACTAAAAGGGATTTTCATGCGTGCAGACAGAAAACAGGTACACGTTAAACGACAAGGATTCACACAAGAGCTGATCCTGGGAGCCCGGCCTCACCGCACAGCTTAGCGAAGGGTGCTGCCTGGCGAGGAGCACCGCGCTGTGGCCAGAGAGGCCCTGGGGTCTCTGCTGTCATCACGGCTCATCCTGGGGGAACATGGGGCTCCTCGAAAGAGGCGCCAGGCACAGCCTGAGCCAGCATGTCCCCCTGCCCACAGTAGAGGCCACCTGGTCCCCAACACATGGCCACTATGTTCTCAAAGAGCACTGTCATGTGGCAGTTCCCTTGTCCTCCCAAGAGCCCTGAGCCTGTGTCAGAAAGGGAAGGTCAGAGGGAGAGAAGGGCCCGTCACAGCCAGAACAATGCCACGTCCTCTGACGTCCACATTTGATATCCAATTATTTTCATGCAAAAAGAATCCCCGTGGAGAAGGCAAAAGGCAAGGGTCCTATTTATGTAGGAGACAAAAAGTAAAGACGGGCTAAATGTGGGTGAATGAAAATCACTCCGAATGCTTTTTAGAGTAAAGGTAGACGAGGCCGATGCTCAGTGAACCTGACAGGCCTTCCTGCGCACCAGGGGCTGTGCCAGGCCTGGGGGTTAATGTTGAAGGCACAACAGAGCCATAGGCCCTGCCCCCAGAGCGTTCATGTCTAAAAACCTAGTTCAGCACTCAGGAGAGCCAGCGCCACCTGCCAAGCACTGAGCGTTGAACGGTTCACATCCCTAAGTTCCTCACCACAGCCTCTCAGGTATTTATCATCCATTATTTTGTACTAAGGCTTGGCACTGACTTTTACTCAGAATAACAGTCAAAGTCTTCACAAAATCTTCCTGGCCCCATGTGATCTACCCACCCCAGTCTCTCGAGCCTCATCCCCCCACACCAACCCCAGCACTGCTCCTGTAAGTCCCCAGATACTCACCTGCCTCAGGGCTCTTGCACCTACTCAGCCTGCACTGCCCTTACTGCTCATTGCTGCCCTGAGCCTACTTCAAGTCTCTGCTCCCAGCCACCTTCTGAGGAGGGTGTCCCCAAGCATCCTATGTGACAATGTAGTCTCCAACCCTGTCACTGTTGACTCTTCCCGCTTTGGTTGATTTTTTATAAAACATCTGTCATCTAACATATTGCTTTTTTAAAAAACTAAGATATTTTCTATCTTCCTCCACTGGAATGTAAGCTTGGAGAGAGCAGATTTCTTTTGTTTTTTTTTTTTTCTGTTTTGTCTACTTGAGGATCTGCCCCCAGCACCAGGCAGGTGCAGGGAGGCTGCAGAACAAACACGCAGTGAGCAGGTAGGTGATTGGTGTTATGAAGGAGCTGCCAGAGCCCGGGAGCTGTGTAGAACAAGTCAGGTTCTCCAAACCCAGTCCCAGGCTTGAGAACATAAGTCAAAGGACATAAGTCGGTGTCCCCACGGCAGTGTTTTCACATCTGCTACAGAACAAGGGGAAGTCTCTGCAGCCCAAGCCGGAAGGCAGAACCAGCCCAGCCTCAGCCCTCACCTGGAGGGCTCTGCCAGCCAAGCCACCTCTGTCCTCAGAGACATCTGCGAGCACCACCACAGTGGGCACAGGTGCTTGCAGACAAAGCTGGATGGCCAAGGACAGGGCCCACAGGTGACAGTCCCACAGGTTAGGAATGGTGCACTGGAAGGAAAGCAGGAAAATCAGCAAAGCCCTGAGGTCCGCCATCGGGGTTGTGGGGATGGGAGGAAAGCACGCTTAGCACACGGGATGGAAGAAGCATGCGGAGGCCAGAGACACACTCCCAGGAAAGACGACAAAAGCTAAGAGTTGAACTGTCAAAGGTGCAGATCTCTGAAAGGACTCAGAGCATAGATGATGTGACAGAAGACACACACACACACACTCACACACGTACACACTCTCTCTCTCTCTCTCTCTCTCTCACACACACACACACACACACACACACACACACACACACCCAGGGCTGCAAAGCAGGGGTCTAAAGCATCACAGGGGCATCGATGCCTTTTTTAAAAATCACCATTTCATCCCATGCTGCTTCCTTGGCTTGTGAGTTAGGTGTTTCACTAACAGAGACAACTATCCGCCATCAAAATCTCTCACACTTCAGACCAGTTTCATTTTAAAAATTGTCTGTTTTAGTTCAGAATGGCAAATGCAAGGCAAAATGCAAGAATTAAACTTTAAGCAAGATCCTGGCATCCTGAGTATTTACTGTGAGTGCTGCTGTACTATGCACCATAGTATTTTTTTTAAGTTGTATTTTATCTCATGGTGGAAAAGTCCTGTGGTAGAGGTCACTACTGCTCTCGAATCTCATTAAGTTTGAACTATAAGCAGGTAATAACCAAACTGCCAAAATGTGTAATGAGGCAAAAATATCATAATTAATAGACCTGACTTTGGGAATACTCAACATTTAATAGGTGATATTTTAGAGCCATAATTTCTAGTTTCTAATGATGGCTGGAAATGATTAAGCTTTTGTAATGCCAGCTATAATAAAAAGTAAAGAGAGAGCCAGCAGGTTAATGCTTTCTGCTTACAGGTAACCAACGGGCTCATTTGTTAAATGCTGTATGTTTGCTGCATCCGATTAATTTTCTATTTAAGCCAAATTTTTTTTCCACATCATAGAACTAACCTGAAGTTGTTCTTTTCACATTTATCTTAGACTTTTTACCAGTGTAAAATAATTTATACTGCAACCAAGAGCATATAAGGGGGCATGGCCCAGAGTGAGGTGGGAGCCCAGACCTGAGCAGAGGTGTCTGCCAACCCTGGAGCTGGTGGCTCCAAGACCATCACAGTGTGACATTTAAGCCAGGGCCTCTTTTCTGGCCTTAAACTGTCTAGTACCCATGCTTCTGGCAATAACCACGTCCCCTGCAGCATACAAACAGAAGCATGAAAGGTCAGAATTAAGAGAGATATTTAAAAGGCTCACTTACAGTCGTTAGGTATAGTAAGTGGAAGTTAAAGGCTTCTGCAAGGTGTGAATGTGTGCACCTGCACCCCCTGAGGTGGGCCTGCGGAATGGCCCAGATTCCCTTTCCAGGTGGTCCTTCCAGGACAGATTTGAGAACTGGCAAGCTTTGTCCCTGCCGATCTTGTACTTGACAGAAAATTCAACATGGCTAATCAGGAATTCGTGTGACATTCATCAAGCACCTGTGATGTGCAGGGCAGGGTTTCAAGTAGAGGGCTCAGGAGAGGAACGAAGCCCAGTGCTGGCCCTCGAAGAGCTCCAAGCCAGGAAGAGCCAGGCTTACTTATTTGGATTGCACCGCCTACTCTACGCTTGCTTCTGTGCATGTCCACCACTGCCATCATTCGACTGAGCAGAAGCCCCCTCCTTCATATTAAACTAGACGAGCTTCAAAGTCCTCATGCTGAGCTGGAGAATGGATTCATAATTGCAGGTATGAAATGAGAAGCTGACAAGTCTCAGAGCCAGTTTCTTTTAGAATGACACTAGTAGCTTTCAACAAAATCAGTAGCAACTGGCTGCTCCAGTAAGAAGAGGCAGCCTGGGAGTTTTCGAATGGAAAGGGGAGCTGACCAGCCGGGCGGCCAGCATCTTGGCTCCAGCCCTGTCTGACTTGGGACATGCTGCTCACCCGCTCCAGACACACATCCCTCATGCCGTAAGTGAGGGGCTGGGGCAGAACCTGCAAGGTCTCCTGCAGCTTCATGATTTACGATCCTATTGACAGCCACTCGGCTTTCATTGCTACTGTGTTCCAAAGGTCCAGAGAAGAACCGAGCAGACTAGAGTCCACCCCCACTCTCACCTATGACCATGCTCAGTGGGCAAAGACATCCTGGGAAACAGGAGCACCTTTGAGGAAACCCAACGCAAAGAAGCCGGAGACTCACCAGCACTGATGGAGCACATTACATGTCTGCTACCATTTGCATATGATTTGTCCCCCAGGGTTCATGTGAAGGAGACGTGGTCCTCAGTGTAGTGACGTCAAGGTGGAGGGGCCTAGTGGGAAGTGCTTAGGTCCTCGGGAGTACTGCCCTCAGAAGTAACTGATGTGATCGTCATGGGTCCCAGTTGCTCCCTGGCTACCTGTCTCACCATGTGACTTTTTCCTCATATGTTCAACCAGTGATGTCATTTGCCACGATGTGATCCAGCCAAATGGGCCCTCACCAGAGGTTGAATCAATAAGGCTACCCATCCCAGACCTGGAGCCTCCAAACCTATCAGCTAAATAAGCCTCTTCAATATAAAGACTCAGCCTCAGACATTTCATTATAGTAACAGAAAACAGGCCAATACTATCGCCACCCTGGTCACTGAGGGGACACAGGAGCTCTGAGTAAGAGGGAAATAACTGAAGTGGAATCTGTATGTGGTGTTAGCAATAAGCACAATGGTCTTATTTTATAATTTGAGCAGCAGAATCAATCAAGGAACTTTCAATATGCATTCTGATGTGATATTAGTGTTCTAGGAACAAAGTGTCAATTAAAGCCAAAACAAAAGGCTTAAAGCAGGGTTTCTCAACCTTGGCACTAATGACACTTTATTGTGGGAAGCCACCTGCACATCCGGGATGTTTAGCAGCCTTCTACCAGATGCCAGTAGAATGCCTCCCTCCAGATATTGCCCATGTCCCCTGGGGACAAATTATCCCCAGTTGAGACCACCACCTTAAAGAAAGACATCAATGTATTCATTTCATCAGTAACTTTTTAAAATCCATACAACTCCGTATATAAAGTTAAAAGCCAAGAATGTACAACTAATTCCCTTATTACATGAAGAATTCCAGAGATCAACACCTTAGTAAAAAGGCAAAGAAATTACCCAGCAAATACAGAATCGTGCTATTTTCTTTCACCTTAAATAACTTTGCATGTTTATTTGCATTTATGTGAAAGGAAAGTGGGGAAGGAAGGAAAGGAAAGGAAAGCAAAATGAATCACTATTTTAGTAAATGGTCTGAGTAGCAGAATCAATTAGGGAACTTCTTAAAATGCAGATTCCCCAGCTCTAAACTGATAATCAGAAATTCAGACTAGAAATCTGTATCGTTCAACATTGCTCAGATGATTCTGATGCACCTGGTCCAAACCCAAAATTTAGAAACTGTTGTTATAAACCAAGGATGGAAAACTATAGCCATGGGACAAATCCACTCTGTTTTGGCAAATAAAGGTTTACTGGAATCAGCCTCAGCCACCTGTTTTGCCTGACCACTCACAGCACACTGCACCACTGCTTGAGCTATTCTGGCCACAAATATATGAAAAAAATATTTATTGCTTGGCCCTGGCCCTCTAGTCCACCATCCCCTGATCTAGGTGGCATGGACTTGGTGTTTAATAGAAGAAAGAAAAGAGGTAAGTGGGGTCACCTGGGAAGACTTCAGAGAAGGACATCATCCTGAGCAGGGCCATATAAGTTCGACAGCGAGAACATCTATTTTGTTTGTTTGTTTGTTTGTTTTTGTTTAACCCTATTCTACTCTCTCATTGGGCTGGCAGCACCAAGTCATTAAATAACAGAAGGAACTTTTGCAATACAATTTATTCTTCCAATCATTATCACATGCAGGAATGCAGCAGAATGAATCTTGTCACTGAGAAAGGAGTACTTCCTCTACCACGGAGCAAGACCACAAGGAAGGGTCATATTCCCATCATTCCGTCCACGGAGGGAACGTGGACCCTCCCGCTACCTTCCCACTATCAACTGCACTAAATGCATGTGAGTGCTGGGCAGCCCAGAGCAGAGGCTAGACACAGAAATAGGTGGAAGGACCATGGGCTGGGAAGGGTCACAGAGTCCAAGGGGCCTGGAACCAGCAGGCAAGCCCCTATCTGCACCTTCCAGCTGGGAGAGAGCCCAACACAGGTGAAAACAACACAGAGAAAACCTGGGCTTCCACTCACGTGGACATGACCTTGGAAGAGGTAAGGAACTTGCCTGGGGCTCAACATTCTCACCTTAAAAAAAGATAGGACCAGAGAGCTCTAATGTCCTTGGATTTCCTAGTGTAGTGTTTCTGTGTTGGATGGAAATAGTAATCACACTGGTTATAAGTGTCATCTTTGAGCTAAAAGGGAAATGAACAATGTTGGGTCCAACTGTCACAGTATTTTTGTCTTAAAAAAGGAATTTTTCCCACTTTCTTCAATAAAGATCTCAACTACATTCCACACCAACTGCTTCCTCACTTGGAGTAAAGATATGAAAAAAAAAAAAAAATCACTGTGTGCTCATGCCAGGAGGACACCCAGCCAAGAACTGCAGCCCAAGAACTTTTTTTCAAATCCAAATAATAAAAATTCTCATTCCCTTTACTGAACCCAAACTATATATCTTCCTGAAATACACATTCCTGTGTTTTGATGTTTCTTTATTTCTGGGTTAAGTGCTCTAAATCCACTCAAAAAAAATTTTCAGAGACCCACCTGGGCAGCCGATAGTGGAGTCAGCTCTCTTGAAGCCAGACTGTCCTGATTTTGGCATGTGTGTTGAGTTACTTTTTTAGGAAATTTCAAGCACATTCCGACTTGTGACTTTGAAATAAATGCGTGTAAAAATAAACTCTTCGGTGTCTAATTGTTTCCTACGTTCTCAAGGTGTCTAAAACATACAGCATTTTGAAATTATCTTGAAGAATTGCAGTTTGTTTCTTTAAGCCTGGTTAACAGGGCAGTCAACCATCATCCCAATGAATCTTGAAGCCCTGCTCAGTTGCAGATGCATCAAGAATTAAATGAATTTTTCTTCAAGAACAGGCCTGCCGTCTGTCCCTGGGTTTCCATATTTAACACAGTTTGGAAGGATGGCACTAACTACACTTACTAGTGGAGGCACTCTAACCTCAAATGACATCTTCTCCTTGTTATTCAAAGACCAATTTCTTGAATCAGAAATTTGCAAAACAATTCTAGTGCATTTATTTTGGCTTCAGATCTCAGGGGAGTCACTTGTACACTGTAGCCAACTCCTTTTACAAAAGAACAATGCCTGGAATACAGGAAACACGGAAACCTGCTTCTCCCTGCCTGCTCCTGAGAAGAAGCCTGCAGGCGAACAGGGAGTCAAATTCCTGTGAAGTTTGCACAATTGTCTCCACGGATGTAGAATTAGACCAGAGACCCTGCACCTAATAGGAAACAAAAAGTAGGCCCAAATCTTCATCATGTCAGATTTAGCCCCTACTTCCTTAACAAGACTCCTAAAGAAATAAAATGAAGAGTCAATAAATAGGATGGGTTCAAACTGAAACCCTTCTTCTCAGCAAAAGAAAGAGTTGGGTGAAGAGAGAGCCTATAGAATAGGAGCAAATTTTTACCACACACATCAGATAGAGCATTAATCTCCAGGATATGTAAAGAACTAAAAAACTTAACACTAAAAAAACAAATAACCCAATCAATAAATGGGCTAAGAAATTGAACAGACACTTCTCAGAAGAAGACATACAATCGATCAACAAAAATGTAAAAAATGTTCAACATCTCTAGCAATTAGAGAAATGCAAATTAAAACTACTCTAAGATTTCATCTCACTCCAGTCAGAATGGCAGTTATTAAGAATACAAACAACAATAAGTGTTGGCAAGGATGTAGGAAAAGAGGCACACTTCTATATTGCTGGTGGGATGGCAAATTGGTGCAACCAATCTGGAAAGCAATATGGAGATTCCTTGGAAAACTTGGAATGGAACCACCCATTTGACCCAGCTAACACATTCCTCAGTTTATACCCAAAGGACTTAAAAACAGCATACCACAGTGATGTAGCCACATCAATGTTTATAGCAGCACAATTAACAATAACTAAACTGTGAAACCAACCTAGATGCTCTTCAATAGATGGATGGATAAAGAAACTGAAGTATATATACACAATGGAATATAACTCAGCATTAAAAAAGAATAAAATCATGGCATCTGCAGGTAAATGAATGGAGTTGGAGAATATCGTGCTAAGTGAAATAAATAAGCCAATCCCAAAAAAAAAAAAACAAAGGCCAAATGTTTTCTCTGATAAGTGGATGCTGATCCATAATGAGAGTATGTAGAATTAGACCAGAGACCCTGCACCTAATAGAGGAGCGAAGCATGGGAGGAATGGAGGAACTCTGGATAGGGCAAAGGGGAGGGAGGGGAAGAAAGGGGCATGGGAGCAGGAAAGATGGTGGAATGAGATGAACATCATTACCCGAGGAACACGTATGAAGACACAAATGGTGTGACTCTACTTTGTGTACAACCAGAGAAATGAAAAACTGTGCTCCATTTGTGTTCTATGAACTGAAATGCATTCTACTGTCAAGTATAACAAATTAGAACAATTTAATTAATTTAAAAAAAGAAAGAAAAGAAAAGGCCTCTGATTAAAGTCAACCTCCTTCTAGAGCAAAGGATTTGGCCCACTAGGAAGGGAAGGAATCTTCTTTAAACTGGCCAAGTATCTACTTAAAAAAAAAAAAAAAAACTGCAACAAACATAATACTTATTGGTGGCATGTTGAAAGGTTTCTCTCTGAAACCAAGAACAAAGCAAGGGTGTTTACCATCACCTCTCCCATGGAATGCTGCACTGAAGGTCCTACCCAAGGCCATGAGGCAAAAGCAAAAAGCAGGTAAATGAATTGAATGGGAAAAGGAGCTGTCACCATTCATAGTCTATAATGTTTTAAGCAGATAAATTATTAGTATATGAAACTTCAGCAAGTTTGCTAGATATAAGGTCAAATTTTTTAAATATTTATTCTTTAGTTGTAGTTGGACACAATACCTTTATTTTATTTATTTTTATGTGGTGCTGAGGATCAAACCCAGGGCCTCACATGTGCTAGGGGAGTGCTCTACTGCTGAGCCACAACCCCAGCCCTCAATTTTTTTTAAATTGCATCATCTTAGCCACAAAAAATAATTTTTTAA
This sequence comes from Marmota monax, assembly GCF_021218885.2. Lineage (NCBI taxonomy): Eukaryota > Metazoa > Chordata > Mammalia > Rodentia > Sciuridae > Marmota > Marmota monax. The sequence goes on from NW_026695238.1 coordinate 12,505,948, forward strand.
AACGATGCTGTTTAAAACATATCCAAAAAAAATCAAATACTAAGGAATAACTCAAATAAAAAAAATACAAAGAAGTTGTAGTTGAGTGCCATCTCTCCAAACTGTTAAATATGGAAACCCAGAAAAATTTCAAATGTAAGGAAGTGGGTGCAGGGGAGAAAAGAGGAATGAAAATGACCAAATTATACTGTTGTATTGTGTGCATGTACAAATACAGAACAACAAATCCCACTATTATGCATGATTATAATGTATGAATTTAAATTTTTAAAAAACATATATTTATAGAGAGAGAGAGACAGGGATATTCTAGTCAGAGATCAGAACACTCAATATTACAGAGATTCGCATTTCCCACCAAAGCTGTCTAGGAGTTCAATGCGGTTGCAGCAAAAATCACAACTCTCCTCCCCTTCCTCCTCCTCCTCTTCCTGTATAAATAGTCCAACATAGCCCAGATATTCTTGAATTAGCAATGTAGGAAAGCTTGGTGTATACAAGGTCAAGAACTTGAAAGCTATGGTGATTAGAACAGTGTGATGTTGGCAAAGAGATGAACAGACGAATGTAATACATGGGAAACAGAATTAGTCACATATAAACAGAATGGTGGGATAAATAGGATCTTTTTAATAAACTATATTGATATGAAGAAAAAATGAAGACTTTTTACACATAAACAAAAAAAATCCAAATTGGACTGTAGATCTGAATATGAAAGATAAAATTTAAGCTTCAAAGAGATAACAGAAAAGCATATCTTCATAACCTCAGAGTAAGCAGATAATTAACAACCAAGATACAAAGAGCACCACCTGTAAGAAAGGACATCGAAGAACTGGATGGAACAGAGTCATGAACTACTTCTCATTAAAGCACACCAAGGCGAGAATAGGCAGGCAAGCCACTGGGCAGAGGGAGACAGGTGCAGAGGGAGACAGGTGCAGACCTGCAGCCCACAAGGGGCTCTTTCTCTCCTCCAGAGAAGTCCTGACAGCCCTGAAGGCAGGGGTGATCCAGCCCACAGAGCATGCACAGGAGATCTGAATGGTTTTCTTTACCAAAAAAAATAGGTCCAAAGGGCTAATAAATATTTTTTTAAATTACCCAATTTTATCAGTAATTAGAGAAATACAAATTAAAATCACCCAGGAGCCCACAATCTATTTACCAAAGACTGACAATGCCAAATATGAGGATCTAACAGCAAGGGAGACATGTTGTTATGGGGCTTGGGGAAACCACTGGTTACCTATCAAGGCTGAATGAGGTATACCCTGTGGCCCAGAGAGCCACCTCCACCTCCTAGATAAACACAGGCAAGGCACACAGACAGGCAGATGCAGAAACACTCGGAGTCTCAGGATGTGTGAGAGCCATGAAGTGGAAACCACCCAAGTGTCTTTTTAAGAGCAGAATATATATGGCATTTGCCAATAAGTGGATGGAGCTGGAGAATATCGCGCTAAGCAAAATAAGCCAATTCCCCCCAAAACCAAAGGCCAACTGTTTTCACTGATATGTGAATGCTAATTCACAATAAGCGGGAGGAGCAGGGGTTACTAGGGAAGAATAGAGTTACTTTAGATTCCGTAGAGGGGAGTGAAGGAAGGGGAGGGGATAGGGGGATAGGAAGGAGAGTGAAACCAAGCAGACATTAGTGCCTTCTGTACATACATGACTGCAGGGCCGAGGTGATTCTACAACATGTACAATCAGAAAAGTGAGACATTACACCCCATTTATGTATAATATATCAAAGTACATAAGTGCATTCTACTGTCATATATAACTATTTAAAACGAAATTTTAAAAAAATAAAAAGAGTAGAATATATAAATTGTAGAGTATCACATCAAAAATTACTAAGTAGTCATGAGGTAGTTCTTACCATAGATATATGCAATGATTTTAATAAATTCTTCAAACATAATGTGTTTTCTATTTAGGTACAGCTTGCAAAGGACCCTTTTGTGTGTTTACTTTGCAATGCTTTAATTTTTTTCCCAAATACTCAGTATATATTCAAAGCTAGCTTACTTGGACCCACTAGGAAGTCAAAGGTAAGTCCCACCTTTTGCAGCCTCCCTGACCTTCCTTCTCCATACCTTTCCCCATCACTCACTCTGCTCTCCTGCAGTCCAGGGTACTGCAAAACAGGGCCTGACAGGGCAAGGATCCTGGGTTTGTTTTATGCAAACAATAGTATTCTGTTATGAAGCTTGAATTTTCTTTCTTCAAATTGATATTAATTTTAAAAATTAATAATAGCTACCTCGGGCAACAATGTGGTAAAGGAAGCACAGTCATATGATCAGTACAGCCACTAGGAGAGCGGGCTGGCTAGGCATCTACACACACGGATGAATGGCAGAAGGCCTAAGTTACCCATTAACAGGTAACCGGTGAATCATGCACAATTTTATCACATGAAACTAGAGCAAAGAGATGCTCACAAGATGCTGTGTGGGTGATTAACTCACCAAGGGAATTTAGGAAGCTTTCCTGTGTGGAGTGAACCTCAAGGGTCAAGGAAGAACCATGCAAGGAAAGAAATGGGAAAGGGGGTCCTGCCAGAGAACAAGCGCAAAGGCCGTGAGGCATTAAAAAAGTGGTATATTGAGAGAAATGCAAGGAATTCTATTTTGCTGGAGAATATAACACACCATAGACTTTAAAAACAAGATTTACTGAGAAAAATGAAGATCAGTTTGTAGTATGTGATCGTAATGGTTTAGATATGAGGCATCCCCCAAAAGTTCCTGTGTGATACAATGCGAGAAAGTTGAGACGGGAAATGATTGGGTTACAGGAGCCTTAACCTAATCAGTGCATTTATCTTTAGATTAACAGGATGGTAACTGTAGACCAGCAGAGTGTGGCAGGAGGAGGTAGGTCATTGAGGGCGTGCCTTTGGGGTATTCTATTTTGTCCCTGGCGAGTCGAGCTCAGCCTCTCTCTTCTTCCTAGTCCTCACGTTCTGAGCTGTTTCCTCTTCCACCATCATGCTCTGCCTCACTTCCAGCTCAGAGCAACTGACACCTCTGAAACAGTGAACCCCAAATAAACTTTTCTTCCTCTAAAACTGTCCTTTTGGTCACAGCAGAAAAAAAAAAAAAAAAAAAAAGTTGTCTGCCAGGAGGGTGATGCATGTGATGGGGTCAACTTGGGGACACGAGGAGGCATCAGAATCCCTGCAGTCATCCAGGGAGAACGGATGGAGCTCGGGGGAGGGTCCATGCAGAGACAGGAGGAGGCAGCCTGGTAAATGGGTGAGGAAGCTAGCTGGTGGGACATGAGAGGCAAAACAGGGCAGAAGCTGTGTGTGGAAACGCCTAGGATTCTGACTTAGACAACCAGGCAAATAGTAGGGTCACTCACTGAAATATGGACTCGGGGAAGAGCAGGTCTGAGACGGCTCAGGAAGCTGGGACTGCTGATTTGAAGCAGAAAGCTACCTACGTGTCTAAGGAACAGTGGGTGATGTCCTGAAGTAGCTGTAAACACAGATTGGGTGCTCAGAAGAAAGGAACAAGCCAATTCTCCTAAATTACCAGAATACGGGGGTGGGTGACCCTCTCATGTACTGCAGGAATTGGGGAGAGGGCAACAGCATAGGCTGGGAGGGGTCAGACAGAGGAGGTAGCAAAAGATTAGAAAGAAAACAGGAAAAAGGGAGAGGAAGGGCATGAGTAAAATGTGTTAAGGGACCATAAGTACCTTTAAGTGCACTAACTCATTTTCTCCTAAAAAAATAAAACACAAATAAAAACTGCTTAGTAGATAGTCTTTCTAAGCCATAGTTCCCTATGGAGAAATGAAGACACTGAGTAGATATTCCAAAGCCCACACAGATGTCAGAGCTGTGATTTGAACCCAAAACAGAAGACTCCAAATGGCTTCATATGGCTCAGAGCCTCTTACCTTATCTCCTTAGGTAGAGAAGTGGTTTTGGGGAGAAGAGTGTGGCCAATTGCCCTGGGCTATACAGAACAAATTACCGGAAAGCAGACACTGGATTTGACCCTGGCTACATAGAGGAGAGCAGTTAAAGTAGTTCTAAAGGCTACCATTCTGTGGATCAAGGGATGGAAGAAAGGATGCATGGGACACAGTGGGAAGGGGACTATGACCCCGATCAGCTGTCCCTTAAAGCCAGAGGTTTTCTTCCATAAAGAACAAAAAAAAAAAAAAAAACCTTTATGGTTTGAAAGAAAGAAGAAACAAAAGAAAAAAATAGTAAATTCACAAAAGCCTTACAAACTAGAAACTATGAAGGAAAGAAACAAAGAAGGACAAGAAGGTCAGGACAGAAGACAGAAGGACAGTCAGCAACAGACGGGAGTCTACAGTCCAGCAGTGAGGGCGGAGTGGGAGGATGGGGTGGAAAGGCACCATTACCCTGACCTTCAAGCCCTGTCACACGGGACAGCCTACAAGACTGTCCTTCCATTCGTCGTCTTACAAGGCATAGAGGGGTCACCTCCACCATGAGCAGCTGACTCTTACATCACCAGAGAGCTGGCACCTGTAAAATTACGTCTGCAGAAGCAGCATAATGGGGTGCTATAGTTTCAGAGACACTACAATACTGATCATCCAAATTATCTCTTTAAAAAATGCAAATATTTAGCATTTCCAATTAAGACATGAAATTAGAAGGCTAGAAAAGCCCACGGGGGAAATTGTCAGTAAAGAATAACTATAAAGAAAAAAAAAAAAAAGAATAACCATAAAGAATGAAGAGCTTTTCAGCAAACTAATTTTTGAGCACAGAACATCTTCCGATTGTTTTAAGACTTTTGATGAAACCAACCTCATTTATGAATGCTTGCCAACTGGGACCATGTGAAATGTTACAGTATAAAGATTACAGACATCATAACCTACCTTGCATGTGCAAATGCTGTAGGCTCCCAGAAAAGAAAAACTTTCTTTATGGAAAATTTCACTACTCAGGACATTTTTATTGGTGCACATTAATTATACAGAATGGTGGGTTTCACTATGCCATGTTCATGCATACATAAAAATAATTTCATCAATATCACTCTCCAAGAATAAACAGATGGTCAGACCCTTCTACAGTTAAAAATGTATTTTTTAAAAAATAGATAAAATAAAAAATTCTTCAATTCAAAGGTGAGTTTTGAAGGGAGGTATGGGAGAAAGAGGCTATTCAAGTTCCAAACATGGTAAGAGAATCCACACCACAGAAGACGCTGCATGGCCACAGAGATTATGGACCTGGAAAGAAGACCTAAGGGGCTAGGGCCTTGGGTCCTGGAAGTCACCTGAGGGTGGAGACGTGACCTGGAGAAGAGGGGTGGCTCTACTGGACCACATATAAAGCCATTCGGGCCTCCAAATCTGCCTAGAAAAAAGGATGAAAGGGGAACGAGATAAACCCATGAACAGAAAAACTGACACTTCTCCAGGATCTTTGAATGAAAAAAGAGTTGTCCAGGAGTAATCAAAACCTCCCACCTCAATGTCCCTTGTGAAAAACAATATTCCTTGATGTGGACATTGTAAGCCAAGAAATTAACATTAAAAACTTGCTAGAGAAGATAATGCTAAGTGAAGTTAGCCAATCCCCAAAAAACAAATGCCGAATGTTTTCTTTGATATAAGGAGGCTGATTCATAGTGGGATAGGGAGCGGGAGCGTGGGAAGAATATAGGAACTCTAGATAGGGCAGAGAGGTGGGAGGAGAAGGGAGGGGGCATGGGGTTATTAATGATGGTGGAATGTGATGATCATTATTATCCAAAGTACAGGTATGAAGACACGAATTGGTGTGAATATACTGTGTATATAACCAGAGATAATAATATGTGTAATAAGAATTGTAGGGCTGGGGTTGTGGCTCAGTAGTTAAGTGCCACTGGGTTCAATCCCTGATACCAAAAAAAAAAAAAAAAAAAACACTCTGAACCACATGAGGGAAAATTGAAAACTGCACAGTATGCAGAATTGCAGGTTAAAAAGTCAACAAAACCCTGTCCCCTGCTGCATAAATGTCCATCGTAAAATAAAGTGAAAGGCTTAAAGTTGATCTGAAACTTTAGTTTTCACACTTTACTTCTTTAACTGACCTGATTAACTGTCCTGATACCTTTAGTAAGAGGACTTCTTCCACAGAAGATTAATAGCTAATAATAGCTAAGAATTCCAAATGCTTACATTATGCCCGGCACAGTTCTCAGTGTTTCCTGGTACTAACCCATTTAATCTTTGCTGTAACCCTATAAGGCAGGAACCATCATCTGCATATTATCTCTGAGCCTCAGAGACTGAGTAACTTGCAATGGTCCTACTGCTAGGGACATGATGAGAATACTAACCTAGGTAAAACAACACAGTTTCAATCAAAATTGCACATTTTCTAATATATCAAATTAGATCTAAAACTCACACAGATGAAAAGACCAAGTATTTTCAAAAATGATTTTGGAAAAGACTTGTTTTTTTATATATTTGTGATAATTGTAACTTGCAATCCCGGCAGAGGGGTAGATAAATTGGACAATGTCAGAAAACAGAGCACACAGATTTACCCTACAAAGAAATTTAGATAGAACAGGGAAGGCATTAAAAATCAGTGTTGAAAAGATAAACCTTTTAGTAAGTGAAATTTGCATAATGGTTGATCCTTATGGCAACATAAATATCTAGCTCACTCCCATGCATGCACACATACCCACTATTAATTCTGTGTTCAAAACACAACCTCAAAACCTTTAAATCGGGGTAGGAAAACTACAGCTTACTAGCTAAATCTGCCCCTGACCTGATTTTGTAAATAAAGTTTTAATAGAACAAAGTCACATCCAATAATTTATTCAGTGTCTATATCTGCTTTCCCACAGTTAGAGTTGTGCATAGATAGTGGATAGCAAAACAGGCAAGCAGTTAGGGCAATAGCCCCATAAAGCCTTCTCTAAATATAAAGGCCACACCATGAGATTAACCTATCAAAACATTCCAGAGCCCTTTGTCCCAGAGCAGAAGCTGGGGTGGGGGTGGGGATTGCAGGGGAGAGGAATACAGGCTGCAGACTCCAGGGCTAAAAGGGCACAGTCAGTCATAAGGATGTGGACCAATCACCGTGGCATTTTTCCTACACCTGATTAGCACAGATCTCAATCAATGCTCCCCCCAGTAGCTCTATAAGCCCTACCCTTAGGTGGCAACCTGCTCGAAGGCCCCCTTTTGCCCAGCAAGAGCTTTGCTTCTTTTCTCCCCACTTGGATAAATCTCACTCTTTTACACTCGCTCTTCATTGTCTGTGGATGTCATTCTTTGAATGAGTCAAGAACCTGGAAAGAAGTCACTGGCAGGTGGCTGGAGTCTGCCACAACACTACAGAGTTGCAATCCAGCCAAATCTGGCTTCCCACTGCTGAAGAACCCAGTCCTGCCAGCTGAGGGGGGCCCTCTAAAGCTGGGGGCACCCCTTGATGTGAGGCAAAGGAACCCTGCTGACAACTACACCAGTAGAAGCAAGAATCTAATTTCATCTCTAAATCCGGTTTCAGTTGCAACACAGAAGGTGTGGCCTGAAATATAGCCATGCAATGCATAATGGTGTTTTGGCCAACAACAGACCACGTATACCACAGTGGTCCATGCATTCTTCCAGCTAGACCAGGCGTGCAGCACTGAAGAAGAGGCAAGAAAAGAGAAAGCTGCAGGAGAGGGAAAACAAGAAGCCCCAAGAAAATTCACAGTGAAGGGTTTCCCAGAAGCTTCTGCAGACCTCAACAAGCTCCTTTAAAGGTTTGAAAACACGAGCCCCAGCCCTGAAGGTTTTCATTCATAGAAATGTTCATGGTGCATTTTATCTGCCTGTGAGCAAATCTAGGCTGAAGAAAAGAAACGAGACAAGCACATCACCACACACCTGTTCCTGAAGAGACACCTCCTCCCGGAGAACCTTAGGTAGGGCCCCTTAGTGGGGATCCCAGGAGTGGCCTCGTTGTCACAGAATAGGATGTCTCCATGCATGTCACTGCCCTGAAAACCTCCCACTGGGATAGGGTGCCGAGGTGGAGGACAGAGGTGTGGACACCTGGCTCTAGGTGTGGGTCTAGGCTAATGTGTCCATGTCTTAGTTTTTAACAAAAAAGTTTAAAAAGTAAAGAAATTAAAATATGGAATAGGATATAAAGAAAGAAAACACTTTTGTAAATATTGTTTGTGTTTCAATTAAGTGTTATAAAACAGCCAAAAGTGGTTTAAGTTTATACAGTAAGCTAAGGTTACTCTATTATTAAAGAAAAAAAGATATATCTTTACCAGTTTAGTGTAGCCTGAGGGTACAGTGTTTGTAAAGTCTGAGGTGGTGCCCAGCGATGTCCTGGGCCGGCACCTTCCCTCCCACTCACTCGACAGCCCCATCCAGGTAGGTGCCCTACATGGGGCTACCATTTTTCATCTTTTATACCGAGTCTTTATTGTACCTTAAGTGTTTAGATATGTTTAGATACACGGATACATATCACTGTGTGACAGGCTGCTCCACATAGCCTCAGCTTGTAGCAGGCCATGCCCTCTACACCCTAAGGTGTCAGTACAATGACTAAATCGCCTGACACATCCTCGTTGTTAAGGGACGTGTTACTACACGCAGTCTCTGGTCCTTGGTACATAATTTTCTGATTCTGGCTTTACATAAAATACAGGAAAATATTTTTATGACATCAAGATAGGAAAGAATATCTTAAACAAGACAGAAGAGAAGGTGAATATATTAAGCTGCATGAAAATTTAAATGAATGAGCTAGATCCATGTGTGGAAACCACAAACTACAGAAACATGGTAGCAAGAGGGAAAAAGCGAGATGGGGAAGGATTGTACATTTGTACCTGTTGTAAAAGGACAAAATGCAGAAAACTTATATGCCAACTCAGAATACCAATTGTATCTGGGTAGAGAGGGTAGAAAATGAGATTTGGGAGGAGAAGAGAGGTTTGGAGGTAGGGGTGATGGTTGTCCATTTTACTGGATGTCATATTTAAAAAAAAATCTGAAGCCAATATGTCAAAGTGATACTTATCGAATCTCAGTGGCAGAGGCTGATTATGTTCCTCTTTGTTCTTTTCTGAATGTTTGAAATAAGTAGTTGCTACAGAGGCCTTGTCAACCCAAAGCTGAAAATATTAACTATATGCCCCCCTTATAGAAAAAGTTTACTGACCCCTGCCTGCATGAGGCCCTGAGAATGGGCAGCGTCTCTTGCCCCGAAAGTGCTGGTTCAGGGGCACGATGACAAACACCCAGTCGTGTCAACACCGTCACACACGTGCCTTGCATGGATCAGCTGGTGCAGGAAAGGCAAGGGCAACTTCCTTGCTTGGATTATACAGTCTACTTTTTATAGCTTCAATAAGTAGGGCTAAATAATCATGGAGCTCCCTCAGTGAGACAGGAGTAATGTCTAGAAATATTTTTACTATCTTATTCCCAAGAATTGTATCACTGATTCAACTCATTGGTTAGAAGTGTTCAGAATATGAATTTTATCATGCAAAAAAAATTCATAAGAAAAACCAATCCATCCTGGAAAAAAACTGTAAAACAACTTGAAATAACTGCATAATCTTTAGATGATTATTTCAGTATTGCTTGTGCCTTCAGTTATAAGTGAATATGAAAACTGCCCTGCTACCATTTGTTTTGATGATGGAAAATTCTCAGACTCTAGAATGAGGCACACCCCTTAAACCCAAGTTCAAGTTCTAAGAATAAACACCAAGGATGGGTGCCCTTTGTCACTGAAGAATGTGAATGACCCAGAAAAGGCAGCATTCCTGGTCACTATGTCATGCTGCAAAAATCAAAGGAAGCCTCTAAAGAGCCTCGAGGTCAAAGACACAGAAGAGGAGAGCAGTCTGCTGGAGAAGATGCATTCACTTAAAACGCGGTTCCGAAAGACACCGTCTCCAAGTTCAAAACCGTGTCTGCATCCAGACAGACACTTCTGCTGTTATACTTTCCAGGGGGATCTCTGAGGATTGGCTCAGGTCCTGGGGAACAGCACAAGAGTATCTGCATTTGTCCCATCTGGCAAGGCTCAGAAGTGTACCGTTCCCTGACAGCTTGCTGGAAGACCACCAGCAACTCACCAGAGCTGGATTACAGACTAAGGTCTCTTCACAAGGCTTGGGCACCTTGAGTGACCCTGAGTACAGCTTCAACATCTATCAAATGACAACGGCAACTTATGTTCCCAAGCTGGATGCCGAAGTGTCATATGGCACCATGCTGGAGGTACTGGGGCACCGTGGATTACATCATTTTTACATTTCCAAGAGAAACACAAGATCTACAACTTCTGTCCAATAGCACACAAACTACTAGCTGGAGATAGTTCATGGTTACAATATTAGTGACCATTGTCATCTTTTGGTGGTGTCATATCTTACCAAAGCTGGGTTTACAGCAACTGCCATGATAAAAAAGCAAATTGTCCACAACAATCAATGTGAAACAGGAGAAACAGTGATCTATCCAGAAGCTATTCAGCAGGAAATTGAGGCTACTAATTGAAACAAAGGTATCTTTTTTTCTTGCAATTTTGCATTTTATTTTCAAATAGCTACAAAGTTGTCTGGATTTAAGTTGTTGGATATAACTACTTAATAGATAAAATCATTGGTAACACCTTCCCGCCTTAAACACATTAAAATCACTGTGAACCAAGAAAGTTAGGGAACCTCTGGCTTGGAACACATTGGTTCTTGTGAGGCAATACATCTAACATTTCTCATTGGGCCCAGACTGTAGCTCAGTGGTACACCTCTTGCCTAGCATGGCAAGCCCTGGGTTCTATCCCAAGTACGGCACCAATTTTTTTTTCTTTTTCTTCATAAAGTGTCTGATTTTCTAAATAACTTCCATAAAAATATAAATTTCCAAAGTTCTGAAATTTTAGAAATCTCAACAATCTGGAACCTCAGCTGTCCATCAGTCTTCATCTTTTGAGAGAAAGAGCTGAAATTTCAGAAGACCCCTAGGCGACCCACAGAGGAAGTGACAGAAATCAAGTGAGTTGGCAACACCCGCCATTGGTACAGCCCATGAACGTCCTCACCACCTCTCTCTGAAGCTTCACCCCACTTTATGGAGAAGGAAACCAAGGTCCTAAGAGGGTACATGAGTGCTTGGGCTCAGCTCATGACAGAGCAGAAGTCAAACCAGTCTCCTGAGCCCTTTTCTACCAACTCTTTCCCAAGACGTTCTCACAGGAAACCATCAATAACACAGCGGAAGTTACTCCGTCTACACAACCACTCCTCCTGGCCCCTTTGAAGGCTTCTTCTTTAACACACAGGTAAGGAGGATGAAGCCTGCTGTGCTTTGAATGTGTCCCCAGAGTTCATGTGTTAGGAAGAGTCCCCAGTGTACAACGACAAAGGGTGGGACCTTTAAGACGTGATTAGGCCCCCAGGGCCCCTTTCCTGGAGGATGGAGTGATGCCACTGTTGGAGGGGTGGCCTGTGGCAGGCGTGAGCTCCTGGTACAAGAATGCCTTCAGCCCCTTCCCCCTTTCTCACACATGGCCTTTTGACCTTCTGCCTTCCACCATGCAGCAAGAAGGCCCTCCCCAGCACCTTGATGTTGGACTTCTTGGCTGCTAGAACCTCGAGAGGTAAATTTCTGCTGTTTGCAGACCACGCTGTCTAAGGTGTTCTGTCATGGCAGCGCCAACGGACCAACACAAAGCCTTTGCATGAGTAGCCTGTCTGTCCCTTTCTGATGAGTTGCCATTCTTGGGTTTTGGCAGCTCCCCAGTCACGATGTGGATTGGCCCGGTGTGTTCCCTGCAAACTGAAGACAACTGCCCTCTGGAGCCTTGTACAACTAGGATGCAGTCCCAGCACAGCCAGAGAGCACCTCTTAGTCCTTGAGGAGTTACAATAACTTCTCAACTCCTTGGTTTCACCACGTGTGCAAAGGGGCTATCACTTTCTTTAAGAGATTGCTGAGGATGCCCAGAGAGAAGCTGGACTCAGATGTGGAATGCTGGCTGGTGAGTGGGGGGCCCCAGTTGCTCAGATACACATCACCCAATCAGATTAGAAGGACTTAAACTGTCCGTGATGAGGGGATCTGATGTCATTGGCATCAGGGATGCACTGGGGGACCCCAACAGAAGCCCGTCTGCTGAAAGGAAGAGAATGTCCCAGGAAGAGATCTGCATTAAAGAAAGAAGGTGTGTGGTGGGACCACGGCCAGCAAGGGCGCCTCAGTCAAGGGTTCAAAGCACGGGATAATACTGCACGTGGGTTGACCCAGCTGTCAGGAGTAACGTCCACTGTGGGAGCTGTCCCTCTGAAGGTCAAAGGCCTGAGGCCCTAGCAGTCCAGCTGGGGACACAAAGCAGACTGCAATGTGGCAGGTGCATGCTCTCCTGCCCCTTGCCAGGTGGCCCGGAGACGGGGTTGCTAAGCTACTCGTCCTGGGTTCTGTTTTGACCAGTATTAGTCACGATGAGCTCTAAGCCAGTTACCTTTGGTCCTTGCCCCTAGACCTTGTGAATAATTCTATGAAAGTCCCTGGTCATTTATTTTCACTGTCATATCTAGGCACATACGGAAGAAGAACTGAATGAACTAATAAGATATCTTGAAGTGCCCCAAACTAAATTACTATGTATCATAAAGCAAGAACTGAACTCAAATATTCAAAATTATTTTAGTCCAAATTATGTGTTTTCATATTCAAGGCAAATGTCTGAGTGATTTGCTAAAATAAAACAATGGCTTAACTCTATTTAAAATCCAATTCCATTTGTATCTTCGTTAAGAAATTTGCATTGCAAAACATCTGACATGAGATATGTTATCAGTATATTGTCTCTCTCTTCAGGGAATATTTTGAGCAAACAGAGCTACTGCAAATCTAATTTTGCTGAATACAAAATAGATTAATAGCCAGTTCATTCTATAAATATAGCTTCTAAAAACAGAAGTTTTGCTGGTAAAGAAAAGAAATAAAATCCAAACAGCATTACCAATTATACCACAGCACTTGTAGTAGAATGGCAATCAGCGGCTGCAATTGTAAAAAGCAAAATCAAGCACTTGAGTATCAAGCACAAACTGCAGAATTCACCTGAATTACAGTCACATCAAACCCAGTTTATGAACTTTGACACATTCAGTGTGGTAGGTAGAAAACAAACTCAGTGCTAGAAATTCCCACGTCCCCTGTAGCAGGGCTCTAATCTTACAAACATTATTTTGGAATCTAAAAATAACTCTAGAAGGCAAATTTCACCAACTCCACCCTCGAAGTGGGAAGCTGAATATGCAAAGAAGCTCACACGGGCCACACACATACCGCCAAGTGGCATGGAGCGCAATCAAGCCAGGTTGCTTTGGCTGTCCTCTGCCTTTCCAGAAACCTAGTGCTACTGAGCCCCTGCGTGGCAGAGCTTGGGTTTTGGTTTTTTCCTACCAGAAGGACACACTGGACAACAAGTGGCCCACTGAAAGTCATCAGTGTCCACCTCAGCTACTTCACAACTGCTGGGTTTGAAACCCCTAACTACAGAGTTAACTGAAGGAGATTATGGCACAGATGAAGCAAGTTCAAGAGCAAAGTTTAAATGACTTTAAGTTCAGTACTGTGAGTAATTTGAGATGTGCATCGGAAGGAAAGTATCTAGAAATTCAAGATCCATCAGAAAAAGAAAAAAAAAAAAACATAAAACACAACTGGATGGAACACCAGGGTTTCTCAAGCTGCTGGACTCAAAAGTCCCCTCTAGAACAGGAGAGCAGCAATTTCCTGCACCAGGGAGGTAGCTCTGAGTCCCAGAGACCTGTAACCCAGAGACTTGGTTACAGTCTTTCTGAAGTAGACCAGGGTTGTGTCCAGGCTACAGCACAAGGCAAAGGCCAGCAAGGGCTCTGAATTTCAGTTTCCTCAAATAAAAAGCAAAGGATGGATGGGGTAGCGCTCAGTGGTACAGCACTTGCCTACCAGGACCCACGTTCAATCCATAGTACTAGGGGGGGAAAAACTAATTTAACTTAAACAAAGAAGCAGAAACAAAAGATAACCTCCCACTTTACTCTGTTCATGGATGCTTGTTGAAATCAAATGTACATGCAATATTATCACTAGTAAAATGGAATTAAAATTTAGCTCTTCCATTAGTTGTTTTTGTGAGATTTTCATGAACGTGTGTTGGGGAATTTTCTGGACCCTTCAAGTCATGTTAAATAGTCATGGTGACAGCAGACATTAGGGTATGGTTTCTGGTTTCATTTGAAATGGTTTAAATTTTGACTAGAAAAATGTGTGGTTGACTTTTGATAAAAACATCTTTGTTATACATAAAGTTTCCTTTCTGTATTTATTTAAAATTTACATCCTCCATCTGTAATATATTAGATATGGGAAATAGATTTTTTTTAGCATCATTTGACATAATTTGTTTATTTTAATGTGGTGACTCATACTACTCTCAACATGAAGATATTTACAATTCTTAATTGTTAAAAATGACACAAAAATTTCATGAAAATATCATGAAATATAATCATTCCCTGGTAATATTTATTTCCCTACTATCTCCATGCCTATTCAAAATAACCTTTGGACATTTTATTAAAAAATAGCATTGAAAAAAAAAAGAAATCAAATGTACAGTGCAATGTGATCCTAAATGATTACCATGAAGTTGTATTTACCTTACATTACCCAAGATAATGTCACTTGAGGTAAGACTTTATTTATTTATTTTTATTAAATTATTTATTTATTCTAATTTGTTATACATGGTGGCAGAATGCAATTCATCTCATTTTACACATATAGAGCACAATTTTTCAAGTCACTGATTATACACAAACATTTTCACACCATTCGTGAGATGTAAGACTTTATTTACTAATATTAGCAGTAACGGGGATGACCCAAAGCTCATCCTTGAGTGCTAAAGAGAAATCTACCACAATGCCAAAGTCAAGGGCAGGACAGCCAGCAACACGTCCTCACTACCCGCACTGCAGTGCATTTTCCAAACTGCCCAATGGAAGAGATGTCCCAAGGGTTTAGAATTGCTCTAGAGGACAAAGGGTAGCATTTACTCCATGGTCATCCTTTCACTATGATACTGGTAGCCAAAAAAAAAAAAAAAAAAACTCTCTTTAAATTTGCTGCAATGTAAGTAGCCATGGGAGAGAGAGTAAGGTAGGTAGGATGAGGTTAAGAATTTGATTTTACAAGGATTCAATTCCATAGGTGAACAGGGAGATTCCAAGGTCAGCATAGTGCTGGTATATTTTATTGAATGTGGAAAAACGAAGGAACCCCTTTTACTGGAAAACAAGTTATACAGATAACCAATGTGGACCTAAATTGAAATGGTCAACTCAACAGATTTTTTTTTCAATGTATTTAAGATGACAAGAGGAATAATAGGCAAATTAATAAAATGTTTCACTGCTGTTAGCTGGCTGCTCATGAGGTGACCTTATTCCATGAAGGTTCTCTTGAGCTCGCCGACAAATGTTACTACTGTGGACCACCACGAGGCCCATGGGCCACCATGACATGTGATGTTCATCCTTCCCACATCTTCTCCTCCTTCAACCCACTTTGAAAACTTGGTTCTATGGTACCATGGTGACTCTTGGCTTTATTTTTCTCACTTGCCAGTTCTGGAATAAACCCAAATAGGCCGTGATTCTCTGAGTGGGACTTGCTCATGCTGTGGTCACCTCAGACCTAAGGCAATGGCAACAGGAACAGATCCCAAACAGTCTGCATTTTCAACCAACTCACAGGTGTCCCCAAGAATACACCCATGGACAACCAAGAAACACTGCTGTGGAAGGAAGGACATTAGTCAAGGAATTAGTAGAACAGTGGCAATCTGTATCCACTTGGGGGGGGGGGGCGCTGTCCCCTCTCTGGGCATTGCGGATACAATGAGGGAGCCACCTAGAATATAGAGGTCTAGGGCCCCTGGAAGTCCTGCTCTTTATAATGTTATCAGTCTCTGATACCCTGGGATGGTGCTGGGCAAAAGCTTAAAACAAGCTGGGTGAGCCTTCCTAGCGTGTCTCAAGTCACCGCGCTCCCCTAGAGAACAGCCTGTCCTGGTCTCGAGCTGAGCCTGCTGGCACCATGATGTGCATGGGAGGATCTGGTACAGGTTGCCCAGCTGTGCTGAGACAACCTGACCAGAAAAGTCCTGACACGCTAATGAGTACATCTTCACAGGGAGTAAAAAGAGGAAAAGTAGGAATTTCAATCTTGCATTAGTTTCAAATTTTGAAAATAAATTCAATAAATAGGAAATCCTTCATCTCACTTTGAAATCCTTCAAAGCTCAACGAAGAAGAATCAAGATGGACAGAAATGGTCCATAAAAGGAAGGACGAAAAGGAGGGAGGGAGAAACAACCTCCCTTTTTTGATTCTACAACAACAAATTTGCATTCTAGCACAGAGGTTATGACACAGTAATCGTTTTCAGTATTTAGATCCAATTTATTCAAATAATTGCAACCTAATTATATGGAGCTATTTTAAATACTGATTTACTTTCATTTAATTTAAATGCTTGTCACCTGTGACTATTATTCCAAATAAGCTCCTCACAATTTAGACAATGGGAAATTAATTATAATTTTTAAATTAGCTTTGCTTAGATATAACTGTTCTTAACAACTCACAACCTTCCCAAAAATGCTGTTAAAGAGGCCCATCAAACACGTTCACTGCGACCTTTGTGTCCTTCTGGAGGGAACATCAAAGAATTTACATTTTGTTAATATTTAAGTCATTTATTTCTATATATCATAAACAAACCAGAGCAAGAGAGTGTGAGTGTGTGTTGTAAGCATGAAGAGGGTCTCAGATCAGAAATCCAGTCTGCCGTCCTCAGATCTTACAAAAGTCATGTGACAAAAATACAAGCACAATACAGGCATGAAAATATCTTTTATTGTTTTTTTTAAATATGGGATTCCAGACTGGGTTTGATAATTCTCAATTGAAACTTTGCTATCTTCATGAAAACCTATTTCCAAAGACCCTTCACTATGCATATATTTATAATAGTAATGAAAGAACAAATTGGCCATAAACAAAGACTCGACACTACTCCTGGCTACAAGTGTGGTATACTTTAAAAAACTATATCCTTCAGCATCTTTGGAGAAAATGTAATATGAAATGGGATTTATTAATAATTCTACATGGACTATTAGAAATTAGCAAGGCTGCCTGTCACATTCTAATCATTAGGGGGCTCTCATGCCAATTATAGCAAAGCTACCCGACACCCTGCCCCTGCTGGTTTTGCATGTGTCAAGTTAACCTGGTTCAAAAGAATAGAACCAGATTTTCAACAAGAGGTGACCCAGGACAGTCATGTGTTCCAATCTTGGTCATTTTTTTCTAGCTATAGGATACCAGGCAAGTTTCCCATCTCTCTAAAGCTTAAATTTTCGATGATCCCGCAACTGAACTCCTCGGGTGGTTTGGGGGTTGCAGAAGGAAGTCTCCATGGTCCTGAGCAAACACCAGAGCCTCCACCAACGCGCACCTTTCCATGAATTCTCAGGACACCTGGATTCCACAGCAACGAGTTTCCAGATTACTGTCTCCTCCTGGGGGTCACTCTCTGCCTGGACTGCTTGCTATTCCAAACTCACCTTTATTTTTAAACAAGGAAAAGCTTTGGGAGATCAAGTAATTAACTGTTTGTTTATTATTAAGAAGTGGAGAGGAAGAGAAAAATCTCCAGGGTGAAGCTTCTTCACACTAGAGGAAGCAGATGGATGGAGCCAATGTGGAATTCACTGGGACATTTTTCAGAACCCCAGCCATGCCGATGGGCACCCTGACAGCCTACAGCTGCTGCAGAACAGGGTCACCTGCACCTCCAGGGCCCAAATGGGGTCTGAGAAGGACACTTCTCCCAAGGGACACCATGGCTAAAAATAGTAAGAGAAAAGAAATGAAACCAAAAAAGCAATTAAGGAACTGTCAACAGGAAGGGATGAGCAAAACCAGCCATCCACCTTATCATTTAATATTTTTTCATCTGTCATTTTTGGCTCAAATTACTTTCGTATCACTATGGGTATCACCACAATCCACATTGGCCTCAGAGCCGACACCCACCTTGTTCCAGCCAATTAAATGTCATCCACTGAGCATCACTTTCAAAAGGGTTCCTGTCGACCACCTTCCTGTGTGTGATGATGGGAGCCAAAGAGTCAGGCAGAAGCCCTCCAAGCAGTGGCAGGTGTTGGTCCTTTCCACAGACACACACCCTTCTCTTTTGCTTTCCTAACAGAGATCCTGTAAATTTCTTGGAGAACCACCGACCCCAACTATAAGGTATCAGTGCTTCCAAAGACAAAAATCCAATTTTAAAAAAACTAACACAAGGTTGTAGGTGCTTCCAAAGATAAAAATCCTTAATGACCATGTGACTAAGTGTTTTTAGTAAGCATTTTAATATGGCAAAAGTGATAAATAAGGGTATGACCATGCCTGGCATCAGAAATTATTGCAATAATTTTCTAATCTGTCTCCCCAGTTAACCTTTACCCATTTCCCTTGCTCTGAGTGTCCACAGGCTTCTCATTGACACCAGGTGAAGTCACTGAGCCCCGGGAGTCTAGTCCCTGGTCGCCTCTCCAACCACACCTGCTCCCACACGCCCTGCATTCTAGGACAACCCCCAGCAGGACTCGCATGCACCACCTGGGTGCTCGCAGTTTTCCTTACTCCTTGCCTCTTTTCTGTGTCTCCTACCTGGAACTATGGACCTCTAGAGGCCACAAGGCCTCCAAGTTATCTGAAGAGTCCACTGAAACTGTCTGCAAACATCTATGCCTCTTTACATATATGAGCCTTTTTCCAGGAAAAGGGCCCATAATTCTCCTGAGATTTTCAAAGAGCTTGACCAGGTTGAATTTTCCCTGAGCTGTGCCCTCTGGGAAACTGGCACTTGTGAAGTCCCCGTCCAGTGTGTTCCAGGAAACAATTAACTGCAAAGATTCCCCTTCCCCGGATGACCTGGATAAGACTCACGATGACCTCGTTTATCTCTGACGAGGCTGAACACAGACCCTCCACATTCCCAACCTTCATCCCATGAATGACCAGTGGGTTTGTTTGTCCCTGCTGGCCAATCTGGACAAAATAACTGTGGAGGTGATTGAATAAACTTGGGTCCATCTTTTCTCAGCTACAGCCTGTGAACTCAGATCCACCCTCAGCCTGAGCCCACCCTGGAATGCAGAGCAACGTCCTTCGGAGCCCCCAAGAATCATGAGTAGAATTGGGTCCCCCCAAAAGGACATGTGGAAATCATAACCCTCAGCGCCTCAGAAAGTGACCTCACTTGGAACAAGGGTCATAGCAGCTATAATCACATAAGATGAGGTCATACTAGGTGGGTCCTGGTCCACTGTGACTGGAATCCTTACAAGAAGAGCAGAGACAGAGACACATGGCGAGAAGGTGGCCCCGAGAAGGTGGGGGCACAGACCGGGGTGATGCACATACCAGCCAGGGACCGCCAAGGGTTGCCAGCAGCACCACACTGGGAGGCAGCGTGAAACAGATTAGCTCTCAGAGCCTCCAAAGGAAGCAATCTTGCTGACACCATTTAGGCTTCTGGCCTCCAAAAGGGTGAGAGGATAAATGTCTGTGGTTTGAGCGTCCAGTCTGTGGCACTTGGGACAGCAGCCTCAGGAAACTACTGAAGTGCAGAAAAACAGCTGCCCTCTGCCCGACTGCCAGCTCACATTCCCCTTCGTACTCCCCAAACCCAGTCCTTTCTGGACTCGTTTAATTTTCCCTACTAAATAAACTTCCTTTCTGCCCGACTCTGAAGTCAGATGCAGATCTTATGCTGGGAGCATACTCCACCCACACCCAGGTTGGCTTGTTTGGCCCTTATTTTCAGATGTTTATGTGGTGATCCTGAAGTCCCTAAATGGTCAAGAACCAGTGCTCCTTGTGAACTGTCTTTACCCTCCCTCCTGCACCTCGTTGCAGCCATCCTCCAAGGCCACTGCCCCACAAACCCTTGCCTGCCCCTCTCCCACCAGCAGAGAGGGACTTTCCCAAGTCTACCTTTGGCCCAGGATAATATTAAGGAATTAGCCAATGAGTTCCCCACCCCCAAACCATGTACTTCAGGATCCCACCCCCAGCCCAGACAGCTGAGCAGAAGCCCCTTGCCCTTGGGGGAAGGCAGCTGCTGGGAGCCAGAGAAGGGAGGCAATAAATCATGGCATTAGCATTTCCAGTAGGGAAGACGGCAGAAAACACTGGATCAAGTCCTCTGACATTTCTCTACCTAAGATTGCAGAAAGTCCCCGGGGGGGGGGGGCTGATGGATAGCTAATGGCCACAGTGAGACTTCAGGAAGACACGAAGGTTCTGGGTTGGAATGGATTTTAAGACATTTAAACGATGGAAGATTTTAAAGGTGTTGAAATCCACCCCCCCGACGGTCCCAGCTGCTTCGCAAGCGTTCTTCAGACAGCGTTTGAAAGGTCTCTGGGGCTGGAAGAGTGTGTTGCAGAAGGCCAAGGTCAGCTAGTTGATCCTGAGCATCTGCCGAGGAGGTAGGAAAATGACGTACTAGAGAAGGAGGGAGAATGTAACAAGAGGCGCCCACAGGAACAGGCAGGAGGAAAGCAGAGTGACGGGGCACAGAGATTCCTGGTCCTACGGGCACAGCTCAGATCATTCGTTAATGGACAGTAAAAATTCTGCAGCAAGAGACTACTAGAAAAATAGCACAGGAACCTAAGTCATTTCTCTCTTCCAAACATTCTACCCTTACTTTCTGCTTTGCACTAGGAAAAAAAAATATCAAAAAGCAAGTCTCTGGACTCTTGTAATAAACTTTAAAATAGTTAAGCAATGGCTTTAAGAGACTTTCCAAACCCTTTTTACAACCAAAAACCCACTAATATCTTCCTATACCTCTGTCAAATTATTAGAGCGTAAGTTAGTGCCCGTCTTAAATATAGTAGCGTGTCCTGGTTTCAACAGGATCAGGTATGTTTGCCTGCATGCGGTCAGCAGTTTCCACCAGTTACTAAAATAACCTGAAATCGTTTTCTCTCTGCATTTTTTAGGCTGTGACATTCAGCCTTGCTTCCAGGCAGTCTTGACAGAGCCAGAGCTGAGCTCCATAACACCTTTGTATTTGTGTGCATTTCTGGAGGCTCCACCAAATTATCATTTCAAATCATTCCCCTTAATTTCCCTCTTGCTGAGGTTGGCCCAGGTGTACTCTGGGACTCCGATTTCCATCACTTCTTTTTGAGCCAGCTGCCTCAGATTTCCAATATGTAAGCAAATCTGCAAAAGTCCCCTCTATGTGAGTGTGAGGAATCTACTATTATTTCATTTTATTATACTGAGGATAAACAAGGTTTATAGCATGAAGGCATTTCTTTGAAATGGATGCCTAAAGCCTGCAGCTAAAGAGAAATTGCAGCCAAACCCAAGAAAATCATACAGAGCAAATTCATAAAAACTTACTTCCTCAGCGTCTTCTCTTGTATTTTGTTTTCATGGGAAAAATCAATTAGGGATGTGGGTGGGAAGGGGGCGTACAAACAGAGTGTGGAGTACTGAATTCATGGCTGAGATCAGCTCAGTCTCCCCACGCATCCCTCTGTCCATCTAACGTCATGTTTTCTCTGCTGACACTCTGCCTCCCTTGATGGCCCCATCCCCTCCTGGACAACAGCTCCCCCATGGAGGTAGCCTCTTCCACAGCTCAGGTCATGGCCAGAATGGAGCATGGAAGCCATTGCCACAGGGTTTGTCAAAGGCAGAAGATAAAGGAGATAGAGGGGAGGGGCTCAGGAGCCAGAGGAAAAGTCCACCTGGTGCCTGTGCAGGATTCTAGAACAGACAAAGAGCCTCTGCCCAAAAAGCTAGCAGGTTGCACATCAGCTGTGTTCCCAGCCGGACACAGGATTGACTGAGGAAATAACTCTGAGTTTGAATGAAGAGGAGAACCGATGGGGTCAGCTAGGAAAGTCGGGGGACACAGGTTAAGCAAGGTCTTGAAGCAGGGACCATGAAGCCAACCCAAGAGCAGCAGGACGGTCCAGTTTGGTTGGACTGGAAGGAAGGAGCGGCGATGGTGGTGCAGATGCAAAGCTCACACATCTGGGAAGCGTGGAGGGGCTTGGACCATGCAGCTTCGGTGGAACCAGGAGCTTCCTTCCATTTAATCCAAAGGTCGAGGGGGACTATTGAGTGACAGAGGTCACAATCAGCTCCTCAAACCACGTCATTCAACACCAAAAAGAAATTGATCAGAAGTTCAGGTGTCATTTTTGAGTTATGACAAATATGTATAGATGTTTTAAAAAGCTGGACAAAGCACAAATTCGATCGCTCCTCCATTGCTTATACAGCCATTATTTCAGGCCTTTTCTTAGAACTTTTAAAAAAATTCAAACACATTACCAAAAGCAGTTACAGAGAATCAAGCAATTACAGAGAATCGATGCTCTTCTCATTGTGAGAGCCTCGTGGGGCCCCGGTGGTGGGGAGGTGAGGAGGAGGGAGCGGTGACTAATCCCACATTGGCCTGTTGGGGAAATAACACCAGCTTTCCACGTGGGCAGGGAAATCAGTAAGTCAGGCACCGGTTCGAGGTGTTTGAATCGATTCAGCCTGAAGTCCGAGGGGCTTGTTTCAAGTTGTCTTTTTACTTTTAGTAAATTTTGAGCAATTTGAGCTTTGAAACCTCTTTTGATAACATTTCTCCACGTTCAAAAAGAAGAGATCACGTAGAAGCGCCCCTTTGAAAATAAAAGAAAACAGACCCAATCCAAGTGGCCTTTAGAAACCCTGAGAACATTTGAGAGCCGAAGGGAACTACAGAGATGGTAGAGATGAACCTCATCATCAGTCATGCTGGGAAACTGAGGTCAGGAGACGTTAGATCACTCACCTGAAATTCCAGCACAGGTGACACATTTTACTTTCCACTAAAACACACCAAGGGGCTTATGTTCCTTATTATGCAGATTATTATTCCAGGTACCTCTATTTATACTTATCTTTTCCTTCAAGTTAACCACCATAAAGACTACCCGTGCTAACCTCAGGCAGGGTCCCTGTGTTGTACCCACACAGATGCCTCCTTTGTTCAGTTTTGCACAATAAGCATCTAGAAAGAGATTATTGCAAATGTCTATAATTTATTAACACATCTTACCCTGCATTGCCTAAATTGGTGACAGAAAAGAAAAATAAAATATCACAACAGGTCACCTCAAATCAAGTGGGACTGTCTATCTCACAACTGTAGACACACAGGTTTAAGTTGGCTGAATTTTCCCAAACGGCACAACGGTGGCTTCCATCCTGAAGCTTCTTCTGCAATGTGACTTTGCCACTTTCCCACCAGGAGGTAGAATCTTGTCCTCTTGATCGTGAGCGAGCTCAGACTGCTTTGACAAAGAGAGCAAGTGGAAGTGACATCACACCAGTCCCAGGAAGGAGCTTACCACACGTGCCAGCTCCTGCTTCCTGCCTCCTGAGAGGCAGCCACCATGTTGGAAATGAGACCATCCAGAAAATAGCATGCTGTGAGAGACCTCAGCCATGTGGAGAGGCCCTGAAGCCTGAGACACAAAGAGGGTGTAGGACGTGCCAAGGAGCACCAACCTTAGGATGGAAGATGCCATCTTAGCGGGGGACCAATAGCTCCAGACGACACTGCCTGCACCAGAGACCATCTGCTCAGCAGAGCCCTGCCCAAATCTCCAACCCACAAAACCCTCAGCGAAATAAAATGGTGACTTCAAGCAACTGAGTTCTGAGAATAATCTGTTACACAAAAATAGGCACCTAAAACACAGGAGCACCATAGTAACAAGTCCTGCAGGGAAGGAAGTTTCAACTGATTTTGAACTGCTGAGCCTTTTGTCTAAAAGAGATCTCCATAGAACCCCAAAATAGGAAACAGGGGTGAAAATAGAGCTTCATGACCTCGGGGGGGCAGGGTTGCTGGAGTTCTGGGGGTCCCGCCTTGGAATGCTGTGCCATCCTAGAAGTGATGTTGTGAACGTGTGCGCCTCACCAAGAGGACCAAGAACCGGCACCCAAGAAGCCATCCCTGACCTCGCTTCCCAGGGCAGCCTCTAGTGCAGGTTAGAGGCTCCTAAACTCAGCCTCTACAGCTAGAGAGAGCCTCGTTCTAACGATAGGGAGGAGCTGGAACCCAGGATATCATGTTAGAACATGCCTCTAATCCTAGCAGTTTAGGAGGCTGAAGCAGGAGGATTACAAGTTTAAAGCCAGTCTCAGCAATTTAGTGAGGCCCTAAGCAACTTAGCGAGACTATTAAACTGAAAAATAAAAAGGGCTGGGGTTGTGGCTTGGTGGTTAAGTGTCCCTGGTGCCTCCATTTTTAAAGTTATAAAATGGATGTGATCAGAATAGAAACCCTGCTCATAAAATTGTCACATTTAAATGAGTTAACAACATGATATCAGGGCTCAATAAATGTCAGATCATCATTATTAACTAAAACTTATGACTTTCCAATATTCTAGTAAGGAGGAATTTACAAATGAAACCTCAGCCACATCATAGAGCATCAGCTCTTTTAAGAAACAAAATTATTTGCCTATTATTAGTACTAGCCTTAGGAAAGCTCTTAGGTGGTCACCATACTGAGGCCTCACTGGGCAGAAATGGTTAACAAGAGCTTTCTGTTGTCACCCCATCTGTATCAGCCAAGTTAGCACCTCCAGGGTGCCAGGTCAGGTGAGTCAGACATGGGGCTTCCAGTCATCCCAAACTAAAAGTCTTAGATAAGAAGATCTGGAAAATAGCAAGCTAAAGAAAATGTCTATAGACTATCACCATTTTTTAAAATTCATTTACCCTGCATCATGGCTAGGCTGAGAAGTTCCAGTTTGCAAGGTCCTGGCGAGCATTCTGGTAGAGCAGCTGGCATGCAATGAGGTGGCACTGCCAATGACTGGCTCTCTGTGACCACAGCTATGGGTTCTGCTATCTGGATGGACTGATCTTTAAAGCAACATTTATTGTGGTTCCCCTTGATCACACGTGCTTGACTTGAGCATTTCCAGAAAGGGTGGTTGGCAAGCATCAAACGTGCCATAGAAGGTTATTACATCTGGTAAGGAAAACATTTCAAACTAGGAGAGTGCAGAATCTGGCCTCTTATCAATCTCACTTATGAACACCATCTCTTATCTCTAACCCTTTCCCAGTGTTTATTTTGACCAGATTTGTCCCTCTTCTATTTTAACAGGTGACAACATAAGGCATGTTAAATTTTGGCAGCACTTAATCAGAAATTCAACACGGACTGTGCCAAGACACCTAGGAAGTGTCATAGACTCGCAGAAAATAAAATCCTCTGGCCAGTGCTGAACATGAGTGTTGTGGATTCCTGCCCATCAGCTGATATATATTTGGACAAAGGAATCTTATTGATACACCCTGTTTTCATACCGACAGGGAAATCATTTCAAGCCATTAGTTCCCCTGGAAAAGACCAGGTAATGGATGAACAGGGCTTACCCAGAGGAGAGCACTGGTAGCTACAGAAGCATTCTGACCATTTACTTGCCTCCAGTGCTTCATTGGAGCAGGGGGTATTTTTAGGAGCCACTGTAGGGTACCTGGAAGAACTATTCTGCCCTCAACTCCCCCTGAAAACAAGAAATAATATTTAGATATGGAAAAAAATGTCTAGAAGAAACTGCTCCAAACTGCTGATGGACTTTCTTGGGGAGTCAAATTGGAAGAAAAGAAAATGAGGGACTTCTTCCTTTGTGTATTTCTGCAGAGTAAACATAATGTTTGTAATTAAAAATATACTTCAGGAATTACTGAAACTTTCTGAGCTCTGATTCTTCTCACCTGAAAAAAGACCAGACCATGAACCAAATGGTATAAAGACATTACTTCTGGTTCTTAAATTCTGCACCAAAAATGCTTCCTGAGCAGCCAGTTACCACCACTTTGACTCCACATCTTAGTGAAAGAGCAAAGGAAAAGAAACAGAAGTAAATTACTGAAGCTCTCAGCGCCTCAGTCTCCTCACCAGCAAAATGGAAAGCATAACAGTATCTACCTTGCCGGTTCAACTTAAGAGTTCAGTGAGCTAACAAAAGTGACAGTCACCCAGAACCAAAATGGCTAGTAGGATTATTTTCATTCCTCTTTATTAATTTTGTCAACCAGTAAAATAGTTCCTCCAGTATTTTCCCTAGTCCTACTAAAGTGTACCCTTGCACTTGTTGAGCTAATATAAATTCTGACAGAATATAAAGCTGGTAAGAGTACCTCTGCTATGGTTTGGATATAAGGCATCCCCTGAAAGCTCATGTGTGAGATAATGCAGGAGTGTTCAGAGAGGAAATGATTAGATTATGGAGGTGTAAACTGATCAGAGGATTAATCCACTTGATGGATTAATAATCTGAATGGATCAATGATTAGTAACTGCAGGAGGGTAGGATGTAGGTGGAAGAAGTAGGTCACTGGGGGCGTGCCGTGGGGACTATATTAAAATATTTAACAAGTTATAACATGGTTTACAAATAATCTTGTATCTTTCCTTACAATCTATCACCACTCACATTGTTCCGTATTGTTTTAGAGGGATTGTGCTTGCTAGATGTTACATTCTTCCATGTGGTGATTTTGCATCAGTTGACCTATCGTTCCTCTGATGTCATGCATGTAGTTTTCTCCAAATTTTTCGCGAAGCCATTTTTCAAGCTCTCTCTGCTTCCTGACTGTTATGAACTGAGCAGCTTCTCCTCACCATGCCCTTCTGCCCTCACATTCTCCCTCACCGCCGGCCCAGAGCAATGGAGCTGGCTGGCCATGGACTGAACCTCTGAGACCATGAACCAAAATAAACTTTTCCTCCTCAAAGTTGTTCTCATTGAGTATATTGGCCACAGCAACACAAAGCTCACCAACACAATCTCTTTGCTTAAAACGTTAACACCAAATGCAAGGTATTGAACACAAGATGCTGCTGCTAGCTATAAAAATGAAGAAGCTAAACAGTGCACTGCTTCAACACCAAACAACATAATATTAAAGAAAGAATTCCAACATCCAAGCTGTTCTTAAAACAGTGTTCCTAAAGAAGACTGTAAATTTAAAGTTACTCATGTTTTCTATTAACATATTACAAAACATTGAGTAGGAGACTCTGACACATTCAATCTAAAGCTAAATAAACACTAACTATTATGTAGTGCTTGCATACCAAAAAAACCTAACAGCTCACAAAGCAAATCTTTGTGTGGGAATAGATGGAGCATCTTAAAAACTCAGTTCCACAAACACTTACCAAGGCTCGTCTCCTTTATAAAGCACTAACTAAGACACAAAGACCTATGCTTCCAAATTTAATGTGTGGCTTTAACTCATGTGCAATCAAAGTTAGAGCAGGAATTTTGGGGGGTAGGATGTGGGGTTGCAGCAACTCACCGAACAATGAATTTCAGGTAAAAAGGAGAAGGAAAAGAACATAAAGTCCTAAAAGAATCACAGATGGTGGTCTCAATATGGGAGGACCAATCAGTAAAATAAGAACATCAGCCCAGAGGTTATCCTAAATTTTAACAAATGAATATTTGTGGCACAGTGTTAACATTATTTTTATCTAAAGTACTAAGAAAAATATTAGGCCCAAATACTCAAAGAATCAAAAATTTCACAAATTAAAAGCTCTAAAAGCTTACTAGCAATCAAAAATGTAAATTGGAACAAGATATCCAGTCTCCTTAATAAATTATGAAAAATAAATATTTATTATCATATCAAACATCAGCAACATTTTCAACATTGTCTAGGACATTACAAATCCGTCCAAATCCTTTGGGAAATCTATTAGGCAATAAGCTATCAAGTGGTATAAACTATCTTTAATATGGGAAAAGCTGAAAGTTCAAAGCTTAACAAAAAATAGTTTAGTGATAAGTTTGGAGAAAACTAAATGTATGACATCAGAGAAATGATAGGTCAACTGAGACAAAATCACCACATGGAAGAATATAACATCCAGAAAGCACAATCCCACAACATGGAAACACGTGAGCAGTGATAGGTTGGTTACAGGGAAAGATAAGAGATTTTTTTGTAAACTACGTTAATGACTTGATAACTATTTTAATATTAATAAGGGATAAACAAAAATTATAAGAACTGTGTCAGGGTTATGGATCTTTCTTTCTAAATTTCTTGTAATGGTCTTGTGCCACTTTTGCAGTTTGCAAAAAGAGAATAGATGACATTTTAAGAACTAAACAACTACAAGAATAAATTTTCCTTGAGAAAACTAAACTGAATGCAAAGTATTTAATGCAAAGGATTTAAAATTATATCAGACTTAAAATGAACACAAAATATTAAAGCTGAAACAAAGAGACAAATGTAAAATCTAAAGTCTACAGAAAACAGTAAAGCTCCTTCCACGCCTGGGTAAGAAGATGCCCATCCAGCACCTGTCCCCAAGGGTGGGGCAGGGTGGAGGACAGGCAGCTAAGCCACCTGGCTCCTGCCCTACTGGGTAAGAGCAGCTGCCTCTGACAGAGGTGTGCTCCGCCCTCCAGGACGGCGAGCACCCTCCCTGGGCAAGACTGGACCTTCCCTGAGACTCCTCTCAGGGAACCTCCCTCAGGTCACAGAAGGCCAGGGACACTGTCTTATTCATGCACCTCACAGAAGACCCGAAGCCAAGCACACTGACAACTGCCATCAAAAATGCAAAGCCAGGACATCCATCCAAGTACAAACACCATGTCGACTTTGAGTGTAAGGTACCAATTATAAACGTCACTCCTCAGCAGGCTGTGACTTCGTCCTCTTTAAGGGACAATGACACACAAGCACAGCCTATGGAAAGCATGAACAAAGGCAGAGGAAGGAAGCAGAATATGAAAGTAAATGGAGACCATGATTACAACTTTGTTCAAAAGACCTGAACAAATATAAACAGAGAATAAGTGAAAAATTATAACGGCTGTGTTTGTTATGATTCTTTTCTTTCTTTTTAATTTTTTTCTGCAAACTTTCTCTAAAATAATGTTATGCCCTTCTGTAGGGAAGAAATTGAAAGGTGGGAGATAAAATGTCCCAATAAAATTTACCCGACTTTTATCACACAACTACAGCATTTCTACCTCAATAAATTTGCAGAAATGACTATTCTCAAATATCTAGGTTGTATTCAGGCTAATTTTAAAAGTAGGACCATTTTACTTTTGAATACTAGAAATATGTATCCCAAAAGGAGAAACAGTACATTTATAATATAATTACATACATATGAATTTGGTGAATTTTTTTTCTCTCTAGAAATTATGGTGTATGTAGGGCTCAAAGAGAAACTACTGTTTCTAGAAGAAAACAGATTGACATTTACTGCCATTTCACAGTCTGGGCAGAAATGGGAACTGGGGAATTGCCCATCTTTTCTGCTCTAGTGGCTTCACAATACTGCAGGCCCAAAGGAGTCTGTCGTTGCCATGGCAACCTGGCACAGCATCCACAGTAGGGTGGAGGAGGGGCCTGCCTCCCTGGGCCGCCTGGCACCAGAGGCTGCACATCCCCTTCCCGCACCAGTGCAAACCTTCAAGGCCCAACACGAACCCTCCTTGACTTCTCCATGACTCTCAAGAACAACGGTGACCTCCTGTTTGGGCCACATCTCATAACACAGGATCCTCAGCCGAGTTTCACCTCCAGCTCCAATGCAGCTGGTGGCAATGTCCGTGTTGAAAACAATTCTACACAAAACTAATATTCAACCCATCTGCACAGCTACCAGTTGTTAGCATGGAAAAATACTTCCCTTCTTCCCACAGTGTGGAGCACCCCAGCTCTCCCTGTCCTGCAGCCTGCAGCTGCCCTGGATGCTTGGACTTTCCCCCTGAGAACCTTTCAATCTCTCTTTGCACAAACAATAACAGGTTACTGCCTAGCACAGCGGGGGACCTGGGCCCAAGCCAGGGTCAAGTCTTTTTGCAACCCCAGATGCTAAATGCTTTGAACACAGCTCCTTTCAGTGCAGGAATTAAGATTGGGGATGGGAGGCCCATATTGATTAGCAACATCTCCCAAGAGCATAAAAGGAGGATGAGGGAAGACGGACCCCATGCTGACCTGATCAAAGGTCTACAGCATTTGGTTTGGCACTAAAGTATTGCCACAAGTCCCAGTGTCTCTACTTTTCTCATAGAGAAAAAGAAATTTCTGATTCATAATGTGGTTGGGTGGGGGGCATGGGAGCATTAGATGAACTTTAGATAGAGCAAAGGGGAGGGAGGGGAAGAAGGGGGCATGGGGGTAGGAAAGACTGTGGAATGAGATGGACATCATTACCCTGAGTACACGTATGAAGACACGAATGCTGTGACTCTACTTTGTATACAAGCAAGGACATGAAAAATTTGGGCTCTATATGTATACTATGAATTGAAATGCATTCTGCTGTCATATATAACAAATTAAAAGAAAAGAAACGTAAGGAGGGAGAAGGAAGACAGGGAAGAGGAGAGGAAGACCACCATAGCACAGAAGGGAGAGTTTTCACAGCTGCACTGCACAATCTAGTGGGCCAACTGCCAATTTTTAAGGAACTGGATTGTGACCCATTTACTGACTATTCACAATGCCCATAAGAGCACCACCTCCTTACTTTGTGAAATAACCATATCGATAATGATGCCACCAAAACCAACACTCCGTATAGTCTGCACATGTTGCAGATATTAGCTTCATCCTCAAAATTCTAAGAGTCATTTTATATAAAAATAGTTTTACATGATTTTAATTGACATTTTACAGAGAGAGAAAACTAAGGCACAGAGCACTTCAGTGATTTGTCCACAGTTACCAACACTGAAAGGGAAGAACTCGGATTTGAACCCAGGCTCTCTGGCAGAGGCCATGCACACTGCAATTCCTCCCAGACACTGTTTGCTGGAGCAAACTGTCTACACCAGCATATTGACCATGGCATTTTCCTGGTGGAAAAAAAAAATGGGAACAGCTTCCAGAAAAACTCCTGGAGCTGCACTGAGCACAGTTCTCCCCAGTCCCCCAGAACCCCCTGAGTCATGGTGCCTTGTGCTGCTCGGCCCTGGTCCCAACCAGGCAGGTGTAGACTAGCTAAGTCATAGAGAGACCAGCGTTCCCCTGGCAGAAAGGGGCTCATGTCAGCACCAGGGGATAGACAGAGACAGGATCAGGAGACCAGAAAGGAGAGGAGAGAGAAAGGAGAGGAGAGAACAGGTGGGACAGGTAGGGAAGATGGAGCGAAGTGAATTCGTAGTGTCACAGAACGAGGAGGGACCCAGTGCAAGCCCTGCATTTTCTGACTGGGTCCAAGAGAGGGCTAGGGTTGTCCGATGGTAGGATTAGTAACAAGACCTAATTATTTTCAAGGCAAGACAACTGAAAAGGTAAGAAGAACCAACCTGTTCTCCCAGATCATTTCTTCCTCTTCCTCATCACACAGGCCACTTTCCCCAGCCATCTTGCAGGGATGTGGTCACATGGCTGAGGTGTAGGCTCAGGCACCACCTCCATGCCTGGACACTACACTAACGGCCTCTATTGGCCCTCTGTGCTCTGTCCCCTTCCCACTGTACGGAATGAAACCCCATGGGATCTTGGATAAAGTTGCAGAGTTGGGTTTAACCTGGTCCCTGAGTGACTAAGTGAAGATGACACCCTCCTCCCCAAAAAAGTAAAACAAAATCATCCCTTGGAACCGCCTTGGACTACCACCGCTAAATTAGTGAGAAAATCTCCCTAGTGAGAAGCCATTAGCCAATGTGTTCTCTCCCCCCTAACCCCCTAACAGAGGAAAAGTTTCAGCTCATCTTCCCTGATCTACTCAGTTATGGTTTGAATCCAGAATGTCCCCCCAAAACTCATGTGTTGAAAGCACCATCCCCAAGATAGCAAGTGGTGATGGGATCAGGAGGGCTTTGACCTCATTGGTGGATTAATCCATCAAATGGTAGCTGGATGGACTACTGGAAAGTGGGGCCTCGGTGAAGGAAGTAGGTCACTGGGGCCATTCCCCTGAAGGATTTATCTTGCCTCCTTGCTTTCCTGGTGGCCATGAGCAGAGAACTTTCCTCCACCACATCCTTCCACCATGACATTTCTGTCTTGGAGCTAGTCAACCATGGACTATCCTCTGGAACCATGAGCTAAAATAAATCTTTGTTCCTCTAGGCTATTCTTACCAGGTGTTGTGATCATAGAGACCCAAAGCTGACTAACAGAGAACCGATCCCCTCAAAACACCCAGATATACCCAAATCATTTATTTATAAAATGGTAATACGATGTCTACCCAACTCCATCAGTTCAGAATTGTTGAATTCAGTATTTAAATTTACCAAATACAACACTCCTCCTTTTATTTTGTTCCAATTGCAATTAACTAATTAACCATTCATTCAGTTTGACATTAAACATGCCTTACTCTACACTCATGGGCCACAGTGGTTTCCTGTAGCCAGCTCATGCCAACTTCTCCATTATAAAACTTTCAGGAATTTTGTGAGCTGGTTGATAAATACAGACATTATTAAAAATTTAGTTAAACAAACTTACAATTAAATTATGTTAAAAGCAAATGTAATAAATATTCAAAACCCATCTCTGTCTAAATATTTTATTATACTTTATCTTCTATATTCTTGGTATTATTTACAGCTATTGGATCTGCCTGATGAAAGTTCTAAATAATGGTGTTCTGGGTACACCTATTCCCAGCTCTGCAGTCAGAGGCTCCATCTTGGTAGCTTGAAATCAGCTGCAGTGGGAGAATTTACACCACAGAAATTAGCAGACTACAAACCTTGTTGTTGTCATTTTATGGAGAATCAGTAGTTAAATGTTTACTACTGCTATTAAGGAAAAATCAGGCTTGAATGGCATCCTCTTAATAATTTGGAGTGGATATGGAGATATTTGGCCCCTTTGTTAATATAGAAATAACATTGTGTATTTGTCTTTTTGACTAAATTTAGTTTCTTTCAAAAATCATTAAGTTGCTTTAGGAAAATTATTTAATGTTCTTATTGCCTTGGAAATAATTGGAATAGATGCCACATAAAGCACATTAATGGAAATTTAAACTCATTATCTGTTTTCTACTCAGTGTTACATTTGCTAAGCAGGATTTTCTCTTCTTTAAACTGTGAAAAATCCTTTAACCAAAGCCAACATGGCACAGAGGGAAAATTCGCAGTTTACATGT
Source organism: Marmota monax (assembly GCF_021218885.2). Taxonomy (NCBI): domain Eukaryota; kingdom Metazoa; phylum Chordata; class Mammalia; order Rodentia; family Sciuridae; genus Marmota; species Marmota monax. Next base: position 12,539,263 of record NW_026695238.1, read on the forward strand.
CAATTCTTTCCCAACTGATTTATAAACTCTGGGCAATCCTACCTACAAGGGTAGCAGGATTTTTTTAACATATATTGAAAAAATTGATTCTAAAACTCATGACTTTTAAAAGCCAAACACTTTTGAAAAAGAAAGAAATTAGAGGATTTATAAAAGGTGGTTTCAAAACTGCAGCCTTGTAGAGATTACCTAGAGTAAATGAGACAATATAGTATTGGCCCCCAAACAGACAAACAGATCAGTGGAACAGAATCCAGAAATAGACACCGACATACAGTCAATTGATTTTCAGCAAAGGTGCCAGGGAAGTTTAATAGGGAAAGAACACTCTTTTCAACAAACCATGTGGGGAAAATAGGCGTCCAGACAGAAACCACGTCCCCAGTGCTCAGCTCTCCCTGTCCATCAGAACATCTTGCCAAGCAATGTGCACAAGCTGAAGGACAGAAAGAGAGGCTGGAACGTGCGTCTTTCCCGGGGCCATGAATGCAATCAATCAGAGAGGCAGGGATATTTTCTGTTCTCAGTATTTTAACAGACCAAGTGCAGAACTCATTTACCTACTAAGACCAGCTAAACCTATTGTCAAAATCTAAAATAAAATACTATAACTCTTACTAGTACTTTTTTCACTACCGCTTCATACAGTCATCAAAGACAACTCACAAAAGCATGTTGATAAAACAATTTAATTCAACCCTCCTCACAGATTAAGAAAATAAATTCCAGCACAGTTAGGTCACCACTCCAAAGATCCTGAAGCCTCACGGATGAGTCTTCAGGCTTCTGGATAAAGCCCTGGATTCCAGAGGGTTTCTGAGAGTATCTGGAGCACCTTGACTCAGCTGAAGCAGAGTCAGCTGGGGAATCCCATGAATGTGGCCACCTAGACATGTCTGGAGGTGGGACCAGCTTCCCATTCGGAGCCCAGTCATCGGGTGGTACAAAGACACTGCTCTATGACACCATGTGGGTCTGAAGAAAAGCACTGAGAAATTAGACAAGGCTGGGGAAACCACCTTTGGGAATGATAAAATAGGGCTTATGATAAACACAGATCATTGTAAACCTAAATTAACTTTCCCTCTGACAGTTTTAAACATTTTGAAACATCTTGCTCAAGCACACCATGGTATCCAGTAACAAATAAGAATAAATACTTTATAAAACTAAGGTTTTATAAGGTTTAGAGGTATAAGGTTTTGAGGGTTTACATCTGAAAAGTGGCTAAGACCAAAGCTCAGATAAGACCAGGGTCTCAATCCCAATCCTCACAAAAACTGAGCAGTTGTCTATGTATGAATGGAGCTGGGAGGGAGACGGGCACTGCAGCCACCCGGGACTCCAATCCCATGACTCAGGGCAGTCCTGTGATGGTGTTTCCACACCAGACTCAGGAGTTCACAGACTTGCATATTTGCACCAACTAACCTGAACCACAGACTCTGGCTTCCTCCTTCAAGGGACAGTCCTCTGTTTGAACTGGGATCCTAATTACTAGCATATATTTACAAAAGAGCCCTTGAAGAAAAATCACACTGAGAGAAAGAAATATCTGCAGAAGCCCTTCCCACAACCATCTTAGGATTTCTTTTCACAGCTTAGTGGCACTCTTCCAGCCTACCTCTTAAATTATTTCACCTTCAGGGGGCTATTTCAAAAGATTATAAGACAAACAAAACAAAAACCATCAAAGGCTAATATCCTCACAGGTGTGCTTTTGCAAAGTAAGGTCAACCCAACTCTAACTGTGCTGGGGCAGGTCTCCACCTCCTCGGCTCTGAGCTCTGATTTGCACGTTTCAGGATTATACGACAATGCAATCCTTCCCACTCACAGTCATAGCTGTGTTGAAAGGATTAATATAGAAAGGTGCCAAATTATTTATAGATATATTAATAGTGAGCAAAACATTAGCGTCAGCTGATACATGAGGAGAAAAGTAGCTCAGTACATCCTGTACAAAGCTGTCACAGAAACACCATTTTCTCCACTCAACACTGCATGAAGAATTCACGTATCTGGGGCAAGCGCAACATAGAGTCAAGAAATATTTCAACTCAACTTGGTTTTACTGCACTTTTTCTCAGTCATGGTAAACATGGAAAAAGAAAGACAGCAAAGTCTACTCTAAGCATTGCATGTGGCCACATTCTTGAGGCATAATGTGTGCTCAATGGAATTGAGGCAATGCCAGGAATCAGATGGCACAGGGGTTCATGGGGACTATGAAAGACTCCCTGGGCAGAGCTGAGGACCCACAGAAGTTAAAGACCATGAATATGCGGTGGTCCTGGGATCCAAGATGGTGGTTTCCTCTGGCCGAGGGCCACAGCCTGGTTTTCAGGCAGAAAAGGGCAATACCTGGACCGGTCTGGGTTGTGGTTTTGCTGAGCTGGTTGGTACAGAAGAATGTCCAAAGAGGTACAGGAGCTGAGAGTAATGGCAAGAGTCTGGGTCAAGTGATGGCAATCCGGAAGTTCTCAGAAGACAGACAAAAGGGGGTGGAGTCTGGTAGGAGGTCTGATGAGAGAAAATGAATCCCCAGAGGCCCTGCAGGTCTCTGAGGTTGAAGGGCAGATGTGACGGGGTGAGGAGGCACGTGGGTGGGGATCTGGAGAGCTTGTGGGAATGGATGGACGGGAAACGGGAATCAGAGATTCCAGGAGTCGGCAGTTCCAGAGATGATGCTGCGCAGGACATGTCATGGGCGAGAATGGCCAGAATGGAATGACCATGACAACAGATGCAGGGGGGGGCGATGGGGGTGCAGAAACACAATGAAGCTGGCATGTTAAGTGGGTTTTCATGAGTTGCTACAAAGAAACCAATGATACCATGGCCTAGGGGTGAAAGTAAATCAAACATGAAAATTTTTGAGAAATATGAGAACCATAACAATGTGGGTTAAGAGCAGGATCATCTTCCAAGGAGTACAATTTTGTGCACAGATCTGAAAGGGCAGTAATTTCAAGTTACACTTGGAATCTAACAAAACATCCTCTTCCCCCTCATGTACACACACACACACACACTCACCAAGTTAATATTAGTGCCCAGGCCTGTGAACTCAGAGGCTTTTTAAAATAAGCAACCCCACTAGACAGGGAACTAGGGAGCTCCACCATGGGTCTCCTGATCCACCTGCAACACTGCAAACTTTACTCCTAGAAAATGAAACAGGTAAGTGCACAGTGCCTAAGCAGTCCTCCATGACAAGAAACAACACCGAAAAAAAGAAAAGCACGGAATGTTCTCCTGGGACGTTAAAACTTTGTTCTCTTGGAAGCTGGGGAATGAGGCAACTTGTACTCTTCTGTGCAAAAAGCCCGTGTCTCCTCCTGGCTTCTCAGCTCCCCCTGGTGGAACAGTGTATTGATTTTTAAGGCAGAACCTTGAAATCAGCAGACCCATGGTCTGCAGACCTTCTGCACAGAGATGTGATGTCAGCACATCAGGATGGGAAAGAGGAGGGAGTAATCAAAGAAGTGATTTTCTAAAAATCATACCTGCAAAAGAAGCTAGCAAAATATGAAATATTTTTTGTATACAGATCAGCAGACCCAAGATCACAGGCCTGGGGACTGATATTAACTTGGTGAGTGTGAGTGTGAGTGTGTGTGTGTGTGTGTGTGTAAGTAAATGAGGGGGGAAGAGGACATTTCCTAGATTCCAAGTGTAACTTGAAATTACTGCCCTTTCAGATCTTTGTACAAAAAATATTTCATATTTTTCTAGCTTCTTTTGCAACTATGATTTTTTAAAAATCACTTCTTTGACTACTCCTTTCTCTTTCCCATCCTGATGTGCTGACATCACATCTCTGTGCATAGAAGGTCAGCAGACCTCAGGTCTGCTGATTACAAAAATTGTGCTTTTATTAACTTTTATATTTGTATTCTAAATATAGCTTATTATATTATATTAAAATACTAACGGTTATATTACTAATGTGTCTTTAAATAAATTTTATTTGCATTTGTAATAATGTTTGATTCAAAGGCAAAAAGTACCTTAGGCCTTTTGCTGCAGCTTTTATAGAAATCACTTATATTTTCTTAAATTCTTTCTTCACCCCAACAATTATTTGCATTTTTACTCAGAAACAATTTGACAAGGAGATATCCTTCTCCTCTAATAAAAAGAAAGGCACTCTGACAGAGTTTTTACAGAATTTTACAAAGTGCACCAATTTCTCCTTGCAGAATAAGGTAAAGAGGACCATTTAGGTGGCCTGTTGGACATGAACATCAAGGTCCATGACTTCAAGAAATACAAGTACAAACTTTCTGGAAGGAAAACATTGCTATATAGCCTCTGGTTGACCCCTAGCTCCTGACTAAAGAGCACAGGAGCCCTTCACTCTAGCCACCTGGGAGCAGACAGCTCAGATTGCCAGTCTATGAACTTTGTCTTCCTCTTAGCTTTCTGCAATAAAATTGAGTTTCTCCTGCATCACACCAAATCCTTTCCATTGTATAAACATTCCCTATAAATGCAGAGATAAGAACTGGACAGAATATTCTAGTAGTGGTCTTTGTGGGAAGGATCACAGAAGCATATAAAATATGGAAGCTTAAGAATAATAATAAGAAATTTGAATAGTACAGTGGTCTCAAGAGTTGCTTGCTGTATGGTCTTAGGCAGGTTATATCCTCCATAAGCCTCAGTTTCCCAGTGAAGGGTGTGATGGTATCGATCTCAGGCTAGCTGTCAATAAGAGGAGCTGATGTTTGTGAAAGGGTCTCCAGAGTTTGGAGAGCCCTGTGCACTTACAATTATCGCAAGGGCCTTGTGTAGTCACAGGATGCTCCTTCTGAGCCTGAACCAGGGCAGGAGGGTAGCGCAGACAGGAGTGCAGGCCTAGACCCAGCCTGCCATGGATTCCATCCCAGTTCTGGAGCTCCCTAGCTGTCCAGCCCTGGGTAGGTTAGTACGGCTGCCCAGACCTTGGTTTCCCCACTGGTGAACAGGAGAAGAGGAGGAAGAGGAGGAGGAGAGCAATAATATCCAGGATTAAGTTAAGTCCATGTAAAGTGCCTAAGAGCTTGGAAAGTAGTTGGGAGTCAGTGAACACAGGCTGCATTACCACGCTGCACACAGTGTCATTTTGCAAAACCTGGTCACTCTCCTACATTTCATCTCTATGATATTTTCTTTCCTCTTGTGTGCTCCAAATGAGTGCCTTCATTTTGTGATTTTCTTCGTCTACTTTCTCAAAGTCAAGTTGATTATGTTCTTACATCCCCAGATGAGAGTTGTCAAAGAACCTTTGAAGGGTAAGAGCCGTGTGGATGCCCCTCATCACCAGCGCATCACTGTCGTGGGCAAAGCAGTGCTCAGCAACCCCTAACGGACCTGCAGGGCTAGTGAGCACCACTGACTGCCACTTATCGTGGGCATTAAGGAAAACCCAAGCAAGGCCAGCCCCGGGATCAACCCTGACCTAACCTCTAAAAGTCACTGGTCACTGTGCTTTGCCCTCCATCTGTCAAGGAAGGTGGTGTCTTGATTTCTGAAGCAAGAGCTTACTTTTCAGTATTGTGGCAGGCAGAGATGCTCTCAAACTCAGGGATCACCTGAGGGCTTCAGTTGGTTCCTAGACCTGTTTGATCCTGATAGTTAAAAATGGGTGATTACTTAGATCATCAAGTTTATGCTCAATCTGTAGTTCTCAGAGGTCACCCAAAAGCTGCAAGTACTGTCCTACGAAATGAAGAAGAGTGCTCAGTAACTGTTGGGATCTCAAGAATGTTCTCACTGACAGGAGCAGAGCTTAACTCAGCCCCTCAATCTGGTGCCAGCTCATTAGATTAGAATCAAAGAAGCTATGAGATTAGGGCCCTTGGGCAGGCAAGGGAGGTGATTAAGCATTTAGTATGAGACTGTATGTTGAATAAACAAGAAGCCCAAGATATTTGCTACTTGTTACGGTTGGAATATGTGGTATTCCCCAAAAGTTCACATGGGAGACAATGCAAGAGAGTTCAGAGATAATTATGAGAGCTGTACCCTGATCAGTGGATTAACCCACTAGACTGGATTAACTGGTGGGCAACTGTAGGTAGATAGGGTGTGACTGAAGGAAGTAGGTCAGTGGGGGCATGTCTTTGGGGTATATATTTTGTCCCCGGTACCACACACACATATTCTTCTCTCTCTCTCTCTCTCTCTCTCTCTCTCTCTCTCTCTCCCCCCCCCCCCCAGCTGTCATACACTGAGCAGCTCTTCCTACCCACACCCTTCTGCCATGATGTTCTGCCTCACCTGGGGCCCAGAGCAGTGAGAATAGATAACTCTGGACTGAACCTATGAAATTATGGGCCAAACTAAACTTTCTCTTCTCAAAGCTGTCCTTATTGGATATCTTGGTCACAGCAACACTGAGCTAACTAAAATACTACTGTTGTAGTAAATTGTGGTTAACAGGAGAACAGAATTGCAGTTATGCCAAATGACATCATAGGTCCCTCTCAACCTGAGCTTCTGGGATGACTAAAGCTCTTATAAGCCCTAGAAGAAGACCACACATTTTGTACAAATTGAGTAGCACCTTCTTTTAGCTACTTCAGATACGTTCACCAATCTGTCATAAAACCTGGAGTATAAGATGACTATAATTTATCATCTAAGCCAGGATGCTTTTAAAGAGTAAAAGGGGCGCTATTAGTAACCACCAGGAGATAAATCTGGAAGCATGGTCACCCCACATGAATGTTGGTAGAGAGTTGACCTAATCCAGCTTTGTGGATCACTTCTACTTTAGTTTCTCTCATTTGCTCCATTAAATATTTTCTAGCTAACCTTGTGCCAAGCCCTGGTTAAGGGGCTGGAGAGAACAGGGATGAATCACTCCTAACTCTGCAGAACTCCTACTAGCAGAAGGAGTCTACAGGAGCATTCATGAGCCCTGTGCCAAATGCAGGCAGAGGGGCACGAACAACTATATGCACACAGTCCTGAGAGAGGCACTGGGGGAAAGAGGGCTAGTCCTCCCCAAGGTAACCAGCCAGAAACAACTCATCTGGGGGAATCTGTTCCTTCAGCCACTTTGCAGAGAGAGCAAGTGGTGGCTCAGTTCCTGGACTATGCCCATTATTAGTGCCTGGATCTGCAACTCCAGGCAGCTCCCCCTCTTTCTCTCTCTCTTCTCTCCTTGCCATGCCTCCTCTGAAAGCTGCAGTGTGTAAATACTACCAGACGTTATGCACCCAATAGTCCCACCCTGAGCATGGGTAGTTTTCACCTTCTGATTTTAAGGCACTATTACAAGAAGTTTGATGACTAAACAAGTTCCAACAAGCACAGACTAGTATATTGCTGGGATTGCCAAGAAAAATCTGTAATAAATAGTAAGATAGCCAAAAAAAATATGGTTGGGAAAAGCAGTGTAAACACAGATGGCTTATTGTGTGAAATAAATGATGCTGTACAGGTTTAATTCAGAAGCCCAAATACCAGCACGGATAAGTCAGATAACCATCAGTTTTTATTCATATCATGTATTGTGCTTATGTAAGCAATTATGCACTTGACATAATTTATGGGAAGAAAGGCTCAAGCCAGCCATCTCTGAGTTACTAATAGGGTGGACTAAACATCTGACAGATGCTTGTTATGCAACAGTACACTCAGGTTTTCTGAAGGAACAAAAATAAAGAACATAAAAGCAACCCAACTCTGCAAGTATTTTTGCCATCCTTTATTGGCATCTCCATCCAACATCTGTTTACTAAATGGATGCTCTGGGCCAGGCACGCACCAAGTGTGCAGGACCCATGCAAACCAACAAGGTCCGTGCCCCCAGGAAATCACATGCAGTAGCCAGAGACAATGGAAAAGATTTTGAATATTTTCAACACAAAGAAATGACAAATATTTGAAAAGATGTTTAACCTGATTTAAACATTACACAACCTATACATGTATCCAATACACCCCATAAATATGTGTAATTTTATAGTTTTATCTATCAGATAAAAAAACTAATTTAAATCAAATAAAAAATAACAAATATCACTGCCAAACAATACTACTAATAAAAAGGAAAAATAAAACAGGTTAAGAAGTGGTCAGAGGAAGCAGTATAGAGATTCCTCAGAAAACTTGGAATCTGAGTTATTGGACCAGTTATCCTACTCCTCGGCATATACCCAAAGGATTTTAAATCAGCACACTACAGTGATGCAGCCACATCAATGTTTACAGCAGCTCAATTCACAACAGCCAAACTATGGAACCAACCTAGATGCCCTTCAACAGATGAATGGATAAAGAAAATGTGGTGTATATATACACATGGAGTATTACTTGACCATAAGGAAGAATGAAATTATGGCATTTGCTGGTAAATAGATTGAACTGGAGACTATCATGCTAAGAGTGAAATAAGCCAATCCCAAAAACCAAAAGCCAAATGTTCTCTCTGCTATATGGATACTAACACATGTGGTCTGGGAGAAGAATAGAAGTTCATTGGATTAGACCAAGGGGAATGAAGGGGAAGGAGGGGGATGAGAATAGGAAAGACAGTAGAATGAGTCGGACATAACTTTCCCGTGTTCATATATGAAAACACGACCAGTGAAACTCCTCATCACGTACAGCCACATGAATGGGAAGTTACACTCCATGTATGTATAATATGTCAAAACACACTCTACTGTCAGTATATCTAAAAAGAACAAAAGGGGAAAAAAAAGAAGTGGTCAGAGGGTCCCAAGACAGCTTCTCCACAGGGAAGATGTGGGGAAGGAAGCTCTTAAGGAGTGGGCAGGGACCTGGCAGAGGAGCACACCAGCCCGCAGGAACAGCAAAGCAAATGGACTCACTGTGTACGAACTAACAGTTTAAAAATGTCTTGTCTGAACTCAGCTTCCCCATTCACATCCATTACACTAATATTAAAACATACACTTTGAAAATATTTACATCTTTGCAGGTAGAAATATAAAGAAGGAAACACTTCTAGAAAGCAAACCAGAAATGTGTGTCAAAAGCTATTATAATTACCAGAATTATTCAATTCAGTAATTCTGTTCCCTAAGAAACTATGGTAAAGGTGTGTCAGAAATGTGCACAAAAAGATTTTTATAGAAGGGTATCTGCAGATATCCACATAAAATAGATGTATTACTTAAAATGCAAGAATTTGGAAATGTCCTCTAAGTCTAATGAGAGGAAATGTTCAATGAATTACAATACGTCTGTATGATGAGATATTGGAAAATGATTTAAAAGCGAGTTTTTTTGCATAATATTTGGTCACATGCAGTGAGGCTCCTGAGAATTTTGATAGGACAGAGTAAAAAAATTGCATATATAAATGATTCCAACCTGCAGTCTGTGATGTATTTCATGCACATATAAATAATTCTGCAGGGAAAATATACTAAGTGGCAATCATCTCCCACCTGAGTCAGAGGATCACAGTGACTTATTTTCTCTCTACTTGGCTAAAGTTTCTAATTACTCCACAAAGAATGTGATTTACATTTATAAGGGAAAACAATTAAAGAAATAGAAATATATCATTTTATATCATTAGCCTTTTTTATATCTGTTCTTAAGAGTAGCCCACAGCTACTGGGGTTGTGGCTCAGTGGTAGAGTGCTCACCTAGTATACATAAGGCACTGGATTTGATCCTCAGCGCCACATAAATATAAAATAAAGATATTGTGTCAACATAAAACTAAAAAATAAATATTTTTTTAAAAAGGAGTAGCTCACAGTTAGAAATGCAATCCTCTGCAAAACTTAGGATTTCACTTTAGTGTGTTGATGAGGCACTGAGTTCTCCCCTTATCCCTGTGGTTGTATTTTTCTGTTTGTTGAAGAGGTTGCTTTCCCATTCACCTGGACACAGGTCTGTGTCTTGTTCACCTTTGCACCCCCAGGCTCCAGCCCGGAAGGTGCTACACAGTAGATGCTTGGTAAAAGCCAACTGAATCATGCAAGTCGTAAGTTCAGAGTCATTAGTGCTGCTATTTAGAATCATCCCTCCACTGTCAGTGGAGATAACTGTCTTCTAAATAAGTCAAAGCACTTTCTGTTCCTAGAGTGATGCTTGGTTGTTTCACATTCTGACGGAATATTTGTGGCTCTTTGCAGAGCTTTTGAGTGCTTGAACTAACTGTGAGCTTTTCGTGCTACTTGTGAGTGCTGAATGGAACCTGTCCAAAGTCACTGAAGTTACTCCACTTCTCCCTATTTTTCTTCATTACTTTGCCTCAGAAATGTCAAATGACTTAGATGATTTAGAATATCTAGTTTTCCAAAGAATTCTTTTTTTTTTAAGTCTTCAGTCTTGCACTGGGAATTGCAAGCATTTACATGACAGTCATTACAATAATAAAAGCAAGTTAGATCAGATAATAAATGGTAAACTTCTCTACACATGTGCTCTGATTATCTAGGACCCACACATTGTTTATTTATGACTCAGATACAAAAGCTAATAACATTTCATTGAATCATATATTTTTCCCCAGAATAACTCATTGCCTCTATATACACAGTGTTCCAAACACTTTTTTTTTTTAATTTGCTAAACCTTTTCCCCATTGAAAATGTGCTGGTAATTATACTAGGCTTCTTCCCATCTGGCAATAATGTATCTGCTAACCTGTGTCATGAGGCCAAAATCCATGAAAGAAGCATGTACTGTCCTGAACTCAGCACATTTAGCAGGTTGCTAACACTTGTAATTCTCTACACGAACAGAGACCAGAAGAGAAAAGGGGGTGAGTAAAAGCTGGGCAACCATAACTGCTTAGTACGCTCCTGGCTGACACTCTCGACTGTTCTAATCTGCTATCATTTCAGGATTGATTTCCTGATGCAGTCAAAAAATTGCATTTCTTCTTTTATTTTTTTTTTTAGGGTCAAAGTAAATATTGAGGGCTGAATACAAAGATACTTAAGAAAGTTTAACTATACATTTATGCACTCATCAGTACTGTATTTAAGTTGTGTTATTTCAGTTCCACAAACTACATTAAATATCTTCCCTTTCATAGGGGAGGAAGCATTAGGTACATAATCGCATTTCTTCTAAATGAATTCTATCCAGTGATAGGCTGATAAGCAACTACCTGGAAAATTATTCCTGACGAGTAGGGAACTGAGCAGCAATTGAGACCATGACAGGAGGGTTTTGTGTTTATTGCTGACAACCTGCCTGCAGAAGAGTCCTAACACCTGGGCTTGCTATACATTGTATTACTGGTCGAGAATTATCCTTAACTCTTCCCTTTTGCTCTCTAGTCTCACATCTTCTTATGGATAGGCATCAAAATCATCAGCTTAATTGCCAGATGAAACTTACACTCCACAAAACAAACTCAACTATTCCAACTCTCTCACACGTCCTGGCTAGAGATTCCATCTGCTAGAGATTTAACCCTTTACCTGGGCTTCCACTCCCAGTGGAAAATGCAAATATTCCACACTCAACTATTCTCATTTGCTTATACTATAGTGTGAATGTTATAAGACCTCAGGTTTTGAAGGTCCCTTAGAGGAGAGATGACCAATGCCCTATTTTGTTTCCTATGCCCCATACATAATTGGAAACATCATCGAGAAAAGGGAAAGGATTTTACAAATTAAAATGCATTTTCCTCACAATAAGGCAAGGTAGCTAGGGAAGAATAGTTTGGATTAGGTAGAGGGGAGTGAAGGGAGGGGAGGGGCATGGGGGTAGGAAAGACAGTAGAATGAATAGGACATTATGACACTATGTGCATCTATGACTACACAACCAGTGTGATTCTACATCAAGTACAACAGGAAGAATGAGAAGTTATACTCCATTTATGCATGATATGTCAAAGTGCATTCTACTGTCATATATAAAATAAAAAATAATTTAAAAAATAATAAGATACATTTTTCTTGTTTGGCATCTCACCTAGGGCTAGTTCTAGGGAGAAAAAATGTCTTCTCCCTACACACTGTGGAGACAGGTCCTCCTGGGAGAGCACCAGTCTTGCAAAGCCAAATCCTCCCTGCTGAAAAGAGGCTAATTCCTGGCCTCTTACTCCTGCTCCCAACCCTCCATGAATGACCACCTCCCCACTGGCCCCTGCAGGTGATTTTCTCTCAGGGCCCCACTTGGGGCATGCTCATTACCCAGGGACCGTCACCTGCCAGAATGTGCCTCACCTGCCTGCCCAGAGCCACCCAATCAGGGCACATACCACTCCAAGCTGCTGCGTGCCTCATCCAGCAGTGGCAGCTCCAGGGCACTTCATGTCTGATTCTGAAGGGACCTAGGACCCACTGGGTGGACAGATGTGAGATGCTTTCTGTAGATTTTAGGGAGCCTGAGGTCAACATGTTGCACAGGGACACCCATACGTTTTACTTCCCTCTTCTCCATTTGCCTATCACCTGGAATGAGCACCGAGGTTTCCCTTTGTGGGGCCTAGTGGAACTGCGCCCAAAGGTGGCCCATGGCACACAGGGCCATCAGCCTCTTTCTTGTGTAAGTCATGATTCCAGTGATATGAAGACAAGGGCTGAATTGCCCTCAGGGCAGCCCAGGAAAGAGCCCTTCCCTGGATCCTGCCTCCCAGAGCCATTTGGTCCCCTCCAGGTGGGTTTGCACTTCTGTGTGCTGCACTGTGGCCTCCAAATTAGTTTCTATTTTACTTCAATTAATGGGAGTCTGTTTCTGTTGCTTACAGGTCTAAAGAGCATAAACACTCTCTTTAGAGTGAATTTCCTCAGTCGTGTGCTTTCTTACATCTCTTCCTTCAGCTCTTGGGGGACACTGGAGTGTCCTATCCCAAGCTCTCCCAGGAGCAGACACTGCCATCAATCTTTCTCCCTCTCTACTCCCTCCATGTCTCTGTTTTTTTTTTCTTTTACATTCCATGGGGTCTTGAGACATGACCTAGGTCTCAGAGAAAGCAGAATTTCAGGAGGAAAAATACTCTTTGGGAGCCGACAGAAAAGACATCCACCAGGTCTTGTCTGCTCTAAGTCCCTCTATCAGCTCTTCCCCGGGGTCCTTCCCAGGTAACTCAGCACAGGGCAAATGAGGATAAGGACAACACACAGGAACAGGACACAGATGGAAGAGTCTTTCATTCCCAAACAATGAATTAGCACAATATTAGCCAAGGGTACCTCAAGGACCTTCAGTAGGTGTCATCTCAGAACAAGTCCCTGAGTTTCAAAAGGGATCATAAGAAAGCCACTAGTAATCACACAGAGTCCAGATCAAGGGCAACATGCAAGTTAGCATGATCCTTCAGGCCAAGCAATCCCAGCACCCTGGTGCCCACGACCAGGACTCTCTTAAGATTCAGCATCACAGCCATGCTGCAGAGAAGGGACAATTAAATCAGGAGCCCTGGAGGTAGAAGAAAGCCGCTGGGGAGCATAATGGATTTGTCTCAATTAGAAAATGGAAATGACAGGCATTTGACATCTAGCTATTACTGGTCATTACTGTAACATTTCCAAAAAGGAAAAGTGTACTCAAAGGAGATTTACTTAATGATAGAATCAAAGTGCTAGAAGAAACATCAAAAGGAAAATGGAGTCCCGCCCCCTGTAGGCAAGAACAGTTTGAGATGAAATCCGAGAGGCGGCGGCCATGGCAGCAGGAAGGAGCGCAGCGTGGGGTCTGGAAACCGAGGCTGGTTCAAGCCCTACTCTGACTGGGGGGGGGCGGGGGGGGCTGAGCAGCTCCCTGCGCCCTCCGTCCCTTGCTCTTCATGTGCACAATAAGTAAGACCATCACCTGGCAGATCTGTTCTGCAGAATAAATGAGAGAGCACCATGGTACATGGTGCCAGATCCCACTGACACTTGTTAAGTCCTCAGTGTGATCTGGCACCGTGTACCAGGGCATCGCAGAGGACACCAGTACACGACACGCACAATCCCATCAATGTTATGCTTTTTAAAAAGACAGTGACCATTACAAAATGCCACCAAGTGAACTAGAGAAGGTGCCATGAAGGGAGGCGATCCGCCCACCGTCCCCAACATCTGCCCCAGGGACAGAAGGCAGTGTCAGGCATGGAGCAGTGGCGTGGAAGACAGAAGATATTCACGAGCCCGGGAGCGGCAGAAAAGACCAGCGCTTCCCATCTCCACGTCTGGGGTGTCTTACGTGGGGAGCTGGTCTCCACACGGAGCTTGTTGCACGTCTAAAAATAGTCCTCACCTGCTGCCGCTTTTCCCCGTTGGTGCAGAGGCTACTGTTTACTTCAGCAGATGGAGGAGAAGCTGTGAGAAGCTGCTCACGTTTGTGCAGAGGGATGCGGAGAGGCGGAGGCCCTGGCAGTATGTTAACGAGCAGGGTCGGGTGATTAGCTCCACGGCCAACACGAGATCTTTCTTCTCCCCGGAACCCTCATCTCAGGGCATGCTAATTCGGACCTGCCTCTCAGTGGGCACCGCAGTGAGCCTTTCCATTAGGCCAGTTTCCATTTGCTACTGTGGTCTTAACCAGGGGACTCCAGCGACTCAAGCTTTTTTTCTTTTTTCCTGTGTCACATGGCACTTGAGAAGCGCTTGGTTCCTGGGCTGGAGGTTGGGGGAGAAAAGCTTCTGGCTTTGGGAGACAGCTTGCCCCCACTGCCCACCGCTGCCACCCAGTCCTGCTGGAAATGGAGGAGCTGAGACAGCTTCTGGGGATCGTGGCAGAAAAGACATCACTGTGTGGGTTCTGGGCGTCAGTCACCGAAGTAAATCAAGCTTTGGTTTGGGTGGAATTGAACATCCTGGGTCCCAAGCTCGGCGGGGGCACTAGTTTCTCCTGTGTCACTTGTCACAAAATAAAAACAAATACTCCATGGTTGTTTTGTTTTTTTATGTGGATGAGCCACTTTCTTGGGTGTTGTGGTGTGTGTGTGTGTGTGTGTGTGTCCCAAGCCACAGCTAGAGGACATGCAGTGTGGAGAGAGTCCATCTTTGACAGATCCCTGACACCGATTTTGTTGTCGTTGATCCTTTCCTGCTATACCTGAGCAGTTCAAATTGAGGAGAAAAATAGTAATTGGGGCTCAATTTGCTTTAAATAACTAGTAAACCCTCCATCACCACCAAGCAGGAGCCACATTAGTAAAATCAGCCCCTATTAAGCTTCCATAAATCCACCTCCTAAGAACATGATGTCTCTCCCTGCTCCTGCTCTGGTTGAGTATTTGCAGTCCCACATGTGATTTACAAGCCTGAAACCATCTGATTTTAAAGGGAAACATACAACATAGAAGAAATATGGTCGGGCACAGTGGCACATGCCTGTAATCCCAACAACTCGGGAGGCTGAGGCAGGAGGAACATAGGTTCAAGGCCAGCCTTTGCAATTTAGTGAGGCCCTAAGCAACTTAGTGAGATCCTGTCTCAAAAAGTAAAAAAGCACTGGGAATGCAGTTCAGTGGTAAAGTGTACCTGGGTTCAATTCCCAGTAAATTTTTTAAAAAGAAGAAGAAATATGTACAGACTTATAGTTGAAATTCCTTGGTGTAAAATTACTCATGCAACAAAATGACAAAGAAATATACAGAAGTCCATGTGGAAGCTTTGAATGCTATCTTAAATCTATATTCAGAGGGAGGTTTAGACAGAGGGCATGGAAGAGTTTTGGTCTTACTTCAATATGTGTTTATTACAAAGGTAATAATAATATTTTTTAAAAAAACAGCAATTTTGGAAATCCCACCCCAGAGGGTATATTTTGTCTGGCTGTCACCTGTGGTTGCTGGCAGCCAAACCCTTTCCAAGAAAATCCTGAATTCCAATACCCTGGCTCCTGAGTGCTGGTAAGACTTAAGTCAGATAAGGTTGACCTTTGGAGTTGAAATATAAGATTCCAATCCTTACGAAAACAAGACACAGGCTTTCTTAGCTACAGAAACTACCATCAAATTGATACGTTTCCAAATGTTTGAGGTCAGATCAGAAAGGCTCTGCAAGCCACCTGAAAAGCCAGCCTTCACACAGTGAGCAGCTCACATTAACAAAACACCAACATGATACTCTTCATAAGGGAAAAGTTTAATTTTAACCCAATGGAAGTGTTGACTCTATGGTCTCAAGTTCCATAAGGAAAAAAAAATCTACATAATACCAAAAGCATTATTTAAAATAGCACCTAGTAATTTTTAGAACATGTTTCAGATATAGGTATTGAGATGAATCTGAGGGAGTGAACCAAAGAGCTGGTCTTACTCCATTGTCTCCTGCTTGGTGGTGGAGGGCTTACTAGCTAATTTAATGTAAAATGAGCCTAGTTTTTAAAACACTGCCAAATCCCAGAAAATTGCCCCATAATGCTGTGACACCCACTGACATGTATGGGGCCCCTTTATCATCACCACCAATACCCCTCAAAGTATAGTGTCTTCACTCAAATATACTAAGCCCAAGCACTGTCAAGAGACATCCAAAGGAAGGGAATCTAATATTTAAGTAACACATAATTTTAAGAAAAAAAAATTAGTAAATTAAATTTATAAAAGAAATGAAGAGAAACTAGTAAAAATAAGAAAGAAAATCTTCAAAACAATGTATAGGACCAGGACATCATCTTTTGAAAACCCCATGGGGCCATGAGGTTTGAATACAGTGGATTTGAATACTAGTGGATTCAGGAAGAAAAGAAGTTTCACTAAGTCATTGCAAGCCTAGGGTTCAGGAGTACAAAGGCCAAGAGGAGACCATTCAGAAGATCCAAATGAATAAACAAAGCATATATCATTCATAGCAGTAGATCATTTGATTAGTATTCTGTTCCTTGATTTTAAAAGAACTTAGTTTAAATTGGGGTATGTAAAAGGAAACAAGAGGTATATTGTGGCATTCTTACGGTCAAGATCTGGAATTTCCCAAAAAGCTCATGTGTTGAAGACTAGGTCCCCAGTGTCTAGAGATGAGGCTTTGGGGACATGATGAAACAATGAAGATTGTAAATACCTTGTCAGTGGATTAACCAATTTGATGAATTAATAGTTTGAATGAACTTTAGAGAAGAGGCATAACATGGGAAGATGGGGCGTGGCTGGAGAAAGTAGGTTACTAGGGACCTGCATCCCTGGCCCCGTTCTCCCTCCCCACTCCTTACTATCTATCCTTTCTCCCCCTCCCTCTCCCTGTCCCTCCCCCTCCCTCCTCTCTCCCCTCCCTCCAATGCCATGAGCTGAGCAGCTTCCCTCCACAACAGCTTTTTGGCATGACGTTCTGCCCGACATCAGGCCCAAAGCAATGGTGTCCACCAGTAGGACTGCAACTTCTAAAACCAGGAACCAAAATAAATCCTTCCTTCTCCAAGTTGTTCTTGTAGGGTGTTTTGGTCTCAGCAACAAAATGCTGACTAACATAAGTGAGTTGAATGGTGACCTCTCCAAAATGTCACGTCCACATCCTAACCCCAAACCCACGCATTGTGACCTTATTTGAAAAATGGGGTCTTTGCAGATGTAATTTAAAGAAAGATCTAGAGATGAGATCATCTGTGGTTGGGTGGTCTGTCAATCCAATGACAAGTCCTGAGAAGAAAAGACGGAAAGAGGAGAGGAAGGGAGGAGAAACAGAGACCCAGGAAAGGAGCCCACACAGAGGCCCGTGTGAAAACGAAGGCGGAGGTTCAAGTCGGGCTGCACAACCCAAGAGAAGGTCCACGTGGCCAAGGCGTGGCCCCCAGTGTGGTGCCACGGGAAGGTGACAGAAGCTATAAAACGAGGAGGCTGATGGGAGGTCACTGTGGACACGCCCTTGGAGAGGACAGGGACCCCAGCCCCAGGATCCTGTCACTTCCCAGCCATGTGGTGAGCAGTTCTGCTCAACCATCGCTCCACCCTGATAAGCGTCCTCACCACAGACCTGAAAGCAATGAGGTCCACCATCACGGGCTGATAGTCCTTGATCTGGAACCACATGAACTCTTTCTCCTTACAGGTTGATCATCTCAGGTATTTGTTATTGACGGAAAGCTAACACCAAACACCAGGGAGC
Organism: Marmota monax; assembly: GCF_021218885.2. Taxonomy (NCBI): domain Eukaryota; kingdom Metazoa; phylum Chordata; class Mammalia; order Rodentia; family Sciuridae; genus Marmota; species Marmota monax. The sequence goes on from NW_026695238.1 coordinate 12,557,238, forward strand.
ATCATTTGGGTGGTGTTTTGTTGTTGTTTTGTTTTGTTTTTTGTTTGCAGTGCTGGGGATTGAACCAAAGACATTGTGCATGCCAGGAAAGCACTCTACTGACTGAGCTACATCCCCAGCCTCCTTGGGTGGTATTTTGGTTCCTTGGTTTTAAAAGTACTTGGTAAAGTCAGGGTATGTAAAAGAAGAAGCAGGTTTCCTGTGATTTCCTCTCCAAAATGATGCATCCACACCCCAACCCAGAGCCCACGCGTGTGACTTCTTTGAAAAGGACATCTGGCAAAGGCACAGCAGGATGCTCCCTAGCCCCGCACATCTGCCTTCCCACTGCAGTGTCCAGAACTGTAAGAGAAGGTAAGAAAATACCTTCCTACTGTCCTAAGCACCTTCTCCTGGTAACTTGTTACTGTAGCCCTCGGAAACTAATACAATGGAAGTGATTGTGAAAAGATATCCTTAGTCTATGGTTACTAAATATCACCTGTGGTCCAGTGGGAAACATGGACACTTATAGGTGGAAGAAGAATTTTCCAAATTTGATACCTAGGCTGAATCCAGATTCTGACAACTCTTTACTGTGTGACCTTGGGCATGTTTCTTCACCTCTCTGTCATCTCTAAATTGTAGGCGGTAAAAACTGCCCATACCCGATATTGTCAGGGAATAAATGAGCTCATCCCTGGAAGAGAGCACAGCATGGGGAAGACATGGTGAGCACTTGACTTCGTGTCCTCCACCAAGGAGCACCGAGCACCAAGCACCAACAACCAAACACCAAGCCCCAAGCATGGACTAAGCTCCAACTCAGAGTCAACTGCAATGTGTGTTGGAGATTTGAGAACAAATGGTAGGAAAGGCCATGACTAAGGCATGTGTAGAAGCCAACGTCTAACTCTTCGAACCTGGTTTTCTCAGTACTCTATCAATAATTAAAATAATCTCAGTGCCTTGATATCCATGCTTCTATTTATAATACTTTAGAGGATATGCTTTGTTCCAACTATCACACCTATGCATTTGTTCATTAGTTCTCTCAGGAGGAGTGCAATTTCAGCAAATGTGTTTTTGAGATATTTTGATGTCCTGGAGCTATGAAACTATAATACAATTCATTTATTTTCTTAAAAAAAAATACAGGCGATGATTTTTCTCTTTTTCTTTCCAGCTCTACCGAGGAATACTTGAAAAATAAAAATTGTACATATTCAGGGTGTTCAACATGATGATCTGATATGCATATACATTGTCAAGCTAATTAACATGTGTCCTCACGTCCCGCTGTGTGTGTATGGGTGTCTAATTAAATTTCAAGTACACAATACAATATCACCACCAGTCGACATGCTGTGTCTTAGACTCCAGAACTGACTCGCCTTATAACTGAAAACTTGTATCTTCAACCAACAAATCTACATTTTCCACATCACCAGGCCCCCGGAACCATTGCCCCCGTTCTGTGGGTTTGACTTTTAAATTCCATGTCTGGCCAGTTTCACTTGACCTTGGGTCCTCCTGCTTCATCCATGGTGTCTCAAGTGGCAAGACTTCCTTCCTTTTGTGGCAGGACAGTATTTTGTTGCCTATAGATACTGCATCTTCTTTATCCAGTTGCCCATCCAGGAACATTTAGATTGGTTCCTTCTTGGCTATTGTAAATAATACTGCAATGAACGTGGGGACCCAGAAAAACAGTATGGAGATTCCTCAAAAGAAATTTTTTAAGGCAATGATTTTTTTTTTTTTTAATTTCAACATACATTACATCGGGAACAAAAAAAGAATCATGAGCCCAAAGGAATTTACCCCAGATTATTTGCTGTCAGCTAAGTAACCGTCCTCATTCATTCCAATGTTTGCACAGGACCTACTATGTGACAAGAAAACAAGATGTCAGTCCTGACAGCCACTTCTTTCCTGAACCTGCAGATTCTCAGCAGCTTCTCTGTGTACTTGAGCTAAGAGACCTGTCTTGGCAAGAAAGAGTGGCCAGCAGCTCTTCCACACCTGGAGCAGGAGAGGAGTTGGTTCTGACCACAGTGATGAGGTCAGGTTTGTGACCCCTTCATTTTGAAGCTCACCTGCATTTGAGGAGAATTGCATAGGCACTGACAAAACTGCATCTTCTCCAGAGGCCTATCATTTCTCTGAAATTTCCCTAAGTTGATGATTTGAGGATAATATGAGAAAAAAAGAAACCGTGAATTAAATTGGGATTAAACAGAATGCCACAGAAGTCAAACACAAACAACTAGTCAGACTAAGGAAAAGTTCTAGAGAGACCTTCATGACAAGGAGGGCAGGCGGTAATACCCGAATTATCTGGCAGACCTAGTACACCGACTGTAGATATGGGAGTGCCTGGCTTCATCCAAGTTTCCCTACTCTAGTTCTCTCTCGTGGCTACGTGACCTTAACATAGGAAAACTGTACTCAAGTACCTTCCGAAACACTTTTTCATTTCACCTGAAAACGTCAGAGAAGTCAGCACTTCCGCTGGCCTTGTTGAGCCTCTCGACCCTGATGGCCATGCAAGCTGCTCTATGTTAATGCACACGCCTGCACCCCAAGGGCCTTCAGATACCCCATCACAAAACCAGCACCCTCTCTAGTCCTGGGGTACCCAAGCACACATCCCCACGCCCCTGTCCTGCTTGAAGCTAGGAATGATGTGTCCACTGATTCACACAAATCAAAATCGAAAATGCTATTCATTCAACATGAATTTATTTATTAAGACTTAATTAAGCACTAACAGTGTCCCTCTTATTGAGGGATATTTGGGCGGGGGGAGTTGTTTCTATTTTTCAACTGCCTGTCTGAAAGACCTTGGATAAATAAGTATATTTTAATCCTTTATCTAAATGACTACCAATGCAAGAATCCACGCCAACACACCTAGAATCTGATCTAATTTACCTTGACCCACCGTCTTCTAGAATTAGGAACATTCTAGCCCTTTGCTAAGGCTTTCCAGGCTGAAAACATGGATGTGACTTTGTAGTTTAAACAACACATCATTTAAAAAGAAATTCTAGAGCTTAAAAAGTAGACCTTAAAAAAAATAGAGGTTACAAAATTGGCTAACTTTCTATTAAAAGAAATGTAATATATTTTTTAATTTGTAATATGACAGCAGAATGTATTACAATTCATAGTACACACACAGAGCACAATTTTTCATGTCTCTGGTTATTCACAAAGTAGAGTCACACCATTCATGTCTTCACACATGTACTTAGGGTGATGATGTCCATCTCATTCCACTGTCTTTCCAACCCCATGCCCCTTCCCTAACCCTCCCTCCCCTTTGCTCTATCTAGAGTTCATCTAATCCTCCTATTCCCACCCCCCAACCACATTATGAATCAGCATCCTTAAATCAGAGATTCAACATTTGTTTTTTTGGGATTGGCTAACTTCACTTAGCATTATCTTCTCCAACTCCATCCATTTACCTTCAAATGCCATGATTTTATTCTCTTTTATTGCTGAGTAATATTCCATTGTGTATATATGCCAGTTTCTTTATCCATTCATTTACTGAAGGGCATCTGGGTTGGTTCCACAGTTTAGCTATTGTGAATTGTGCTGCTATAAACATTGATGTGCCTGGGTCCCTGAAGTATGCTGTTTCTTTAAAAAAAAAAAATCATCACTTCTCTGCATCTGAAGTTTGTCCTGAAAGGTGTGGTGATGAGTAGAGCTGCTACCTGCCACTGGTGTGGTTGTGGTCGGAATTCTGCATCACCCAGAACTGGGAGTCACCAATGAAGAACACTGCAAATAGCGGCAGAGGTGACTGCACTTTCAAAGCTAGAAAGTGAGTCTCTTTGTCCTGAGACAAGGATGGAGTGTCCTTCAAGGGCCCTAAAACCAGACTTGATTAAACACTGGAAACGGGCTTCATGGAGGAACTAGAATCTTAAACCATTAAGCTTTTTGTTTGTTTGTTTTGTTTTTTTGTAGAATAAGTTTATTATTTTCAATAGTTACTATAGACTCGCCTACAAATCATTGCCAATTTCAAAACCATTCTGAAAAGCTCTGCTAGCAGCTTACCTGTGCAGAAAAGAAGGATAGCTCCCAATCTGTTTGGTGGCCAGTCCCCGACTCCACATAGTCACAAACATTCAGTACTTATATAGGACAGAACATTTGACCTGATTTAACCTCACCGTGATATAAATATTTCTAATTTGTAGTCTGGTCACAAGAAGTGAACTGTAGAGCCTGGATCTAGGTTGACAAAAACTGTATGACCTTGAGCAGCTCAGTGCCTCCCTGCATCTTGCTCTATATCTGAGACCCAGTTTCCCTGAGCATTTCTGAAACAAACCACTTTGAGATTCTGCTGTAAGTTCCAGGGCTCTCCACATACACAATGTTGTTTATGCTCAGTGTGAAGGTGGTCAAAAGCGCTCACACATCCCAGGTAAGAAAACAGCAGGCCAGAGAATCTTTATGATCCCTCAGGATCATCTGCTGATATACATCTACTGTTGCTCAGCAGGATGGCATGTACTATACCTGTGTATGGTAGATATGCATGCCTGCTACTGCATTATAGTAAGTAGTATATACCACACTGTATTACATTACACAGTGTCACATGACATCATCCTATTATGCTCATGGAATGATCACTCAGCGTTTTGCATATAGTTATCATATCATTTGCATATCATTACGCCTGAGGGTGTGCTATATAGACAAGACTGAAACCAAGCAGCGGGACTGTGCTGTGACCTATTTTCAATACAGATGACCTTCAAGGACCTGTTTTAAGAGAATATAAAGGTGCTCCTTAAGTGAGAATTTGATCTCTCTCATATGAGCTGCTCTAAGAGTCTTTTCTTCAACCTGCTGGAGAGGTGGGCCCATTACAGATCTGGGTTGGCAGAGGGGATCGAGGAAAGATAAGACCACCAAGTCACCCTAACCTGCCACCCAGATCTTATATGTGGCATTGATGGATTCATGCATGTTTCTGAAGTGACATCCTGGGATCATTAGCATGGAGTTTAAAATGTGAGGATGGGTCCTGTCCCTTAACTAGTTGGAGACAAGTTAGATTGGTTCTTCATTGGCCATTGCAGATAAGCTGCAATGAACATGGGAATTCAGAAAACAGTACGGAGGTTCTAATTTTTAGTCTGGTCACAAGAAGTGAACCAACTGCAGGGCCTGGATCTAGGTTGACAAACCTAGTGGGGGGCAGTAATCTATGAACCTTGACCTAGGAAAGTCTATACCGGCATTCAGACGTTTCTAGAACTCAACCCCAAAGAAGAAGACATGTCTTAAAACTGCCTGTGTGGGGGCTTGGGGTTATGGCTCTGTGGCTCAGCGGTAGAACGCTCACCTAGCATGCACAAGGCGCTGGGTTCAATCCTCAGCACCACATTAAAAATAAATTAATTAAATAAAAGTATAAAAAAACTGCTGTGTGGAGTTCACTGGGGAGTGTAGCCTGCTACAAGTGAGATTGTCACATTAAATGGAAATAATTTAAGAGAAAATGAACGTGGAGTGGAAGTGAGAACACTGCTGTCAACCTCAGGGAATCTGTTTATTGCTTTTATTCATCCCACCCATTTCTCTTCCCACCCATTTCTTCTCCTCTCCCCACTCTGGACTCAAATGTAAATTCCATCAGGGGAGGGCATCCTCTATTGTGTCTATGGATTATCCATTGTGTCCTGAGTATGCAGAACATTGACCCTTGCAACAAATATTTGTTGAAAGAATAAAATCAAGTTCTTTATTTATGCCAAAAACATCACGGCTCATGGGGGTTATGAGTAGTAGTCAACAATTACGCACATATTTTTCCAGAGTTACTTAGATGCTATAATCAGGCATAAAATGAAAAGCTGCCTCCCCAGATCTCTTGCATATTCAGCCCTAGGGTCCTGCACTCCCTCTGGGCAAGTCTCACTGCAGCTGAAGAGATAAAGCCCTCCGATATCCACCCCTAAGCTGCCAAGACCATCAACAATCAGAAGCAAGAAATGAAATCTGATTGTAGCAAACTGTCAGGAATTAACCTTTTTATAGACAGCCCAAAGAAAGATGACCTCAAGATGCAAGATGACCTTGAGCATGGTGCCATGGAACATAAAATGTCAAAGAAAATTGAAGAGAAAGCTTCCTCAGAAAGATGACCAAGAAAAGGAACCAAATGTTAAGAACATAAACATCTGATTCTTAAGCAGCACGAGGTCAGACAACCTGGAGTACACCCAAAGATCAGAGCCACTCCCGTGACACAGCTGGAGTGCAACCTGTGTTTCAACGGAGTTTACATGGAACATTCAGATGCTGTCATTTCATGGTGACCTCTGTGAGAACAGTGGAAGAAATGCTGTCCCTCCACATGATTCATTGGCATTAGGATTCATGATTCATAATCAAGACAGAAATAAAACCCACAGCTGCATCCTCGTGATGCCAATAGCTCCAACGAGTGACAGTGACAAGGCTTTTCTTGTCCATGACACCAAATGATTTGTTTGACTGCTTTTTAAATCAATTAATATTTGCTTTCACATCGAATAGTTATAGCCAAGTGCTTATAATAATCTAAAGCCCTAAATTTACTCATAGTTGTGTCAGTTTTACAAGAGCAAGCTACCTCCCAGAGTATGAGGCTGACAAAGAAAATCAATAATCCAATTGGTTAGAGAAGAACACAGTGTCATCAGAGGAAGTGGAACAGAGCTCTCAGTCAGCACAGCAGAGACGTCCCCAGCCACGTCACCCAGTGGAGACGCACACTATACTTTCTCCCTTGGTTCTGCATCTCTAAGCTGCATCATCCAACAGGGCACCCATTTTTGACAAAGGTAGACCCACCGAGAGCAACAACGTGCCAGTGGAGTGCTCACCACCTGTGAGGCATTGTCCTCAGGGTTTGACATGCAATAAATTAACAATGCTGTTCCCATTGTACAGATGAAAAAACTGAAGCATAGAGAGAAAAAATAAATTACCCAGGGTCACCCAGTAAGTGTCAAAGCCAAGGCACGGAAGCAGGGGCCCTGGGGCCAACGGCCATGTTCTCATCCACTACAAAGATGGGCTCTGAGGGAGAAAAGAGCCGCCCATTTCTTCTCGTCTCCCACCTTCGGGGCCTCCAAGCTAAGGTGCCCTCATTACCTAGAACCAGCCCAGCTGTCAGAAAAAAGCAGGTCTCTCTGGCCTATGCTGACCAGGTCAGACACAACAGCCCCATCAGGTCAACAGAGACAAATCAAACCAGTGTCCAGCAACCAAGCACCCCAGCTAAGTGGATGCAAAACTGAACTAACCTCTGAAATCAGGAGGGCCCATAAGAAGTGGGAAAACGAAACAGAAGACCAATGGACTCATACTGGATTGAAGAAAAATAACAAACAGGGTTGTCTCTGGGCAGACCACCCCCGGGATCTACAGCAAGTCTTTTTGGCTCATTCCTAACCTTGATTTGAGTAGCAGGAACAGGTTGAATGATTGCCAAGCTCCTCTCCTATTCTAGGACTGATTCCCTGGTTCTCCTCTGAGACAAACCACACCAAGCCTTCTCAGTGCTTTGTCCCAGGCATACGCTTAAGCCATTGAACTGGATTAAAAGCAACTTTTAATGCACTTTTCTCTATCAGGGTGTTTAGCTTTGATCCAGGGAAAAAATCAAAAATAGCAAAAGCAAAAATTCTAAGCATTTTAGTTCGTGGCTCTTTTTGAGGAATCAAAAAAAGGAAATGCAGTGGATAACAGAATGGAATGAAAAACGCAAGCTTCCTTCCAATCAAACCACCATTTTATCATGCTGAAAGCAAATGAATTCAAATCACTCCAAAGCCAGCACTTTTCATGACTTGATTCAATCCCATCACTTCTGAGCACATGAACAAACCAAAGACATCATTTATCCAAAGTGATTTGCATGGTGCATTTTTGAGGGAATTATAATTTAGCATGCTTATACCCTGCACAGACAACGTAAATGAGTACAAAATCAAACATTCCTTTTCAAGGAAAGATTTCAACTTTCATATCTCACTTTTACGTGGAACTTTAAAAAGTAATAGCAATAAGAGGGTATCTTGCTTGTATTGTGCAAAGCAGGCATTCCATAGGTGTACATCTTACCTTTATATCAAGCACCCTCACTAATGCATCCAGCAGATGAACTGGAATCGTGCTGTGAACATTTATTGTAGAGAAGAGGTAAAATTTTAGGAGAGTGTTGCCACACTAGTAGATAGTTTTGAATTTTTTTCCCCTGGGCATTAGAAGAAGCAGACGAACAGATGTATAATGTTTCTTGAACAATACATGATGGTCAACTTCCATTCACTGCCACCTGAATTCCAAAGTGGCTCCATCCTGTGTTCCATAGTAGCACAGGTAGGGATGGAGGGTGGGTAGTTGAGTGACCATCTGAAACACAACTTCACCTATAAAGTTGTCTCAAAACATAAATTACCAAGAGTGATTTTGCAAAAGTCTTAGGGCTGGATGAAGATATCTCCATTTTGGATCAAGGTGAGCGTGGCACTGAGAAAAGGCCAAGCTAACTGGCACAGTACCAATACAAGAAGTGTTTCACTGTCCCTGTTCATATTTCAGTTCTTGGGTTGCACTGGTTTTGAAGAAATCCTTTGCATTTGTCTTTTTTAAGCTTTTTTTAACTTGTTGGGTACTGATTATTCCAAACTGAAGAGAGATTTTATCCCAGTCTACACCTCTAGTCATTAATTTAACCAATTCCAATGTTCAAAGAAAATCACTAAAATCAAAGTAGTTTTCACATAGGGACATTTTGCATGCACTGGCGACAGGATGCAAGCATGCTCCAAGGCATCAAGAGCAGTCAGGTCAAGAACAGAAGGCGGCAGTTTTCCTAGGTGGGTCCCCACTCCACAAACAACATGGTTCATTCCCACTGCCCAGAGGAGTCAGCTGAAGCAGAGAAGCTGTGTAACTAGACCTTAAACTGCTAATTCAAACATGAGGATTTGATCCAAAAGTCCATAATATGTCAATATTGCACGGTTTTTATTCTGAAAAAAAAGTACCCAAAGTCAAACCCAGGCACTCTCCAGTGATGATTTCATTGGTTTTACCTGGATGGAAGAACAGATGCTTCAGGGGCCATAGGGCAACACAATGAAAAGCACTGTTCTGAGTTAGGTCCGTGGGTTTCCTCCTCCACTTACCAATTGCATGACATTAAAGTAATCCATTCTCAGTATAATAATGTATTAAATTACCTGGCTTTAATTTCTCTTTTAGTTCTAATAATCTATAGTTCTAAAATTATGAAGAAACAAAAAGGGAAAAATTTGGACCCTGGGGAAAGAAAGAAAGAGAGAGGAGGTAAGGGAGAGAGAGGGTGAGGAGGCAGGGGAGGGAGGGAGAGAGGGAAAAGAAAGAAAGAAAGAAATCATATGGAACTACTTATTCCAGTAAGAAAACTTGAGAACTCGTGTCCTAAGGAGAAGAACTGTCGCCCATTAGCCGGATCATTCAAGCGAGCTTCGGGTCAGGCCCTTTAATTTGTGGAATAGCTACTAAGAACCAGTTTATCAGGGCACAGATTACTGAGTGCATGGTCCTCATTACAGCTATTTCCTCTTGCAGGAAATACGAGAGCTAAAGCCAATGCCCACATAGATCTGATGTTAAAGGCCTCTGCAAACTGAAAAGGAGACATCACACATGACCAAGGAACAGATCCTGTGTTAGAAAGTCATCAAAGTAAGAAATAAATTAAGGATAGTAAATCTTGCCGGATTTAAGACACTTACTAAAGAAAGGACCAAATGAAAGAAAGCCACAGTGCCAGGGGATTCCAGGAAAGTCAGTCTTTGTTCCAAGGGCTGGTCACTGACTCCACCAGTGCCCAAGCCAGATGGGAGGGTGAGCTGGCCAACCCCAAGGCCTCACAAAGAGCTGAGGAAACAGGCAAGCAACCAATAACACACTTAAGCCAGGCCAGTAGCACTGACAATTAGCACTTTTACATAATTCCCTAAAACATCTACTGGAAAATATACTATTAGGAGGAAATATAGTCAGCAGCATATTGTCAAAATGTTTAAGTAGATGGGTAAATATTGGCCTCAAATGGTTACAATGCAATATTCAAGCAATAACAAAGAATGCCCAAATGTTGGTGTTGAATATTTCTAACCTACAGTGCTAAGCATAAGGTCTACCAAAGCAATGCCTAATTGGATTTGAAGTCAAACTAAAATAGGGCCTAGTACAAATCCCAAGCTCTGTTAGAAACTTGGGATCATCTTTGACATGGGTTGAAGGAGAGTCAAAAATATTCTGGGTCTTTCTCTTTTTTTTAAATTTTTACTAGTTATTGATGGACCTTTATTCATTTATTTGTTTATATGTGGTGCTGAGAATCAAACCCAGTGCCTCACACATACCTCTGAGCCACAACCTCAGCCCTGGGTCTTTCTTTCTTTACATCGAAGCTCAGGGTCACCTCTCCTTCATCTCTGCAAATCTAGAGCTCTATCAGGAGCGCCTCCATTCCGGCAACCTCCTATTAGCTGATCTTTTTGTTCTAATTTCCACTCCGTTCCAACCACTGTGCATGTCAGATAAATAGTCTACATCGCATTTTCATCTAATCCCACCTCTATTCAAAACCCCAAATTTCTCAGCAATCACCTAACCTAGTCCCAGGCCTGGTATCCAAATTCAGACTCCAAGACTTGGTTCTACCTGCTCGTGGAGATTTCCTACCCAATCCTCATCACTCCCCATATGGCCTAACTGCTCACCTCACCACCTTCAGCACAAAGCCCAGCTCCCTGTCTGCACTCATAATGTTCTTTAAGTACACTACATCCTCTTCCCTTCCCCCTTAACACTCTTCTGCCTTCTTCCCCTTCCTGGTGGTGATCAGTATCACATAAGTATTGTGAGAAAGATCACAAAGAAATCACTGGTATATCTTCCATTTCTGTTTCCAAAAACAATCTCATGTGGCACATCATAAAAAGCACAGTTGCAGTAGAACAAACCTCAAACACAAATAATACAGGTGAGGAGGAGTGGGAATCATATTTTTTAAGGCTAAAGGTAGAAGAGTCCCTACAGTGAAGCACGAAAATTACTTCTGAGCTTCATAGCAAGCGTGGCAAAAGATAATACGGGATAAAGTAGGTAGTTTTTATCTGAGTTTTATCTTATGAACTCATCAGTAGAGATGCAATTTCCTCAGCTCTGAACCAAAGGACATGTCCACATGTCATTATAGTAAGGACATTTAACAACATGATGCATGGCCTGCCCGACAGCTGTTTCACAGGAAGTGCAGCCCATACAGCTGTTTCTTACCATGACAATGCGATTCTGTTGGGGGCTGGAAAGATGCAGCCCAGGTGTACAGTGTCCCGTATACCTTCACCCATGTCAAAGATGATCCCAAGTTCTTACAGAGCTGGGGACTTGTACTAGACCCTATTTTATTTTGACTTCAAATCCAATTAGGCATTGCTTTGGTAGACCTTATGCCTAACACAGAAGGAAGGAAGAGAGGGAGGGAGGAAAAGAAATCATATGGAACTTCTTATTCCAGTAAGAAAACTTGAGAATCCCTTGTCTTATGGAGAACCTTAAGTACAGGTGTCCTGCTGGACTTCCATGCAAAACGGAGGGAGGCCCTCACCAATACCCGAAGGGAGCTGACCAAACGCTGTTCCTCTGAGGGTGAAGCTGACAAAGGGGATGCTTGGGCAGAAAAATACAAAAGTCACCCTGACCAAGAGGACCTGATATCCCTGGGAAGAAGAACCAGGAGAAACACCCGAAGACCACCTCTGAAATAGCTGTGCGTCCCGTGCTCAGTGATGTGCAGCACGCTGCGACTCCTCTTCCCTGTCACAGACATGGAAAGACCCAGTGGGGAGGACTATCCAAACATCCCCCCCCAACCCTGGGTCACAAGTGGCCTGGATAACGGCTCCTGCTCAGCAGGACAGAGCCCCTGGAGCGGCTCACCAGGATTCAGTGGCAACTGACGGGTTGAATGGCTTGCACCGCCCTCTCTCTCTTTCTACGGACAGCAGTGCATCTGTCCAAAGCAGCATTCTGATTTGGCCATTCTGCAAAGTGACACGTAGAAAAATGTAACAAAGAAAGCACTGTATGAGGCTTCAGAGAATTTCTGATGAGCCAATGCCTTTGAGAATGCTAAGCACAGTATTTTAATCAAAAAAGTTCCTGGGAGCAGACCTCTTTAATGACTGACTGTTACATAAGCTGCTCAAGGTCACAAGCACCAAGGGGTGCCGATGTTCATCACCAGTTTTGTTCTTTATGTTTCCTCAATTTTTTTTTCTTTCAGAATTTGACACACAGTTATCCCAGAGCATCTGTCCCAATAAATTAGAGCCAGTTGAAGGCTGTGTGTCCCCTATGCTTGTCTCTACCCCCAACACATTTTTTGACAAGAGTGTTGTCTATTATAATGGAAGCTGAGATGTTTCCATAGGTCTATTTTTCCAACAAGTCTATGTTAAGTTTAAAATAAAAAAGATAAAGTAAAACTTTAGTATAATGAGGGAAGAGGGAGAAAAGACTTGAAAAAAATAAGGGAGGAAGGGGGGGGGGGGTCTACACAACAGCCAGAAGTGATCATTTGCTCTCAAATGGTCCTGGGGTTAGCAGGCTCCAGCCTTCTCCAGGGAACGTGAACAAGTCCGTGTGTTCATTTGGCCATGGAGGGACCTGCTGGAGATTCCATGTCAGAGACCACACCATACTGTGTTAACAAGAGATGTCCATAGCAAAGAGTTTTTTAAGCCCAAGCACATGCCAAATAATGCCCCTCCCTTCATCCAGACTTAACATGATTTACACAATTGAGAGAAATTTGAGGTCACACCCTCGTGGCTGTGTCCACCACCATTCAGACATGAAGCTCTCATGGCCAGTAGGATCCAGCTCTGGAAGTGCTGCCACTTCACCTGTCTTCACCTCCTGATGGGAGGCCTTGCTGGAAAGACCACCGTGGCATGGTGTGGGCTCCTGGCATGCTCACCTGACCTTCACCTGAAATCCGCCCGAGGAAAGATCACTGTCAGGGAGACTATGTGCATCGTTTTGTGTCCCAGAAAAGACAGGGGCAGCTTCTAATATCTTGATCCAGAAAGAATAGGCATTCCTATTACAGAATAAGAATATAACTTGGAAGTCTCTGAGGCAGGAAAAGATGAAATGGGGAATCATAAAATTTTTCTAAATAAATAACAACATGAGTGGAGAATTCTCACTGAGTGTAGTAACGCAGGAAATGTCCATTCCAAAATGGTTACGATCCACTCAAGCACATCAATCCTGCTCAAGTTGCACAGAGTGGCTTCAATATCTTCCCTTCAGAGCAAAGCTGCTGAGCCAGCCCCCTGGAGGAAGGGCCCCTACGGACCCTACATCATTCAGAAACCATTAAAGTTCCGGAAATGCTGTTACAGCAATCCTCACTGGGCATCAAGCAATCGTTGTTATTTACAGTCAGAAAAGACCAGAGTCGTTCAAAGGATCCAGACCAGATTTGAGCACATGATGCAGGGTTTAAAGGCACTATAAATGGCCACCTTGGAAGCTGACTCCAGTTCAATCTTATCAGGGAAAGCCCCTCGCTATGTCTCCTACAAGGTCAAGGTCAACGAGGCCTCCATGCCTTCTCATGATGACACCTGTGAACGTATATCCAGGGTACTACAGGCTGCATGTGATGGTGCTGGGAGAGTCCTTCCAGCTGCCTGTATTTGTCATCACAGGGGTGAGTCACAACACTCCAGGGGAGGCACGTCACTCAAAACAGATTGGCTTGACTATAGGAATGAAACGGATTGTCCACACAGGTTTCTCCAAAGAACCAGAACCTTATAAAGGGAAGAGGATGTTACTGCAGCAGCCATAGATATCTAAATAGACAATTGTAGGCAATGCCAATTCTGCATTAAGTCAAGACGTAGTGAAAAAGTGTACTAGGAAAAAAGCACTTAATGCTTAAAAATGTGGGAGCAGGATTGTGTCTAGCATGGTGCTGCCCATCAGGACTCGCTGAGATGATGGAAACGTTCTATTCTCCATAAGCCACTCACAATGCAGCGTTTGTGCACTCACTCAAAGTTTGGCTACTGTGAGTAAAAGACTGAATTTTTAATTTGATGTATTTGCAACTAATTTAAAAGCTGTTGACTACCACATAAACAGTACAGGCCTAGTGATTAATTTCAACTATGAAATAAGGGCAAAATATGTGATAGTGGTTGCCTGTTGGTCAATTTTTTTTCCTTTTTTATGCTTTTTTTCTTTTTCCAAATTTTTTAAAATAACGAACACAGATTATTTTTATAGTCGGAAAAAATTATGCTGAAAATGTCGAAAGGACAAGACAGGACAACTTCCACACTTCTTGTATCTGACGCCTGCCATTCTGAGAAGGCCATTATAAAATTGAGTCGTGCTCCAGCTGATCAATAACCTACAAAGATGAACCACTGCTGGCACCCAAACAAGCCATCACTCATCAAGAGGCTCCAGTTCAGATCCGCCTGCAGTCCACCAGCTGCAGCTGACTGGCTTTTCTGTGAGCACTTGAACTTGCTGCTGTTCTCACCTCAGGCTTCCCAAGTTTCTCTGCCATATTCCCAAGTCTCCTCCTTATGGCTGCTTAAAGTTCACTGCTCAGGAGGTTGAGACAGGAGATTGCAAGTTCAAAGCCAGCCTCAGCAACTTAGCAAGGCCCTCAGCAACTTAGCAAGACCCTATCACAAAATAAAAAAAATATAAAAAGGGCTGGGGATGTGACTCAATGGTTAAGCAACCCTGGGTTCAATCCCTGGTACAAAAACAAAATTTACTGCTCAAGTTAAATGTTGCCTCCTATCCAATGTAACCAACCAGTCACCTATGTGGTCACTACGTTTAACTCTCTGCACTTCTGATTTCCTGCTATTTTCTTGTTTGTTTATTTTTTATCAGTCTCTGTGAAATATATATGAGCTGTAAATCAGCAAGAATCCTGAGTGGCTTATCTCCTGCTCTATCCCCACCACTCTCTCCATTCATTCCTTTATCACAAATGACCATGAGCTCTAACAATGAGGACAACAGCTGGATTTGGTGGTGAGAATGACTTTGCTTTCATGAAGCATGCAGCCCACCTGCTCTATTCGACTCTATGAGGCCAAATATTTATGGGGAAGCTACAAGGAATGTCTATTTCCAATTCCCAGACACAAGGGAATGCACATTATAAACGGTGATTTCTGTCACTTGTTGCCTGGTGCTCAACAGGGAGCTGGGGGATGTCCCTCCTAAAGAGAAGCCACCTCAGAAAGGACATTCACAAGCTGTCAGCATTAGTCATGTTTTTATTCTTTTTCTTTTTTCAGAACTGGGGATGGAGCCCAGGGGTGCTCTATCACTGAGCTTCATCCCCAGCCCTTTTATTTTTATTGTGACACAGGATCTCATTACACTGCCCAGGCTGGCCTTAAACTTGTGATCCTCCTGCTTCATCCTCCCAAGTCACTGGCATCACAGGTGTGTGCACTCCAGCAACACCAGCCATCTTTTCCATAAAAATCATGTCGCTGGGCTGGGGTTGTGGCTCAGTGGCAGAGCACTTGCCTCGCACATGTGAGGTACTGGGTTCAATCCTCAGTACCGCGTGAAAATAAACATATAAAATAAATGTTATATAATTTTATGTTATATAAAATAAACATATATAAAATAAAGGTATTGTGTCCATATACAACAAATAGATAGATAGATGATAGATAATAAATAAATAAAATCATGTTGCTCCTGAAGGTTTCAGTCCTACATTGCTCAAAGCTCAGGCAGCACACTGGGAATTGTTGACACAGAGGTTGACGTGCATGTCTTTGTATGTGTGCGCACAAGCACATGTGTGTGTCTAAGTGGGGGTATGAATGACCAACACTGAATACACACTGGAGAGCATGAGCCAGGCTACATAACACATGCCACCAAAGACGCCTCCCCACTATGAGGACAAGTCGGGGACCTGTAGAAGGAGCTGTGCTGCTTTCACGGGACCAGAGCGGGGCTTGCCTGCAGTGCCATAGGTGGCATCAGAACAGGGCCGTCTCGTGACCAGACCTCTCTCTGTCAGGCCCAACAGGTCCCAGTGGCTACTCTCTGCCAACCTCGACACCACAGATCACCGGGCCCCATCAGCTCTGATCCCAGGCCTGCATGCACTTTGAGCCAGTTCAAAGAATTTGCAGACAGGAATTTTATCCGAGCTGCCACTTTCACGACTCATTAATATCCAGCAGAGAACTAGACTTAAAGGTGACACAAAGGACAGGGAGCAGTGGCAGACACAGGCCTTCCTCATCTCTCATTGCTGAGTATGTCCCTGAAGGCTAATGATCCAAGAAGCAATCTTGTTATCTTCCAAAGGGATGCTCTCAAGTCCTGCCTCCAAGTCGGCTCAGATTTCAAAGAGGAAATGACCAACAGGCCCCTGCTAGGGCCACAGCTGTCTGTATCTACTCATTATTACTTTAAAGCACCAGTGGGCTTTCAATGGAAGAGGAACCAGACCTCTCTCTGTCAGGCCCAACAGGTCCCAGATCCCAGGGCTTGTGCCCAGCCTGCCATCAGCCCAGTGAGGACCAGAGTGTTGTGAGCAGTGAAGTCTGTCTTCTAAGAGGAGCGGACACAGGGAGCCCCCAGGACACAGGACTTCTAGGGATGCCCACTGGCATTTCTGGGGCATCTCAGAAGGACTAGGAGGGCAGGAAGCTGCAGTTCTCTTGGGCACTGCTGCTGCTGCTGCTGGGGAATCTTCACTCCCTACCCTCATCAGTACCATTGCAGAGGTGCCTCAAAAACACTGTCCTTGACTTTTGCCTGAGCTGCAAACAAGGAGCCCCCAGACCCACACACAGAAGGGCAGGCTTCAGCCACATCGTGAGATCCCAGGCAAGCAGTGACCAGTGGGTACACCTACCTGCTTTAAACACATCTGACATTTGCTAAATTATAGTTTAATAAGGTTAAATGAGCATGAAAAAAAAATGGCCACACAGCTTATCTGCCAAGTGCTGATGGTAGTCCCATCCTTAGATCCTGTTCGTGAGCTTCTTTTTTAGTCTCCGTATCCCATCCATCCCTGTTTTTAGCCACTTCAACAAAGTCCTCCTCTCTAAACAACACAACTGGAGAGTGTTTGTGCACAGGACCTGCAGACAAGTATCTCCTGAGGAGAATTCCTTCAAAGATCCCAAGGGGTTCTGAGTCACCTGTGTGCATAGTTAGTGAGGAACAGCAGGAAGGCTGCGGATGGGGCCACCGGAGCTGGGGCTGGGGCCACCCGGAGCTGGGGCTGGGGCCACCCGGAGCTGGGGCTGGGGCCGGGGCTGGGGTGGGAGACCTGACTGAATCTATTCCTCCCCAGCCCCTGCAGAATTCACTGCAAAAACAGACTTGAGATTCTCATGAGAAGTATTTCCCATTCCATGAAATATTATAGAGCTGTGTAAAGTGGAGAGGAAGGTTTACCATTCCCTCACCCTGATGTAGTGACTGGGGACCATGTCCCCGACAATCTACCCGACAGATGTACCTGCCCTTGGCCCGCCCATCTGCCCAGGAAGCTGGACAGAGATGATTCTCTCTTCCCCTTTTCTTGAGCATGGTTTCCTGTGAAACCCCACTGCTGGCCCACTTGAGTATGTAGTGTCATCTGCAGAGTCTCATTCTTCCCACTTCAACTTCTCCATGACTCATGACCCTAAGATTCTTCCTCCTTGGTTTCCTCTTGAAGAAGAAAGTTCATCTTCATCTCCCCAGATTCGCCATCTGAGCCACCTAATCCCTTTAGAGCCTCAGCCTGTTTGGGCTGCTCTTCTGCCTTCTGGGTAACTCCGTGGTTGGCACTGCTTTCCTTCCCATGTCTCTTCCACATGTGAGGCATGTTCTTCTAGCTCCCAGGCTAGGGACAGCTTCTACTGCTAGTAGACTGTGCTTTGTGTCTCCAACGTTGCATCTCTCTCCTGTCTTCCCACAGCAACATGAATGAGGTCACCCAGGTACAATCTGAGATGGGATGGGGGGCCAGTCCGAGTTCTCCCATCACCTAGATTTCAGGAACATTTATTTAAAGTTTCCAGTCCCTCTTTTGACTCACTTTACACATGATGCCAAACACTCAGAGCTGATAGAAGGAGTAGAAGCCAGGTGCAAATTCCCACTGCTCACAGCTCTGGGCAGCTATGATTTTGAAAAACAGAGCCACCCTCTTCTTTTCATTAATACGCCCCTGTCCCCTAGAGTAGATGCATGATGATGATTTTTTTAATCTACATTAACAATAGTAGTCAAAGAATTCTGTAGAGTATGACTTAAGTTTCAAAGTGTTCTCATCTTCAATATGCAAGTGAAAGACAAAGATTCACTTTCAGGTTTTGGAAGC
This sequence comes from Marmota monax, assembly GCF_021218885.2. NCBI lineage: Eukaryota > Metazoa > Chordata > Mammalia > Rodentia > Sciuridae > Marmota > Marmota monax. Next base: position 12,575,710 of record NW_026695238.1, read on the forward strand.
AGCTCCACCATCACAGTCACACTGTCAATATTCTAAATTTGGAAGGGAATCAAAGCAATAACCAGATGCCCATGACCTCATCATGACTGGGTCCTGACAGATGGAAAAATTTAATTATGACCTTCAAGTTGCGTAGGCTGGGGGGACTTGGCCGGGTGGTCTACCCCCAGGTTTACATAAATGAGTTACGTGGGGAAGGAGTTTGCTGAGTCAGCAGAGCATCAGTTGTGCACATACCTTCCTTTGCCCAAAGGTCAATTGGGAGCTTTAGATTTCCTCTTAATGAGCTTCGTTCATAAAATGCATGTTGAGCCCCATCCACACCAATTCACCACACAAATCCATGTATGACGATGGCTAGGTCCGAGGCCTGTGTTCTCTGGGGCCACACAAGTGACAGCCATTTGCTCCTCCCTGATTACTACTAAAGGACTCTGAGTCGGTCATCTGTCATCCTGCCCACCAGCTTCCCCAGTGACTCTTCCAATCCCTCCACCACATAGTGGAAATACTACAGAACCACCTTCAGCCTGGATGTTATAGAATTGGGGAGGTGTTACAGGTTGAATTGTGTCCCCCCAAAATAATATGCCATGTCCTTACCCCCCAATACCTCAGAATGTGACCTTATTTGAAAATAGAGTCTGTACAGAGGTAACCAAGTTGAAATGAGATTGTTAGGGTGGACATTACTCCAATATGGCCGGTGTCCTTAAAGAGGGTGACAGCTGGACACAGAGAGCCATGCAGGAGGAGGGAAGATGTGAAGACACACGGGAGGAGGCCATGTGAGGACAGAGGTTGGCCCAGGAAAGCCAACGTGGCCAGTGAGGCACCAGGAGCTGCAGAGAGGCGAGCAACCACGTGTCCCTCACGGCCCCCAAAAGGAACCAACCTGGCTGGCACCCGAGCTCACACCTGCAGCCTCCAGAGCTGCAGGATAACGAAGGCATGTCTGTTCCTCACTTCAAGTCACATGCACTTTGCCACGGCAGCCCTAGGAAACGTGCACAGAAGGCTTCTTGTTTTGTTTCTGATTGTGGTTCCAATATTTGAAGAAAAATAACTATTCACAACCCTGTAACTATCCTAGAGCATCATGGGAGAGTCGTGGTTCTCACCACAGGCCACGCAGAAGAATGCCCAAGCCTGCCCTCCATTGAAAGGCCTGGGATTATAAGCCACCCACCTCAACATTGTTCATATCAAACCTGAGGCCAATTCCATCACTCTAGGAATCCAGTCAGCACAAGCTAGCACATAAAAACTGGGTGCCTCCCTTCTACTCCAGAGGGACACTGTGTGCCAGTGCGTGTAATCATGCACAGTAACAGCAACCCAATTCATTTGGAAAAGGACTGTGCAGTACTTTTCTCAAAAAAAGAAATACAAATGGCCAACAAACGCATGAAAAAAAAAATTTCAACATCCCTAGCAATCAGGGAAATGCAAATCAAAACTACACTGAGATTCCATCTCACTCCAGCCAGAATGGCATCCATCAAGAATACAAATAACAGTCATTGCTAACAAGGACACTGGGGGTGGGGGGGAGAGTATATGCATACTTTGTGGTGGGACTGCAAATTAGTATAACCACTCTGGAAAGCAGTATGGAGGTTCCTCAAAAGACTAGGAATGGAACCACTCTATGACCCAGATAACCCACTCCTTGGTATTTATCCCAAAGAACTAAAGTTAGCACATTAGAGTAATACATGCATGCCAATGTTTATAGCAGCACAATGCACAATATCCAAATTATGGAACCAGCCTAGGTGCACTTCAACAGATGAATGGATAAAGAAAATGTGGTATACATACATGATGGAGTTCTACTCAGCCATAAAGAAGAATAAAATGATGTCATTAGCTGGTAAATGGATGGAACTGGAGAACATGCTAAGTGAAATAAGCCAGACTCAGAAAGTCAAGGGTTGAATGTTTTCTCTCATATGTGGAAGCTAGGAGCAGGGAAATAAATTTTTAAAGGGGGTTAAGGGGTTCTCACAAGTGTAAAGGGAAGGCCAATAGAGTAAGGGAATGGATGGGGAGGAAGGGGGAATGAGGAAGAACTAGGAATAAACTCTAACAAATCATGCTATGTCCACGTACAACTGTACCATAATGAATTCTGCTGTAATATATAATTTTAATGCACCAATTAAAATGTTAATAATGATATTATAAAGGAGATCAGTAGAACAGAGCAAGCAGATCAGGGAAGGGAAAGAAAAGGAATGTGATTGATTGATATGTACTATATGCTTGTACAATATGGCATGATGAATTCCGCTACTATATATAATTATAACACACCATTAGTTTTTGTCGTTGTTGTTGTTTGTTTGTTTTTTAACAAAAGGAGTTTTAAAAGTTAGGTCTCCCCTACTGCAAACTTTAAGGGCATCTGATTCGAACCTGCATGATATGATCATGGCATAGTGATTCTGGGCTTGTTCACCAAATCTTAAAACACTGGGAAAAAAGGGTCACCCTTTACCACCCACAAGTAAAGAGTAAAAGGAAACTCGATGTTCACAAAGAGTAATAATGTCTGATTCCCATTAGTCCCAACATACAGTCCTAGGTACGTGAGACAATGTGGTACAAAGAATCTGACACATTAAAACACCTGAGGCACACATGGCTCTGCAGAAAGGGCCAACGTGCAGAGCTGCCTCAGGGAAGGCTCGCTGCATCCTGAAGGGCTCCCTCAGCTGCTCTGTGTGAAGTGGACCAGGGATCTGCTCTTGTGGGTGACTCCTGCGTAGCAGACTGGATGCACCTGGTAATTCATAACAACCAGAAAAGAATCGCTGACCCTTGATGCCACATAGTCACCAATTTCATCCTTCCCTGAAAGCAGGTATCACATAGAGCACAACCTGATGAGTGAGCAACTTGGTCTCCACACTGCAGTGCTGAGGGCAGTCCAGAGCCTGGAACTTCTCCACCAGAGACAAGCAGGTGAACTCGGAGGGTCACACAGCCAGCCCACTGTCCTAGTCTGTATTCTATGGTTGCAACTCAATACCACGCACTGAGTAATTTATGAAAACAAAAGGTTTTTTTCAACTCATGATTCTGAAGTCTGAGAAGTTCAAGTTCAGGGGGCCACGTCTAGTGAGGTCCTTCAGGCTGGTGGGAACTCTCTACAGAGTCCCAAGGCAGGACAGGCATCATGAGGCAAGACAGAACATCCTAGCCCAGGTCTCTCCTCCTCTTGTCATAAAGCGACTCTCCCATTGGATTAGGGCCCCACCTCCCAAAGGTCCTACTTCCAAATAGTACAGCTACATGAAGTTTCCACCCTACCAACACCTCACAATGGTGACTAAATATCAATGATTCGGGAGAGGACATTCAACCACAGCACTTAGTTTTCTCATCAATGTTATTTCTCCTAAAAATAACGGCCACAAAAATTCATCTTTCCAACAGTGTCCAAGTTGGAGAATATATAAAGAAGTTCAAGAAAACGTCCAAAATTTCTAGAAATATCCATTCATTGACTGAGCATATGTAAGATTTCTAGAACTGTTAAACCCCTCCTGTGTGTTAGGCACAGAGTTAGTAACTAAGGATACGTTGATGAAGACAACCCTTATAAATAGACCAGCTTCGGAAGTGAATGAGAGGGCAGAGAAAGATAATTAAAGAATATCCGATGGGGCTGAGGATGTACCTCAGTGGTGGAGCACTTGCCTAGCGTGTGCTCCACCAGTACCACCAAAAAAATAAAAAGAAATAAAAACAGAATTACAGTCTCAAAAATAGAAGCATACATAGTGGGGTACTGGTAGAAAGCTCAACAACCAGCTCTATGGGGACAAGGGAACCCTGATTTGTAGCCTCTGCCAATTTCCATGGTGTAAATTCCCACATGGCCAATTTCAAGTTGCCAACATCACATCAAATAACTTGCACAATTTCAAATAACTTAACAACCATTGATACAAAACTGGTACTAGCTGGTACCAGGATATCATATAAGAGACTGATACTAGACAAAGATAGAGAATGCTTAAAAAGTAATGGACCAGGCCCCATCTCTAATGCTAAGTCATGGATCCCAAACATCTCATCCATGACCTCAAAATAGCGTAATAGTGGACTGGATGCACCTGGTCATCACTGATCAGTGAAGAACCACTGACTCCCAGGTACCTATTCAGTTTCTATAAGGGATAGAATTATAGGCCAAGGTCACTCTTGTAACCTAGTGTCACTCGCCTAAGTCATTTATCTTCAAGAGAAAGGAGTTTGGTCCCTCCTAGAGAAAAGCATTCAAACTGACAGTTGGGTGTTCTATAGATAGCATGATTTAGCTGAACGCAGTAGTGCACGCCTATAATTCCAGCAACCCAGGAGGTTGAGCCAGAGAATCGTAAGTTCAAGATCAGCCTTGGAAAGTCACAAGATCCAGTCTCAAAAAATACAAAGGTCTATGGATATAGCCCAGTGGTAGAGCACCTTTGGGTTTGGTCCCCAATAAAACAAACACACACACACACACACACACACACACACAGCAAATCCCTTCCTAGTTACCCCAAAACACTCAAAGCTGTCAGCCTTTTTCAGTGATTCTTCAAATTCTGCATTCTTTACCACAGGTGCCCACTCAGCTCCTGAGTCCCAGGGGAGCCACGCAGCACCATCCCAGAGGTACTCCAGGGGAGTGAGAATGATTTGCAAGGTTTCTCAAGCAGGCTCTGCTCTTCCAGCCTGTGACTCCTTCCTCCAAAACCCTCCAACTTATTAAATAGGTTCTGGAATGTTACACCTCTGCTAACTATATATACTTAGAGTTATTAAAACCTAATCATAAATTTTTGGTGCCAGGATTGAACCCAGGGTGCCTAATCATATAATCTTTAATTTAGCAAATGTGATCTCAAGAATTAGACACAGATACAACAGAACGCTACAAACACATTCCAGAGGAAGCCATGTTAAAAGGGAACAGAAATCACCAAAAATGCAAGAGGACAGATGGGAAGGCGGCTAAGAGATGGGAGATGAGTTCAGGGATGGGTAGATGAAGGCCACCACTGATGGCTGCCCTGCCTCAGTGACAGCTGAGGAGGTAAGATCATATTCGAGAACTAGTTCACAAGTTTTCCCCACAACACACTCACCCCAACCCCCAGTATAAAATTCAGCAGACTACAGACGGAAACTTCCTAAGAAACCATTCACATAGAATTGTTTAATTAAAAGCTGATCCATTTACTCAGATCCTAAGAACTTCCGCCTAAACCTCAGCTTATTCTAATCACTCTAAGGGCAACTGGTCAGTTGGCAAACTGTGGTTAAATATTTCACTGAGGTTTCTAAATATTCAAGATGATCCCACCAATCCCTCTTCCTTCCACTTCTTGTTCATATGATCATCTAAGCACTGGTCACCTCCACTCCATGCAGCAGGATGCAGAAGAACAGGGAAGAACAAGACAGTGATGATCCCAAGCACCACGATGCAAGATCAAGGCCACTTGGACTCCCAGGTTCAGAACCTCAACCACTCTCCTGCCCAAATCCTCGGCTCCTCTGCATGCCATCTGTCCGTCGCCCCTGCTAGTGGATCCCAGTCTGCTTTCCAGCCAACCCGTGGCACTCAGGGATCCCAGGACAAGGGTGTTCGAGGGTGTTAGGGGCCGGCTCTTCCAGCTTCCTCCACGGGGTCTACCCCTTGCCTTCTGTGTTCTCAAGCCACACCGAAGCACTCACTCTCAACAGATGCCTTTTACGTCAAGAGAACAAACTCCATGACAGCCCCCTCAATTCCCTACCTCAGCACCCAAAGCTGATCCATCTTCTCCTCTTTGCGTCCCTTATAGAGCACGAGCTACGGCTCCCTGACCACGTGCTTTCTCTACTTTCTCACTCCGACTCACTCCTCTGTCCACTGAAAGCTGCTTCCACGCCAACAGAACTAAGGTTTGGACAGACTTGTTTTTAAACCTAACGAACACGTCACAGTCCTTCTGGATTGACCACAGCAACTTGTGTCCCTCCTTCCCACCCGTAGCTACATCTGCTTCTGGTCGGCTTCCCACCTCTTCCTCTCACCCTTCCTTTCCAGAATTTTCTCCTGACAAATCTCTTAGATGCTGAAGTTCCTCAAGGGACCATCTTCCCTCCTCTTCTCTTATCTTTTTTCCCTGTTCTGGGTGAGTTGATTTTATTCCTGGCTTCGATTACTATCTATAAGATGACAACTTATATTTATTGTCTTTTGCCTAGATTTGTCTGTTGAATTAATCCTTTATTTAAAAAAATTATTTTAAAAAATCAATGGTAATAATAACAACAGGATAGCAGGAAAATTTGAGAACTTAATATGCATTTTCTCTTCTACTCCTATTTCTTTTTTAAGCAGAGAGAATGGTATTGCTTGGCTGAACACACAGAAGGTGGCTGCAAACACCTCAACTTCTTGGCTTAGTTTCTAGAAGTCAGAGCTACTTGAGATTAGGAGGAGAGATGACTTTGAGGACACAGAGAAATAGGAACGATTACTCCAGATTGTGAAGAAGGTGGAAGTAACAATCCTATGAAAAGAATTCGAATCCAGCTCACCACAGGTGGGTAACACAGCTCAAAGGGCTTGATGGGTGGACTAGGAGAGTGGATTTCTGCACTAAAGCTCCCAGCCTGAATCTAGGCTTTAAGAAGCCCTGGAGGCTTCTGGTTGTTTTGCTTTGGGTTAAGCCAGTGGCCATGCAGAAGTCCACCTGCCTTCAGACCACTATGCAATGGGCATGCTGGAGAAATCACAGGGAGGAAAAGTGAAGGTCCTTGTCCCCACCTGAGCTTCCAGCCAAGATCTAGAAACAACCTGCTTTTCATGCCAGCAATTCTCCAGCCCAGTTATACCATCCCAGGGGACTCCAGAAGTTCCCCTTTCAGCCCTGTCTCAATTACAGATCCATGAGCAAATAAACAGAGTGATTGTGGATTTAGGATACTACATTGTAAGGTAGTTTGTTTCTCAACAACAGGTAACCGAAACGGTGGTTCATGAGTTCCAGGACTCAAGTGATCTTCTACTCATCAGTGGGGGTTGGAGGGGAACAATGCCTCTGTAAATGCTCCAAGAGCTCCAAAGTGTCCTTCGGATGAAACAAAACATTTGACTACAATACACGAAGCTTCCATCACCTGGCCACAGCCTAACCTCCAGAGAGCATGACTATGACAGCTTCCCTACAAGAGATGCTACTGTGGTTCCGTCTTACAGACAAGCCAACCAAGGCTGGGAGAGTTTAAGATCTGGCCCAAAGTCACCCAGAGAGTGACAAAGCACACCCACCAGTGTACTGCCTGCCCCCTGGCCCATTTTCCCTTGGCCACATCCCCAATAAAAAGTCCTGGCAGATCAGGTCTTCGTGATTGTGACCTACTTACAGCCACCACAAATCATAGAGCAGCATGGGCTGTTCTCCAACTGAAACTAATTTAAAATAATTTACTTTTTTGAAGAATTATAATGAGAATCCATAGTTATAGATAATTTAGATGAAAGCTGTTCTCGTGACCCAGTAAAAATAAAGAGACAGCATATGGTTTGGAATAAATGTGATTCTCGAGAATGCAATCTAGATAATCACTGAATTATTATAATCATTCTGGGGCATGTTTTTATCTTTGTTGATTTTTTCCTGTCCACTGGGACTGTAGTTGTATAATAATAACACAGGTTTAGAGGACTCTGATCTCCAGTTGCTTAGCAACCCACAGCTTTGAAGAGAATGAGGGATCAAGGGTCGATGGCAAAATAACGCTGTTTGCAATTCAACAGTTATTTAAAAGTTCTAGAATTATAAAAACTGTTCTGCTTTAAATACAAGTATGCAAATGAATACTTTGCTGGATCAGCCATCATTTTTATTTCTGTCCTTACCCTGATTTTGAAGCTGGAATCAATCATGGAAAGAATGACACAAACTTTCTAATTTGAACAACAGCACTATGAGAATGATGCTTCACAAGGCTGTCTCAAGGCAGAGTGTCATCGTTCCTGCCACAGAACAGCTCAAAACATTTTAGGGAAAACCAAATGAAAAAAAAATGAACATCAGTTACAAAGGACGGCAGCCAGTTCATGGCGCCTCCCAATGAGCATTAGCTGCCATCGCCACCATCATCATCACCATCACCAAAGAGGCACAGGAACACAGGCATGTGTGGACCCAGCAAGTGACAGCCATTCCATAGTGTGCACCTTCCCATTCTTTTTTGGTGGCTGTCAGTGTACAAATCATTTTACATGCTCTCTGTTCATTCATTTGCTGGTTATTCACACAACAAATGGTCGCAGAGCAGCTAGTGAGGCCAGGTGCTTTGCCAGGTACCGTACCAGGCACAGAGCAAGGAACTGGATCACAGGAGACATAGCGCCCACCTCATCGTCTCTCAGGTGCAGAGAGACAGCAAACAAGGAAACAACCCCAAAATCGTACATCATGGCGGGAACTGGTCAGGAAGCGAGCAGGAGGCTAAGACCTGTAGAAGGCGGTCCGAGGAGGACTGTTTCAGGCAGTGGTGTGTAATGGTGACCTGAAGGATGAGGGGGAGCCAGCCCCGGGGAGAGCCAGGAGAAGAGGGAACCTGAGACACAACAGAGCAGCTGTGCTTGTGCTGGGAGCCCTTCCAGCATGGGACAGCCACAGTGAGTGAGGTAAGAGGGAGACTTAAGAACTACAAACTAGGGGCTGGGGCTGGGGCTCAGAAGTAGCCCACTTGCCTGGCATGTGAGAGGCACTGGGTTTGATTCTCAGCACCACATATAATAAATAAAAATAAAAGTCTATCAGTAACTAAAAAAAAAGAGAGAGAGAGATTAAAAAGAATTACAAACTATTCCAGAAGTGTTGGAACCTCCAAGCACCCCTCCCCCATTTTGCAGTGCTGGGCGTCAAATCCAGGCTCTCACACTTGCTAGATGAGGATTCTACCACTGAGCTATACCCCTAACTCCTCAAGGTCACATTTTATCAGAAAAAAAATAGACTCATGTTTTCACTGCACACAAAATAGTCTATTGGCAAGGTAGGGCTGTGGATTGATCGCTCATCTGGGGCAGCTCCAGCCTTGCCAGCCACCTCTCCCACACCACCACCACCACCACCCAGTCAGTCTGGGCCCCCACCCAGGTTCTGAGCCAGTGCCTACCATCATTGCTCATGCCTGGGTCCAGGAAGGTGAGGTCCCAAGAATCTATAGCACAATGTAGCACAAGAGTAGTTCATAGAAGGCCTGGTGCCGGGCCCACCTTGCCCAACCTGGGCTGGAACAGGCAGAAGTTCCAGGTAGTCAGGTGAACCAACAGAGGCGACCCCAGAGATGCCACACACCCACACCTCATCTGTCGTCAGCCCCACTCAGTGTGGACTCCACCAGGACCCACCGAAATCCAGCCACCAAGAAACCACTGCAGGCTGCCCTTGGCAACCCCTTCTCCATGAGCTTCGGACTGCCCCAGCACCCACTTAGCAAGAAACAAATCTCTGTTAATATAAGAGATCGTGGATGGCTGAATGCCACATTCCTGCCCTAAGTCTAGATATGGACTTTCTGGATGCCCTTAAAATCTGAACCCAAACAAGTGACTGACTGTGGAAATTCCAGTCTTACCAATATGCCAGGAGAGTCTTTTGTGGACTTCATCCCCAGCTCTCTTTGAATTGCAATATAACATGTACAGACACATTGCAAATGAAGCCAAAATCTTGAAATAACTTAAAAGGGCTGGGTCTGGTTGTTTCTAATGCCGCTCTCTTCAGGGAGGAGCATATTTCTTTCCAATTCTGTGTTATGTACCTTAATGTAAGTGAGATTACTGGTTCGATTTCACGTCTTCTGATTTTTCTTCTCATTTAATCTCCTAAGTGCAAAATTGTCTTGAAAAACATCTTTTACAATGAGTGTTTAAAACTATCAGACAGCTGTACCATTATTTAAACCTTCTCCTATTCTGCACATTTAGGGGTTCTCTCACTGGAGACTATTACAAACAATGTGATGACAGTATCTGGGTTTGTACAACTTTGTTCAAATTCCCAATTACTTTTGTACGGCAGACTTCTAAAGCAGGTATTATGGAGTCAAAGACTTTAAGATTCTTAATCCACATTACCTAATTACTTTCAAAAAGTGAACCAATTTTCACATCCAACATTAATATAAGTGCCCATTTTACTTTAAGGGATATACTTTAATGCAATTTGAAATTACTTTAATCTGTCAAAATATTTTAATATCAGTAGCTGCCAAATGTAATCATAGGGCTAATAGAGTAATTTCACACACTATTTATATATCTGGCACTACTTTGGACCATAATGATCTCCAGATGGATCCTCAGTCAACTTCACCTTAACAGTGATTTTATTCCTTTCTGTCTTCTTAATCTGGCTGGTAATTAACAGTGGGCAATGTTTGGCAAGTTCAGGCTGCGACAGAATCTATGCCAGTTCTCTGCCATGGCAAACCCACAGCAGCAGATAGACTGGCTGGAAAGTGCACAGGCGCTCAGCCCTGCCCACCCTGCACTTTCCCAATGCACTCAACAGATGAACCCATGGCATTTATGTAGCTTTGAATTTTTTGTAGCCTCAGCCAAGTGGACCAGGTCACAGTCCTACTGTTTAATTATGGAAATTTATGGAGAGAAAGAGGCATTTCCCCAGCATCTACCTGATGACAGATGACAGAAATATGTGGTTGCTGCACCAGCCAGACTACCCTCTCTGAACCACTCCTGGGTCCCTGGGGTACTGTCTGTGGTTTGTGGGAGATGCCACCAAATGGCAGACTTGATTCTCTTCAGGACTTTGACTCCCTCTAGGTATCAGAGTGAATCCTTCATGAAATATCCTGCTTCTCACATTGTGGGCTTCAATAATATGTAGGAGGATCTAATCAACAAGGCTGATTGCTGGTAGATATAAGAAATTGTACATCATCTGAGCACACATTTAAAGTGCATTCTAGAACCTAAGTTTATCCATGCACCTTTAGCCTTGGGGGTTGTTGTCCTACTCTTCCCCTGCTCATCCCCTCCCCTCCTCAGCCTGGCATTGAAGGTGTCTTTCCCCACACTGCAGGAATTGCACCTTGTTGCTACCAAAGCCACTGAGTAGGTGGCTTTAGTAGAGTCGTGACTTTCTAATGATGGGAAAATTTAGACATATGTCTCGTTTTGAATTCATTTAAACATATGCAAAGTTTAAAACCATTTAAAAATGTGTTTCTGCACACAATTTATTTTAGCCTGAAAGTATACGGAAGGAAAGAAATGAGATGAGAGCATCCACATCGGCATGCTAGAAAGCACTGGAGATGTAACTTGGCAGGATATCAAGGCAGAAAAAAAAAAATATGTTGGACCCATTGAACTCAGATTGGTTGGAGAGGAAATACCACCACCTACCAGTGTGAAAATCCCTTGGCACGGCCTGCATTTTAAAAGCACATACACACATATGCATATTCCTTTTCTTGGGGGGTGCTGGGGAAGCGGGGAAGGGCATACATCAATGGCCCTCTCTGGTTCCATGAAGGAGCTTCAGAACTCCTAGAATTGCAGTAATCAGAGACCTCAAGACAAGCTCAGAGAGACCAGAATCCAGATTTCCAGCATGCAGGTGGTTTCATTAAGTCCCATCTAGAACTTTCTCTGGCATACAACTCTAGTACCCAAAGCTGGTACCACTTAAATTTGTCCTTCCATTTAGGTGCAAGATTCTTAAATGCAACAACCTTTGGTGAGCATAATTTGAGTAATAACTTGAAGGTTGCAATTATTTTCCTTCAGTTATTCGTTGTAGTCTTGGAATGTTGATGAGTAAATCTTCCAAAGGGTCATCCCCAAGTGTGAAGTTTCTTCTCCACTCTCACATATAAACCAAGTAGTCAACCATGCAGCCAACTAACTCCAGTAATTTCCCCAAAGAAACATATGCAAGGCAAGAATGTGTCTCTTTTATTAGGCATTTGTCCAGTTCTATAGAAAATAATGCGAAGGGGAAATTACCAGGCAAACCCCAACTGATGTGATCCAAGCAACACAAGAAATACCTTCCTTTCTTTGTAGCAACAAAATCTGAAATGTGGGATCACTAAAGCAATGCATTCATCCTTACATCTTGAGGGAGCTCATCATAAGTTGTGGGTAGCCTAGCTAAATGCTTCATTTGTACTATAAAATTGGCCTTTATGGCATGTCTTAATTCACTAATTAGAGGCCAGAACTGCTCTCATCAATGGGAATAGTGAACCCCAAATCACAGATTTAGGACTCAGTTTGAAGACAACTGACCTTCCACTATGATTCTCATTTCAATTCAACACAGGGTAATAGGCATCAACAAAATTCATCTACATGAATCTCTTCCAGTGACCCTTCACAGCTCCATAAATTAAAAAAAAAAAAAAAACTAATTTCCAAGTTACTGAGAGGACTGTATTTTGGCACCCAGAAAAATACATCCTTAGATGTCTTGTGGAAGATATATCAGATAGTTCTGCAAACATTTCAGTCCACTTCTGCTAAGGACTAAGTATATATGTCCCCACCCCAAAATTCATGTTGAAATGCCACCCTCCAATATGATGGTATTAGGAGGTGAGATTATCTTCATGGATAATTAGGTCATGAGAGTGGGGCCCCAATGAATGGATTAATGCCCTTATAAAAGAAACCCAGAGAACTCTCTTGCTTCCTCTCCACTTTGTGAAGAGACAAGAAGTTGGCAGAAGAGGACCCCAACCTATAGTCTCCAGACCTGATGAGAAATAATTTTCGGTTGTTTATAAGCCACTCAGTCCATGGCACTTTGCTACGCAGCATCCTGAACTAAGACAATCTCCTAGAGGCATTAGAATTAAAAAAAAAATGTATAGGAAAAGGTTTTTTTGTTTTGTTTTGTTTTGTTTTAATATGGGAAAGTCTTCCCTGCAAAGATAGAAAGATCCTGGTGAGAAAAAGGAGAAGACAAATGCCTTCCATGTACCTTAATGCATTCTATACTCTGGATCTTAATTGTCCCACAAGGACCACTTGCTAAAGGCGTGATCTTCTGCCTGTGGTGCTCTTGGGAGGTGGTGGAACCTTTAGCAGATGAGCCTAGTGGAAGGAATTTGGGTCACGGGGGACATGACCTTGAAGGGGACATTGGGACCCTGACTGCCTACTCTCTCTTTCCTTGCTGACTACCATGAGGGGAGAAGTTTTACTCTAGCATGTGCTCCTTGCCTTGATTTTTGCTTCTCCTTAGGCCTAAAAATAATAGAGGCCATGATCCAAAGTCTGAAATCTCTGAAACCATGAGCCAAAATAAACCTCTCTCCTCCTTTACGTTGAATTTCTCAGATATTTTGCGGCATCAATGGAAATCTAACACAGTGCTTATCAGCCACATGCCTTACCTGCTGGCTGTCCCAGCAACCAGAAAGGAAAAACCCAAGTACATGCTACATACTTAAATATAAGAGTAAGGGCTGAGGATGTAGCTCAGTGGTACAGTGAGCTAGAATGCACAAAGCCCTGGGTTTGCTCTCTAGTACTGCAAAATAATGATAATGATAGAGAACATTAAAAATTGGGGAAAAAAGACATACTATGAGAATACTAAGTGAAATAAAATTGATGTCTGTGTTAACATCAGACGAAGTAAACTTTAAGGTAACAAAAACTAGAGCAAAAAAGGAATATTTCATGATAAAAGATTTAACTGACTACTAAGAAAACAAAACAATTGTAAACTTGTTTACACAGAACATAAAAATATTTTACAAAAGACTATATAAATGAACCATCAAAATATTGAAATCAAACATAATATGTTCTCGAACCATGAATTAGACTAGAAATCATAGTAGAAAAATCTTGTAAATTAATTAATCTTTTATGATCTATGAAAGAAAGAGAATTACAAAGTAAATTAGAAAAACTTCAAATGAATAATAATGAAAATACTATATGCCAAAACTTGTATGATACAGCTGTAGCCAAGATTGGAGGAAAAGGTATTATTGCCTTTAACATACATATTGAGAATGAAGAAAATCTTAAAAAAAAAATAGTAAGTTAAGCATTCTGACCAAGAAATATTTCAAAATACATCAAACTAAACCCCATGGAAGTTGAAAAATGAAAACAATGAAGGTAGGTCCAGAAATTAATGGAGCCATCACTAGTGATCCTACAGAACCTTTAAAAACAACAGGAGGAAACTATGAATAATTCATGTCAATAAATTTGGACCTTTAAATGATATGAACAAATTTCAAAAAAAATACATCAATTTGATATTTATGTAGGCATAGCTTTGATTCCAGGAATAAGAGCTGATTATCTTTCTTTATACTTTCTTCTTCCATTAATGATCTAGGTATTTTATTGTCAGATTTTTTTTCATTTTTAACCATATTTTAAAAAATATGTATCAAAGATATGTGTGTATATAAAATAAAATTAACCATTTTAGCAATTTTATGTATATGGTTCTGTGGCATGAAGTATGAAAGACAGTGTACAACCATTCAATCATGCATCTCCAGAACTCTTTCATCTACCCAGCTGAAACTCTGTACTCACTAAATACCAAATCCCTATTCCTCATCCCAGCCCCTGGTACCCACCATTCTTCCTTGTCTTTATGGATTTGACCACTCTAGAAACTCCATGGAATGGATCATATCATATAACATTTGTCTTGTTGTGGCTGGTTTATTTCATTCTCCATAATGTCTTCAAAATTCACCCATGTTATAGCATGTATCAGAGTTTCCAAAATTCTTTTCAAAGGTGAATAATATTCCATTGTATATATATTCCACATTTTGTTATCCATTCATCCACTGATGCACACTTGTGTAATGTCTACCTTTGGCAATGGCAAATAATACTTCTATGAACCTAGGTATATAAATATCTGTTTGAGTCCTTTGCTTTCACTCCTTTGGGGTAAATGTCCAGAAGTGGGATTGTTGGTGATATGGCAATTCTATGTTTAATTTTTTGAGGAATTGCCATACTTTTTTCCATAGCAGCTGCACCATTTTTTCATTCCCACCAACAAGGCACAAGGGTTCCGGTTTCTCCACATTCTCACCAACACATTGTGAGTATGGTGTGTGTGTGTGTGTGTGTGTTTGATAATAACCATCCTAATGGGTATGAAGTGGTATCTCACTGTTGTAGACAGCTCTTCCATTGCTGTGACCAAAAGACCTGACAAGACAATTTTAGAAGAGAAAATGTTTATTTGGTTCTCACAGTTTCAGAGGTATCAGTTCATAGAAAGCTGACTCCACTACTCTGGGCCTGAAGTGAGGCAGGAGGAGGAAAGAAAAGCTGTGCTCATCAGGTACACAATATAAACCCCAAAGGCATGCCCCCAGTAACCTGCATCCTCCAGCCCCACCCTACCTGCCTACAGTTACCATCCAGCTAATCCATTCAAATGTATTAATGTACTGATTAGGTTAAGACTCTCATGATCTAACCACTTTCACCTCAAAATTTTCTTGCATTGTCTCACACATGAGCTTTTGGGGAACACCTCCTATCTACACCATTAATACTCCCTGTAATTTTGATTTGTATTTTCCTTTTACTAGTGCTGTGAAGCATATTTTCATGTGCTTATTATCCATTTGTACATCTTCTTTAGAGAAATGTCTGTTCAAGTCCTTTGCCCATTTTTTTAAATTTGGTTGTGTAGTTTTTGTTGTTGAGTTTTAGGAGTTCCTTATATACTCTGAATATCAGTTCCTGATTTTCAGATAGATGATTTGCAAGTATATCTCCCACTTTATGAGTTGCCTTTCACTTTGTTGAAAAGTGGGTTTTCATGCATGAAAGTTTTAAATTTTGAGATCTGAACTATCTATATTTTCTTCCGCTGCCTTGGCTCTTGGTGTTATATCCAAGAAATCATTGCCAAATCCCACGACATGAAGTTTTCCCCAATGTTTTTTTTTCCTAGGAATGCAACAGTTTTGGCTTTTATGTTTATGTCTTTGATTCATTTTGAGTTCATTTTTCTATAGAGCATAAATTAAGGGTCCCACTCATACTTTTGCACATGGATGATTGGTTTTCCCAACACCATTTGTTGAATCAATTTACCTTTGAACTAATTTCCAGTAACAATTTGTTCTGGGCTCGTAACATGGGAAACATTAAAGATCAATGGTGCCGTGGGAGTTATGGGGGCAGATACATGAAGAACTAAAGCATGCCTGATCATTTCTGGAGAAAGTCCCCCGACATACACAAGATGACTGGGTATCTATGATCCTACACAGCTCCCAGTACACACACACATACACACACACACACACATTATTTATATATTTTTATATATACATGTATGCATGTATATGAATGTATGTTGTTTTTATTATTATTGAAAAACAAATAGGCTGCAAATCTAAGATAGCTAAGAGACTACAGCTACGGCCAATACAAAGCAGAGAAATTACAGCACGGGGGGAAGCACAGACTGTTTGGGTTCAGAGTCCAGCTCTCCCACTTCCTGTGTGGCTTTAGAAAAATTGCATAACCTCTTTCATCATTTTCATCCTCTATAAAATTAAAGTGGGATGTGCAGATGATGACAATACTAACACTATTCCCCTTACTGTGTAATTAAAAAGATAAAACAGATTAGTGTGTGTGTGTGTATATATATATATATATATATATATATTGCTTAAAACAGTGCCTTGAACAAAATAAACATAAGCAATTATTGTAATTTACTCACCATAAAATGATTATGCACATCTGGCAGATTGGTTTCTCTCATTTTGAACTGAATATTCAATTCTTGACTATTTATATAACACAAAACTATCAAACCACAGGTCAAAAACCCTCATTTTCTCTTAAGAAACTTTTTATTTTAGAAGTTTTCTAAAGTTACAGAACAGTTGCAAAGACAGTACAGAGTTTCCATACACCCCACCCCACAGCTACGGCCAATGCAAAGCAGAGAAATTACAGCACGGGGGGGGGGGGGCACTTTATTTGGATCCTTCTTTTTTTCTAATGTCATTTTCCTGTTACAGTTTCCATGCAAGATCGCACATTACCTTAGCCGTCATGCCTTCCGAGTCTCCTCTCAGCTGTGACTATTTCTTTCTCTGACTTTCAGGAGTACTGGTCAGATATTCTGTAGAATGTCACTCCATTAGGAGATAGAGTGTCCTTCCCATCCCATGATATCCAGAGTGCATACTGTCAACATGACTTCTCACCTTTGATCATCCGGCTGAGGTCCCTCCATTTTCCACATGTATTCTTTAGAAGGAATTCACCATGCACCACCTACACTGAAGGAGTGGGGAGTCAGGTGCCCCTGCTGGAGTGAAGAGCATTTCCATAGCCTACATGGAATTCTTCTGCTCAGAACAATGGTGCCTTCTCCCATGGAAGGATGTATATGGAAACACATTTCCAGACAGCTGTCATGAACTTCTCTCCTGTAAACACATACCTGCTTCCTGTCCTCATAACTGGCCAAACCAGAACCAGGGTCTTCCCATTCCAAATCCCACACTTCCTACTACATCAGCCACTGCATGGACCCAGGCACGGGAAAGTGAAGTCCCTGGAAAAATCCCTTCAATGTCAGAATCCAACTGATGAGAAAACTTCAGCTCTGTCTCCTGAGATCCTTTCTTTTTTAAGTGTCAGTGTCATTGCATCAGGACACCTATGAGGTAAACAATCCTGGATAGTTCTGGAACGCCAGATATTAAAATACACACACATTTTCTAAAACTGGCCCAGCCAGTGTGTGAGTGTGTGTGTATACAAGTGTTTGCATGTGTTTGTATATGTGTGCATGTGCACATAGTAGATGGGGGAAACAAAGAAATAGATATTAACCTTCTCCTAAAACTTATATTACAATAGGTTGAAACTACCTTATTCTTATTTGTACTCCAATATAAGATATTGTCACTTAAAATAAGATTGTAGAGATTAACATGAGCAGTGATTTACACATGGCCACAGAAAAAACGTGCCTCTCTGAGAGGTTCTACCAGGCCAACACCTTCACAGAAACAGAGAAGGTGTTTAGCTTTTATCAAAGACATTCAAATATGAAGAAAGCCCACAGTGAAAATGGTAATAAGTCTTACTGGGCATCTGTTGATCTTATTCTCGATAGCTATTTCCTCTTCCTCTGAGAGCAGAATCCCAATTTCTTTAGGAAAAGACCTCTTTCCATTCCTGGATCCCATGGCTTAACCGGAGCTACTCACCAAGTTCAGTGGTGAACATAAGACCTAGGCCAGGCCAATCAGCAGAATCCAACCCCAAAATCACAATGATTGGTTTAGAAATGTACCCGAGTCCCAAGTCAGCCCCACAAAGCTAATCTCAAGACTTTCTAGAACGACTGAATATAGGGGCGTGTTCCCTGGGGTTACTGACAATAGGATAATGTGAACCTGGAACTTACAGGGATCACTACTTGGAATCTGAAAATTAAGCAATACAGAAGAAAGTGGAATTGACAAATGAGGAAGCTCGTTACCTTCGTGATAGGAGCCGAGTCCCCAGACACTGCTACATCAACACTTTTCAGTCATGTGAGCTTACATACTTACTATCTTGCTTATGGTATTTGAATTGGGCTTTCTGTTGCTTACAACCCAAAGAATTCTGATTAGTACATACAATATAGAAGAACTTTGTTCTAACCTGGTCTGCTAATCTTTATGGTCTTCACTTTTTCTCATCCATCAGATGACAAAATGAGATGTGGCCTCATCACTGAAGTCCTTACAGGCATGTCTGATGCATTCATATTCAAGACACTATAGGTCCACTTAATAAAACTCAGACATATCATTGTACTCTGCTCATACTCACGCATATACGCAGGCACCCTCTTCATCTTAGCACTCCTATTGGCATTTAGCTGTGATTAACCAAATTATGGAACTTTTTGGCACAAGTGATTATGCAAGTTAATTACCATTTTTTTAAAAACTCAGCTTGTCTTTACAGGTTTTCTGTTAAACTAAAATTTTTTAAAGATCACACTTTCAACATAGTTATTTCTGAAAGTATTGGATAAAAGCATGAAATCATGCAGAAAAAAATGCTTGTGATCTAAATGAAAATGATTTTTAGTCCATATTAAAACTTCTTGCCCATCTAAAATATATTATTTGCCAAAAAAATGAAATGATGTGATGCATACAGTTAGTAGTCCACCATTTTAATCCATTCCACAATCTTCAACTGAATCTAGTGGATTTGAGAACTGTGCCCAACACCTGTGTAAAGAACTTTACTTGTGTTACAGGGATGAGAAGAGCAGACAGCTGTGATCATATGAAGAAAGCTCTGCATTTGTAGACAAGAAACTCAATCTTAACCTACTGTAGGACTCCAGGAAAGTCACCAAGAATCTCTTTCTGGTCTTCTCATGGATCCAGTGGAGAAAGTGCCTCCTCCAAAGAAATAAGAGGATTAAAGTACAATATACATCAAGAATGTAGCCTGCAGCCATTCATATAGAGAATTGAGCATTTGACATGAATCTCAATATCCATAAGAACATGGATATTTTATTATAGATCCCCATATCCACCCCTCCAGGACTGTCTTCAAAGTTAGCAATGTCTGGGCTTAAACACTTTGGTGGAGAAAGCCCTGGATAGGAGTTGGCAAATTCTAATCCCAACTCTAACATTCATCTCTCTGGCCTTCAGTTTCTTCTACAAAGTGAGTGGACTAAACAAGACAAATTCTCAGATCCCTCCCAGCTCTAAAACATATCTATGAAACTTTAGCCGTTGTAATCAGTACTCAAAAAATGGCCTCTTGTCGGGTAAGATTCCAATAGAATTAATCTTGCATTGAAAAACAAAGAGCTCTGCCTCCTTCTCCCTCCCATCATTCCATAAAGCCAAATACAGACTTTGAGTAGGACAGAGAGACGGAGATGGAGGTGCAGGGTTGGGCAGGAAGCGGAAGTACACGCCAATTCTTGATCTGAGCCTGCAATTGTTTTGTGACCCTCTTTGGGCCTCAAACTGCCCAGTTTCCAGAACTGCCAAATCCCTGGATGATCATTCCTTCAGTTGTTTTTTGGGAGACTAGGGGGCGGGACAGACCTGTTCATGAGGGGCCAAACTGAGCCTAAAAGACACCCAATTCAAGCTCCTTTCTAAACCTCGTTGTTAAACTCACTGCCTAAATCCCAATCCCTGAGGACGTTAACAAGGGTCAGGAGTAGGAACCAAGTAGCCTGGCAGCAGTTGCTAAGCAACAAGGGATCTCCAGTCCTTCAGCCCTGCTCTGGCAGGTCAGGAAATGCAGGGGTCCCACCCCCAGCTCACTCAGATTGCTCATTTATACCGACCATTTATAAGTGTTCTCCATGAACCCACCTGGGCCAGTTCCTTAGCAAGCCAGTCGGCTGGGATGGGCTCAATTTCTCCATGGAATGCACTGAATGTGCCTAAGGGGTGGCAGGGTCTAGGAAAGGGGAGGTGTTCAGGGTCTCGGAAGGTTACCCAACCAGCTACCAAAGACTTTGCTGGGGTCTTGTAAAAACACTCAGGATCTGGGTGGCCTTGCTTATCTTCTTCTAATTTTCTGTCCTGTTTCCTCTTCAGGAAGTGAAACCATTGGACCAATGACGTCTAGGACCACTTTGTGGTGGCTCAAGTGCCTACCAAGCCCCTGTGGGCCCAGGAGACCACAGGAACTAGAATGAGGGCAGTCTCAGGGCCTGGGTGAGTCAGAGAACAGAGCTCCCTGATAGGTAGACCCTCTGGGAGGGAGCCATGAGAAGCAGGACCCATGAATAAAGACACAATGGAGGTGGACTAGCAGAGTGTCACTGGGAGCTGAACTGAAGACCAGCTCTCAAATGACGCTTCTGGAACACTATATGCCCAGACAAGGAGAGCAGCCAGAGGACATCAGTCTGGCATGCGAACAGAGGGTACAAGTAGCCATTCACAGGGGATCTGGGGTTCAGGTTGCATAAGAAGATAACACAGATGGAACACCATCTGGTAGGTGCTCAAAAAGTCAAACACAGAATTGCCATGTGGCCCAGCCACCGCACTGCAAAGCATATGCCCCCAAAGAATTGAAGGCAAAGACTCAAACAACTACTTGGACCAGAATTTTACAGCAGCTATTCACAATAGCCAGAGGGTGGAAACAACTCAAATGTCCATCAACAGATGAATGGATAAATAAAATGGGGTCTATGTATATGATGGAATATTACTCAGCGATTAAAAAAAAAGCACTTACACATTACAAGTAAGAAAAGCATGCCAAGAAGCAAGATCCAAAAGTTCTGTATTACATGATTCCATTTTTGTGAAATATCCAGAATAAGTGAGCCCTCAGAGACAGAATGCAGATTGGAGGTTGCTAGAGAATGGGGGTGGAGGAGGGAGGGTTTTTATAACCCTCCTTTCTGGGTTATATAAAGTTTTGGAACTAGATTATAAACATACTAAATGCCACCGAATTGTTCACTCTAAAACAGTTACTCTAAGCTGGGCACAGTGGCACATACAGGTAATCTCAGCAATCCTGGGCAATTCAGTGAGACCCTGACTCAAAATAAGATAAAAACTGCTGGGGAGGTAACTCAGTAGTGAGACACTTCCCCCCTCCTCCCTCCCTCCCTCCCCGCTTTCTTCTATTGATCTCTTTTTAGTTTTCATGAGATCAAGTTTCATCCATGTTCCTGCAAATGACATAATTTCATTTTTATTACTGAATAAAATTCCATCGTGTATACACACCACACTGTCTCTATCCACTCATCCGTCAGTGGGCACAGAGGCTGGTTCCATAGTTTGACTATTGTGAACTGCACTGAGAAGCAGCCTTTCATCTGGAGACCCTCAAAGGAAGCAGGTCTATGGCTGAGCCCCTCTCCTGGGAGAGAAGACCCGACCCAGCAAGGAAGGGAGCCTTCTGGGATCCACAGGGAATGGCAGGGAGGAATAAGGAGGAGGTCAGTCCAGCTTTCCCTGCGGTGCCCTGTCCCCTGCTGCTCCCATCTCCTTGGCAACACTCACATGTCAATGTTGTCCAAGAAAGGACATTTACAAACAGATGGAAGAAAGAAGGCAGCTACTAGAAGACTTAGGTTAGGAGCAAGGCTCTGGACTTACCCTAGTTCCCACCGGCTCTGCTTACCTAGAAAACCTTCTCTATGTCTCCAACATTGGCCACTGAGAGAGATCAAGTTGTGGTTTTTAAAAAGGTGTCAACATCAGGTTTTAGCATCATACTGTTAAGGCTGAACACAAAATTAACAAGATTTTTCCTTAGGAAACCAAAAGGTTAACTTCCCTTTCTATCAGTTTAGCTCCGAAGTCCCCACCCTGCCCTATCCAGCCCTCCCTTTCCAAAAGGAAAAAACAATAACAGTGAATTTACTTCTCTCCAGCTGAGAGTTTATTTTGTGCTTCATAGAAATGCTAATATTAGTTCTTTTTTTTTTTTCTGTCTCTCCTATTAGTTGTCTCATTATGAGGCTTTTCTACAGAAATGAAAGAATTCCCTTTTGCAAAAGCAAAAAAAGAAAAAACCCAGTGGTCAATTTTAAAAAGTGCAGATGATGATAGAGGACCGCAGAAATCCCTGGTCAGGAGAATAAGGTTGTTCTCAAGGGGAAAGAGCTAAAAATACAATACAGAGATTAAAGCATAAAGGAAATTAGCATTTTGCTGAATATTAGGACAAATCTTTTTCTGCCTGAGCCTGGAAGAGGAACTCTTTTTGAAATCAGACCATGACAAGGACTTTTAAGAAATTCTTTATTATCCAATAATACCATTAAAATTAACTTAGTGGTTTTAATAAAATACTAAGGAAGCCACACCAATTATTAAAGAAGAAATATGCTGAGTCATTATTTTTATTAAAAAGCATTGAAGAATCCTAATCGTTACAGAATCATTTCAGTTTTCCAGTCTCAATAAAAAGTTGAGACATTTGAAAAGGTTTAAATATGATTTATGCCAACCCCTGCTTAAAATAGGCATAAGTTGTGGCCATATCTAATACTATGTTCTAAAAAGGTCAGAGGTCGGCTCTACCAATATAAATCCTGGCCAAAATGGAAATCTTCAAAAGTAAACTCTTGGCTCAAATCGGAGTTCTCAACATATTTGTATAGTAATGATAATGGCATCAAACATAAGAACTCTAATTAAAAGTTATCAACCACCCCCATTGATGAGTCTGGTTAATTAAGAACCAAAAATCTTAAGCTTCTAAAGACTAAAACAACAAGTGTAAGCAAGATCAAAGGAAAACTACAGACAGGGGCACAGTGTTCACAACACAAAGGACCAAGGAGTGATTTCCTTCATTAAGAAAGAGCTGTTACAAATCAATAGGGGGAAAAAAAACCTCAACCCAAAGGAAATAAGGCAAAAATAACAGTAGACAATTCATAAGGAATGTTTTCCCACCTTTATAATTTCAAAAATGCAAAGAGAAGGCAGGAGATATAGCTCAGTGACAAAGCACTTGCCTAGCATGTGTGAGGTCCTGGGTTTGATCCCAGCACTGAAAACAATAAGTAAAATAAAAACAAAAACGCAAAGAGAACCAGTAAGATGTCATGTTTTACATATCAATTAACACACACATACACAAAATAAAACTTTGAATGCCAGTGTGGATAAAAATGTGAGTAAATAGGCATTCTTATATGCTGTTAGTAAACATGTAAAATTATTCAAGCTTTTTGGATGACACTTTAACAACACTAATTAGAAGGTATGTGGAGGGGTGGCTATGTGTTGTGGGGTGGTTGGGGCAACAGTATTATAACAAAAAGATTGGAAAGAATGTGCATTATTGAGGACATAAAGGAATACATAACTATGCAGACAGCAGAGGGCTGGGGTGTGGATCTGTGGTAGAGCATGTGCTCAGCATGCAGAAGGCCCTGGGTTGGATCCTCAGCAGCCCTGGGGAATACTATCCATTGGAATACCATTCATCCAAAGAATGAGCTTGCTTTCCATTTTAAGACACAGTAATATATTCAAAACAGATTCAGGAAAAAGTTGCCGTACATAGTGGATAGGAAGATTTCGTTTTTATATTAAACACATGTGCATGTAAGTATTTACATAGTTTTCATATGTGTTTATGTGTACAGAGAAGAAAATGTAAAGCTACACTAAAATGTGAACAGTGAGTGGTGCAGAGGCAGAGGGTAAGATAATTAGCAAAGAGGCAGAGCGGGCAAGACAAGTTGACCCATAGGCCTTTTTTACCACGTTTGCACAGATTTTTAATGCCTTGGCAGTTTGACAGTTACCCTAAAGGGGCCAATGAAGACATAAAGCTATGAGTCGATTCCATACACAAGTTAAATTCAGGTTAATAAAATTTGCCTTAGGTGATAAGAATTTGACTAACCTTTCAGAAAAATTTGACTAACCCTTCAGAAAAAAGCTGGGAATCAGAACAGGGACTCGTCAGACCTTTGGGATGAGGTTGCCAGATTTGGCAAATCCACATGTAGGATTCCACATTAAACTTGAATCTTAGATAAACGAAGTGTAATATTTGGCACATATTTTATATGCATTGTTTATCTGAAATTCAGTCTGAACTGAGCATCCTGTACTTTATCCTGCACCCCTACCCTGTGACACTTCCTGGTCCCTGATGGACTCCTAACCTGTGCCTCAATCCAGGCCCAGAGGTCACCAGATATTCAGCTGCTGCTCCTTCCAATCCAGTGGTAGATTTATGGGTGGATGACTCCTTAAAGAACCCCAGGAAATGAGTGGACCATTCCCCTCTAGGATATGCACACACACGGTTGGCATCTCAGTACATCCACCTACTCCTGAACTCAACTGTGGAGCCCAGGTTCAGAATCCTAGTCCCACCTAAGTGCAAAATTTTATCCTGTTTTTTGGGAATTCTTGTCATCTCAATATCTCCCCGGTTCCCCCTTCTATGCTCTCCTAAAGAGCAGGTTCCAAAGGATCTAGATGAGACAAAACGATTTGGTAGATTGACAGGGATCATTCCTCCTGACTCCATGCTTCCCAGAAGCTACAACAGTCTCAAAACAGTATGGAATCGACAAAGAGACAGATCTATGAACTCAACAGAAGAGAATGAAGAGTTGGGAAGCCGACCGACACAAGTATGGTCAAATGATTTTTGGACAAAGTTGTCATCACAGTTTGGATCTGGAATCTTCCACCAAGGTTTGTGTGTTGACTTGGTCTCCAGTGTGGCACCACTCAGAGGTGGGGCTCTGGGATGGAACTGGTTCATGAAAGGTCTGACCTTATCAATGAATCAGTCCATTGATTATGGCATTATGGGGACGTACCAGGAACTTGAGGAGGGAGGGTCGAGACGGAGGAAGTAGGTCACCAGGATGGTGACCTGGAGGGCTATGATCTTGTCCAGTCTTTTCCCCCCAGCCTCTCTCCCTCCCCACCGCCCCCACTTCCGTGAACAGCCTTGCCTCGCCATACCCACTGTGGTGTTCCGCCTCACAACCAGCCCACAGCCATGGAGCCAAGCAAGACGGACAGAAACCATCAAAATAAACCTTTCCTCTCCAGGTTGACCTTCTTGGCTATCTTGTCACAGTGATGGCAAGCTGACTAACAGAGGTGCCAAAATGATTTAATGGAGATAGATGATCTTTTCAACAAATGTTTCTGGAACAATCAGATATCATCTGTTTAAAAATAATGAACAAAACTGCAGTAATAAGAACTACAAAACTACATTCAAACAAAACATCCAAATACTAAAAAGGGGACGTAGGACCAAATGTAAAACCTAAAACGTGAAAAAACATAGGATGAAAACATGAGGACATCTCTGAGGTCTTGAGTTAGGCAAAGATTTCTTAGTTCACAAAAAAAAATCACAATCCATAAAAGAAAAAAAAAATTACTTACACTTTATCCACTTTAAAAACCTGCCCTTTGAAAGGTTCTATTAAGAAAATTAAATGCCACAGACTGGGAGAAAATATTTGTAAATCATATATCAAATAAAGGCTATGTGTGCAAAATATGGGGGAAAACTCTTGCAGCTCACACACACAGACACTTCATCAAAGACAACGGATGGCAAATAGCATATGCAGAGATGGGCATCATGAACCAACACGGAAATGCAAATTAAGCCCACAATAGGATACCACTACACATTTACTAGAAAAGCTAGAATCTAAATCACCAACATTATACCAAGAACTGACAGGGACACACACAACTGGAACTCTTTTATTGTTGATAGCAATGAATCATGTAGCTGTTCTGGAAAAGAGTTTGGCAGCTACTCAAGAGTTTAACATGCATTCACCACGTGACCTAGCAACCCCAGTAAATCCTAAGTATTAACTCAAGGGAATGCTTGTGATCTCCCATGGAAGAAGGACTAGATAGTCTTCCTCTCTGGTGATTACTTCTACCACAGAAACCCCAGAAAGGAGTTTCAGTCTGCCTCTGGAACCCCAAAGCAATTACAAATCCTCCTTTAAGTGAACTATAAGAACCAGGTAAGTACCAGCACTGAAATTCTAAAGGATGTACCAGGCCGGGAGCTGTGAGCAAAACATAGCAGAGTTTTCTTTCCAAGTGACTTTTCGTTATGTGCACTGGTTTCCTTTCTCAGATCTCCACTCTTTTCAAAAGCCCTATACTTTTATTTCTCCAAGGGGGAAAAAAAAATCAACATTTTACTGACTCAAAGCATCCCTCCAAAAACTAAAACTGCTTCATCTGGAACCACTAACTCCTCTTTTCTTCTCTGCTCCCCTCTAGTACTTACTTGAGGTTCAAGGCCACAGCAAATATAGTGATAGTAATAAACTATACCCAAGGCCACAATGCCCAGGCTCAGATGTCATGGCACTGGATGACCCGTGGTAAATTTCCTTAGCCATAAAGTGAAGAATCATAAGCACTTTTATAAAAATGGCACTTTTTAAAAAATTTGTGTTTATAGAAGGCCAATTTGTGCCAGAGACAGCTTCTTCCCCTGTCCCCTGCCCAGTTCTGGGTATCACCCTTCTATATCCTACCAACCATCCTATTAATAAATGAGGACATAGGTTTCAGGAAAGCTAATGAGCTGGTAGGAACTCAGCAGGGATTCATTCTCACATGCACCTGAAACCTTTCAGGTTAGCATTTTTTTTTCCCCTTGCTGCCTGCACCTCCCCAGAAATAGACTGTTACTGGACATCCAAGTATTGACCAAGGGCAGATATAAAATGAAAAGTTAAGGACTATCCTGGAACATTCTAGAAATTTAAGCATTTTGAAGACAGGGACTCTGCTTATCCTTCTGTTTGTCAGCCCACTGGTCAGCCTACAGAGTCTGAGCTACAGATATCCATCAAGAAGGAATAGAAAGGGAACAAGCCTTTAGCTAAGTCAAATAAATCAAAATGAAAAAATAAAATATTTCCACAAACATGTGCAGAAACATTTAGGAGAAGGTCAAAAGCCACATAATAAACATCTTTGGCCTTGCAGCCATACCGTGCATGGCCCAGACAACACAAATGAAAAAGGTGACTGTGCATGACACAGACTTAGCCACAGACACTGATGTTTGAATTTCATAGGATTATCACCAAAAAAAAATTATCCTTATTTTTTTCAACTGCTTAAAAATATTAATGTCATTCTTAGCCCGGGGGCGGAGGGGGAGGAGAGGGGATATGGATTGTGTTTTTCCAACCCCTGATTTAGTTCATCAGAAAAGTATTTTTATGAAGAAGTTTTATTAGAAATGTAAAAGCCAAGGCTACTTCAAAAAAGCCTTTGGAAAAATATTTTGCACTTCCCAGAACAGACTCAGAAAGTATTACACAGGTTAACTGTCTTCGAGAAATTTCCTCCTCCTAACACAGCCCCCGCACACATGCCCTGGATCTGTCCCATGGGACCCAGTGCCCCCCGATCCCCTAACTGTACCCCGCTGAGGCCAGTATTTACTCAGCAATATTTATGGAGCACCTCCCGAATCCAAGGGAGACCTGGATCGACCCTTTCACTTACTGGCTTTACCTGCTCTTAGTTCCTAAATACACCCTTTAGTTTTTAACTTGCTTCACCTGCTTTTAGTTGACTTTAAAAATCACCAATTTGAGAGGCGTGTGAGCCATGACCTCTGGTGTGTGGGCCATGATAGTGACCGCTGATGAAGTTTGATTCTATGCAAGCAAACCGCCAATCACTTCCTAACCACCATCCATCTTTCCTCAGGCCTCGTCCCATCAATAGTTCCATACCCTTTCCTCAGGGAGACGAATTTGAGATTTGCCGTCCTGGCTCTATACACAGTCACCTCATGAATAAACTCTTTGTCTTTTGCAAAACTCATTGGCAGGCCACACAGTGGGCCAAAGAGGCCTAGCCTGGTAACACTACTACACGTAGCTCCTGCACTGGGAGCCTGTCTGCCCTCACTCCAGCTGGGAGAGCAGGCCCCTGCTCTTAAAGACAACAGTTCCAAGATGCACATCCTGATTATTGATTGGAGATTAGTGAGTTCAAATAAAAACAATTAGTGATTCCATAACAACCTAAGATTGCCAGCACATGCTCCTTTTGCTCTGTGTTAGGTTCTTTGTACCCAGGTGACAGGAGGAGCTACCTTTCCTTGGTGGTGTCTCCTTGGGGGCTTGGTACTAACAAGACATTTTTCTAAGCCACACCCACCTTCAAGGTTGGCATCAGGATCCCGTCTGCACAGATGAGAACCCCAAGCCTCAGAGGGAGAAGCTGCTCCTCAGAGGGCACCGGGGCCAGATTCCAAGCCAGGTCTCACTCCCACGCTGTGCTCCTTTCACTCAGAATCCACTTGCAGATGCAAAATCTACACTTGAGAAGGCTGTCCAGGAATTCCTGGACCTGGGACCTGGATGCCCTCTGGGTCAGAACGAACAAGAGTGGATGTGACTATCTTATTTTCTTTGCCTCGTGCTGCATGCTGGCAGGCTGGGTATGACAGACGATGAGAGCCTAGCAGTCTTCTCAGCCCTGATGATACAGTAGAATCACCTGGAGCGGACTTACAAATGACCAATGCCCAGGCCCCACCCCAGACCAATTAAATCAGAATCTGGGGGATGGGGCAAAGAAGGACCCAGAATGGTTGTTAAAGCTCCCAGGTGACCCCAATAAGCAGCCAGGGCTGAGGGCAGGTGAAGCAGGGGAGGAGGTAAATACATAGACATTCTGTCTAGGAAAGTAGGCCATGTCTCTGGGTTTTGATTGTGGGGACAGGATTCTGCAGTTGCTGCTCTGGGTTAGGTGGCTCTGACCACAGCCGCTTCCTGAGTTAGTAAGGACGTAAAGACTCTAAAAATACAACCCGGCATTCAGCTTTCTGACTCAAATGCCCTTCAACTTCAGACTAGGTTTTCTTCCTCTGATGCTTGTGAAATGAGGACATAAACAAAACCATCTTGGATGGCACCATGTCACATGAGATGCTTAAGTGAAGAAGCTAGGACCAGAATGCATCCTTGTCAGGTGGCCCATGTGAGGAAGGCGACGTTTCCTAAAAATACACCAAGAGCACCATGCATGAAATAAGAAAATTGTAAGTTAATAACACCAAAAAAGTCAACTGCTTCCTTCTTAAAATTGTTACAGGAATTTTGACACTTTTTTCTTTCGTTTCAAAGGAAAATGTCAAGTCACCGAGAATTTCCTGAGAAATCGTTTATTTCAGAGTAAAAGAACTATGTGTTTATAAAAATTCTAATGCAATTAATCTGTCATTTTAAAAACTTATGTCATAGCATAGCTCATCCTCGTAGAGAGAAAAGATCAAGTCTGTTCATTGAAGGAAAACAACCACAGACAGTGAATAAATTGGAATAATCATAGTTTACACAGGGAAAAGATAATCCTCTCTTGATATACCTTGTACTTGCGTAACATTTTGCTTTTTCAAAATGTTTTAAAATTCATCCTCACCACACTTCCTTATACTTATAGAAAAAACTTTATAGAGTTCTTATTTTCAAGTTGCATCATTTCTATAAAGAAAATAAGTATTATTAGTCCATTTTAGAGATATGAATATTGAGATTCAGGGATGGACAATGACTTTCTCAAGGTTATAAATATTTAATAGAATGGCCAGAGAAAGAAGCAATGTCCTTGGGCTGGGGATATAGCTCAGTGGTACAGCGCTAGCCCAGAACGCATGAGGCCCCATATTCCATCACCAGTACCACAAAACAAAACAACAACCCACACAAAAAAAGGGCAGCAATGTCCTTGACATTGCTGCTGGTATTCAACATCTTGCACATATCACAGTGTGAGGTTTGTGTTTGTGTGTGTGCGCGCGAACGCGCACGCGTAAAGTCCAGTAGAAAACACCAATGCCATACAAAGAACTAGATTCTAGATTTCTATGTTGTTCTTTGTTAGCAAATCTCAGTTTTAAAAATGTGTTCACCATTTCATGTTAGCATGTTTGATCAGAAGAGAGGATTATAGAATCAGCTTAATGAGTAACATTAATTTTCATGAAAAGCAGCTGCCCTAGACCTCTTTTTCTTTCCAAGTGCAGAAATTGACACATTTTTATTATAATTTGAAAGAATATATTCCTTAGCAAACATGTAATTAAAAAAAAAAGGTGACTGCTTGGATATTTTGCAAAGAATTAGTTCATTTAAATAAAATAAACTTAACAACAAACATTAAAATAATCCTTACCCTTGATGGATAGCCCAGTATAAAAGAGGACCTCCTGTACCACTTGCCAGAAAAACTGGTCAAACGGCCACCACCTCTGATACCTGCCTGTTTCCCCATCCAAACCAGAACACAAACAACCTCAAATTTTAACAAGTTAAAGTTTTTTTTTTCCAAACCTACCTGAAACATTTATATTTCTTTTATTTAGCGTCACTTGCATGTTATTATGGGAAAACACCTTCAGAGAAGACCCAGAATTCTGGTGGCTTGAGAAAGCAAGAAACAGAGGCTGGCTTGGGGCCTAGGTTGGAGCTGCACCGTGTGCCTGGTTGGAACCTCCCAGGAACACCAAAGAAGGAAGGCCTCAGGCTCTTATTAGCTTGCCTAGGCACGGGGGGGGGGGGGGGGGACAGGGAGAGACAGCATGGTGAGGCTTAAAAGCTGTCAACAAACATCAAAAAGTGGAATCAGACTCTTCGGGACCAACCCTGTGAGGTAATTTGAAAATGAGGGGACAGACACCCCTGCTACAATTTCCAGATCCTGTGAGTTCCTTGTTCCTCAGATAACACAGAAGCACCTGGGACACCACATGCTTACCCAGCCAGCACCAAGAGGCCCCCCAGAAAAGCTCAAGACAGCCTCACCCCTTTGGGTCCCAATTAGTGGTTCCTGGTTTTCTCAAAATTTTCCACACAAAGGGAAATTTCTAGATTCGAATGCCACTATTATCAACATGACTGCTTTTGTAATTAGAGGAGGGGTGGCACTCTCTGTTTAAAAGAGTCTCTTCACACACAGATCAAATTCCATCTTCAGTTTATCCTCTGAACAACAACACGGGCTGCAATTGGGACCTTCCCTCCCCTTATCTGTAGCTGAGTATGTGGGGATTTTGTTGTTGTTTTGTTTTTTCTAATTTCTCTATTGAGGTTGCCTTTTGTAGTATTGTTATCTGTTTTGTTCTCTGTTCCTATAGAAATGAGAGTCTGGAGTCTTACTGCAAGCTCATGAAAGATTAAATTAAAATCATCAGGAATGAATTTTTTATGGGCTATAATGGCCATAAGGCCAGAAGCTCTTCTGGGTAACCAGGTCCGAACTGCTAAGTTTTCCTGTTAGAATTACAGTTACTGCACTCTCTCCAACGAGGACCTCGGAGCATCCAGTGTCCTTTCTCAGGTGGGCAGCATTCACAAAGCCAAGTTTGCTGAAGTGGGAACTACACAGGAAACTGGAATCTGTTTTGAACCAGTTGGTTCTGCAATATTTATGTATTAGTTCATGACTTTTCTGAATAAATTACCTTATATATCAAGTCGCTACTTAAGACAAATCAAAATATTTGTGCTTCTCTGTTAGTCATCTTTTGGAAGCACTAACACACTCTTCCCCTTTCTTGAAGATTTCTTACATCTAATTTTAGAGTCACCAAAAAAAAAAAAAAAAAAAAATCTCCGAGTTGTGTTAAATTCCCAATGCCCAGTCTTCTTCAGGTTGATCTGAACTAATGTGCACACTCACCTTCTTTCTCCTGCCTATTCCCACTATATTCTGGGTGCAGGTCAGCTCTTTATTTCAAAGGAGGAATTCAGACCTTGTTGTAAATGCAACAATCATTTAATAGAAGCTGCCGGACAACTCACTTCTTCAGGAAAAGTCATATAAATCATCAATCAGCAGGGAGAATTAGTATGATTCATTCTCTGATTTTTCATTTGCATTTCTCATTTTGGCAAAAGCAAGACTTTGTTCTAATGGTTAGGATGGTTCCACTAGGCACTTCTCCTAAAGAGCTGACATACCCCAAACGTACTCCTGGTGTTCATATCACAAAATTCACCACCACCATCATCATCCTTGAAGGAATTAAAGCGTCTTGAAACCAGTTAACAAAGAAGAAGAAAAAAATACTGAAAATACAAACTCGAGCTCATAATTCGCTATCAAATAAAAAAAAGATTCTAGACAAATAGCAAAAATTCAGTCAAGGTCAAGCTTTTCAATCCCATTTACCTCCGCGAAATAAATAAAGTCTATGTTATAAACAGAGAGACCTTTTCCCCCTTTTTAGAAAAGCCCATTTGAGCACCGTCAAAGTAACTCTTCTTTGTATCATATTTGCATGAAACAAACTCCTCCACCCTAAATATAAGGAAGAAAGCAAGCGATCCCAAATACTCTCCACGTTCACGTGGTTTGATTTAATCATTTCGGATTCATCCTTACCCTGGAAAGAGACTTGAGGATTTTCTACCTACACACTTGGCCCTACCAATTCGCCCTCTGAAAATGTGAATGCGAATGGGTGTCGCCGAGCTTCAATATACTTGGAAAAGCCTCATTTATTATTTTGTGCCAAATTCTCTTGGAAATCTCTAATTCAAGGACGGTGGCTAGCCCGCTCGCCTTCCTTCTACCGCCACACTCTTCTGGGAGTCGTCCCTGTGCCCTGCTCACACCCTGGCTGCCAGCCCCCAGAGTACGCCTCGAGGAGCGTCCAGCCAGAAGGGCGACGCCGCCAGCCCCACGCTTAAGGGCGCCGCGAATGCCTCGCACTGTTCCAGTGCCCTCTCCCACGCCTAGAAAGGGCTGGTTGCAGGCCGAGTGGAGGCAGCTGCCCTCCGGCCTATGGCTGCTTGTCAGAGCTCTTCTAAGTGGAGGGAGGAGAGGAAAGTAGTGGACCACCTGGCACCCGGCCCACCGCCACCTGCCTCCCACATCGTGCACCCTCGACACACACAGGGTCCAATGGGACAGGAAGCAGGGGCTAGCTGAACACCCAACACCTCACTAGGGATGCTTGGAGCCGGCTCCTCTGGGCTGCCACCCTGGGCACGGAGACCGCGCTCTAGCAGAAATTGGCTCGGTCGGGGCCAGGAGGGGCGCGCCACTCTGTGGCCAGCGGTCGTGACAAGAGTACTGGGGCTGGGGTGGTTTCTGGGCCCTGGGCTGGCATTGCCCGCGAATTAGTGTGGGCAGGGGAGCCGCACCTAAAGGATCGGTCCAGAGGTAGGTTCCTTTCGCTCCCTAAAGTGGCAAAAGCCAGTCTCGGGCGTGCTGGAGCCCCGCGTCAGGCAGCAGCAGCAACGGCGGGCAGGGAGAGGACGCGGGTCTCCAGCCTGCCCTTCTCCCCGCGAGTGCCGCGTCCACTCACCTGGCAGTCGCTGCCGGAGACCCCAGCGGGACAAGTGCAACTGTAGCCGCGCTCCCCCGCGGAGACGGCATGCTCCTGGCCGGGCGCTGGATGTGGGGTGCACACGCCCCCGTTCCGGCACGGCTGTGCTGCACACGGTCCGGGTGCAGTCAGGGGCGCGGCGGGCACCGGGCTGGCGAGGCAGCCACCGCGGGGCCCAGCACTGAGCAGCAGCGGCAGCAGGGCCAGCGCGGGCAGCAGCTGCGCACCGGGCGCCTGGGCGCGGCGGGGAGGCATGACTGGCCGGGAGGGCGCGGGAGCTAGAGCCGAAGCTGGGGCGCGGTGGCAGTGGCGGCGGCAGCGACCGTGGCGTCTGGGGCTGCTCGGCGGGGCCAGACGCCTCCTGCAGCTGCGGGGATCCGTGGTTCCCCAGGCAACAGCGGGCGGGGCTGGAGGGGCGGGGCTAACGGGGGCGGGGCACCAGGGAGGAGGACAGAGGAGTAGGAACCCTTTCCTTGTAGGGAGTTGGGGCTGGAGTTCCAGGAAGACTGCCCTGGGTCCTCGGCCCTAAGGGGTCGGTGTCGCGAGCTTGTCCGAAAGCCCCAAGTGCGCAGCGATGGTAGCGCGAGACTGTAAGGGGAGCTAGGAGATGCTTGGGCAGGAGAGAGGATGGAGAGGTCCACGCAGGCTGAAGGGAGGACTTGACTGCTCGCAGCAGCCACCAGCGGCCTCTTGGCGCAGAATCTGTGACACCGCAGCGGGCACCGGCCTGACCTCATTCTCCGGGGCTGCTCCCCCCGCTCCCACAATACTTGACACTTTCCCCAGCACACTTTCCTGCACCACCACAGAACCCAACGCCCAGATTGCTTGGAAGTGACTTCGTGTCCTTTGGTGGGCCCCGGGCCCTTGTCCTTGGTGCTGACCGAGTCCGGTCTCTTCTCGCTGGCCCTATCCTGAGTTCAGAGCCCGCGGTGTCACTTAGAAATGCTTGTCCTTAGCTTGTGAGAGCTGGAAGAGGCCTCTGGATCAAAGTTCCCACCCTTGTTGTTAAACCAAGGAGGAAGTCCAGACCCAGTAGGTTAATTGACTCCCAGCCCAGAATTTTGTCAGAACAGTTTAAAAGCGCCGGTTCGCAAAGGCCCTGTGGGCGACTGGACTTCCTGCTGACCTCTGCATGCAAGGATCATTCACAGTGACCTGTCTTGGGGACCTTTCTGAATGTCCTGCTTCCACCGCCAAAGAGGCCACTCTCCTCGGCCCAAAACTCAGCCCCGCTTTGTCTCCACCACCTGAACTTTCACAACCTCTACTTTGCATAGGCTCCCCAGAACTTGTTACCTTGTTTTTAAGGTGGCCTCATGAAAAAAAAAAAATGACCCCTTTCGGTTGATGGGTTTGATGGGTTTTTTTAGGGTTCACATAAATAGGTTTGTAAAAACTGGGCAAATAAGAAAGTAGGGAGTCCAAATGCTTGAGGAGACACAGATGAGCAGCCAGGGGCCATTAGAAGTCCTCCGGGAGGAAACAGGAGGCAAACTGTTCAGCCCTGTTCAGACACAGACACAAATGGCAGAGGTTTGTGCTTTAGGAGATTGCCTAAAATTCATGTGACATTGAAGGAAACCAGAGAGGTCTTCATGCAGCAGAGGAAATTCATACCTCCAAGTGGATCCAAACAGTATTACATTTTCCCTCACACCTGCTGTCTTTTTATCTGAGACCTCCTCTTAAGGGAAAAAAAAAAAAAAAAATCTTAATTTTGTGCCACGCCAGCACCCTCTGCTGGCACTATTCTCATTATTCATGTGGTTTTGCACTTTCTGTGCCCCTGGAATCTACATCCTTTCTCCTGACACTAACTCTTCTATTCCAAGTCCCAGATTTATGGATAGTGCCACTCACTTCCTTACACCACCACACACATGAATAAAGCAAAGGATGCGGTTTTTAAAATGTTGTAAGCTAATTAAAATCACATTTTTAGTTGATTACATTTTTGCCTAAGGGACCCCTTTGTGAATTACATAATACTTTGAAATAGAAGCCAATTAACAAGAGAGTTTATATTCTAAATGCTGATTTCTGAATTTTCCAGATAATATTCCATTTTTTAAAAGTCTGTCGTTAATCTTTAATAGTCATATTATTGCATAAACAACAAGAGACCATTTTAGTTTTCTCCATACTAAAAAGGAAGACTAAATCTTTCAGTTTATAGGTAGAGCCATGTGATTAGTTTTGGAAAATAGAACATGGATTTGTATGCCCTGGCTCCAAAACATTGATACTCTAAGAACCACGGGTAATTACCATTGCCATGCTCAGAGAACTAGGCCTTTCCTATAGGCTCTGAAGGCTGGAAACTTGGCTGACAGTTTCCAACCATCTGTAAGACCCCCAAATACTCAACTACAAAGTCCAACTAATGCATTATCTTGTCTATTAACAGAAGTGATGAAAATAATATTTGCTTTACATTTAAGTGAAAGATAGAAATTTAATCATCCATGCCTTTGTTTATTATTCTAAACTTGTAGAACATCAAGTCTTCATCCATTTTCTTCATCTGTTTTGGACTTGTATAACAGAATGCAACAGACTGGGACATGTATAATGGAGAAACTTATAGACTCACAGATGAGGAAGCCCAATAACAAGGACTGGCACTTGTTAATGGTCTTCTTGCTGCATCATCTCATGGCAGAAAACAGAAAGACAAGAGAGTGCAAGAGGGGCCCTAACCTGCCCTTTTATAACGCCATTAATCCCACCCATGAGAGCAGAGTCCTATTTAAGAAGGCTTTTCGGAGGTAAAAATTGCATCACAAGGGCGCAAACTTCATCAAAGGATTGATGGGTCATGGCT
This sequence comes from Marmota monax, assembly GCF_021218885.2. Classification (NCBI taxonomy): domain Eukaryota; kingdom Metazoa; phylum Chordata; class Mammalia; order Rodentia; family Sciuridae; genus Marmota; species Marmota monax. Next base: position 12,612,474 of record NW_026695238.1, read on the forward strand.
AAATTGACTACAGAGAGGTGAAAACTGTAGAAGGTGGGACCTAGTTGGAGGAAGAAGGGCACTGGGGGTGTGCCCTGAAAGGGTATATCTTGTCCCTAGCATGTATGTGTGTGTTTCTCTCTCTCCAACCCCTTCCCTCCCTCCTGCCCCGCTCTCTCCCTCTACTTCCCGACTACCATGAGTGGACAGCTTTCCTCTACCATGCCCTTCTGCCATGATGCTGTGACTCATATCAGTCCCTAAACAATGGAGCCAGCTGACCAGGACATGAAACCTCTGAAACTGTGAGCCAAAATGAGTAATTCCCCTTTCAAGTGGTTTATCATGTATTTTGGTCACAACAAGGAAAAACTGACTAACACGGTCACCTGGTATGACCTCCTAGGGCTTGAACTAACATTCCAACTGGAACACTGACACGGGGTGACAATCACCTCCAGCTTATGGGGAGCACCACAGATAGCTACCTTCTCTCCAGAGCCTCTCAGTGTTCTGCAGCCATTGGCAAGGTGGTCCCTGCACTTGTCTCCCACTCACAGAGTTGCCTGCAGACAGCACTCACTCCTCTGCCTCTGAGGACTTCAGGGAATGCCTGTGCCCCTGCAGAGAAAAGGCCTGAACTTTGGACTGAAGCTGCAGTCCCTTTGAAAGAAAACTCAGCCACACACAGAGAGAAGAGACCTTTTTCCTGGCGATGATTTCCTTTCCAACAGTACCAAACAGCTTCCTCTGGTCACAGTAGTTTTAGGAGGACCTGTAAGCCCATTAGGCAAGTTACTTTGTCTCTTGGACTTTCGGATTCCACATAACATGGAGATAGAAATCCGTACTTTATAGACCTCTTGGGAGAAATAAATATAATGATGGTAATAATGAAGAGGATTTACAGTGAGCCAGGCACTAATATGAGTATATCTTACATATTACCTCACTTAATCCTAATGTCATCACCTTGAAGTAGAAACCATGACCTGTACCGAAATAAAAGAGAAAATTGAGCTGAGCATGATGATCACAGTGACTCAAGAGGCCAAGTTAGAAGGATCACAAATTCAAGGCCAGCCTGGGCAGCTTAGTGAGACCTGTCTCAAGGACAAAATAAAAACAGATGGGGATGAAACTCAGTGGTGGAGGGCCTCTGGGTTCAATCCTTAGTACATGAAGCAGGGATAGAGGTAGAGATACAGAGACATGTACACACATATATGTATATAAGTGTAATGCATGCCATCATATATAGTCAGCTCTCGGAATCCATGGGTTCTACAACCAACTATGGATCAAAAATACTTGGAAGAAAAATTACCGCTGTACTGAACATATGCCAACTTTTGTTCTTTGTCATTATTTCCTAAACAATATGCCATACCCTATCAACTATTTACATAGACTTTGCACTGTATTAAGTATTATAAGTAATAGAGATGATTCAAAGCTTACAGGAGAATATGTGTAGGTTTTGCAAATGCTATGCCTTTTTATATGAGGGAACTGAGCATCCATGGATTTTGATATTTGTGGAGGGTCCTAGAACCATTTCCCACAAATACCAAGAAACAACTGTATATGTATGCTATTTATATCCTATATGCATGTATAAAGTGCATGCCGTATATGTATGTGTGACCCACAGGTCATGTATGTGATGTGTGTATGGTATACATGTACAATGTTGCATGGTATGGTGCACAGTATCTGTCAAGTTTTGACTTACTTATCAAGAAGCGACTGAGGGTTTTACTTTGTTTGCTTACTTGCTTTCTGATTAAGGTGACTACTACTCCTGAGTTGCAGAATTTCAACACGTCAAAATGGGACACACTCCAAAGATCTTATCCAAGGAGGAAGATGAGGCACTGAGGAGATGAATCACTACCTCAGGCCAGGTAGCAGCAGAAGCAGAATGAGACCCCAGTTTCCAGATGGCCAGTCTTATGTTCTTTTCACTGACCTGATCATCATCAAGCCAAAGGGCAGTGTAAAAATATAAATAAAGTTCATGGCAGTTCTAAGGATCTTCAAAGAATCTTTACAAAAAATGGACATGTTTTGCACAGGCTACAGCCAAGAACACCAGAACAATTGTCTTATTCCTGCAATTAGTAGTATGCTTATGATAATGAGTCACTGAAGTGTTTTAGCATATATACTCAGGTTATCTTATTCTGAATCATCACAGAACAATTCTCAAATGCTGTTTGAGATAGGCTCACATTTACTTTCTTCCCTCTAGACTTGTTCTGATTTGAATTAAACCACTGTTCTAGCAGCTGTTTAAAGCAGTTTTAATTTCTTTTACATTATCACTCTCATATTGATTTGATCTAGGGCAGGTTTAAATGAGAGGCCTTGAATATAGACTCGAAGGAAGCATATCTTCCCTATATAAATATTTCATAAAGCACTTGAACTACCACCAAATGGAAATCAGATCTTTCAGACTCCCAAGAACATGAGAATTATTTTAAACTCAATAACTGTTTTTAGTTCCAACATTTTATTATGAGAAATGTACCATATTAGAACATAGAGTCTTTTCAAGAAGGAATCCACATCAAGCAACCTGCAAGTGAGGGTTCAATTCAAGGCCTCTCTGCTCCTGAATTCACTCTGGAACTCTGAAATACAGTGCGTGGAACAGCTCTAGTTTTGGATTTTCCATGTTGATAGAAATATTTGTCTTAGCTTTGATGACATGTAAAATATTTCATGTTGTTATTTTCATATTGAAAGGGGTTTTTGTTAATGATTTAAACAAAATAGGGATTTATTCTTCCACATAAAAGAAGTCTGGAAGTTGTTGGCCCAGGGACGAGAAAAGATACCCTGGGTTCTATCAGCAGAGAAACTTCCTGCCGCCACTGCAGATGTTTAGAAAACCCAAGCCAGGGCTGAGTGGTAGAGCCCTCACTTCATGTGTTGAGGCCTTGGGTTTGATCCTCAGCACTGGGAAGGAAGGAAGGAAGGAAGGAAGGAAGGAAGGAAGGAAGGAAGGAAGGAAGGAAGGAAGGAAGGAAGGAGAGAGAGAGAAAGAAGAAGAAAAGAAATGTTCATTTTGGATTGTCACCAACTTTGCTTTGGGTGGGACCTCTGTTGTTTTCACCAGAGCATCGTTCCTTGAATAACCAGGCCCAAATTTTGCTTTGGGAGAATCAGACTTACACAACTCAGCCCCCGTGCATCAGATGAAACTGGCCCCACCTTCATGAGTGGCCATGTGACCATTTACAGATATGTGATTGGAAAATAATTATTATAATATGCAAATAATAGCATTTCATACCTAGAGAATCCAATCAAAAAATGTATTATAAATATAAAGCCTAGAATTCCCCTGGTGAGATATTGGTTCACAGATAGACATGGGACCCAGTCACCTTCATGTGGACACCAAAACTCAATTAGCATACACATAAAGTAAGATTAATGCAAAGAGCCTCTAAAAATTAGCAAAATAAGTCAGGGAAGTATTAAAAGATTGACACATATTGGCCAAGTAGAGTTTATTCCCAAAATAAAAGCATGATCAAGAATCAGGAAATCTGTTCTCTTATATTAATATATTTAAGAAGAAAAATTCTATGGTTCTCTTCATAAATGTGAAGAGGCATTAGATAAAATCCAACATACATTCTTGAGAAATATTGAATAAAATGAGAAAAGACAGGTACTTCCTTAAGCACCCACTTAAGCTGAGAATAAGACAATACCCCATCACCAACATTATTCAATATTGTTCTCGAGGCTCTAGTCCTCAAGAGCATTCAAAAAGAAACTTACAGATATGTAATTGGAACATAATTATTATAATATGCAAATAATAGAATTTCATAACTAGAGAATCCAACCAAAATGCATTATAAACAATAAGAGAATTTCATAAGGTGTCTGAACACAAAATAAACATATAGAACCTAAAACCTTAATATTAATGACAAGCAGTTAATAGATGTGGGTGAGGAAATCTACCAGGGAAAAAAAACTAATGATAAGCAACAAGGAAGTAAAATACCTGTCAAAGAAAATTAAAATATTACCGAAGAATGCATTGGACATTTATAAATACAAGGCTTGCCACAAATTTGGATAGGAATCCTTACTATCATAATACATAAATTTCCTTGAGCCATAAATTAACACAATAAGTAAAATCATCATTGGGGTTTGGTGGGTGAAGACACGAAATTAGATACCCTGTGTTTTAAAGTTCACATGAAGAATAAGCAATCTAGGAGAGTCCAAAAAAACTGCTGAATAAGACTGTAAAAGAGGTGGGACTCACTAATATTAAAACACAATATGAAACTACAAAATTACAATAGTGAGATAAATAGGCAGACATTTATGTAACAGGCAAGGAATTCCAGAGATTGACCTAAACATTTGTGGGAATTTCGTAGATGCTAAGAGGGATTGCTCATTGAATTCTACTGAGACAAGTGAGTCACCATCCTGAAAACTAATAGTATTGAATCCATTCCTCATAACATACACCCAAATAAGCTCCAAATATACCTAGGAGTTAAATGTAACCAAAAACAGAAAGCTATATAAACACAAGAAGAAACCAAGGTAGAATATTTTTATAATTTTGGAATGTGACACTATCTGGAGATCATTTTTTTTAAAAAAATCAAACATTTGTCAACATAAAATTACAAAATTTCACATGAAAAAGAATCAACACATGCAGTGAGAACACATTGGGAAAGAACATTTATGACTTTTTAAATCAAAATCAAAGAACTAATTTCCCTACTCTAGAGAGAACTTCTATAAATCAGTAAGATAATTAGCATACTTCAAAGATATCCCTTAAACATCACTCCCAAAATGTGCCACATAGGACCCCAGCTCCTTTGGATATTGGTCAATTGATTGGATCAATACATTCTGCACATCAGGTGTGAGCATTTATAGTTTTAACAGATATTGTCAGATTGCACTCCTGAGGGATTCTACCACCTCACATTCCCACCAATCATGTTGAAATTCTCTGTTTTCCTCCCCATCATAAGGTTTCATCAAACTTTAACATTTTGTAGAACCTCATGGGTAAAAATCAGTTTCTTATCATAATTTTCAAATATATATTTCTCATCATGAGTCAAAGTAAGCAGCTACTTCAGGGACATTTGTATCTTCTTTCCTGTGGATTGACTGTTCTAAGAACTGGTACCATCCACCCTCACACACAGCTTGAACTTGAGATGGATGCTAACCACCACACATACACACACACACACACACACACACACACACACACACTCACCCTACTGTCCACAGTGTAGGCTCTACAGGAACATGACTACTATTAGACCCTGCCCTAGCATTGCTTTACTATTCCAGGACTCCATTGCCTAAACAAATAACTTCAGTATTCATTACAGAAACTTATGAAAACACCCATCAACACTGTAATAAAACCACCAGCAGTTTAAGCCTTAAAAACCCTTTGCCACAAAATATTTGCCTTTCCACCATTCAAAATCCTATTGTGCTATGATTTTGACCAGATCCTCCTCAAGCCCCTGTATTGAAAGTCCTGCCTCAACTAAAACTTGTCTCTAGCAGCTCAACTCACAATCGCTAAGCTATGGAACCAACTCAGGTGTCCTTCAACAGATGAATGGGGAAAAAAATGTGGTATAAATACACAATGGAGTATTACTTAGCCATAAAGAATGACTTCATGACATTTAGCAGTGAATGGATGAATCTGGAGAGGATCAAGCTAAGCAAAATAAGCCAATCCCCCCAAAAAAACAAAGGTCAAATGTTTTCTCTGATATGCGGAAGCTAAACCACGATGAGGGAAGCAGTAAGAATTGAAGTCCAGTGCAGTAGACAAAGGGGAATGAAGGGAAGCGACGGGGTGGGGAAAGACAGTGGAATGAATCTGACATAACTTTCCTATGTTCATATAGGAATACACCGAATCTCACCATCATGTACATCCATAAGAAATTAATAAAATAAATAAATAACATGAGTAAATGGCAGAAAGATCAATACAGGGAAAGGAGCAGGGGGTGGGAAGAGGAAAGAAAAAGGAGAGGTACTGGGATCAGAATTAGAACAAGATATATTCCATGCCTGTACAATTAATTCAAAATGGATTCTACGGTCATGAATAACTAAAAAGAGCCAAAATATATATATATATATCTCCCAGTGGAATCTCCCTTTGCCTTTTCCCTTCGGAGACACTGCCAAGGCTCCATGGAGCAGTAAACCCTGTTGAAACCACAGTCTGTTTTGTCTCGTGCCAGCGGTTTCTTGCCTGCTGATTTGCAGGAGCTAGTCCCTGAACTGAAATGAAACTAACCCAGCTGCCAGAACAGGAAACAGCGGGGCCAGGAAGGAGCAGAGCTTCCATCTTGTGGGGCTGTGGGCCAGGATGCCGGGCTTGGATTTTTTTTATTTCCCTCCAGTGGATAAACAAAGGAAGTATATGACTGGATTGAGATTTAGAAAGATCCCTGTGGCTCGCTGTGGATGCTTGGACCAAATGGACTCAGTGTGGATGAACGGACTGCAGGTGACGCACAGCTTAAGTTAGGGCGGTGGTGCTGGAGGTGGCGAGAAGTGGCCAATGCTGGGGAGTATTTGAAGAACACAGGCCACAGGTCATAGAGTGGCCACAGGTCATAGAGTGGCCACAGGTCATAGAGTGGCCACAGGTCACCATCCATGGTCTGATTGACAGGAGCTAAGGAAGATGCCTCAGCTTGGGTCTGAACAACTGCATAAACACTTTGGCCACTGGGGACAGTGAGGAATGGGGGAGGAGGGGCGCTGTTGTCTAGGTGGAGAAGCAGCCAGTCGGAAAGGAAGGGTGGGGCCACCTTTACAGACAGGAGTGAGTGTTAGGTTACCAGGTGGAGCAAAATAAGGGAGAGGAGTGACTCAATAGATAAGGAAGTGGTACTAAAAATTAACAGTACTTCTAACTGAATGCTATGTCTGAAGCCATTCATTAGCTCCTTTTCATTATGTTATAGTAAAGATACCCAAATTGCTATTTTTGTTTTCTTTTATTTGATACTAACATTTTATTTCTAAATAAATTTTATTTATAAATTGTATATATGTTTTTATTTCTATTCCTAGTATACATTTCCAAAAATGGTGCAAGCCTTGAACAGCAAGCCTAGTGCTCCTACTGAAAGAACAAAAATGTGTCCCTTCACATATTTATTTTCAATCTTTCCAAAGGCACAAATGAAATAAGAGGATACCGATTTCAAAAGGAAATCTAGAAAATTTGAGGTTTAACAGCTCTCCAAAGAAAATCGGGAACTCAAAGACAGTCTGTGCACATTATTTTTGCTGACGATGCACAAAGAGAGCAGCTCTGTTTGGTGGAACCTAATTAAATTGCAAGGAAAAGCTAAAGGGTTGGGAACCAGCAGAAATCTTTCCCTGTAAGGACTGAGTGCTCCAACTCTCCTGGGCTGCCATGTCACCCTGCCTGATGATTAACAGAAGCACTGAGCCCACGTCACCATCCAATGTGATCACAGCTCACGTGGCCCTTTGTGCATCAGGAGGTAATGTGTAATCTGAGCATCCTTCAAAGAATGAGCTGTGAATACTAAAGGACTTTCACGTAGCCAGGAGCCATGGCCACTGCAATCATTTATCTCAAGATGAAGCCAATTTATTTAGATGCAGATGTCACAGACTGATTAAAAACTACTTGGCAGCACATATTCCATTTGCTGCTGAGATGAGAATTAATAGACACAAGCCAGACAAAATTTATATATGCACAACAGCTCATCAGAGGAGTGAGCAGAGCTCAGTCGTTTCTCTGAAGGCACAAATTAGCCCAAGGTTGAACCCGCCCCCTCTTCTCAGCAAGTCGCTCCTAGGAATGCTCATGAGTTCTGCTCTTTTTATTCTACTGTATTATTAAGCTATCAGGACTGTGTATCATTGTCCTGGTTATCAACTAGGATGAATTTCAGAAATCAAATACTTAGGAACACTCGCCACCTAACACATGGACCACAGGAAATTTTTTAATTTCAGAAAGAAATTTTATATATATAATTTCTTTTTAAAATATTGAATTGTGCTGACACTCTGAGAATAAATCCCAAAGAACCATGGCTGGAAGCAACTGCCTTGGAATGGTGAAGTCAGGGCAGGGCATGAGGGTTGGGGTGGGGGAATAACCTGTTCACCAGCTGCAAAGTCAGGAAGTAAAAGCTGACCAAGGACAGCGTCCAGGGCCTGTGAGGGGCCTGCTCACTGCCTGCTCCATAGCACTGTTGAAGGTGATCAAATCCTCAGTGTTTTGCTTCTTTCTGGCAGAGTGACAGGAAGGCAAATGGTAGTGCTAGTCCAAACCTGGGCCACTGCAGAGCAGAAGAATGTTTTACTTTTTAATTTTAAATATATTTCTAAAATACAAAATGTAAAGGACTTGAATAGTGAATACAAAAGTATGAGCTCTCCTTGAAGATGGATGATGTTTTGGAAACACCCAATACTCATAACTATTGGTCTCTACCATCCAAGAAAAGAAATGAGCATCCAGTTTCACATAGAGGTCCTAAATTATAGTTACCAAACCAGAATTTGATAACTTCTAGTAACTATTATATATCACATATTAATTAAGAATTAATATTATATATTAATTAAGAATTAAAATTCTAAATATAAAGTATGGTCTTGAAAAATAAGAGGAGGATTCAATACAGAAGATATTCAAATGACTAGTAAAATATGTGAAAAGATGTTCATATTAGTCATCAGAGAAATGCAAATAGAAATGAGAATAAATAATACTACACATCATAAGAATGGTGAATTTTATTTATTTTTATTGATGCACAATAATTACATCAAACAACCCCAAATGTACAAAAATCACGACAGACCCACACCAAGGCACATTATAATGAAAATGCCTAACATACAGAATAAGGATAGAATTTAAAGGCTAAGAGAGAAAAATATCAGATTACATATAAGGGGAAACCAATATCTGCTGATTTCTCAACCCAGATCCTCAAAAGTTAGGAGGTCCTGGAACAACATATACCAAGTTCTGAAAGAAAATGGAGGCCAACCAAGAATCCTACATACAGCAAAATTAAGCCTCAGATTTGAAGATGAAATAAAAAACCTTCCATGATAAACAAAAGTTAAAAGAATTCACAACTAGAAAGCCTATACTACAGAACATTCTCAGCAACATATTCCATGAGAAAGAAAAAAAAAAAAAAGCAAAAACCAGCAAAGGGAAGAACGACACTAAAGGAAAAGAAAAAACTAAGTCAAAAACCAGAAATAAACCAAAATTAATGGAAAATTTAAATCATATCTTGGGCTGGGAATATAGCTTAGTTGGTAGAGTGCTTGCCTTGCATGCACAAGGCCCTGGGTTCAATCCCCAGCACTACAAAAAAAAAAAAAAAAAAAAAAGATTTTGGCTTTCAATTATATCTCAATAATAATTCTTAATGTTAACAGCCTAAACTCAAAAGACATAGACTGGCAGATTAGATTAAAAAACAAGACTCAACAATATGCTATCTCCAAGAGACTCACCTCATAGGCAAAGACATCCACAAAATGAAGGTGAAAGAATGAGAAAAAAAAAAAAAAAGATCTCACTCACATGGTCTGCAATAAACAGCAGGGGTTCCATGCTCATATCAGATAAAGTGGACTTTAAGCAAAAGTTAGTCAGAAGGAGTCAGATATTACTACCCTATGTATATATTTGTATGATTACACTAGTGGAGTGACTCTGAACCATGTACAGCCAGAGGAATGAGAAGTTGTGCTCCATTTGTGTACTATATGTCAAAATGCATTCTACTGTAAAATAAATAAATAAATTGTGTGTGTGTAAAGTTAAAAAAAAGTCAGAAGGGACAAAAAAGGATATTTCATATTGCTTAAGGGAATTATTCACCAACAAGACATAACAATCATAAATATTTATGCCCCAAACAACAGAGCATCTACGTATATCAAACAAACCCTTCTCAATTTCAAGAATCAAATAGACCACAACACAATAACACTGGGTGACTTTAACACACCTCTCTCACTACTAGATAGATCTTCCAAGCAAAAACTAAATAAAGAAACTATAGAACTAAAGAATACAATCAATAATTGGGACTTCACGAGCATATATAGAATAATTCATGCATCAATGAGTGAAACACTTTTTTTCTCAGCAGCACATGGATCCTTCTCTAAAATAGACCATATACTGTGCCACAAAGCATCTCTTAGCAAATGCAAAAAATAGAGATATTACCCTGCATTCAACCAGATTATAATGGAATGAAATTATAAATCAATAATAAAATAAAAAATATAAGCTACTCTACTTACTCATGGAGACTAAATAATATGTTGTTGAATGATGAATGGATAGCAGAAGAAATCAGGTATGAAATTTAAAAAATACTTAGGAGTAAATGAGAATAGTGATATAACATATCAAAATCTCTGGAACACTATGAAGGCAGTGCCAAGAGGAAAGTTCATTACATTGAGCTCATTTATTAAAAGAATAGAAACTCAACGAATAAATGACATAACATTATATCTCAAAGTCTTAGAAAAAAAAGAACACATCAACACCAAAAGCAGTAGAAGACAGGAAATAACTAAAATCAGAGCTGAAATCAATGAAACTGAAACAAAAGAAACAATTCCAAAAATTGGCAAAACAAAAAAATGGCTTTTTGAAAAAAATAAATACAATTGATAAACACTTAGCCATGCTAGCAGAGAGAGAAAACTCAAATTACTAAAATTTGCGATGAAAAAGGAAATATCACAGAGAGCACTTCTGAAATACAGAAGATAATTAGAAAATATTTTGAAAATTTATACTCCAATAAAATAGAAAATCTCTAAGACACTGACAAATTTCTAGAGACATATGACCTACTAAAACTAAATCAGGAGGACATACACAATTTAATTTTTGTTTTTAAAAATACTGATGGACCGATCCACCCACACCGGCCTGTGCGGGACCCAGGCTCACAGTAAGTCCACCCCTCCACCTGCAGGCACCCGCTTGAACCCAGCCTCTGGCACAGGACCACCTCTTCCGGCCAGCAGACTACTGCAGGAGCCCAGACCCAGTCCTGATCTGTCCACAATGACTTGCACAGGACACAGATACAGGGTAGGTCCGAGTTCGCACCCCCCCTCACCTGGGAGTCTAAGCCTAACCCACTTCCATCTTGGGACACTGCAGTCATCACCATAGCCTTCCCCATGCAGTAGCCCCTAACTTTTTGACAAGAGGCAGGGCCTAGAAGCAGCTGCATCTCAGAGCAGGCATCCCAAAGGGAGTGTGAGACTCAACCTTTCAATCCTATCTCTGTAAAACATTGCTTCTGTCTTGGGGCACCTTAATTATTATCTCGGGTTACCTCAGCTATTGCCATCACCACCTTGAGTTGCAGTAGCATCCATTGAGGGACACCAGCAAGGTCTAGAAGCCCAACATCAAGGTGAGGTACAGATGAGGTACAGACAATCTGTACAGGACTACAAGAATATAGGAAAAAAACTGTAACATCTCAGATCCACACTGCAAGGAAGGAAGACACATAGACAACATGAAAAAACAAGGGAGGAAAGTGCCCCAAACAAATCAGGACACTATAATAACAGAACCCATGGACAGCAAAGTTGATGAAATGTCAGAGAAGGAGTTCAGAAGGTTCATAATTAAAGTGATCTGTGAATTAAAGAATGACCTAAATGAGTAAATACAAGCAAAAAATGATCACTCCAACAAAGAGATAAGACAGCAAATACAGGTCTCCAAAGATTACTTCAAGAGAGAGATAGAGATTCTGAAAAGAAAAAAAAAGGTCAGATATCCTTGAAATGAAGGATACAATAAATCAAATTAAAAACTCAATAGAAAGCATAACCAACAGACTAAATCACTTGGAAGAAAGAACATCAGATAATGAAGTCAAAGTATACAATCTGGAAAATAAAGTTGATCATACAGTGAAGATAGTAAGAAACCATGAGCAGAACATCCAAGAATTATGGGACAGCATCAAAAGACCAAATCTAAGAGTTATTGGGATAGAGGAAGGCACAGAGTTTCAAACAAAAGGAATGCACAGTCTCTTCAATGAGATAATCTCAGAAAAGTTCCCAGGCATGAAGAACAAATTGTAAAACCAAATACAAGAGGCTTACAGGACACCAAATGTACAAAATTACAACAGATCTACACCAAGGCACATTATAATGAAAATGCCTAGCATAAGAATAAGGATAGAATCTTAAAAGCCGCAAGAGAAGGGGATCAGATCACATATGGGGGGAGACCAATTCGTATCTCGAGAGATTTTGTAACCCAGACCCTCAAAACCAGGATATCATGGAATAATATATACCAAACTCTGAAAGAAAATGGATGCCAACCAAGAATCTTATGTCCAGCAAAACTAAGCTTTATATCTGATGATAAAATAAAAACCATCCATGATAAACAAAAGTTATAAGAACTTACAATTAGAAAGCCTGCACTACAGAACATCCTCAGCAAAATATTCCACAAAGAGGAAATGAAAAACAATATTGAAAATCAGCAGAGGGAGGTAGTACACTAAAGAAAAACCTAATCAGAGGAGAAACCAAATCACGTTAAATACCAAAAATAAACAAAAATGGCTGGGAATACAAATCATGTCTCAATAATAATCCTGAATGTTAATGGCCTAAACTCATCAATCAAAAGACATAGACTAGCAGATTGGATCAAAAAAAAAAAAAAGACCCAACAATATGCTGCCTCCAAGAGACTTTTCTCATAGAAAAAGACATTCAAAGGCTGAAGGTGAAGGGTTGGGAAAAATCATACCACTCACATGGACGGCGGAAGCAAGCAGGGGTTTCCATCCTCATACCAAATAAAGTAGACTTCAAGCTAAAGTCAATCAAAAAGGATAAAGAAGGACACTACATACTGCTCAAGGGAACCATACACCAACAAGACTTAACTATTATAAATATATATGCTCATAACAATGGAGCACCTATGTTCATCAAACAAATCCTTCTCAAGTTCAAGAGTCAAATAGACCACAACATAATAATTTTGGGTGACTTTAACACACCTCTTTTATCACTAGATAGATCTTCCAAACAAAAGCTGAACAAAGAAACTACAGAATTCACTAATACAATCAATAACTTAGACTTAACTGACATATACAAAATATTTCATCCTTCAATGAGAGAATACACTTTCTTTTCAGCAACACATGAATCCTTCTCTATAGTAGACCATATACTAACAAAGCAACTCTTAGCAAATATAAAAAAAAGTAGAGAAACTACGCTGCATTCTTTTAGATCATAATGGAATGAAATTAGAAACCAATGATAAAATAAGAAATAAAATTTATTCCAATACCTGGAGACTAAATTATATGCTACTGAATAAACAATGGGTTGCAGAAGACATCAAGGAGGAGAGTAAAAAATTTTTAGAGGTGAATGAAAACACAGATACAACATATCTAAATCTCTAGGACACTATGAAGACAGTTCTAAGAGGAAAATTCATTGCATGGAGTTCATTCCTTAAAAGAAAGTCAACAAATAAATGACTTAACATTACATCTCAAATCCCTAAAAAAAAAAAGAAAAACAAATCAACATCAAAAGCAGTAGAAGACAGGAAATAATTAAAATCAGAGCTGAAATCAATGAAATTTAAACAAAAGAAATAATTGAAAAAATGACATAACAAAAAGTTGGTTCTTTGAAAAAATAAATAAAATTGATCGACCCTTAGTCATGCTAATGAAGAGAAGGAGAGAGAAAACTCAAATTATTAACATACATGATGAAAAAGGAAATATCACAACAGCACTACAGAAATACAGAAGATAATTAGAATTATTTTAAAAACTTGTACTCCAATAAAATAGAAAATATCAAAGGCATCAACAAATTCTAGAGTCATATAATTTGCCCAAATTGCCCCACCTTTTAAAGGTCCATAGCATCTCCCAATACTGCCACCCTAGGGGGACCAAGCATTTGTATGTGGATCTTTGGGAGACACCCAGATTCTACCCTAACCAAAGCCCCAGGTGAATGATGGTTACAGAATGCTGTTGTAAGAAGCTCCGGTGAAGCCAAGCCAACATAAACAATGACATTTGGGGGACAGAGGAAGGAGGAGAGACGTTGACAGCCCCATCACCTCCTCACTGCTTCTAACAATGAGCTGATCAAGACGATTTAGATTTTCATTTAAAAATTTCAACTGTAATCTCTAAACGGTTTTTATAACATTTTAATTTTCTTTAACCTCGATTTTTAAGGTGTTGATATTTTCTCTTGGGAGGTGAGGAAACTTATTTGATGTACTATGAATCTTTCAATTCCCTTTCTTTCCTGTTAAATAAATTCAAGAAAAAGTTACATTTGCAAATAATATTCACAGAACAATCCCGTTTTTAGAAACCTCTGTCTCTTTCTTTTCTCATCCTTTTTTTTTTTCTTTTCTTTTTCCTCTTGCTTTCCTAACTTCTGTATGAATACTGGGGAGATTCTGTAAGGATGATGATGAAATGTTAACACTGGTCATTTCTGATGGGTGGTGAATTCTGGTGATTTGTTGATTTCTTTGTACTTTTCTGTATTTTGTATTTTAAGTGTCTTGCATTTTAAAAATAATGAGTATAAGTCATTGTATAACAAAAAAAAATTTTTGCCCAAATTGAATCAGGATTATGTACACAATTTAAACAGATCAATTTCAAGTGACAAAATAGAAGATACCATCAAAAGTCTACTAACCAAGGGGCTGGGGATGTGGCTCAAGTGGTAGCGCGCTTGCCTGGCATGTGTGTGGTCCGGGTTCGATCCTCAGCACCACATACAAACAAAGATGTTGTGTCCGCTGAGAACTAAAAAAAAATAAATATTAAAAAAAAAAAAAAAGTCAAGCAACCAAGAAAAGCCCAGGACCAAATGGATACACACCGAGTTCTACAAGATCTTTAAAAAAGAACTAATACCAATACTCTTCAATTTATTTCAGGAAATAGAAAAAGAGGGAGCACTTCCAAACTCATTCTATGAAGGCCAATACCACCCTGATTCCAAAACCAGGCAAAGACACATCAAAAAAAGAAAACTTTCAGACCAATATTCCTAATGAACATAGATGCAAAAATTCTCAATAAAATTCTGGCAAATCGAATACATAAACATATCAAAAAGATCATGCACCACAATCAAATGGAATTCATCCCAGGGATGCAGGGTTGGTTCAACATACCAAAATCAATAATTGTAATTCATCACATCAATAGACTCAAAGATAAGAATCATATGATCATCTCAATAGAGGCAGAAAAAGCATTTGGCAAAATACAGCACCCCTTCATGTTCAAAACACTAGAAAAATTAGAGATAACAGAAGCATACCTAAACATCATAAAGGCTATCTATGCTAAGCCCCAGACCAACATCATTCTAAATGGAGAAACATTGAAGGCATTCCCTCTAAAAAGTGGAATAAGACAGGGAATAATAACATAGTTCTTGAAACACTGGCCAGAGTAATTACATAGACAAAAGAAATTAAAGGGATACACACAGGAAAAGAAGAACTCAAATTGGCACTATTTACTGATGATATGATTCCATACCTAGAAGACCCTAAAAGTTCCATCAGAAAACTTCTAGAACTAGTAAATGAATTCAGCAAAGTAGCAGGATATAAAATCACCACCTATAAACCAAAGGCATTTCTGTATATCAGTGACAAATCCTCAGGAAGGGAAACTACCCCATTTACAATAGCCTCAAAAAATAAATAAATAAATAAATAAATAAAATGCTTGGTAATCAACTTAACAAAGGAGGTAAAAGATCTATATAATGAAAATTACAGAACCCTAAAGAAGGAAGTCAAAGAATACCTTAGAAGATGTAAAAAGCTACCTTGTTCTTGGATAGGCAGAATTAATATTATCAAAATGACTCTACTTCCAAAAGCACTATACAGATTTAATGCAATTCCCATCAAAATCCCAATGACATTCCTCATAGAAATAGAAAAAGCAGTCATGAAACTCATCTGGAAAAATAAAAGACCCAGAATAGATAAAGCAATCCTTAGCAGGAAGAGTGAAGCAGGTAGCATCAATATACCAGACCTTAAACTATACTACAGAGCAATAGTAACAAAAACAGCATGGTTTGGGCACCAAAACAGACTGGTAGACCAATGGTACAGAATAGAGGACACAGAGACTTACCCACAAAATTGCAATTATCTTACATTAGACAAAGGTGCCAAAAACATTCATTGGAGAAAAGATATCTGCTTCAACAAATGGTGCTGGGAAAACTGGAACTCCATATGCAACAAAATAAAATTAAACCCCTATCTCTCACTATGCACAAAACTCAACTCAAAATGTATCAAGGACTTAGGAATAAAACCAGAGACCCTATGTCTAATAGAAGAAAAAGTAGGCCCTAATCTTCATCATGTGGGATTAGGCCCCAACTTCCTTAATAAGACTCCTTAGGGGCAAGAATTAAAATCAAGAATCAATAAATAGGATGGACTCAAACTAAAAAGTTTCTTCTCAGCAAAAGAAACAATCTGTGAGGTGAACAGAGAGCCTACATCTTGGGAGCAAATCTTTACCCCTCACACATCAAATAGAGCACTAATCTCTAGGGTATATAAAGAACTCAAAAAGTTAAACACCAAAAAATAATAATAATAATAATAACCCAATCAATAATTCAGCTAAGGACCTGAACAGACACTTCTCAGAAGATTATATACAATCAATCAACAAATATATGAAAAAAATGCTCATTATCTCTAGCAATTAGAGAAATGCAAATCAAAACTACTCTAAGAATTCATCTCACTCTAGTCAGAATGTCAGCTATTATGAATACAAACAATAATAAATGTTGGAGAGGATGTGGGGAAAAAGGTACACTCATAGACTGCTGGTAGAACTGCAAATAGGTGCAGCCAATATGGAAAGCAGTGTGGAGATTTCTTGGAAAGTTGAAAATGGAACCACCATTTGACCCAAAGGACTTAAACACAGCATACTACAGACACACAGCCACATCAATGTTTATAGCAGCCCAATTCACAATAGCTAAAATGTGGAGCCAACCTAGATGCCCTTCAATAGATGAATGGATAAAAATAAATGTGGCATATATACACAATGGAATATTACTCCGCAATAAAAGAGAATAAAATCATGGTATTTGAAGGTAAATGGATGAAGTTAAGAAGATAATGCTAAGTGAGGTTAGCCAATTCCAAAAAAACAAATACTGAATGTTGTCTTTGATATAAGGAGGTTGACTCATAGTGGGATAGGGAGAGGGAGCATGGGAGGAATAGACGAACTCTAGATAGGGCAGAGGGGTTGGAGGGGAAGGGAGGGGGCATGGGGTTAGAAATGATGGTTGAATGTGATGATCATTATTATCCAAAGCACATGTATGAAGACACGAATTGGTGTGAATATACTTTGTATACAACCAGAGATATGAAAAATTGTGCTCTATATGTGTAATAAGAATTGTAATGCATTCCGATATCATATATAAATAAAAAAGATATTGATGGACCTTTGTTTTATTCATTTATTTATATGCAGAACTGAGAATCAAACCCAGTGCCTCACATATGCTAGGCAAGTGCTCTACCACTGAGCCACAACCTCAACCCATGACATACACAATCTAAACAGGTCAATTTCACACAGTGAAATAGAAGACGCTATGAAAAGCCCACCATCTAAGAAAGGCCAAGGACCAGATGGATTCTCAGCAGAGATCTTTAAGACCTTCAAAGAAGAATTAATACTAATACTCCTCAAATTACTCCATTATATAGAAAAGAAAGGAACCCTTCTAGACTCATTCTATGAGACTAGTATCACCCAGATACCAAAACCAGATAAAGACACATCAAGGAAAGAAAATGTCACACCAATATCCCTGATGAACAAAGATGTAAAAATTCTCAGCACAATTCTGGCAAATCACATACTAAAACATGTTAAAAAGAGAATGCACCACGATCAAGGGGGTTCATTCCAGGAATACAAGGTTGGTTCAACAAGCAGAAATCAAAAAACATAATTCATTACATCAATAGACTTCAAGATAAGAATCATATGGTCACCTAGGTAGACACAGAAAAAGCAATTGACAAAATACAGCATCCCTTCATGTTCAAAACCCTAGAAAAACTAAGGACAGTAGTGTTAGGGTCTGTAAACAAGTCAGGATGGCGCCTGGCAAATGTTGGAGTCTGTAAACAAGTCTGGATGGCGCCTGGCATTTTGCCAGAGGGAGTGGTTTGTGAAGTAACGCCAGCGAGCCATTAAGTGTGGAGATTCCTTATTGGTTGACTGCTGTATCGAGTTTATGTTAATTAAGATAAGCTGTGTGGAATGTATATACACCGCTCCGGTCCTACAATAAACGGCTCCCACTCCTGCTGTATCAATGTACACAAGTTCCTCGTCATCCCCTGGTTAGTTTGCTGCAGCCGGACTGCGGCACAGTAGGAACATACCTCAATATTGTAAAAGCTATCTATGCTAAATCCAAAATCAACATCATTCTAAATGGAGAAAAACTGAAAGCATTCCTTCTAAAAACTGGAACAAGACAAGGATGCCCTCTTTCACAAATTCTATTCAATTTAGTCCTGGAAACTCTAGCTAGAGCAATTAGACAGATGAAAGAAATTAAAGGGATATGAATAGGAAAAGGAGAATTCAAACTATCACTATTTGCAAAAATTAGGATTCTATATTTAGAAGATCCAAAAGTTCCTCCAGAAAATTTCTAGAATTTTCTAATAAATGAATTCAGCAAAATAGCAGGATATGAAATCAATGCTCATAAATCAAATGCATTCCTTTATGTCAGTGATGAATCTAGTGAAAGAGAAATCAGGAAAACTATCCCATTCACAATAGCCTCAAAAAAAATTGAGAATTAATCTAACAAAAGAGATGAAAGACGTCTACAATGAAAACTACAGAACACTAAAGAAGGAAATTGAAGAAGACTTTACAAGATGGAAAAATTTCCCATGCTTTCAGATAGGCAGAATTAATATTGTCAAAATGGCCATACTACCAAAAGCACTATACATATTTAATGGAATTTCTATGAAAATTCCAATGACATTCTTCATAGGAATAGAAAAAACAATCATGAAATTCATTTGGAAAATGAATAGACCCAGCATAGCCAAAGCAATCCTTAGCAAGAAAAGTGAAGCAGGAGGCATCACAATACCAGACCTTAAACTATACTACAGAGCCATAGTAACAAAAAAATGGCATGGTATTGGCACAAAACATACATAGACCAATGTTACAAAATAGAAGACACAGAAACAAAGCCATATAACAATTATTTCTTACTAGACAAAGATACCAGAAACATTCATTAGAGAAAAGACAGCTTCTTCAACAAATGGTGCTGGGAAAACTGGAAATCCACACATAACAAAATGAAATTAAACCTCTCTTATCCTGCACAAAACTCCACTCAAAGTGAATCAAAGACTTAGGCACTAGAACAGCAACCCTGTGCCTAATAGAAGAAAAAGCAGGCCCAAATCTTCACCGTGTCAGCTTAGGAACTGACTTCCTCCACAAGACTCCTAAAGCACAGTGAGTAAAATCAAGAATCAGTAAATGGGATGATTCAAACTAAAAAGCTTCTTCACAGCAAAGGAAACAATCAATAACACAAAGAAAGAGCCTACAGAATGGGATAAAATCTTTACCACATGCACCTCAGATGGTGCATTAATCTCCAGGATACAACCTCAACGCCAAACAAACAATCAATCAATCAATAAATGGGCTAAGGAACTGAACAGATACTTCACAGAAGAAATACAATCAATCAACAAATACATGACTAGCAACATCTCTAGCAATTAGAGAAATGCAAATCAAAATCACTCTAAGATTTCATCTCACTCCGGTCAGAATGGCAATTATCAAGAATATGGGCAACAATAGATGTTGGCAACAATGTAGGGAAAAAGGTACATTCTTACATTGCTGGTGGGACTGAAAATTAGTGCAGCCATTACAGAAAGCAGGATGGAGATTCCTCAGAAAACTTGGAGTGGAACCACCATTTGACCCAGCTATCCCACTCCTCAGTTTATACCCAAAGAACTTAAAATCAGCATACTGTAGTGATGTAGCCATATCAATGTTTATAGCAGCTCAATTCATAATAGCCAAACTATGGAACCAACCTAGATGCCCTTCAACAGATGAATGGATAAAGAAAATGTGGTGTATGTACACAATAGAATATTGCTCAGCCATAAAGAAGAATGAAATTATGGCATTTTCCAGTAAATGGATGGAGCTGGAGAATATCAGGCTAAGTGAAATAAGACAATCCCCCCAAACCAAAGGCCTAATGTTTTCTCTGATATGTGAATGCTAATTCACAATAAGGGGGGCAGAGGCTAGGGAAAAATACAGTTACTCTGGATTAGGCAAATAGGTGTGAAGGGAGGGGAGGGGATGAAGGGGTAGGAAGGACAGTAGAATGAATCGGACATTATCACCCTGTGTACATATATGATTACACGACTGCTGTGATTCTCTATCACGTACAACCAGAAGAATGAGACATTATACTCCATTTATGTATGATGTGTCAAAATGCATTCTACTGTCATATATAACTAATTAGAACAAATAAAAAATATCAGACCAAACAGGGGGTTTCATTGTGGATAACATAATTTGATCGATCTCATTCCCCAGTCCCTCCCCTGGGCGTCCCCTTCTCCCTCCCTCTGGCCTTTTTCCTGTACCCCATTCTAGTTTCTGTTAGGAAGAACTTGATGTAGGCAATGCCATTTTGGAATACATCCTCCCTCTTAGAACAAGAATCACCCACGGTCACTCTGACTCAGCCTGACCTAAACCCCAGAGGATCCTGAGACCAGGCAAAGGACAAGTAGCTAATTATCAAAGAAAAGGAAATGGGTGGATAGTACTTCCCCACTGACCAGTTATTGCTGAGAGCCACAGCCGAGTCGGAATGGCCCCTGGCATTTTGCCAGAAGTAATGGTTGAGAGGTGAGCCATTAAGATGATGACATTAAGTTAAGCTGTCTATAATTGCTGTGACTGGCTGCTGCTGGATTGAAACAGGCTGTGTATTCAATTCTATATTAGACCTTTACTGTCTGGTAATAGGACAGCTCTTGCTGCCTAGGGCGCCCACTACTTTGGAGTTCCCGTTGAGTTCTCATGGGTTCCGAGAGTGAGTGCGTGCGCAGCCGGGGTGGAGGGAGGTGGCATTGAGCTCTCGGGGAATTCCTGGAGAGCTCGAGTGGTGCCGCGTGCGGTGTGGGTGCTAAAAATAAAGTTTGTTCCTGCTCGACAAGTGGCTCGTGAATTGTGCCCAGCCAGACTGCGGCAGTTTATTTCCCAGGAAGGGGAAGAATGGCTCTTTCCAACATGAGCAACTACCCCCTGGACAGCTCTCTTCCTGCCTTTGGGTCACATAGGTCTGAGAAGAAAGAAAGCCTAAACTCTACAAAGGGACAACCATTATGAAAAGCAGTATGGAGATTCCTCAGAAAACTTGGAATGGAACCACCACTTGACGCCCTCCCTGGGCACCAGCTCTGGGTCCCTGCTCCATCATCATGAGAAAGGCAATTGTTACCTGGGACTGGAATCCTGAAGAAGAAGCCTGGTTCCTCACGAAGGTGACACCACAAGGACCCTTCCCTGATGACCCCCTAGCAATGGCTTAACCACCCTCCTTTCTCCCCTATCACTCCCCCAGGCTGTAAGTAGAAGAGGGTCTCTGTCCCCACTGGGCTCCCTGCACAGGCTTGTCCTGAGTAAACCTGCCACTGTTGAGCTGCCTCCCCTCTCTCTTTATTTCCTTCATTTGCGTCTTTCCTTACAGTTTCATGAGATTCCTTTTTTCCCCTATTTTCTCTCTACCTTTCACATATGAGAAAAAAAAAAAAACTTATGACCCTCGACTTTCCAAGTCTGGCATATTTCATTTAACACGATGCTCTGCAGTTCCATGCATTTTCCTGCAAATGACAATTTTATTCTTTATGACTGAGTACTACTCCATTGTGGAACCACATTTTCTTTCTCCAGAGAATGGCTAAAATTTAAGAGTGACAATGACAAGTGCTGACCAGATGCAGGCAGTGGTGGTTCATGCACACTGTGGTGAGAATTGGCACAACCACTTTGGACAACTTTTGAATGGTGTTAAAAGGTCAAACATAATCCTACCCTGTGACTTGGTAATTTCATGCCCAGGTTTTACATTCAATGGAGATATGGGTCAAAACCACCAAAAGACATATACTAAATGTTGATAGTAACTTTATTTGTAATAGCTCCAAACTGGTAACATGTAAATGTCATCCATCAAAGGGTGCATGTGAAAGAATTCCCCACGCAAAGACACTTCGCCGGGAGAATTCCAATTTTATTGCAAAAAGCAGTGTGCTTATATAGAACTAAGGGGGAGATGGTGGGGTTTAGATAAATGGCAGGCAACCCGTTCATTGGCAAGTTCTTTCAGATATCAGCTCCGGAGCCCAGGAATTAGTTCTCATTGGGGCTAAGGTTCCCCGCCAGCGAGGTTTGAAATTGGCGCCGGCGGGAGAGTTCACACGGGCGGGAACTTTTCGCGCCACTGCAGAAAAGAAGAAAGTAGGAAGAAGAGGTGCTTAGGCGCCATGTTGGGGTTTTTTTCTCTGGGGTATGGCTGCCGTTTATACTTTTCCCAACAGCATGGATGAACAAATTACAGTGAATTCACATGCAAATCACACTGGGAAACAACATGGTTGGATGTCACAGAATACAAAATTTTAGAAACCAAGACAGAAATAGCTGTCAATGGAAGGAGGCAATACCAAGATCCTGGGGAACTGTTGGTGGCTTGATTTTTTTACATGCATGCAAGTTTTGAGAACTTGTGGAAATCATACCCACATGATAGCACACTCCCCTGTGTATTTTACCTTAATAATAATTCTTCAAGTTAAGGTAAGAGGAAGAAAAATATAAAGGGTGACTTTCAAAAGCCTTTGGGAAGCCCCAGGGACCCCAACTTCTTCCCTCCTTATTGAGCTGCATATTCAGATCCAACCACCAGCTCAGCCCCTCACCCTGGTTTTATAGGCAGCGTACATTAGCTCAAAAAATATTTACAGAGAGCCTACTGCAGCTATGAACTGTGCTGGAATGCAAAAATGAAGAAAGGATTTGTGAGTTATCAGGGAATTTGCAGCCTGGAGAAGCAGAACTACTTGCTAATCGCACACTTTCCTGAACACTTCAACACACATTTTCCTTATTAATTCATGACATCTCATTTAATTCCACCCAATTCTGATGAACTGTACTGCAGACATGTCCCCCTATGCCAGGCTTGACCATGTACCCTGGGAATTCCTTGCTCACCCACAGCAGACATCGCTGGTCCATCAGGGTATGGTTCCCTCCCAGCTCTGATATGACTTCTCCCTCCCCTCTAGACAATGCTTACAGAACAATGGAGGGGGGTCTACCCATAGGGTGTTACTCACCTGCTATTCTTGAAGCACAAGAGCCTCAGCTACTTTTGAAGACCTTGTCCATCTTGTGTTGCAAACACCCTTTGGAAGAGATGCAAACTGTAATTAGTCATTTGCCTTTGGGGAGGAGTGGAGAATTTGGAAGTGAATTTGGACAAGGGCAGAACAGAAAGCACACACTCTCTGCAGGTCTAGAGTTTTAAGGGCCGAGACAAGAGGGTTAAGACACCGACAGAAACTTATTTGTACCACTGTTTGCCCTGGATTAGAAACTGGCCTTGGGATGAAAAGTAAAGTGATAAATTAACCTGCATGAAAATAAGGGGCACGTGAAGAGCTCCCAAGCCCATCAGTGTGAATTCCAGCTTACCTGGTGCGCAAATACTCAGGGGCATTGAAAACTCAACTTCTGGTCTCAATGGAGCTCCTCATCAGTTTTCAAGTAAGAGGATTTTTTGACATGCTTAATCCATCTTTCATTATGAGTGTTGGTGACAGTGATCCAACCCCATCCACCTGGAGCCCGAACTTGACTGAGCAAGAAGATGCTTCCTCCCTCTGTGGAGCCATACCAGGTTATTCCCAAAAAGACCTTGTTATGTACAGTGAAGTTCCAGGATCAGGACATGCGTTCTAACACCAAAGGTAAGAAGTAAAGATGTCACACCACTGTGTGGGATCCAGTAGTTCTTTTGTTTTATCTTGTATTTGTAAAGGGAAAAAAATGTTTTCCCATATAATAAGTCAGAAATGTTTTAAGTCATTACTTCACTCTAATTTGGGTTGCTATACGTTATGGCTTAGACATGAGGTTCCTTCCCCAAGAGTCATGTGTGAGACAATCCATTCAGAGGTGAAGTGATTGGTTATGAGGGTTGTAATCTAATAGTGGATTAATCCACTGATATGGATTTACTGGGCGGCAATTGGCAGGTAGGGGGTGGCAGGAGGAAGTAGGTCACTGGGGATCATGCTTTGGGGTTTATTATTTATCCCTGCTGAGTGCTCACACATATTCCCTCCCTCCCTCCCTCTCTCCCCCCCCTCTCTTTCTCTCTCTCTCTCTCTCTCTCTCTCTCTCTCTCTCTCTCTCTCTCTCTCTCCTTCCTGGTGCCCATGCCGCCATGTCCTCCTTCTGCCATGATGTTCTGCCTCACTTGGGCCAGAGCAACAGTCAGCTGACCAAGAATTGAACTTCTGAAACCAAATAAAATAAACTTTTCCTCCTTTAAGTTGTTCTTGTCAGGTCTTTTGGTCACAGTGATTTAAAAAAATCTAGCTAAAACACTATTTTTTATTCTTCTAACTTATATGACATCATTTCCACCTATAAGTGGCTCAGGTTAGCTAGTCCACAGAGAGAAACCCTCCCAAACCCCTCAGTGGAGGACCACTGAGGGCAGGTTCCTGCTTACTTCCAGTCCAGAAGTAGCCTTCTACACCTCCCACCCCATAAATTCACAACCATGAACCACACACACACACCACCAACCCCAAATTCTCCACAAAAGAAATCTGGACGACAGAGGAGCTCCTCCTTAAGCGCCTCCGTCCTCCTCTGTCCCGCTGTCCTCTCCAGGCAGAGTCTTCATTAAGAGCCCGTCCCTCGGGTAAGAAAACAAGGAATCTGACGAGCTCCATTTGTCTCCCGTGGTCGCAGCATGTTTTAAAAAGAATTCAGGCCGAGTTGTCTGCACATACCCGGCCTCCATCCCACCAGGGCGGCTCTGGGGGATGGACTTTACATGAAAGCAAGGAAAGTATTTCTTATAAAGTAAAAGTGAAGCGGTGGGACTCTCTACCCTCTGCACTTACCACGGTGCCTGAACTCCCCAACCTCACGCTCAGCCGCATGCTCTAACTCGCTCTCTCATACCTGCTAAGTCCATGCTGTGCAAGCGCCTCTGAAATGGTGGAGCAGGGACTCTAAACCCCCTCTTCTATGACAGCCACGAGAGCGTGAGCGAAAACCGTGAAGACCAAGAACTCTGGAAGTCAACCGGAGGCAGGCAACCACCTGAAGGCACCTATTTAAGGAAAGCAGCTGTAACTCAGCAAGAATAGTGAACTTGGCGACATCTAAGAGCTCTGACCTATTTCTGGAAATACAGATGACCTGTGCCGAGCTATCCACATGCCAGGAAAAGCCGAAGAAGGCCCCGGTCTCCCACCTCCAGCTGGATTTGAGTTTCTCCACAAGCCACAAGTGAAGGCTGAGACAAAGTTGTAAACTGTCTGTCAAACCACTGACACATCTCACACACACACACACACACACACACACATACACACAATCCCATGGCAAAGGCTGGAAGAGTTACCACACCATTCTCAAAGAGTCAATTTTACTCGGTGTCAATCATTTAATAAGTAAAAGTTATGCATGTAAAAGAAAGCACATATCATTAGAGTATTACTTGATGACTTTCACACAATGAAGAAACCTATGTAGCCAGCACCTAGATCAAGAATTGAAGCATTATCAGAACATGAGAGATATCCTTTGTCCCCTATTTCATCTATCACCCCACAACCATGCATTTAAACAAATCTCTACCCTATCGTCAGGTGTCAGCCAAGCTAACCAAATCGAGATTTCAATGGCCACACATTAGAAAGAATGTGGACTTTACAGAATTCATCCAGAAAGGCCACTAAACAAGCAATGATAACTAACAGCACCAAACCCTGAAGAGACAGAGAAAAATCTGACTTTCAGAATCCCTACATTTTATTACTAGAAATAGCCAATTTTAAATAAACAAACAATACAAAACATACAAACAGTAAAGTACAACTTATTCCAAAGGGGAAAAAGCAGTAGATAAAAATCTGAACATTGTACTTCCTAAATAAAAGTTTTAAGAGAGCTATGATAAATACAAAGAAATTTTTAAAACCCAACATATCAAAAATTAAAGGAAGAGCTAAGTAGAACATCTCAGTGAGTAAGAATGTCAATAAAGGAATGAAAATTATGATGAAAAAACAATTTCTGAAGTTGAAAAGTAGAGTGACTACAGGAGTTCAACAGCAGATTGGAACAGGCAGAAAGAATTGGTGACTTCAAAACAGGTCAGCTGAGGTTACCCAGTTAAGCAATAATAAGAAGCCATCTATAGAACCCTTCTCCCAACAAAAACAGAAAACCCATTCATCTCAAGTGTTTAAAATTCTCCCAGATAGACCACAATAGCTTTAAGAGAAATGAAATCAATCAAAGTATGCTCTATGATCACAATGGAATGAAATTAGAAACCAACAAAAATTGGGGAAATTATAAACATGAGGTAAGTAACACACTCCTGGACAACAAGAGGCCAAAAATGAAGTCATGAGGGAAATTAGAAAATATTTTAAGATAAATAAAAACACAAATATATCATAGAGAGTATGGCAAGTGGTGCTTAGAGGAAATGTATGGTTGAGCACTTACGTTAAAAAAGGGAAGATCTCAAATCAATAAGCTAAACTTCTACCCAAAGGAACTAGGAAAAGAAGAGCAATTCAAACCCAAAGCAAACCAAGAAAGGAAAAGGTAAAAATTAGAATGGAAATAATAGTCGCTGTATGTGATCTCTGAGAAAGCGAACCCCTGAGAGGAGACACCCAGCTTCACAGGTCATGTGTCAGGGTGTCAATGGCTTCATTCTGAGCCAGGAGTTTGGGGTGTTCGGTTTCCAGAGAGTATCGCTGTTGCAAAGGCACTTGGCAAGTGACGTGGGCCAGACAGGTAAGGTGAGATGAAGAGCGGGTCCTGTTCCCAGAGGCAAGGTACAGACCCCATGTTCTGATGGCTCCAAGAGGGTCACATGGCAGGTCGCCCTGCCTGTGTTCTCCCCCAAGCCCATCCCCAGCTGCTGAGAGCCATAGCCAAGTAGGAATGACACATGGCATTTTTGGTTGAAAGGTGACCCTGCTCAGGGATTAGGGTGGCTCCAGGTTTAGGGTGGATCCTGCTGGGAATCCCCCGTACGGGCCACCAAATGCCGCAGTCTGGCTGGGCACAAAATAACCGAGCCACCACAAAAACTTGTAGATTCCAACAGCAACTCTTTATTCCCGAACTCTCACCAGCACTCTACACGCACGTTCTGGGAAAAATACAGCCACTTTCACCTTTGACCATTATGAAGGGATATATTCCTATCCTGTGCGAGTACCTCAAACAAACTGCTGGATCAGCAAATACAAGCTGAGAGAAGACCTGGTACAGCGAGAATCTAGCCCTGCAGGGGCACCAGTCGACCCTGGGCGAGAGCCAAGGAATGCATGTTGTAGCTGAGTGAGGATTATGAGTGGGGTGAGGGGAAGACGGGTAACTGGAAATGTCTCCAGCTCCGCATGTTCAGTGAAGAGACCCAGACCAAGGAGTCTTGCACTCAAACGGTGAATTCTCCATACTCAGTCCCTGGGAACATCTTCTCAAATCTCTCTGAATCAAAGGTAAACAGGCAGACTCTAGAACATTCTCTCTCTAGTAGCAGCAACAACCGTCGTTACCACTGCTCTCTTATCTACCCATCAAGACAAACATTAATTATCCCACCGATATTCCTTCAGATTCTCTCTCCCATTAGGGTGTCTTCATTGAGGTCCCATTTTAGAGTAACCATATGTTCTAAATTTCTTCTTAGTAAAGAAGACTTATTGTTTGATAGCATGTGGTATGTGTTAAGTACTGAAGCAGACAAAACTCATCTGTGCTGTTAGAAATCCAGAGCACGGTTAGCATGGTTGTGGGCTGATAGATGAAATAGGGGACAAAGGAGACCTCTCATGTTTGATAATGCTTCATTTCTTTTTTTCTTTTTTGATTTCAAGAATTTTATTTTATTTATTTTTTTTATATATTTTTAATTTTTTATTGTGGGTTGTTCAAAACATTACAAATTTCTTGACATATCATATTCCACACTTTGATTCAAGTGGGTTATGAACTCCCACCTTCACCCCATACACAGATTGCAGAATCACATCAGTTACACATCCATTGATTTACATATTGCCATACTAGTGTCTGTTGTGCTCCGCTGCCTTTCCCATCCTCCACCCTCCCCCCTCCCCACCTCTCCCCTCCCCTCCCCTCCTATCTCTCTACCCCCTCCACTGTATAACCCTGAGGGTCTCCTTCCATTACCATGCAAATTCCCTTCTCTCTCCCTTTCCCTCCCACCTCTCATCCCTGTTAAATGTTAATCTTCTTCTCCTGCTCTTCGTCCCTACTCTGATCTTAGTTACTCTCCTTATATCAAAGAATACATTTGGCATTTGTTTTTTAGGGATTGGCTAGCTTCACTTAGCATAATCTGCTCTAATGCCATCCATTTCCCTGTAAATTCTATGATTTTGTCATTTTTTAATGCAGAGTAATACTCCATTGTTTATAAATGCCACATTTTTTTTATCCATTCATCTATTGAAGGGCATCTAGGTTGGTTCCACAGTCTTGCTATTGTGAACTGTGCTGCTATGAACATCGATGTAGCAGTGTCCCTGTAGCATGCTCTTTTTAGGTCTTTAGGGAATAGACCAAGAAGGGGAATAGCTGGGTCAAATGGTGGCTCCATTCCCACCTTTCCAAGAAATCTCCATACTGCTTGCCAAATTGGCTGCACCAATTTGCAGTCCCACCAGCAATGAACAAGTGTACCCTTTTCCCCACATCCTCGCCAGCACTTGTTGTTGTTTGACTTCATAATGGCTGCCAATCTTACTGGAGTGAGATGGTATCTTAGGGTGGTTTTGATTTGCATTTCTCTGACAGCTAGAGATGTTGAGCATTTTTTCATGTACTTGTTGATTGACTGTATGTCCTCCTCTGAGAAGTGTCTGTTCAGGTCCTTGGCCCATTTGTTGATTGGGTTGTTTGTTCTCTTATTGTCTAATTTTTTGAGTTCTTTGTATACTCTGGATATTAGGGCTCTATCTGAAGTGTGAGGAGTAAAGATTTGTTCCCAGGGTGTAGGCTCCCTATTTACCTCTCTTATTGTTTCTTTTGCTGAGAAAAAACTTTTTAGTTTGAGTAAGTCCCATTTGTTGATTCTAGTTATTAACTTTTGTGCTATGGGTGTCCTATTGAGGAATTTGGAGCCCGACCCCACCGACTGTAGATCGTAGCCAACTTTTTCTTCTATCAGACGGCGTGTCTCTGATTTGATATCAAGCTCCTTGATCCATTTTGAATTCACTTTTGTGCATGGCGATAGAAAGGGATTCAGTTTCATTTTGTTGCATATGGATTTCCAGTTTTCCCAGCACCATTTGTTGAAGATGCTATCCTTCCTCCATTGCATGCTTTTAGCCCCTTTATCAAATATAAGATAGTTGTAGTTTTGTGGATTGGTTTCTGTGTCCTCTATTCTGTACCATTGGTCCACCTGCCTGTTTTGGTACCAGTACCATGCTGTTTTTGTTACTATTGCTCTGTAGTATAGTTTGAAGTCTGGTATCGCTATACCGCCTGATTAACACTTCCTGCTTAGCATTGTTTTTGCTATTCTGGGTCTTTTATTTTTCCATATGAATTTCATGATTGCTTTCTCTATTTCTACAAGAAATGCCGTTGGGATTTTGATTGGCATTGCATTAAACCTATAGAGAACTTTTGGTAATATCGCCATTTTGATGATGTTAGTTCTGCCTATCCATGAACAGGGTATATTTTTCCATCTTCTAAGATCTTCTTCTATTTCTCTCTTTAGGGTTCTGTAGTTTTCATTGTATAAGTCTTTCACCTCTTTTGTTAGGTTGATTCCCAAGTATTTTATTTTTTTGAAGATATTTTGAATGGAGTGGTTGTCCTCATTTCCATTTCAGAGGATTTGTCGCTGATATACAGGAATGCCTTTGATTTATGCGTGTTGATTTTATATCCTGCCACTTTGCTGAATTCATTTATTAGCTCTAATAGTTTCTTTGTAGAGCCTTTTGGGTCTGCTAGGTATAGAATCATATCATCTGCAAATAGTGATAATTTAAGTTCTTCTTTTCCTATTTTTATGCCTTTAATTTCTTTCGTCTGTCTAATTGCTCTGGCCAGTGTTTCGAGAACTATGTTGAACAGAAGTGGAGAGAGAGGGCATCCCTGTCTTGTTCCAGATTTTAGAGGGAATGCCTTCAGTTTTTCTCCATTCAGAATGATGCTAGCCTGAGGCTTAGCATAGATTGCTTTTACAATATTGAGGTATGTTCCTGTTATCCCTAGTTTTTCTAGAGTTTTGAACATAAAGGGATACTGTACTTTGTCGAATGCTTTTTCCGCATCTATCGAGATGATCATATGGTTCTTATTTTTAAGTCTATTGATGTGGTGAATAACATTTATTGATTTCCGTATATTGAACCATCCTTGCATCCCAGGGATGAATCCTACTTGATCATGGTGTACAATTTTTTTGATATGTTTTTGTATCCGAGTGGCCAGAATTTTATTGAGGATTTTTGCATCTAGGTTCATTAGAGATATTGGTCTGTAGTTTTCTTTCTTTGAAGTGCCTTTGTCTGGTTTAGGTATCAGGGTGATGTTGGCCTCATAGAATGAATTTGGAAGTTCTCCCTCCTTTTCTATTTCCTGAAGTAGCTTGAAAAGTATTGGTATTAGTTCTTCTTTAAAGGTTTTGTAAAATTCTGCTGTATACCCATCCGGTCCTGGGCTTTTCTTAGTTGGTAGTCTTTTGATGGTTTCTTCTATTTCCTCAATTGATATTGGTCTGTTTAGGTTTTCTATATCCTCCTGACTCAATCTGGGCAGATCATATGACTTAAGAAATTTATCTATGCCTTCACTATCTTCTAATTTATTGGAGTATAAGGATTCAAAATAATTTTTGATTATCTTCTGTATTTCTGAAGTGTCTGTTGTGATATTGCCTTTTTCATCCCGTATGCTAGTAATTTGTGTTCTCTCTCTTCTTCTCTTCGCTAGCATGGCTAAGGGTCTGTCGATTTTGTTTATTTTTTCAAAGAACCAACTTTTAGTTTTGTCAATTTTTTCAATTGTTTCTTTTGTTTAGATTTCATTAATTTCAGCTCTGATTTTAATTATTTCTTGCCTTCTACTTCTTTTGCTGTTGTTTTACTCTTCTTTTTCAAGGATTTTGAGATGAAGTATGAGATCATTTATTTGTTGGTTTTTTCTTTTTTTAAGGAATGAACTCCAAGCAATGAATTTTCCTCTTAGAACTGCTTTCAATGTGTCCCATAGATTCCGATATGTTGTGTCTGTGTTTTCATTTATCTCTAAGAATTTTTTAATTTCCTCCTTGATGTCTTCTATAACCCATTGATCATTCAGTAACCTAGTGCTCATTCTCCAAGTGATGTATGCTTTTTCCTTCCTTCTTTTATCGTTGATTTTCAGTTTCATTCCATTATGATCAGATAAGATGCATGGTATTATCTCTACTCCTTTATATTGTCTAAGAGTTGTCCTGTGACATAATATATGATCTATTTTTGAGAAGGATCCATGTGCTGCTGAGAAAAAAGTGTAACTGCTTGATGTTGGGTGGTATACTCTATATATGTCAATTAGGTCTAGGTTATTAATAGTGTTATTGAGTTCTATAGTTTCCTTATTCAACTTTTGTTTGGAAGATCTGTCCAGTGGTGAGAGAGGTGTGTTGAAGTCTCCCATGATAATGGTATGGTGGTCTATTAGACTCTTGAACTTGAGAAGAGTTTGTTTGACAAACATAGCTGCACCATTGTTTGGGGCATAAATATTTATGATTGTTATGTCTTGTTGGTGTATGGTTCCCTTAAGCAGTATGTAGTGTCCCTCTTTATCCCTTTTGATTAACTTTGGCTTGAAATCTATTTTATTTGATATGAGTATGGACACTCCTGCTTGTTTCCGAAGTCCATATGAGTGATATGATTTTTCCCAACCTTTCACCTTCAGCCTATGTATGTCTTTTCCTATCAAATGCGTCTCCTGTAGGCAGCATATTGTTGAGTCTTGTTTTGTGATCCATTCTACTAGCCTGTGTCTCTTAATTGGTGAGTTTAAGCCATTAACATTTAGGGTTATTATTGAGATATGGGCTGTTCTTCCAGCCATATTTGTTTATTTCTGTTACTAAACATGGTTTGTTTTCCTCTTTGATTATTTTCCCCCCCTTTACTGTCCTACCTCCCACTGTTGGTTTTCATTGTTATTTTCCATTTCCTCTTCCTGTAATGCTTTGGGGAGGATGTTTTGAAGTGATGGTTTTCTAGCTGCGAATTCTTTTAACTTTTGTTTATCATGGAAGGTTTTAATTTCATCTTCCATCCTGAAGCTTAATTTCGCTGGATACACAATTCTTGGTTGGAACGCATTTTCTTTCAGTGTTTGAAATATGTTATTCCAGGATCTTCTAGCTTTCAGAGTCTGTGTTGAAAGATCAGCTGTTATCCTGATTGGCTTACCCCTAAATGTAATCTGCTTCCTTTCTCTTGTAGCTTTTAAAATTCTCTCCTTATTCTGTATGTTGGGCATCTTCATTATAATGTGTCTAGGTGTGGATCTCTTATGATTTTGCACATTCGGCGTCCTGTAGGCTTCTAGGATTTGGGATTCTGTCTCATTCTTCAAGTCTGGGAAGTTTTCTCGTATTATTTCATTGAATAGACTGCTCATTCCTTTGGTTTGGAGCTCTGTACCTTCCTGTATCCCAATGACTCTTAAGTTTGGTCTCTTAATGTTATCCCATATTTCTTGGATGTTCTGCTCATGGTTTCTTAACAGTCTTGCTGAGCTGTCTATGTTCTTTTCCAGTTGAAATACTTTGTCTTCATTGTCTGATGTTCTATCTTCTAAGTGTTCTACTCTGCTGGTAGTATTCTCCATTGAGTTTTTAAGTTGGTTTATTGCTTCCTGCATTTCTAGGATTTCTGTTTGTTTGTTTTTTATAACCTCTATCTCCCTGTATAGTTGATCCTTTGCTTCCTGGATTTGTTTGCGTAATTCCTTGTCGAAGTGATCTTTCATTGTCTGATTTTGCTGTCTAATGTCTTCCTTGATACTCCAGATCATCTGAAGCATGTATATCCTGAATTCTTTATCTGACATTCCATCTGCTGCAGCTGTTACCTCTTCTAAAGTTGCGTTGACCTGCATTGCTTGTGGTCCTTTCTTTCCTTGTCTTTTCATATTGCTTGCGCATCTTTCCTGCAGGTGCGGGCGGCTGCTCTGCTCTCTCCTTATTCCAATTGGGGTGTCGTGGCTACCACGCCGGCAGGTCACTGGGCCTGTTCTGGGCGCTGGCGGCGGCTCTGTTCTGCCGCTACTCCAATTGGGGTGACAAGTGTACCACGCCAGCAGGCCACCGGGCCTGATCCGCCGGTCGGTTGCAGGTTTGCCTACCCTGCAGGCGCGGGCGGTGGCTCTACTCTGCCCCTACTCCAAATGGGGTGACGTGTCTGTTGTACTGGCAGGCCACTGGGCCTGTCCCGCTGGTCGGTCGCAGATCTGCCCACCTTTTGGGCACAGGTGGAGGCTCTGCTCTGCCCCTACTCCAATTGGGGTGTCGTGACTACCCCGCCTGCAGGACGCTGGGCCTGTTCTTGGCACGGGCGGCGACTCTGCTCTGCCCCTACTCCAATTAGGGTGGTGTGTGTACCACGCCGGCAGACTCCTGGGCCTGATCCGCCAGTCTGTTGCAGGTCTGCCTACCTTGGAGGTGCGGGCGGCGGATCTGCCCTGCCCCTCCTACCACGCCTGCGGACCCCTGGGCCTGATCTGCAGGTTGGTCACAGGTCTGCTCACCCTGCAGGCACGGGTGGCGGTTCCGCTCCGCCCCCACTCCAATTGGGGTCACGTGACCACCACACCGGCAGGGCCTGATCCGGGCGTGGGAGAAGGATCTGCTCTGCCCCTACTCAAGTTGGGGTGATGTGTGTACCACACTGGCAGGCCACTGGGCCTGACCCGCCAGGCTGTCACAGGTCTGTTTACCTTGCAAGCGCGAACGGCGGCTCTGCCCTGCCCCTCCTACCACGCCCATGTACCACTGGGTCGCGGGTCTGCCCACCTTGCGGGTGCGGGTGGCGGCTCCGCTCCGCCCCCTCTCCAATTGGGGTCACGCGGTCACCACGCTGGTGAGCCGCTGGGCCTGCTCCGGGCGCTGGCGGCGGCCCATCTCCTCCCCTCTGGCTCGACGACAAATTGAGGAGACTCGGGTGTCTGTGCCTCACCCCCCTACCAGGAGACCAACTGTTTATGTTGCTGCTGGTATTGATGAAGTTCTCTCCTCCGCCGCTTTCTGATGACATCAGATCTCTGCCATGTTGGTATCCTATGCGAATGGCAGCATTTCGTTCCCCTTGCCGGGCAACCAAAGCAACGGGTGAGTCCTGACCGGCCCTCAGCAGGATCCGGACCAAGAAGCAGTTTCCCAGGGCTCCTAGCCCCGGGCCAGGGAAGTTCCGGGAGCTGGAACTCGGCCGCTCCGTGCTTGGTGTAAACTCCTATAAGAGTAGGCTCCAAGAAGCAGTCCCCGCGGGCTCAGTTCCGGGAGCCGGAATTCGGCTGCTTAGTGCTTGGTGTATGCTCTGATAGGAGCAGGGTCCAAGAAGCAGCCTCCGCAGGCTCCGCAGCCCTGGGCCAGGGCGGTTCCGGGAGCCGGAACTCGGCCGCCCCGCGCTAGGTGTTCGCTCCGATAAGATCAGGTTCTAAGAAGCACCCAGGCACTGAACCCTAGCAATCTGTCTGCAAGCCGCAGGCGAATTGTAGCCTGAAATTACCTGTTCTATGGCTGAGTGAGCTGCGGTCAGTCGAAAACAGGGATGGTGACGTCAGCTTTCCAACATGGTGGCTGCTGGCCTCCTCTGTGGTCTGACTGGTGTGGAGAACCGAGATGGACCGCTTCCTTCCCCCGTCTCGAACCCAGAATTCAGCCCTGAGTACGGTGCTTGCACGGCTGGCAGAAACTGCAGCGCTGTATCCCTGCGTCACTATCTCCTCGTTTCCCAGCGCGCGCTGCAGACTCTAGCCGCGGGGCGATTTGCTGAATAAGCAGTGTTACCCTCCGTGCGACAAACCTCTCGCGTTTGAGTCCCCGTAGCCGATCCTCGTGCGATGGAAATCCTTCCTCCAGGTTCTGGAGCACCCCACTATTGCTGGAAATTCCTAACAAGATATCCTTTAGCCATCCTGACTTGTCATACTCCCACACAGTGAAGCAGCACACGGGGGCAATGCACTCCTCTCGCCGCCATCTTCCTAATGCTTCATTTCTTGATCTGGGCACTGGCTTCATAGGTTCCTGAAAAGTCATCAAGTAATACTCTAGTGATACATGCTTTCTTTTACATGCATAACTTTTATTTATTAAATTAATATGATTGACACGAGTCAGTGGCTCAGTGGCTCAGTGCCCCTGAGTTCAATCCCCAGAATCCCCCACCAAAAATATAATATCATAAAAAGAATCATGTAGCAGCATGTGGTGTCTTGAGACTGATTACTCTCACTCAGTATAATGCCTTTGAGATCCATCCAAGCAGTTCCATGTACAATAGCTCATTCTTTTTAATCAATAAATAGTATTCCATTGTGTGAATGAACCACAGATTTTTAAAAATGTATTCCTCCATGGAAATATAGAGAGAGGTTGCTGGTAGCTTTTAACAGTCATGAAGTGTTACTCTGAATACTTGTTGTACATGTTTTTGTGTGAACATACATTTTTATTTCTCTAGGGAAAATATCCAGGAACAGGATTGCTGGGTCATGTGGTAAGTACATGTTTAACTTTATATGGAATCGCCAAACTGTTTCCCATTTGCATTTCTCTAATGGCTAATTCTCATGAACATCTTCTTAGTTCCTATCTGTCATCTGTGTACTTTCTGTCTTGGTTTGTTCATGCTTCTATATCAAAATACCCGAGACAGGGCAATTTATAAATGATAGAAATTGATTGTTCATCCTTCTGGAGGCAGGGAAGTCCAAAATCGAGATGCCAGCATGTGTGGTCTCTAATGAGGTTGTTCTCTACTTCCAGGATGAGGCCATGTTGCAGCCTCCTCCAGAGGGGAGGAGGATGGAGAGGAAAAGCCCCTCTCTCAAGCCCCTTTATAAAGGCCCTAATCCCACCTCCATGACTCAATCACCTCCTAATGCCTCACATCTCGATGCTATTCCACTAAATTTCAACATAGAACTCTGGGTGGACACGCTCAGACTACAGCATTCTCTTTGGTAAATATTATTCTGCCCACTTTGTGATTGGGTCGTCTCTTTTCTTGTCTATTTTGGGAGTTCTTTGCATAGTCTGTATACAACATGCCGGGAGGTATATATAGAATGCATATAAATCTATTTAGGAATCTTTTGTCAAACATGTGATTTGCAAACACATTCTCCCAGATCATTGCTTGTCCTTGTATCCTCTCAACAGTGTCTTTCACAAAAGTCCTTAATTTTGATGAATTCTATCTAATTCACTGATTTTTTTTTCTTTCCTAGATTATGTTTCTATGTCTAACTTTTGGGGCTGAGCTTGGCACAAAGATGTCCTGTTGTCTTTTTAAAGGTGTCCAGCAGAGCCTGGACTAGGGCGAGGCAGGGAGGGGCCTCAGCACAAGACTGAGGGAGCCTGTCCCCTTCTGTTCCATGGATCTATGTGCCAAAATAGACCCTTTCCCAATATCACACTGCCTTCACAATTGTAGCTTTAGTGTAAAATTAAAAACTCAGTGTAGTGAATTCTTAGAATTCTAGGTTGCTTGCTATCCGTTATTAAACAGAAGTCTAACTTTTTCATAACCAAGCAGGGTTCCTCCACCCTGGCACAGTCTCCACTTTGACATCTCGCACCATGACCCAGCACCTGTGCCTGCTTGCTTTAAACCCACCAATTAGAACTCCCTGAGGGCAACTTGGGTGGAAACACCTGGGCCCAACAGGGAACAACCAGGTGTGGCCACAGGATGATGCTTTAAGTTTAAGAGCTGCCACCAAAACAGCAATAGACATGGTATCGGGTGTTTAAAGGAGAATGACCAGCCTGCCTCAGATCACAGGGACCTGGCAGGACATAGCTTAGAGAAGAAAAGTGTCAAAATGGGGAAGTCAGAGGAAATGGGAATGTGCTCCAAATATTTTAAGGGCCTCCTCATGAAAAGGGGATTTGGTGCGACTAGAATGGTTACAAAAGACTAGTTTAAGAATGAAAAATCCCTGAGGAAGGGAGATTTCAGCTCCGCAGCAAGACACAGCCTTCTGGCTAGACAAAACCTCCTCTGTGGAGATAATGTCACCTCAGCATTCCTCGAAGGCCATTTAGAGAAGAAGCCCATGTTTTCTGTCCCCTTGGATGGTGGCTTAAGAAAACTTTCTGTGAAACAACCAATAATAAACCTAGGGAAAACAGGAGGGGGAGTGGGAGAGAAACTCCCCAGGATGGTCATGTACTATAAGCCATCCTAATTCTCCAGTGATAGAAATACAGGGGCAGGGGACCCTTCTCTTCACTATTTTTGTGACTGGATTCAAAAGTGAGATATGGAAAATAAAAATAAAATGATCTTCCAGAAAAAGTTACTAGAAAATTAAAAGGATGCTTTAATAGAATTTTGAAAGAATGGGTTGAAGAACAGAAGGAACCTGTGCATGAAGACACTGGTGTAGGATTGGGACACGGATTAGCATTGAACAGGAGGGGAGAGAGCCGGCTTTGAGTCCTGGGTTCTAATCATGACTCTGCCAATAGGAGCCACACAAGCAAGGCCTTGAGCCTGTCTTGACTCTTGCTTCATCTAGAACATGAGAAACTGGGGTCAGATGATTGCTGAGATCTTGGCTGGCTCCAGATGATGAAATTCAGAGAGAATTACCCAACTGAGAACTGTTCCACCACTTTTCAAATCCATTCCACAATCAAACTGGACCAATGAAGAGACAACTGCTGTTCTATTCATTGTAGAAATATTTGAAAAGAACAGATAAAGCTGGCTGGCTACAGCGAAATTCTATCTGAAAACATTTACACACATATTCAAAGCTGATGGGACCCAAAAAGGGAATAAGACCCAGCTGGCCAGCTAATGACACCAACCTGAAACTCCCAGGGTAACTCAACCCTTTAGCCAGGTAACTTCTTTTTGTAAGCTATGACGGAGTCAGTACATTTTGTCACCTGCACATGGAGAAGAGAAATGTCTCTGAATATTTAACTATGCTTTTAAAATATTAAGTATCTCCCACTGGCACTGGAAGTGATAAATTTATCCTGTATCATTATCCTTCTGGGTATCACCTGCATCTGTTCACAATTCACCCCCAAGTTCAATCCGTTTTTAACAGGGGAGGATCACAGATCTCAGCTTCCTCTCATTTGCCTGGACTATGGCTGGGTGTGGTTGGCAGCAGGCAGGGGACAGTGAGGGGTCAAGGTGGACAAGATCTGTGACCTACGGCCTTCAGTCCTCTAGGGCCCCCATGAAGGGGCAAGAGTAGTGGCTGTGCCGTCTCTTTCTTTAAATAGAAATATATATATAATTTCTAGCAGGGTGCAGAGACGCATGCCTGTGATCCCAGCAGCTTGGGAAGCTGAGGCAGGAGGATCATGAGTTCAAAGCCAGCCTCAGCAATGACCCTGTCTCTAAATAAAATATTTTTAAAAAGGGCTGGGGATGTAGCTCAGTGGTTGGCCTGGGTTCAATCTCCAGTACCAAAAGAAAAAAATCATTATTCTAAATAGCTCAAAACATTGTTTCTGTTTTCTCTTTTTAATTTTTTTTTAGCTGTATTTGGACATAGTACCTTTATTTATTTATTTATTTATTTATTTATTTATTTATTTATTTTTAGATGGTGCTGAGGATCAAACCCAGTGCTTCGCACATGTTAGGCAAGTGCTCTACCAATGAGCCACAACCCCAGCCCCTGTTTTCTGTTTTCAGTTAATGACTATGTGAAAGTATTTCCTTTTTTCTAGTAGGAAAATTACAGCACATACTCATTTTCCAACTTAGATGATGCCAAGTTAAAAAACAAAAATTGAAAAAAACCATAGTGGCTCTGATGCAGAAGGTGACAATAAGTACCATCAGGCAGGAGGGCCAGCCACTTCACCTGCTGTGGCTATAGGGTGACTACTTCCCCTTAGTATTCTGCCCTATTCAGGCAAGAGAAAGTACCTACTACCTAGGTTTAGCCCTCATGTCAGGAGGTTCAGTGTTGCCTTTGTTCCCACCCCTTACTGGAAGGAAAAGCCACTTTGAAGGTTTGTATGGGCCCAAAGGCCACAACACAAGTTAAGAGCTGTGAGCTCCCCACCTGTCCCTGGCAGAGATGGGTGGCAATGTGGCTAAGTGAAGCATGTTCTCCCTGGAGCAGGTCTGGGCTTAAATCCCAGAGAACCACAGAGAAGCAGACAAGTAGGAAGTGCTCTTGTGGTTGGGCACAATGGTGCACACCAGTAATCCCAGGAACTCAGGAAGCCAAGCAGGAGGATAGCAAGTTCAAGGACAGCCTTAGCAGTTTAGCAAGACCCTATCTCAAAATAAAAAAGACAGAGCATATAGCTCCATTGTAGAGTATCTATGGGTTCAAGCCCCAGTACAAAATAAATAAATAAATAAAAGTGCTCTTGTAGTGATAAAATATTAACTATGGTCACCTCTGACAGTAAAAGTTGATGCAATCATCTTTCTGTGATGGTTTTGTTGTTTGCAGAATGAAAAAGAAATGGGACTTGGGCAGACATCCAGCTACATCAAATATTTTTAGATGCAAGTAGAAGTTACCCCAATAAACAAATTACATTCTTTCTTTCTTTGCCACTTAACTGTCCTCTTCATTGAGAACAGCTGCCCTGGAACACAGGCTCAGTCCTCCGTTGTGAAAACACAAGAGGGTATAGTTATACTTATCATGTTATTTTTCACACTAAGATGTATGTCCATATCCCTAGCTAGCCGTGACCTTATACAAAACAGGTATTAAAAATGAAAGGTACGTACGTACCTTTAATCCCAGTGGCTCAGGAGGCTGAGGCGGGAAGATTGAAGTTCAAAACCAGCCTCTGCAACTTAGCTAGGCCCTAAGTAACTCAGTGAAACCCTGTCTCTCAATAAAATATAAAAAGAGGGGTGGGGATATGGCTCAGTGGTTAAGTGCCCCTGGATTCAATCCCCAGTACAAAACAACAACAATAATAGCAAGCTAAAGACATAGAGAGGGGAATCTATACAAATGAAATTTGAAAAGCAGAAAAATCAATACTTGTCAAATACCTGTAATGGGTCATGTGCTTCACAAATATTACCTTATTTAATTCTTATAATCATAAGAAGTGGGCAATGTAATTATCCCATTTTACAGAGGAGAAAACTGGGGCTCTGAAAGGTTAATTTGCCTTAAGCCTCTCATTTAGGAAGAAGTGGAATTGCCCAATGAAAACCCCCCTGTGTCTCTGAACTCTGGCCTCTCTTTCCTTTTCTTTGTTGCCCCTTCATGTAATGAAGTGTAATGCACAGCTAAAAGCTAAATGCTCATCTGTCTTCGGTTAGAGACTGTAATTATTTGTAAGTTTGAGGAGATCTGGATTTTATTTTTCCAGGAAATCAATAGGGTAAAACTTTGCTTTATTTATTAATATAATTTCCCTCCCATTTTGCCTGTTATTTTCCATGAAGAGCAGACTTCATAAATATTTGAGGCTCTTGACTTTTATTTTTTTAATAAAAATTACTTTGTTCCCTAATATCAACAGAAGACAGTCATAAAGTTAAACGGATGCTAATCCTTTTAATTTTGCTCCTATCCTCTGTCCTATTCAATCTTCTGAAAGGGATTTAATCCAAGAATCACAATGCCAACATCATGTGATTGTGTGTTGGTAAATGACTTTGCAATAGAGACAGAAATTCTCATTTAGAATTTTCCTTCCTGATGAATAGGAAAATGAGGGAAAGGTAAAAAAGGATACTAACAAAAGAAAAATAAATAGCCTCTGAGCATTTGAAAAGATACTCTGCCTTCTATAATGATAACCAAAGACAAAAATGGGGAAGCTTTTGAGAACGAGTCTCAGAAAGAGCACAAGAAAAAACCCCCACGCTCCTCTTGGGTTGCAGGACGGCCATCAGTGCGACCTCATTTGGAAGGCAAAGACCCTACAATGTATCCTTTTACTGGCCAGAAACCCGATTCAAACTAATTGAGTAAAACAAGAAACAGAAATTATAGGTTCCTCCAAATGTAAAGTCTCAAAGGAGGCCTCAGGCAGAGGGTTTGTTCTCTATTTCTCAGTCCTACTTTCACCTCTCGGGTTTTATTTCTGGTTAGTGCTTCTCCTATGGTGACAAGATGGAGCTCATGTCTGTAGGTTCATGTCCTACAGGCCAGAGTCCAGGGGAAGTTTCTCTTTCCCAGCAATTCTAACAGGTGGACCAATCTTCAGCTCTGATTGGTCCGTCTTAGGTCACGTGCACACTCCAGACACCAGCTGCATATCCAGCACTTTCATTCTAACACTCTCTACCTGGAGGTGGAAGCAGGATCCACCAGTCCCACGAGACTTCCCCTACTTCAGATGTCACTTGCAGGTATGGCCTCCCCACACTCTGTGGTCAATCACAGGGGTTCCCATGACCCCCTTCTTGGGCTAAGTAATTTTCTAAAAAACCTCACAGAACTGAGGGAAACACTGGACTCACACTTACAGCTCAGGAACAGCCAGAGGGAGGATGCAGAGGGCAAGGAGAGGAAGGGCGGGGGTGGCCGACCTCCCGTGGGCTCCTGCACTAGAGGGGCTGGCACATTAGAGCTCCCCAATCGGCCTGCTAAAGACACCCCAGAGCTTCACCCGAGGTGTGCCTCCCTCCTGGAGGTGGGGCTGGGCGTTCCAACCTCTAATCACTTGGTCTTTCTGGTGACCTGCGTCCTTCTGAAGCCATCTAAGGCCCCACCCTAAGTCACAAAATTAGCACAAACTCAGGTGTGATCAAAAGGCAGCTTTTGTCACAACCCCAAATTAAAATCACATCGAATACCCTAACTGATTATATGTGCACACAGATTAGTAACCAGAATAAAAGTTCCACAAAATAATACTTATCCATACTACAGACAATATACTCTGCTCTTTTCTAGTCATTTTTTTTTTCAACTGAAGCTATCTCTAGTGATACATTCATGGCATCTCCCCCCCCACCACATCAATAATCTTTTTCTATTTTCTGTTGCTAAAGCAAAATACCTGAGTCTAGGTGATTTTTATAGGACAGAGTTCATTTTGGCTCATGTTTCTGGAGGCTGGGAAGTCCAAGATGCAGTGGCATCAGCATGGCTTCTGGCAGGGCCTGTTGATTTTCCAGCTTATGATGGGAAGCATAAGGGCAAAAGAGACTGAGACAGGCACAAGAGGCGCCTTGCTTTATAACAACCCGCTGTGGCGGTAACTAGGCAGGCCTGTGGAAGTGAGAGGTCCCTCACAGCTGAGAGGCTTTGATCCTTCATGACCTCATCACCTCTGAAGGCCCCACCCCAAAACCACCTCAATGGAACCGGGTTTCAGCATCAGCTTGAGGGGCCAGCCATAGTCAAACCTCAGCAAACCCTTCTTGGGATAAGACAGAGCAAGTTATTTAAAGTTTTTTTTTTTTTCCCTTTCAAGTAGAACTAGGGCTCAAAGACTGTTGGCCAAGGGGAAGAAAACAGGCAGAACCCTCTATTGCTTTTCTAACTTCCTCCTCCAGGGTTCAAGTTTCAAACACCTTCAGCTCCTGCTGGTATTTTTGTGGTAGCCAGGCTCCAGGAATGCCTCAGGTCCCCACTTCTGGAACCCGAGTTATCCTTGTGTAGGCACTTCCTGCGACCTACGGGCATGGGTCTCTGGGACCAACAGAATATACCAGAAGTGAGGGAATAGTCACCTCAGAGACAAGGGGACTGTGACCTCTGTCCTGGGGGTGCACTCTCTCTTAGCCTGTCTCCTTGCTTATTTGGGAAGATAGCTCTTAGGTTGAGA
Organism: Marmota monax; assembly: GCF_021218885.2. Lineage (NCBI taxonomy): Eukaryota > Metazoa > Chordata > Mammalia > Rodentia > Sciuridae > Marmota > Marmota monax. The sequence goes on from NW_026695238.1 coordinate 12,656,100, forward strand.
CTCAAATAAAAAGAAAAGGCACCGGTCACAGCCTTGAGTCCACTAGGAGTTGAAGCCTCCTGCTGATAGCAGTGGGGGGGGGGGGCTTGAAAGTGGGTCCTCCTGTGGCACATCTGCATTTGTCTTCAGGTCCCTGACCAGCTCTGTACCTGGGCATGTTAGTCATTTAAAGAGTGTCATCTAAACACTAACAGTACAATTTTTTTATATTGCTACAATAAAGTCCTAATTTACCTGAGCTATCTTGTGCCCCTTTATGACAGGCGAGATATGCAGCATCTGACCATTTGGTCCCCTCGAGTGGTGCCTAGAAGTCTTCTGTCATTGTCCCTTTCCAGAATCACAGTCTGAAAGACAAATATCCTCAGTAGCAGGTGAAAATTGTTCCCTTATGTGATAAGGTCAGAATCACCTGGCTGAGCCAGAACTGAGAGAACCATCAGCCAGACCACAGTGTGACCAAGCTGCGTGACCGTGCGTTCCTCACACCCCTGCCCAGCTCCTTCTCTGTTCAAACCCACAGCTCCCCTCAGCACCCCGAAGACAGGGCTGGGGTGCTGGATCTCACTTTGCCTTTCCAGTATGGCCAGCAATTCAAGTTTCCTCTCCTGCTTTTCACCAGTACCTTCTTTGCTATTTGGGGGGCTGTGAGTGGCCCTAGTTTGCTGGGGCCTCCAGAGTCAGGCCTCTAACCTAGGACACCAGTAACTATATGATACGTTGTCATTTTGGGCTGTTAAGCATTACACAGTAATATCTATGACAACTTCCTAGTGAGTGGACCTTGCAGATCATGGTGCTGGGCTGTAACACCCGCCCAGGAGAGAGAAAAAAAAATTGGAGTATTTTATTCCATTTTCTTTTATTTTTTTCTTTTATAAGTAGGGAGAAGATTGATTGGAAGCCTGTGAAACAAGGTAAGAAATTACAGAATGAAAGTTTTAGAGCAGATAGTCCACAAAACACTGCTGTGTTCAGTTCGCTGCGTGATGGCTGAGTCAAAGGCCAGTCTTCACTGATCCCGTCCTTTTCACCTGCCACCAGTGAGTGAGTGAAACAAGAAACTCAGGCTCATCCACCCAGGGGAACCTGGAGTGAAGGCCCTGCTTAGCCCCTGTTCTCTGCTCTGGCACAGTGAAGACGTACGTATCTGGAGGCTTCTCTGTGGCTTCCGAGGGAAGCCAAGAACCGGGCAGTGGAGGAAGCTGACGCTGCCAGCAAATCCTACAGCACCAACAAGACATTGCCTCCTGTCCTGCCAGGGATGCAGTCTGGCCCGTAGGTTCCAAGTGGCTTCTGGGGGGCCCCTCACAATTTCATCTTTATCATTTCTTGTTTATCCTCCCTTGTCAGCAGTGGTCAAATTGTTGTCTCCTTTTGCTATGAGACTAAAATAATTCTTACATTTTCTCCTTCTTTGCTGCCTATGCCAATCATATATATTGTGCTCTGAATTAGCGAGGCCTTGGCTGCTGGAGTACAAAAGTCAAGATTCGAGATACAAAAAACAAAAGATAAAAGCAGCACCTCCTTCTCTCTACAAAGATGCTGTTTGTTCTGCTTTGTTTTGCACTGCAAATCGAAATCATAACACTGATTTCCATGATGAGTATTGGACTCAGGAATCTAGAAGTCAGGAATTCTGTTTTCTCCCCAACCTGGATACCAAGTGTCCATGGAGACAAAGAACTTTTGATAGTGCTGAAGGGCTGGGAAGGAGTGGAGACCAGGCAGCAGGGATGGAGATATTAAGCCTCATTAGGTCCTATCCCTTTGGGTATTGGGGGAGCTCTGATGGCCTCTTTGTGGGATGAGTCTGAATCAGTGTCATCCCTCTCCCTTTCCTGAGTTCCCCATATGACCCTGGATCCTCCACTCCCGAGAACCAAAGACAGGCAAGGAAGTCCACTCCTGGCCTCACGCCTCCCTGAGGACTGCACATGGCAGTGACACAGTGAAGGTCAGGGGAATCCTGGCCACCTCTAGGGCTGCACCAAGGGTGCCAGCATGTTTGCTAGTAAGGGAGTTGACATGCCTGCTGGGCACTGCTGGGCTCAACGGGGCCTTTGAGGTGATGCCTACACTCACCTCACCCTCTGACACAGAGGTTCAGAGAGACCAGGCAATCTGCTCAAGGTCACAGACTGAGGAAGCTCCCATCGCAGCTGGGGTCCCAATGCCCTCTGCTGAAACTTGTGCCTGCTCCTTCCTTCAGCTACCTCTTGTCACTGCTTGTCACTTGCTGAAAATATGTGTGAGCAACACCCAGAGATTTTTGCACAAAAGGGAATCCGGAGAGTCACACAGGGGCGGCCTTTGGGAGGAGGGACCCTCCTGTTCATCTGCTATGCAGGTGGTTTCTTTTTCCATTAAGAATTCCAGTGAATTCTGCAATTATCTTTGAGGAGAAAGGTGAGGGTACATGGGTAGAGAGTTCAGCTGGTATTTCATTCAACACTTAATCTTCAACAACCCTGGGCGGGGGTGAGAACCTCTTCATAGCAGACAGAAGAGGAACTTAGAAAGCTTGACTCCCTCAGCCCCAATTTGAAAGTTACTCAAACTTTTGCTTGTTTAATGTTGCCATGTTGCTTAAACTCAAATGTTGCTCTCATTTCTTTTTGTCATTTAACCTTCAGGCCCACACAGAACCATTGGCAGACGTGGGAGCCTATAAACGGTAGACTTTCTTGGAAGAAAACCTTCCTGGAAGAGAAACAAGGAACCATTGGCAAATAGCATCAGCAGCTTCTGCTTCTCATCTCTAAAACTTTACTATGCTTTTTCAAGTTCCATAGTGGCTCCCTAAGGACATGTCAAGAACCTCAGAATATTTATATGGCAATGGAGCAGGCTTTACCTTTAGGTGAGAGCTAAAGAACTTAGGAAGAGAAGCTTATCCTGATTATCTGGGTGGACTTAAGTCCAATCATACCTGTCCCTGAAAGAAAGAGACTTGCAGAAGGGAAGGGTGACCAGGGAGCAGACCCTGCAAGGATGAGGTCTCTAGCAGAGAACTGCAGAAGCCACCACAGTGGGGAGAGGCAAGACATGGATTCTCTTAGAGACTTCAGAGGGAGTGTGACCTGGCTAAGGCCTGGATTTTGGCCCGTGATACTGATTTGTAGTAATTTGCATTCGGTGCATCATACTGTTCTCTACTCATAATCAATGAGCAGCCCCAGAAGCTAATACATAAATTAAGTTAAAAATCATATTAGTCTTTGAAATGCTCCCCTGTTCTCATTTCCTGAAGAAATGTGGTTGGTGGGTCTCTCTCCACTTGACTGCTGTGGGGAGGTATGGACAGAAGCAATTCTCTTGACCCATTTCTTCAAACTTTTTGTGTATATAATCTACAGATTTAATGCAACCTTCATCAACATGCCAATGACACTCTTCACAGACCTAGGAAAAACAGTCCTAAAACTCATATGGAAGAATGAGACCCCAGAATACCCAAAGCAACCCAGAGCAAGAAGATGAGGCTGGAGGCATTGCAATACCTGATCTCAAACTATCTACAGAGCTATGGTAACAAAAATGGCAAGGGACTGGCTTAAAAACAGGCCTCCTGATGCTTACCACAGGCTGTGTTCTTCACTGACTATATAGAAAGAAGAGGCAGAGGAAGCCGACCCCATGCACTCCTCAGCCCTGTGCCTGGTCTGCACTGCGAATGGGGAAATGTGGAAAAAAGAAAAAAAAAAAAAAAAAAAGACATGAAAGTCAAAGAAAAGAAGAAAAAAGGGATTCATACCCAGAATGTATAAAGAACTCAGAAAAACCTCCAACCCCCCAAATAACCCAGTCAATAAGTGAGTAAATGACCTAAACAGTCATTTCTCAAAAGAAGAAATACAACTGGCCAACAAATATACAAAAAAAAAAAAAAAAAACGTTCAACATCTTTAATTGTCAGGGAAATGCAAATCAAAGCTACACTGTGATTTCATCTCATTCCTGTTAAAATGGCAATCATCAAAAATACAAATAATAATAAAAAGTGGCAAGGATGCAGGGGAAAAGGTACACTTTATATTGCTAATGGGACTGCAAATTAGTATGACAACTCTGGAAAACAGTATGGAGATTCCTCAAAGGGCTAGGAATGGAACCACCATATAACCCAGCTGTCCCACTCCTTGGTATTTATCCCAAAGACTAAAATCAGCATACTATAGGGATACAGTCACATCGACATTTATAGCAGTGCAATTCACAATAGCCAAATTAGGGAGGGAAACATCCCCCGTGCCTGTCAATAGATGAATGGATAAAGAAAATGTGGTACACATATACAGTGTAAGTTATATACACAATGGAGTTCTACTCAGCCATAAAGGAGAATGAAATTATGGCATTTGTTGGTAAATGGATGGAATCGTGCTAAGTGAAATAAGCCAGATTCCAAGCTAGAGAGAAGAAAAGATTTTTAAAAAGGGATGGGGGGGATCTTAAGAAAACAGAAGGGAGAACAGGTAGAGAGGAGGAAAGAGACCAAAGAGGAAAGTGGAGAGGACAACAAGGGGAGATAGTGGGAAATGCAATTGAGCAAATTATGCTATAAGCATGTATAAATGTCATAATAACTCCCCCATTATGTATAATTATAATAACCGTAATTTTAAACGGTATGTAAAGAGAAAAGAAAGTCGAAAGCTCTGACTTGAATATTTAACATCATCAGAACCACTGAACTTTTCTTCTTAGTGGATTTAGTTAAGAAAAATGGGACAGCTGTGGAAGCTCTCCTTTAAGCTGGAGGTCAGAGGTCAGAGGACACCTTCCTATAGAAGGAAGTGGTAGGGAAGAACTGTGGCTTTCTCTGACTAAAGGTAACTTTTGCATTCCTCTTGCACCTGCTTATCAGTTACTAACTACAATAATTGGTTGCGTGTGACAGTAGAAAGCTCCCAAAGCTGCCACATGTGATCATGCTTTCTCAACCAGGGGAATATAGCGCTTCCATCTGGGATACCTGGAGGTACTAGAGGACATTTAAGATTTTCATGATGACTGGAAGCATAGATGTCAGATGCTTTGCTCAACCCTCCACCTGGAATTGTGCCAACCAAAGTGCCTGTGCCTTGAGAAATACGGAAGACATTTCAAAGCATCAACATCTGAGACTCCAACGACATTAAAGCATGACCCCAGTGATCACTGAAGTGGTTTGACAAATGCAGACAATAAGGCCCAGCAGGATTAGGAGTCACATTCCTGGCTGGAAAGTGAGCCAGGGCTCTGTCAGGCCTCCAGGCTCTACCAAGGTTATTTTCAGAAAGCCCTTTACACAGCTGTGCGAGTTATCACACCTCCAGGGACTCCTAGATTCCAAGAGTTGTATGATCTGTTTTCTGGATTGTTTGTTTTGCTTTTGGGTATTGGGGATCAACCTGGGCCTCATGCATGCCAGGCAATGGGAATAGAAGAGGACTGACTGGATGAGTAAGTTTTAACAAAGGCCCAAAATTCCCTTATTAAGAAAGGAACAGCAGGAGCTGAGAGCATAGAAGAGCAAGTGCCTAGCATGCTCCAGGCCCTGGAGCAACTGCCATGATGTCCTAGCACTGCAAAGGGGGAAAAAAAGGAAATAACAGACTGAGCCCATTGGGATTTCCTTGTATAACTACCAACTTTACAATCATTTCAGGAAGTAGCAGCTGCTCATTAACAGTGAGTAACTCGTCCTTTTTCAAGCTGGACTTGAGTCTTCTGTCCTGACATTCCTCAGTATAATTTTCTTAATAATGTAAATTCCAAACATGTCTCCAATGAATATTTTGACATATTTTTTAGCCTCAGAGGATAAAATCTATTACTAAAACCTCAGCTCCCAGTGAGAGTGTACTCATCTAACACATGTGCCTGCCTCAAAGCCACAGAGGGCACTTGAGAGACTTTGAGTGTCAAAGTCTCAAGGCAAATTTTTGAGGACTAAATATGCATTTTGGGGTTCCCCTGCAGATTCTTACATAAGGACAGCAATACTCCTAGGAAGCATCAGCTGTGACCTCCCAGCATGTCTCAAATGGGAGGGGAATTGATGTGGCAAACTGAATAACTTGAGGTCTCACATCTGGCTGAGACAAATGCCAGGAACATGTGGCTTCAGTAAGCGCATGTTATGAGAGTTGTAATGCAGTGGCCACACATTCCATTCTCCTTCAAACGCGTGGTGGACTTTCAATGCCTTGGTCTCAAAAGGGAGACTGTGTACCCAACAACTGCCATGATGTAAAACTTCATCCATATAATCCATTAACATGCCGACATCAGTTCAATTACACCAACCAAGTGCAGTTAACCAGTCCCTACAGAAGTGGTAACAGACAGCAAGTTGGTCATGAACTTGCCATCTTTTCCTGTCTCATGGAAGGCATGGAGTTAGCAGTACCTTTCATGTGTGACTTAGTCCTTTCACCAACCATGAGATTCATCAAAGGAAAAATGTTTTTTTTCCTTAGGCAGTTATACCAAGACAATGTGTGTCTGTGTGCATGTGTGTACACACAGTTTTTGTTTTCATTTCTCAATAGCAAAAAGCCTAAACCCCTCCACACCAAAAAACAAAACCAGTTATTACTCTTAAAAAACCCATCTCTCTTTCACTTCCTAAATCAATTCTTTCTTCCGTTCCAGCAACAGGTAGAGAACCAGTTGTGAACAGTGACTTCATGTTCTTCCAACCGAGTTGATTGCACATTTTCACATATTTTCCAATCCCAAAGGCACCATTTCACCAGTTCACAGGAGCACCTTCTGCAAGTTCAAACGTCTCTTCACAAGTAACAGGGCCATCTCTCTAAATGTCTTCTGTACTGTTCTCCACTCTCTGCCTCCAAAAAAGAGAAGATTGCTACATTACTTAGCAAAATAACCTTCCCCCAAACCAGCCATATAAACACCACTCCTCCAAAGAACCCTCTAGTTGTGCATAATAAAACTGACCATGTAGGATAATGCTGTTTATTAAAAAATATAGTCAGGGAGAAGGAAGTCAGTGCATTTATGCAATTTTACATACACATTTGTAGTTTGAGGTTCCATTATTCCAACAGTTCATATAAATCACTGTTTCAGATAAAAGAAAAAAAAAAAAAAACCACTTTACACAGATCAGCAATTGGTAATAGGTTTGGTAATGAGTAGGCTTGTAGTAAAAATAAAACCACCTCTTCCATTATTAAAGAATGCCTCCTTTATGCGGAATAAGTCTTCAAGAGTTATGAACTTTTTCTTAAGTATCGTTAACTTCAATTTCTTGGAAAATGGCCAATTCTTTTTTCTTTCCATGTAAGTGCTATTCTAGATTTTTTTTTTTGAGGTAATAAAGAATTTTCAGAGATTTGTCACTAGGTTCTCCTTAAGGTACTGTGTGTGCCAACTACTGCAGTGTCAAACCCGACTCGTACAAAACCATTTCTCAGAGAATTATACAGAATATGACATTTCCAAACAATGTTCTCATTACAACAGAGGAAACAAAATGTGCCCCCCCCCCAATAAAGCCTAAAATTGGTAAATTAAAGGGTGATAATTTCTGCTAATGGGGAATGAATGGCCTCCAGAATCACTCAAAAGGGATTTGGCTTGTGACTGAGCACAGTATTTTACCACATTTTTTCTTGGATTAGCAATGGCATTTCCCACTTCCTGAGCTCATACTAACAGGAATTGAGGGGGACAGCCTCAACCCATGATGAACTAGAGGGAAACCTCAAACTCATAATTTGTACGGGATAACCCTTCTTGTGGAAAATCAAGTTGGATGCAATTCCTGGAAGCAGAAGCTGGTGCTCTGTCCCCTAGCTTTTGGGCCTTTCTGCAAGATGCCTTAGGGAAGTCACTCCAGAACAGGAAAAGAGTGTCCCAATCAGCACACCACTCCTTTCCATAGGGTATCCAACTCAAGAGTTAACAGGCAAACCCAGAAAAGAGAAACTTTTAGCATACTACTTCCTCATAGAAGAAATTTCTGATTATAAACATGGAGAATCAGAGCCCAAGCATTTGAGGAGGAATCTGCAATCCTAATACGAGTGGTGTGGCTAAGACATCTAGAATGCACCTGTGCCTGCTCCCCATCAGACACCAGAACTTAGTTTACTTGTGGGCGGATAGGGATAGGTGGTGATATTTAGCCACCTAAGTGCAACAGGTAACATGTTCTTACAAAGCAGATCAGATGAGCAACTACATGACAATACTGATTTTGTGACGGCTGTAAACAACATCTGGTTGACTTCATTTCAGCAAGAATTAAAGGAAAAATCACTACCCAAGTGTCTACGTGTTTAAAGCATACTAGAATTGGTGCTTATTGAGAGGACTGTTGAGCAAATTAACTCCATTTGCTGGAGAAACAGCAAATGAAGTACACGCTTTTTCCTTTTGAGGCATTAAGACCTCTGCCAAGAGACAGCGCTTTAAATTGGGAAGAGTTTTCCTGACCCAAATGAATCAAACGTCCCATGCGTGAAAGAAGAAATAAGACTGAAAACTTAAACAGGTAACTACTGACACTCAAACACTCCGACTCCAGAGTCGAAGTCAAAAGCACTTATGTCCTCCTTAGATGCTGGAATCAATGAGGCCAAATCTACCAGGACTACACCATGGGTAAAATGCAAAATCTAGATGTTTTAATATGAAACATTACTTTGTCTACATACACGTCTTTTAAAAATGAGAAAAATCTGTATTGTTTGTGAAAAGATATCGGAACTGATAACAAAGGCAGTCATTAATTTCACCCAACTAAGCTGCTCGGCTCCTATGCTGTCAGTGGTGAAACTGCAGAAACCCAACTCCAATTTCAGGACAAAGCTATGCATTCATCAGCCTCTTCAAGGACAGGAGCCTCCCCAGCCCCCAATTCTTCTGTCCCCTTCTCCCCATTTAGTGGGATTACTGTCCAAGTTAACTCTCAGGAGAGGATTTTTCATACAAGGCTATGTAAGTGTAAAAGAATGAAATACCCTAAATGAGACACTAAGTTTCTTCTTGGGTGGTGGGATGGGGAAAGGAGCTTCTATGTAAATTAAGACTTTGGAAGATTGGTAAACTTGATTTCTCAAAGTTCAGTTAAAAAAATGGCTTCTCTATCATTTTCAAAGAGATGAAGTATGGAAAATTCTAATTTATGTAACAGACTTAATTTTTAACCTTAGAAGGAAGGAATCTTCTGTTTTCTTTCCACACTTTATGATCTTTAAGTTACTATTATAAATTGTTTACTAGTAAAATCAACCATGACCCAAATCATGGAGACGTGATTTACTTGCATTGGTATACATACATCTGTACAGTTGAACACTATGCATACAGCACAGAACTATAAACAAAAAGGTGAAGCAAACTTTATTTATTTTCAGGTAAAAACATTAACCTGATGGATTATTGCAGATTTGAGAAGTCAGCACATCAAACAAATGGACAGCATCGCTTACAGGTGTGTTTATCTGTGTGGAGGCAAAGGCTGAACTGTTTGTCCCAAGTTAGCACTGGGAGAAGGGGAAGAAGAGTGAAAGACAGAAAGAAGACTGAGAAAAGAAATTAAAATAAGAACAAGGGATAAAATATTTTTACTCTAAGAGGGAATGAAAACTGGTTGTTTAAAACTTTACATTAATTTAAAATGCTCTGGTCATAGAATAAATACTGGCCAGCCCAAGCTGTAGAATTTTTGGCCAACACAAAAGAAATGAATGAACCTTCCTCTTCTCCATCCCAGAGGCTGTTGCTGCTAGAATTGCCATGTAAACAGTCCTAGTGTGTTGACCGGTAAAAAGCCAGAAATACCCTACAACTCTATTAAAACTAAGCTATAAGAAAAGTCTACCTAGTTACAAAGGCTGAATTATAGACAATATTATTTCAACGTAATGAATTTTAAATTATATTTTAATTTGAGAGAACACGGGACAACAAAAGCTCACAGCTCAGGAAACGTAACTGTGAGTGTTGTATTAAAAACAACAACAACAAAACCCTGTGTGAAATGCACAGAGAATAATGTGTTGGAGAGGAAATTATAGGGAATTAAGAAGCACAGAGAGCTGGTCTACTCAACTATAGTTGTCAAATACATGTGAACTTTAATTTCTGCACTTAATGTAAAAGATTTGTCTCTGGAAGAAACAAAACTGCAGACTTAGCTAGATGGATACACACAGCCCAGAATTAAACTGCACAGCGACATTTATTGTTCCAGCCTGGAAAAACATCCCTTTTTTAAATTTCACACAGCAAAGCAAGTTAAAAACTTCACTCATCAAATAAATGATAATTTAAACAAGAACTTGCTAAAGAAACCTCATCACAACAACGCTTTAGGGCCTGATCACTTTTAAGTCCATGGGGCCATTAATGAATATCAACCAAGCGTCTCTTATAATCTGCAAGCCGTTTTTCCTACAAGAAGGCGTAACATGTTTCCTTGACTCAGGTGATACAGTTAGAAAAGAAATCATGATTTTTTTTTTCTTTTGCTGTAACAGGCAGACACTGACTTCTTGTTGTGATCAGGAGAGATGGAATGACTGCTGCCCTTCTCTTGCTGCTATCAACAGTTTGTCACGCATTATCTCAATGCTTGAATAGTCCGGCAACTTAAGATAGTTCACACAAGTCATTACAGAGGGTAAGAAGTCATCTGGGTTTTCTGTTGATTCAAATGTTTTCCGGACAATTGTCAAAGGTGGGTTCAGACTCCGGAATCCTGAGTAAGAGAAAAAGCAGACAGACCAAGGAATTTGGTGAGTTGTTTTTCTCTCCCCCACCCCCCAATGCTATTACTCTCAGAAAACATTACACTGCTGTGCTGTATGGTATTACTACACGCATAAGGCATTCTTTCTTGCCTGCCAACTACTTTCAATACGTATTTAGAACCTGCTTTATTTATGTATCACTTTAAAATCGTTGCCTAACAGTTTCATTTTCTGAGTTTTTAAAACAGAGTACTAATACAACTTAATTATTTTAACAATCCACTACTCTCATCTAAGTCAACTAAAATTTATGATGTACAACTTCCATAGAATTTTACTGAAGTAGCATTACATGTAATTCTATTTCAAGATAATCTCTATGAATATTTCTGCTAGTGGTATCTTAATGTACTTCTAGAAACAAACTGAAAACTTACAACATTATGATATTGGAATAGTTAAGAATCTTCTATGCTGGTACTGAAGTTCACACACATGTACAACCACAGGTAGAGTAATAGCTAAGTATCAACATCATATCATACCCACCTCCAACAGGCAATCGTGGGCTTCCAGTCACAAACTGGAGAAACAACCTCTGCTGCTCATTATCAAAACTACTGAGAATCTCAAACAAGAACTTCACAGCCCGACTACAAAAAGAAATATACCAAAATTATTTCTTCATGATAAAATACAGTTTTAAAATTTACCCAATCTGCAACCCCAGATAATTTCAATATGGTTGCATGTGTATTCTCATTACAATTCACTATGAAATCAAATTTGTTAGTTTGGCTGTTTTAGCTGAAATCTACAAGGAATGACGGTAGCTGTAAACTTTTGTATACACACACACATACCCGTTCCAAATTTGTGGCTATCAGATGAAAAGCTGGAAGACCCAGTGCTCACCTGTCATGTGTATAACCGTGGTCAGGCCTGCAGCACTCCATCAAGGTCTTTGCATCCCAAGTGTCTGCTTTACTGCCACATAGAAGCTGATCCAGCTTTGAGTTTAAGTAAGGATAGAGAATGATTAAAGAAGAAATCTGTAAACCTGAGTGAAAATAAAAGTCTATACATTGAGTAGGAGTATCATGTTCAGTACTGAAACCTTCTGCTTTAGGACCTCTTCATAGGCTGTGCTCTTCTATCACATTCAGATATTTCCTTTCCTCTTCGGTTGCACATTAATAGGTATCCTGTGCATCTGCAGGGACTAGATTCTAGAGAAGGGTTTGATACCCTGAATTCTACTTTTCCTATCCTGTATCATTACTTTAGAGGATGCAAATTGATAATCTGCTTCCAACCAGGGGGATTTTTTTTCCCAGTAAATTCTGGTTTTCAGAAATACAGTTAACAGAACAGAGTAACAGAAGTCAAGAGATCCAAAACTGAGCTAGAGAAAAGTAGACCAGAAAGCTAAAGTGGGACACAGCAAACAGGCAGGGTTTTATATTTTATAAAGAGGCACATCTTTGCCACATGGATGTTTGTTTGGGGACCGAAAATAAAAATAAGAAGTATTTTTGTGTCCTTATGAAATGGAACACTAATTTCAAACTAAGACATTTTTCCTCTGGTTAACTGCCCATTTGTGGAAGACTGCAAGTTTGAGAAAATTCAGTTCAAGGAAAATGGAGTTTAATACATATTATATGTCACTCACTGTCAAGTATATTATGTATCTGTTCAATTTTCATTATCCTATAAATTGTAGTTCATTCCAATTCTATAAGATAGGGATTATCCCAATTTTACAGATGAAACAGTCATATCAGATACAATAACTTGGATAAGGTTATGCAGCTAAATGATGCATAAGAACCAGGCCTCAATTCCAGAAACCATACTTGCTGCTTTCAATTCCAGGTGACACACAGTCCCTTTAAGTGCCAAGAACATGCCATACTTAAATAAGCAGCAAATCAAAGAGGACATAAAAATAATTGAGACTAAAATACTAAGTCACTCCAAGATTTCCAGAGTCAGACAGTAAATAAATGTGCACTCTAAAACTCTTAAATAAACAAGCAAACAACAAGGTTTCTAAACTGTTAAACCTAATACAATTAGGCCTTTCTATGACATCTCACTACCAATTAAGTAGTTTTTGAGAGTCTTATTGTACTTCAAGGATTAACTGGAGTGGGGGCAGGGGAGGGAGGAAGGGAGAAGGTGGGGGAGATAGAGACAGACAGACAGACACACACACACACACAGTATGTGTGTGTGTGTGGCTAGAGGTCTAAGGGTGTGGGTGGGGAGTGTTTTGGGGATTGAACCCAGGGCCTCATGCATGCTAGGCAAGCACTCTACTACTGAGCCACATCCCAGCACAAGGATTAATTTAGATAATGAAACAATGTTTCATCTAGTCCAGAAATTTAAAAGGTAAAATCTCCCCAGTGTCACTTCATTGTGAGAACGTCCCTGCAGCCTAACCTGCAGAGTATGCCTCATACACCCCAAGTCCCATTCTCTACCAAGAGCATCAAGAGTGACTACTGACAGAGACATTATGCCTACCCTATTGCATCAGGACCCACTCCCCTCTCCTAGAGGGACACCTATTTAATATTTCTGTCTTTCCCCAAATTCTAGACCCTGCTCCCAAACCCCATTTTTTTTTCCTTTTTTGAATAACAGGGTCTTTGATTAGATAGCATATAAACATTCTACTAAGATAATTATAGGTACAGAACAAGAAATGGACATTTCTTTAGACATAAGATACTCACTTCCTCTGGGTAGAAGTACTGAAGATGACTGAGTGGGAAAACTGATTCAAATCCATCTCTGAACGAATCAAATTGTCTAGAAACGCCTTCATTTAGTGCCCAGAATATTACCAGCTGCAAACAGAAAACTATTTTAAAAACAAAATTTTATATCTTTCTACTATTTAATATGTGGCAATATAAAGTAAACTGCCTTTCTGGATCATTTTTAAAAAACAAACAACAACAACAAAACCATGCTGTTCAATCTTGAAATTACCTCTCAGAAAACTGCATGAGGAAAAGTTCAGGTCAACTTCAGGCTTTGAAAATGGGGTGTGTGTTGGCGGGGGTCGGGGTGGGACAATGCATTTACATGTAGTGTGTTTTAAAAATTCATTTATGTAAAACCCTACAGTATACTTACATAACCTTACCAGATAAGAAGTTAGTAAGAATTTTCTATCAAGAATTAAAGACAACACTTCAAGATTCAAAATTAGCAACTATTAAGGATTTTCAAAGTGGGATGCTTAGTTTTAAATGTAGTTAAGTTATGGAGACCCAACCTTTCTGCAGTGTATGCTTCCTCTCAGAAATAGGCAGAACCTGGGCATGCAGGTACATAAAAATTAAGGGTAAGAAAAAGCAAATCTAGCTATCAACAGCCCTGGCTAATCCACTGGCTACAGAAAGAGAACATATTCAGATAGAAATGAAAACATTAGTGTTTTGCTGATAGAAAAATACAAGCATTATTACACATTAGTTATTTGCTAATAATTTCTTTCATAGTTAGTACAAGAAATACTCCTACTACCTGTTAAAATTAGTTAAGAGATTATAAACTTGACGGGTAATGGGAGCTTGGATATTATTTAATCTATGTTTTCTCTTTGAACTTGATGAATAAGCTAGATGTCCATAGCCAAGATGGTATATAAAAGTGAGGCCTAGGTGTATGTAGATATTCTGGCTTGAAACAAGTGCTATTTCCACCCAGTGTCAGGATAAAATCAAAACAAATTCTTCTAACACTGGTAATATAAAACTTAACTTTGATATAAAATTACTTTTCCTCAATTTAGCAAATAATAGTCAAGGCCCACAAGTTAATAATCTGACAGTCTTACCAAACAGAGAAGTGTGTGTGTATGTGTGCACACGTACATACACATGTATGTTTTGGAGGCATTTTTGTCAATCTAGTTGCTTTGAAGGAAAGGCAGAAACACAGTAATGAGAACACAAGTGACAGCTCCTTATTATGGACTTTTTTTCTTCAAGGGAATGTGGTATACCTGCATTATATCCAAGCTTGAGGATAGGTAATTTAGGTTATAAAAGGCATAAAGAGATATCTGGTATGTTCTCTAAACAGCAAACAGAAGCTAAGACCTGAAAAAGTGGCCTTCATGAATGGTCTGGGAACAGGGAAGGTCTTGCTTAAGCGACAGTCCATGTAGACAGAAGCCAAATGAACTGGCTTCACTGAATGAGGTCCCTTCTCTTCCCCCTTCATGGGAGTACAAGAGGCAAAGTCCTAATCCCCACAGCTGACCTGTTCCCCAAAAGACACATGATTACGCACTCTTAGATACTCCTCTAAATTGTGGATAGTGACTGGTATATCCTTCCCTCCTTTCTTCAGTTCGATGTTGGGAAACCCTGGTAGTGTGAAATCCAATCCTAGATCTTCAACTGAGCAGCCATTCATAGTAAGGGTTTCTAATGCATATTGTAGACTCTCTTTGGTCTTCAGGGTAGGAAGAAAAAAAAAAAAAAAGGTGTCAAACACAAGAGTTCACTGTTAAAATATAATCCAATACAGATGATGAGTTTTTTCTCCATCTCTTAAACCTATTTACTCATTTATTTTTGGACATACTCTACACATGACCAAGTCACTGTAATCTGAGATCACAAAAAAGTTTGTTAAGCACCATAGAATCCAACTATTTTTGGATTAGGAAACAAAATTGCTGGAGGATCCTCTACATAGAGATACTGTTGCTTGCTTTAAGCATATACAAATCAAATTTCACAGAGTCTGTTACATTTTGAGTAATGGTTGATCTGAAGAGTGAACCAAAAAAACCCAGATAAACTTTTTGTAAATTCTAAGCTAATCTTGATAAACCAAATAGATAGCACATAATGAGTAATACAGTTGGGAAATTGTAAATAGAGAATGTACTATTTAATAATGGTAATTAACTTTGGGCATGCACGCGCGCGCGCACACACACACACACACAGCAAAGCTCAACTCTAAAGAACACCTTGAAGATGCTTCCTTCAACTACTTTTGGCCTCCAAGCATAACCAATTTGTATTCATACAGTAATGCTGTGATGAAGAAAGAGGCTTCCAAGAAAATCCTAAGAAAAGTTGAATCATACTCTGAAAATAAAAACAGACTATTACTCACTTTTTTAAAAGGTCTCTATATAAAATACTGTTAATTAGATCAAGAATCAAAGACCAATGTGCAAGAATGCACATTCTGTCTGAAAATAAAAGACATTCTATAGAGAAGTAAAAGGCAAATGGCTTTCCAGAGTAGAAGTGCCTCTGTGCATAAGTGATTATGGTGCAGAAAATCACTTATTCAAACTGCAAAAGGCTAGGAAGTTCTGACTATTATATTACTTTTTTAAAGAGGAAACTTGGGGTGGGAATATAGCTTAGTGGTAGAATACTTCCTTGGCATGCACAAGGCCACAGGTTCAAATCCCAGTCCCCAGTAAAGGAAGTGAGGAAGTGGAGGAAGAGAAAGAAAGGAAGGAAAGGAAAATTGTTTAGGAAAGTTATTAGGATGCCAGATAATTGAGAAGGAATTGAAAAGGGAAGTAGAAGGTTACTTAAGATTAAGAGGAAATGTAGTTGTTGAGGGTTATGTGCACTTTTACTTTCCCACCAAAACAACAAGACCCATGTTAAGCTTTTATCCATTACTTGAGGACTCATTACTTGAGGCTTTCTCATTCTCATCTTTTTTTCAGCAAAACAATTTTTTAAAAAATTAAAGGAGGTATTAGTTTATAGTCACCCACTAGAAAGTCAAGACTGTCCCCACACCTCCAGTCACTATTATTCTAATCTAAGTCTCTTCCCTCATATCTATTTATTATGTAGACATGCAATACAAACAAAGTGCATAGGATAGGAATCCATAATATACAAATATATCCAGGATGTTTACAAGAAATTTACTGTTATCTAGACCTCATATATTAAATTGAAAGCTAAGTTTTAGCACATTTTCCGTGTAACTTTTGAGAATTTAACTACCAGGGAGAATCTGAGCCAAAACAATTTGCCTCATCTATATACTTTGGGCAGGGATGGGGGTACCGGGGATTGACTTAGGGGCACTTGACCACTGAGCCACATCCTCAGCCCTCTTTTGTATTTAGAGACAGGGTCTCACTGAGTTGCTTAGTGCCTCACTTTTGTTGACGCTGGCTTTGAACTCATGAGTCTCCTGCTTCAACCTCCCAAGCTGCTGGGATTACAGGCATGCGCCACCATGCCCAGCCTCATCTGTATACAGCCTCATCTGTATACATTATAAAATAACAGGATAGGATATTTCAGAATGTGGCCGTTTCTCACGCTCTGGCTGAAAGTTGGTTAATACAATAAGTCAATTTCTGGAGTACAGAATTTGTACTATGCAATTTTATACTTTTAAACTGACAACCATCAGGAATAATAAAGGGTAAAATAACAAATATCAAAAGTAAACCACTGTGAAGAGAACTGTGGTAGCACATGGCCTATGACAAGGACATCTAACAGCCTGGGCTTAAGTTCCAGCTTTAACCTATCTGCCTTCCATTTTCCACCTGTAAAGTGAGACACCAACAATACCTAATTCTCACAGGGTGGTTGTGAGGATTCAAGAAATTCATACATGTAAGGCACCTGGAACATGCCACAGTTTTACCTCTTCCCTCCTCCTCCTTTTTTAGAGAGGAAGGCAGGGGCATTATTTACCTATGACCCTATCCTAAACAACACTGCAGTTCTTTAAAACTTGCTAAATTGGTCAATGTAAACCTAAACTGTTCTAAAAATTCTAACACATCAGATCTTGTATGGGGGAAAAAAAATGGGCTTGCATTCTTTAAATGCTAGTTTCTCTTAATAACCATTTTTCTAAGAAAACATCACTTAATAATCACTTGGGCTAGGGTTCGATCCTCAGCACCACATAAAGGTAAATAAATAAAATAAAGGTATTGTGTCTAATTACAACTAAAAAATATTAAAAAAAAAATAATTACCAATTTGGGAAACAAAAATGAAGCTCCTTACCAATCATCTCCCTGATTAAAAAAAAAAATAAAAAGCACTCTAAAACCCCAACCCTCTTCTGTATGCTCCTTTCTAACTCATGAAGACAACTGACACTCCCCCTTGATTCAGAAACACAATTGTTACTCTCCACTATCTACACTTTTTATGAAGAGAGCTTATTTAACAAAACACTGGTCTATGTTACCTGCCCAGATAGAAGCTATCTGGGACTGTGACACTTTTAAAACAAGACAACCTTATTTTCTTCTAATACCAGATACAGAACTGCTACTAATTTCAGATTGCACCAAATGACTTTTTAAATTTGTTAATATGTACATCAAAAAATATAGTAATGATATGAAACTTCAGATTATCCATGAGATATAACAGAGAAACCTCAACCTGTGCTCCCAAGAAAAGTGGACATTTACCAGGACCTTCGAAGAGACCTTTCTGAAATCTCTAGATATTCAGTCTATATAGTCAATAAACAAGGTTTTTATTTATCATTTGTTTGGAAGGATATTTTATTTGGAAATCAAGTTGTATGCTAATTACTTGCTGTTGTTATAGATTATTTGGCCTACTGTAAAACAGTACATTTCAGTTAGTATAAAAATATTATTAAACAATCTCTATTATAAAAGTTCAACATAAAACAACAACTGGTTCAATTACAAACCACTTATCAAAGACTGATCTTCCTAAAATAAAGAATTGATCCTCTTAACCACCTCTACTAAGCCTACCTGGGATTTATCCTGTTCCAGTCTTTTCTTCTGTCTGACAATGTCTTCTAGGTGATATACCGATCTGGCTACAACAGGGTCTATGTCAAACAAATCGTGTGATGTTAATGAAGTTTCTTGCCGTAGCATCCACTTATAAAAGGGTAAGCCGAGGGGAAGGTCCACCTGAAACAGAACATGCAAAACACTTAAACTGTCATAATGAGCTTCTGGAATTACCTCAAATCTCTTAGAGGTCATTTTAAAGGTCAAATAATGCCCAAGAAAGAAAATAATATAGGAACTGTTTTCTCCCATTATGTGAAATTGAATACTTCAATTCAGTGCCCTAATCATTTGCAAAGGAATTCACAATGATGAAGACTTCAGTAAACACTAGCACTAAAAAGGAAATCTTCCAATGGTGGACATATTCTCTATAATACGTTTTACATGACGGCCTGTGAAATACCAAAAGGTATTTAGAGGAATTTTACTCTATTTTGAGTCAAGTAAACTCAATTCCACTGTAGTTTGTATTACCAAATATTATGAAACAAGGGGTTTAAGTGAAGAACTCATTATATTTAACCAGAAAAACAATGGAACTTCTAAAATAACTGATAAATTGTCCATACTCATAAATGTAAGCTTGTGAATTTGACATCAGATGAAAACGTCTTACATATACTGATAAAGTATCTCAGAAATTGTGAGAAGAGGAAATGAAGAAAAGTCCAGAAATATTCAAACCTCCATGAATACTGATTGAGTTATTTTCATAAGAGCACATTAATGAAAATTTAACAAGGTTCAGCTATATGTTCATGTTTAAAATTAAAAATGCAATGTCAAACAATTTTTTAAATATAATTAATGTTATTAGTAATGTTGCCTGATTGTCTGAACCCTTGACTACTCAAGAAGTGGTTCACAGTGGAACTGGACATCCCCTAGATGCTGCTCTGAAACTGTCTTGGGCAGTCAGACAGTTCACTACTGTCCTACTGAATCAGAACTCACATTTTTAATAAAATCCCCACGCATCCATATGCACCTTAGAGTTTGAGAAGCAGTGCCGAAAATATAGCATTGAGTGCAGGGGACTAAGGTACTTTAACATAACACTGTACACCAAAATTGTAGAAAAACAAATAATCCTAAACTTACCAATCTGAAATCCATGATAGCCTTAGCCATTAATTTTCCTAAGAAGCGAAACTTCATCTTAACCTTTGCGATATGAGCTGGCTTAGCTGTCCTACCAAAGGGAAGCGCAAACAGGCCCTGGAGGTTTTGAATATACTTGGTCCCTTCTTGGCTTCCTGTAAAACGAGCAATTCACCAACTTCAGATGATATTTCCAAAACCAAACCAAATCAAACCAAACCAAAAACCTGGTAACTAAGAACACTTAAGAAATTCAGGGTTCTCAAAACTGGAGAGCAGATTACTGAGTAAGAGCAGATTAATGAATAAGTCCTCTAGAGCTGAAGGACCTTCCCTGTTTGGTTAATGAGAAAAATATAAATGCTAAAAGAAAGCAAGGGCAGAGAACATGGTTCAATAGAAATTAAAGATATTTCATAAACTGTAATTCCATTACCTGAATAACATACTCGCTGACTCACAGATTAAATTACCTTTTGGATTGCTAAGAGTTACTTCTTCACCTCTCCAGAGACCCAAGTCAGCTCTCTGTAGTTCCTGAGATACAAGTGCATAAAACTCCAGTGTAGGCCCAAGACCAGTACCAACCTACAAAAATGAAAGTAAAATGATTTCAGGATTTTATCTTTTAGGTTTTGGTTTTGTTTTGTTTTGGTACTAGGAGTTGAACCCAGGGGCACTTCACCAGGAAGCTACATCCCCAGCCCTTTTTATTTTGAGGCAGGATCTCACTAAGTTGCTGAGGCTGGCACTGAACGTAAAATCCTCCTGCCTTGATCTCCTGTAGTCACTGGGATTACAGGAGTATGTTACCATGCCTGGCCAACTGATTTCAAATTTTAGAAATTAAGGTTCTTTATTTCCCTCCCACCAGCCAATTTCTTGGCAACGTGGACACTAATGACAAACTAACTGTTTACCAGGATGCATTAGAGATTTTCCAAATGTCCTAATTGGACATTTCTTCAGTCCTGATAATCTGGAACATGAACTAGCAATCCTTCACACATTTCCTATTCCCATGGCCCCAATATTTTAGCCATACAGCTTTAAGTCTATATACTGATAAAAGTACTGATGGTAATGCCACAGCTGTATGTCTTGCTTTCAGGGAACACCACTGCATTGTCTGGGTATAAATGTCTTTCCCATTTTTCTCTTTGGTGAACTGTTATTCCAAATCTAACTCAAATATCACCTTCTCAGGAGGAGCTTCCTTGTCTGCTGCCAAATGGTATGTCCCCTTCATCTCAGGGGTTATATTTCAGCACTTATTGAAATACTTTACCAAAACTTAATTACATATTTACATATTTCACATGAAAATATATTTCAGTCACTTCGCATCTCCTATAGGTAGCCATTTAATAGAGGTTTAAGGAAATACAAATAAGGAAGGTCTGGATCCCTAGCACCCACAGGGCCAACAGCCTTGACAGGACACTTTTAAGTGCTTTTTAAGCCCCCACAGTATATTCAAGTTCCTAAGAGTTTTATCATCATTCACAATGGAGGGGAGGCCCCATCATACAAGATTTTAATCTGGTTTAGTGCCTGGGTAGTGGCATTTAAAAAATAAGCTCCAAAAGTATCCATGCAGCCTTGAATGAAGCCATTATTCCACAAGATGCATGAAATGAACATCCCTAGGGCAGTATTCACAGCCTCATCACTTCTTCATGTTCTAGCAAGATCCTACCAACTCAGATCATAAAGAAAAGACTGCAGCTAATGACAAGTTCACATCACAATTTATAGCCTAACTGAAATCTGTCAAGAAGGCTACATTTCACTTATAGTTTACGTGTAAACAAAAGGCACTATTTAAAAAAAAATAAACATGACTTTTATGAGACAATAGAGAGATGTGAACACTGGCTGGATATGTGATAATGTTAAGGAATTTTTATTATTTTTTAGATATGATAATGAATGGTAGTTTTATTTTTAAAAGCCTCTGTCTGCTAGAGATACAAACTGAAATATAAATTTATAGGTGGAACCACAGAGTGTCTGGACTTTGCTTTACTTTAACATGGAAGAGGAAGACATGGGTGGGAATGAGGATGGGGTGGGCTGGCCAAGGTGGATTAGAGGTAGATAGGGATTCATTAGACTCATATGTATGCTCAAAATTCT
Organism: Marmota monax; assembly: GCF_021218885.2. Taxonomy (NCBI): domain Eukaryota; kingdom Metazoa; phylum Chordata; class Mammalia; order Rodentia; family Sciuridae; genus Marmota; species Marmota monax. Next base: position 12,677,889 of record NW_026695238.1, read on the forward strand.
CCATAATATAAAATAAAGTCAAATCAGATCAGCTGCTTCCCTCCGCACCTTAGGCTGGCCAATACAGTACAGCCAAATGCCAGCCCACATGGCCAGGACCCCTCCTCCTCCAGGCTTCTCTCTCTGCTTCTCAAAAGCTCTCAGCTTCACCACTGTTCCTGTGACTGGAACTCTCTGGGCACCTCACCCTGTAGCTTCCCAAGTATCAGTGTGGACAACACAAAGGGCACTATTTACCTTATTACATTTACCCTTTTTTGGGCGGGTGAGGGGGACACCAGGGATTGAACCCAAGGGCACCCAACCACCGAGCAACATCCTCAGCCCTTTATTTTTTTTACTTTGAGACAGGGTCTAGCTAAGTTGCTTAGAGCCTCACTAAGCCTAGCTCTGAACCTGCAATCCTCCTGCCTCAGTCTCCCAAGCCACTGGGATTATGGGTGTGTGCTACCATGCCTGGCTATATTTACTTTAAAAAAAATGAAATAAAACAGATTAAAAGATTAAATGCAGTCACCAGAGTTAACTGATTTTCAAAACGGTGATCAGGTGGAACACGAAGATGACTTGATTAACCACCACCCCTCTGTTAGGATTCCACATTGGTAAATGGCATCACTAGTCATCCCACAAGGCAAGCTCCAATGGAAACCTTGCAGCCATTCTTGGCTCTCTTCTTCCTTGCTCCCCACAGTCCACACACTAAGCTCTGCTCTCAATAGTTTAAAATAATTGGCAACCTGACCCAACTGCCTTTTCTCTTATCTTGTCTACTGCTGGAGCCTTCTAAATGACTTCTGTAATGGCATTCCCAACCCAACACCCTATTCTCACAGGGCAAGACAGAACATTAGCAAACAGAAGCAACAGAAGCCCACAGCACTCCTTCACATCCTGATGCTTTCCTACCTTACCTGAAGCAAAATTCTCACTGTGGTCTGACATCCTATGATTTCTCTCCTGCTTCCTCCCAACATCTCTGACCACCGGCCTTCACTATTCTACCTTGACTCTACCCTTGCTCATGATGTTCTAATCACCCCCATTCTCCAACAGGCCAGGAATACTGCCTCACTATTGTGTGCCTCCGCCACCCCACCGTAGCCACTCTTCTCTCATATGGCACTCAAAAGTCACCTTATACTACCTTAACATCACTTGACCACACAGCCATACATGAATGTATGTCAGCCTTCCCAAAACAAAAGAAATACTCTATAACAATAGCAGCCTTGTATACTTCATTCTCCACTAAATCCAAGGCACTAGAGGAAAGAGGAGAGGGAAAGGAAGAAAAAGCAAAAAACCCTGCAGTAATACTTGGCATCCACCAGATGGGGTGCTTAAAAACTAGTTAATTCTTTCTCTTTTGGTATAAAATTATCCCATGTTAAGAAGTAGTCACTGATTCAATTAGTCTATTTCTTTCATCCAAATACTAAAACAGGCTTAACTTAAAACATTAAATCCCACGGGTGTAACTGAAGGTGCTTCCTTCATGAGTCTCCAGGGGAAGAAGGCCTAGGTGATAACTGCACAGGCAACACATGGCCCACCTGGGGCTACCCAGCACCCTGTAGATCACACAGACCTTTCTAGACAAAAATTTCTACCCAGTCTCTCTGTGAAAAAGGTAGCTACTTTGGTTTTGATTCATTTCTGTTTTTAAAGGAAGGAAACTCAGTAAGGCTCTAGAAACAAAAACATATAAAAGCTGACAACTTGCCTTCAAACCCAAGTCTTTTCCCCTCAAAAATACTTCCCGTACAACAGGCAATGTTCTACCTGATTTACATCTTCTAGATCATTAATCATTCTAACAATATGACAAGGTGGATGCTTGTATTATACCCATGGTTGAGATGAGGACAATGCTGAGTTTATGGAACTTGCCTAAATACACAGTAAGTAGACACACCAGGCTTCAATGTATGCCCCCAACCTTTCACCATCCCAAGGAGACCAAGTGCTTTGTAGACTTAAGTCCTAGGATCTGGGTGGCTTTTGAAGCCCAGAGATTGACTGATTCTTCCCTGGCTTACTTATCATTCCAATTAAAGATTCAAGTGATGTTGATGTGATATTTCAGATTAGAATTCTTCTGGAGTTAGTCATAAAATCTTCCTAAGTAATTTCTACAGCTGATAATGATTCACAGCTTCACAGCCCTATGCATCTTTGAAGCCAGTGCTTAAAGGATAGGGGGACCACCTCCTCCCCCAGTGAAGCCAGGTCCTGCAATAGGTAAGACCCATCAAGGAAGATCATAGAACCTTGATTTCTGCACCAGCATTTCAATCCTGGTCTTAGAACAGTCAGTGTGAGGCCATTCTGAGCTTGTTTATGTTTCATGTAAGATGCAATTTGAACAGAACCATGAAGGATGGAAAAGATATTCCTGGCGAGAGAAAAGTATGTTGGAATAAAAAAAAAATAGAAAGCATGTTTAAACAAAGCAAGCACACCAAGTTGGTTAGAGCAAAGGTTTTGTAGCATTTAAGTAAGAAACAAGAATATGTAAACATATAAGAACTATATCCTCTGAGCAAAAGCCAAGATGGGGAGGGATGGAAAACAAATGACACTTCCAGAGCAGAACTCACCAATTACCACCTCTCCCCATCTATGATTCAGCCCCACCTACTGCTGGAAGCCAGCGCCCCCCCCCCGCCGCCCCCCCCCATCACTCCACTAAGGTCTAACTGAACAGCTTACTTTCCCACAAGTCTTTCCCCACATCCCCATGACAGGACCCCTAGAGTATGAAAGCCTTATCACTTGGCACCCATACCACTCACTTGCCACACACCCTTTTGTGCTTTTGTCTTGTGCCTCCCCAGCTATTCTGTAATCTTTTGAGTGTGAAAATTCTGTAACATCCTGGATCACTAGCATGCTATATACTTCTCAGTGAACAACAACTTAAGTTTTAATTTTGGTGATTGAATGTTCAAGTTTTAATGAGGAGGAAAAAATGATGGGAAAGTCATGATTTAAACTACCTGGATATCTACAGACAATACTGTGGGTTAACTGTTAAATCTATCAGATAAAGTACTTACCATGTATTTCATAACTCTTCAGGTAAATGAACTCATCACAATTTTGAGATTGTACTACTACCCACTTTTTACAGATAAGGAAACTAAAGGGCAAAGCAGTCTGCTACTATAAATAATTAATTGGTAGGGGAAGTTCGTTAGTTTTAAACCATAAGACCTTCAGAGAACACAAAAGTCTCTTAGTTTTATTTTTATTATTTGTAGTTAAAATATACAAAAAAAAAAAAAAGGCATTACTTACTTAAAGCTTTTGGTGTACTGTCTTACCTAACAAAAAGCATCTCAAAAGACAAAGATTAGAAAGGAGGAAGTGAAGCCATCTTTATTCACAGACATCACGGCTGTCTACAATACAGGTCAGAAACCTACTGCTGGTGGTCGAATCACAGCTTTGTTGTGTTCTTGTAACGCTTGTTTTTGTAATGTTTGCATGCTAAGAATGACTGCTACATTTCTGAACAGTTAAAAAACATCTTGAATAGTATTTCAAGATGTGTGAAAATGATTTTTGAACTTCAAATTTTGTAACCACGAAGTTTAACTGGAACACAGCCAAGCTTATTCACTTATATATTGCCTTGTGACTTTTACAAGTCCATTGTGATAGATACCATAAGACCCCAAAATTTGAAATTATTACTATCTGGCATTTAACAGAAGTTTCCCAAGTCCTGGGTCTACAATAATCCTAAATGATCTGTTAAAAATAATAAAGTTTATGACTGTCACAGAAAACAAGATCAATATACAAAACTCAAATGTATTTCCATAAACCAACAACAAACTGAAAACTGAAATGAAAGAACAGTAATATTTTTAAACACCATTTTAAAAAGAAGTATTGAGAGAAATTCAACAAAACGCATGCAAAAAAGACTTTTAGACATGAAATTATAAAGTAATACAAAGAAAAATTAAAGACCTAAATAAGTGAATGGCTACACCATGTTCTTACATCAGAAGGAGCAGTACTATGACCAGGTCAATTCTCTCCAAAAAGATCAAAATTCAACAGAATCTAATCAGAACCCTGTCGATGTGTGTTTAGGCTTATTTAAAATTATGGAAACACTAAGAGTAACCAAAGCAACTGTGAAAGAGAAAAGAGAAATTGGAGGACTTACACTACCCAATTAAGATACTATATAAAGTTATATTAATCAAGATGGTACAGAATGACAGAAATGAATAGAACATCTAGAAAGAGACTCAAAAATTCATGTCATTTGATTTTCAACAGATGTGTGCTAAGGTAATTCATAGGGGAAAGAATGGTCTTTTCAATGAGCGATGCTAGTTAATAGTCTTGGGGAGGACAAAACCCTCAACCCTTAAAACCATATATAAAGTTAACTTAATGCATGGTTTAGAGGAGACGTTCTTAGAGTGAAAGAAAGGCATAAACCAGAAAAAGAAAACTGATAAGCTAGATTGGATAAAAATTAAAAACTTATACTGTTCCAAAAACACTCTGTAAGGAAATGAAAACTACTGCCACAAAATGAAAGACAATAACTGCACACTATTTATTTACCAAAGATTTGAATCCAGAAAAAGGAACAATGATAAAACAAAAAAACTAATGAAAACTTGGACAAAATTCTTGGGCACTTCTCCAAAGAAGATATATGGAGTGACCAAAAAGCAATAAAAAGGTCATCAATATCATTAACCATCAGGGAAATGCAAATTAAAGCCATAGTAAGTTATCACTATAAAACTCTAGAATACCAAGTATGAGTAAGCATGGGAAGCAACTAGAACTTATACATGTTTAATATTACTTATAAAATTAAAACATGTCTTACCAAATGACTTAGCAATTCAATTCTGAAAAATTTACCCAAAAGAACTAAAAATACATGTCTACAGAAGGACTTGAACACAATGTTCAAGTTAAATTTGAAAAGTACTCAAATGTACATCAACTGGTGATTAGTAAACATTATGGTACATCTGTATGATGGACTACTCTCAATAATAAAGAAAAATAAACTGATAAATGCATCAACATGGATCTCATAAGCATGATTGCCAAGTCAAAGAAAATCACACACATACTACATGACTGCATTTATTGAGCTGGCAACAAGCAAAATTTACAGGGTCAGAAAACAGACCAACACTGCTAGAACAGAGGATGGGAAGGGGAACTTATAGCAAAGTGATCTGATGAAACTTAGGGTAATGGCAGACGTTCATCCTGATGTGGTGGTTAGACTAGCCATCCACTAACTATTAGAATTATACAATTTGAAAGCGTACAATTTACTTTTATGTCTCAGATCCTTAAAATATCTGTTCATTTCACAAACTTTAAAGATTGCACAAATATGCTTTAATGTGGGAATGGGGATGAGGAGCATGTTTTAAATCACACACTGAACTTCTGAAAAAGAGAGCTTTGAACAAATCATTTAGGAGAAAATACAGCACATCTTAAGTTTTTTGCGTGAATTTCCTTCCCAATTGCCTTTCACAACTTCTTAGCATTAAGAAACTCGAATGACAAGTTATCCAGAGCACAAGTCAAGCTGAACACCATCACTACACTTATAAGCTCACCTCATTTTCATATTGGATTTCTAACATGGCCCGTGAGCTGCCAAGGTCCTGCATTACAGACTCAGCTTGTTTCAACAGCTCCTCTCTGTTCACAGTTCGCTACAAAGAAAGTACAGACATGAGCAAACCATTACACTCTACTGACAATGCACTTTAATCACTAGGTGGCATTTCCTGAAGGGCAAGAGAACCCAACTGTTAAAAATTATTTCTTTAAACGCACACTCTAGGAAAGGTTAAAAAGTAGTTATGTTGCTACAAACATCAACAGCATCCTGGCATATGTAAAGAAAAACTAGATTCAAATTTAGTAACTAATCTATCTACAGCCCATGATAAGTACAGAAAATTCAAGTTGGAGGAAAAAAGATCTCTGTAACCCTAACATCAATGCAATCCAGGGCTGCAGCCCTATGCATATTTATCCTTAGAAGATTGAAAAAAAAAAGGGGGGGGGGGGCATGGAGATGGCAGATGAGACAGGTAGTAAGCTGGAAACCTACTGGTTCTGACCTGCCATAGTCAGCATACTAAAGTTATGGCATCATCACCACTGTTTAGGAAATCCTGAGACAAATTAAAACAGAAATAACATGGTTTTAAGTACAATATCTTGTTTCCTTTGTTTCTCATCACAGACTCCTCCCACAGTCCTCAGAGACTTCTTTATGTAATGGCTAATAGGTCCTATGAGCATTTTGGAGATAAAACCTTTTGGAAGAGATACTTGAATCTTCAGCATAAAAGGGGAATGAACAGAAAAATAATAAGTAAAAGGCAGTGCTGGTCAGGGTGTAGGACTGGGTCTCGGCACTGTAATTCAGTCATGACTCTGGGAGTAAAGATTAAAAGTGCAGGAGACAAAGTCAGCAACACTAGAGCTGACTGGTACAGACAGTGGTTTGTTAACGAAGTGAAAAGGATCAATGGATCTGATTCAACAGACATAATTTGGTATGCCACCATTTCTAATATTCCCATGATTTTGAAAAGCTCATGTTGAGTATTTTGGGAGATACTTACTTTTTTTCTATCCAATCTAGGTGCAACTCTGCTATCTTGAGAATCAGACTGGTTAATTTCTGGGTTGGTATCAAGTAATCTTTGCATTGCCCGGTCCCGATCAAATGCAGTTACATAAAAAAGCATTTGCCGGGTATCAAAAGGAAAGAAAAATGGGCTGTAAAAAAAAATGCAATATAAATTTATTACCTGGATAAGAATGACAAGCCATTAAGTAATCTGTATTAGAAACAACTTCTCATATAATCAAAGTAATAATTATAAATAGAACCAATAAAGTAGTCTAAGCAAAATAATGAATTTCATTATTCTTGTTGAAGTTTTTTGAGTCAGGGTCTCACTATATTGCCCAAACTGTTTTCAAACTCCTGAGCTCAAGCAATCCTCATACCAGCCTCCTAAATAGATGAGACTACAGGCACACGACGCCTCACCCAGCTCTTGCTGAAATTTCTAAGTGCCAAGTGATACTAAATGGCCTAATATGAAACCTAAAATTTAACCTTAAATTCCAAAACTTACATCAAGTCTATCCAGGATCATCTTTAATCTTCCCCAAGGATTTCAGTAAATTTTAAAGACCACCACCACTTCATAAGGCTATCAATGCCCCGTGAAAAGTGAATTCAGCAAACCTACCCACCCCTACCCATGCCTCATAGACATAAATGACAGATTTACTACTTCATTATTTTTTCCTTCCAGCTTTGGTCTTTGTTTAACTCATCAAAACTGTCAAAGGCAGCAACTCATTTTCAAAGAATAAATGCTGCAGCACTACTGCACCAGGGTCTGGCCACCTCTTGATGTAGGTCTTGGGAGTTCCTGATATTGCTGTCAAGAGCACTCCCTATGCAAACTTAAATGTTCTGTATCAGATGTTCTGTCCAGTACAGCAGCCATGTAAAGATGTGGCTGATGCCACTGAAAAAAATCAATTTCTAATTTTATTTCACTGGAATAATTTCAATGTAAATAGCCACACTTGATGAGTGGCCACTGTATTTATCAGTGTAGCTTTACAGCCTCTGGATCAAATAGGTTCAAATAGAAGTAAGCAACTACACTTTTGGAGTCTTAATTTTATGATGGCAAAAGGTTTGACTTTTCTCTATCAAGTATCTTAAGTAGGTTTTTCCCATTTCACATATAATTTAGACACATACTTTCAGAGAGAACTAATACCAGCTGCAGCTTGACTAGTTTGTATGATAAAGCTATACTACTATGTAAGTTGTGATTAAATATAACAGTGTTAATAAAGAGATCCACTGAAGACAATGATTCTGTAATAAAATATATAAGACCAACTCAATTACATTCATAGGACCAGTAAAAAGTGACTGTCTTACCAGGTTTTTCCTAGCTCAGTAAGCCATGTTGGGATGTTTCCTGTCATGATTACTAAGGGATCTTGAAGCTGCCTGTTTGCTTTTGCTGTCAACTTACTGTTAATAAATTCACTAGTTGGAATAATCTCCTTGCACATCGCATTCTGTAAAATGTTAAAAACAAAAGTCTACATGTAGTAAAACATTAAGATTATATTTACAATTCCTTCCTTTATCACAAAACGTATGCATAGCACCTAGGTTTCACCTATGGGTTTCCAACATACAGCTTCTTACTAGACTGTCCTAATTTAAAGAATTCCTATGACACAATGCTGAAACTACCCTCAGCCCACTCCCATGAAGCCACAGGTACGAGCTCAGTAGAAGCCAACTCCTCCTCTCTCCCCTACATATTGTGTAAATATCAAAAGCAGCATGCAACTGCTACCCAACATTTTACTTGATATACACCATAACTTCAATAAATGAAAATTTGGCTAAATGTACTGAAAAAAATTTAGCTATTAAATTCAAGGTTAATTTTCATGTTTTAATTTAAGTTTATTAACTTATACCTAGAGAATATTTCCTAAAGCCAAGAGAACTAATCCAAGAATGTAATACAGGAAAAATAAAAGTGGGGACAAAGTTTCCATGAACAGGTATGTTGTACTTCACTAGGCTAGGATCCTTGCATTTAGCTAGCTGAATCACTGTTTCTAGGTTAACAAATTTATAACTGTACAAAACCCATGAGATAATAGGTCATGAATAACAGACCATAAGAACTTCATAGGTAACATTACTCACATCATACAAATAATACCAGTATCGACTGATGGCATGTAAAACTCTTAGAAGAAGGATCACGTCTAATGATGGGTCTTCAAAGGTTATATTTTCAGGTGGTGTGGGAATGAGGTAAACTTCTAAAGGATTTGATACTGATGGGCAAACTCCATCTAGAGAATAAAAGACCAAAATTTAAGTTTTAATTAAAGTTCCAACTATTAAGCCAGTGGATGCAGGGCTAAAACAGCAGTCAGAAGCTATGTCATTTAATTCTTGATCTTACTACTGGTAAGGTATCAAAACACAGTTACTTTCTCCTTTTCATCTTCTACATAAAATATCCAGGCTTATACCAATGCTCAATATAAAATAAAAATAAATAAACTCATTTACATCTCTCCTTTATACAACAAATAGCAGCTAACAATAAAAACAGACCTATTAAATCTAAGTGGTCTGTTAAGGAAATATCCTGAATTTTTCATATACAACTTAAAACTGTCACACAAGACAGATAAATATCCCCAAATTGTACTAGTAAAAGAGATTTAGTTACTTAATCCAAGGTTTAGGAGTATGAAGAGATTATGATAGTTCTTAAGTAGGATCTGCAGTACCTTTATTCTTAGATTTTAATAACTGCATTTAAAAAAAAATAAGGTCTGAAAATAGTGAAACAATTGTCATTTATTTTTACTAAGTGAAAAAATGAAAGATCCCAACATCATCACTCTATTAAAAAAAAAAAGACACTGGGGCTAGGGTTGTAGCTCAGTAGTAGAGCACTTGCCTAGCGTATGAGGCACTGGGTTCCATCCTCCACACCACATAAATATAAATAAATAAAATAAAAGTTATTCTGCCATCTACAACTAAAAATATTTTTTTTAATTATTTTTTTTTTTGGGGGGGGGGTGGTTTACTCAATCACTGAGCCACATCCCCAGCCCTATTTTGGATTTTATTTAGAGACAGGGTCTCACTGAGCTTCTTAGGGTTTTACTGTTGCTGAAGTTGGCTTTGAACCTTCTATCTTCTTGTCTCAAGATAGCCTCCCCAGCCCCTGGGATTACAGGTGTGCACCACTGCACCCAGCTAAAAAAAAAGACATTTTTATTTAAAGACCAAGAAAAACACCATACCATTTCAAAATTAAGAGGTCCCTCCATTCTCTCCCCCACCTCTGGTACCAGGAACTGAATTCAGGGGCCACTGAGCCACATCCCAGCAACTTTTATTTTTTGTTTGGAAACAGGGTCTCATTAAATTGCTGAGGCTTGGGCTGGGGATATAGCTCAGCTGGTAGAGTGCTTGCCTCAAATGCATAAGACCCTGGGTTCAATCCCCAGCACCAAAAAAAAAAAAAAAAAATTTGCTGACGCTGGCTTTGAACTTGAAATCCTCCTACTTCAGCCTCCCGACCTGCTAGGATTACAGTAATGTGCCACCATGCCTGGCTTTTAAAGAGCCTTTAAATAGAACAAACTTAGTTTTATGAAAAAATATTACTATAATGCTCTTATTTCCTTGGACCAGAGAAACCAGTATCTGAAAATTACTGTAATGGGATTGGCTCCATGTTAGGCTATGTTACTTAACTCTAAGGTATTCTTACCATCATATAAAATATGGTGAGAGTAGGGTGTCAAATTATAGTAGTACTACTACAAGGGAAAATAAGTCACATGGGAAGTGACTGTGCTTCATTCTGTAGCCATTATATCATGTCATTCACTTTTTAGTCTTTCTACCAAAACCAGTCACCAGTCTCTTCTTTAGTGAGTATGTTCTACTAGTGAAATTTGCTTCACCCTTCATGAAATAACAAGTTTTTTTGGATACTTCTCATTTTCTATATAGTGAAGTCAAGGATTTGATTCAAACCAATCAAACCATTTGTAGTAATTCATTTTAAACTATATTCAATAAGACTTTACTAGGTATATTTCACAAATATTTAAAACCATGAACACAAGAAGACTCCTTTCCCCTTTATGCATCATCTTACCATGCCACAACTCATCATGCTTTTTTGCATTTCTAGGGGAAGTTTTTGTTGGAGCTGTTTGGGCTCTTCCTCTTTTACCACCAACACAATCTTTATTACTTTCTTCATCTTCTCTCACAGGTTTATACCTAAAATGATAAGGCGGTATGTAAAACAAATGTAGATTTTAAAACTGCAAATTATTCCTCAAAACCAAACAGAGTTCCCTGAACCCTGTGAAGTCTATGTTGTCTCCCTGTAGTTTGGATTTAGAGAATTACCAGTGGGATGGCTTCCTAGAAGAGACCACATTTACCACCTTCCTAGGAGAGGCCACCTGAGATCTCCAAGAGTGGCTCTGGAAGAATGTCTCTCTTCAAATATAAGTAGTCATACTAACAGGCAATGCAGCAAGCTATATCCAAATGCCTCTCTGAAGTCAAAGATGCCAAACTTCCTATTACCTAATGGAATATCACCTTATGGAAACATTTTTGTATCAATTAAAGAACTGAGATACATCTAGAAAGGTAAACTGTTATTTATTATTGCCCTTGAATAAGTTTTTTAATAGACTGAATGAGGAAGCTACATACACACACATATGTGCACATGATTACTTGAAGTGGCTTTTCATAATTAAAACATATAACTTAAGGTACTCTTTTCCTTACAAAAGCCCACCATGACTTTAATATGAGTTCCAACACATCTGAACAGTTTTCAAAGTTCATAAAATACCAAGAAATAATTTTCACACTTGCCATATTGTATGAGTCTTTGTCCAAATACCAGCTCTCCCTAGAGGATTGCTCTCATCATCCGTGGACTCCCTTTCATCTTCAGCCTGTATACTGAATTGCCGTACTGCCTGATACACAGTCATGTTATATGGTAGCAAATGTTCTCCAATGTAAAACTGTAGCCTGTGTCTTACATTTCCTGAATTTAAGAACTGAGCAGCCTGAATAAAGCAAAGGAAAATCCATTTAAGCTATAGGTACTGCCTTTGTACAGTAGACCACCCTGATCTGTGAGAGTTACATTCTAGGCTCCTCAGTGGATGTTTGAAATAGCAGACAGTATTGAAGCCCCCATATAGGCCAAGGATCCTTTTTCGGAAATGCTTGGGATCAGAAATATTTCAGGTTTGATTTTTTTTTTTCCTTCAAATCTAGGGATATTTTCATATATATCACAAGTTATCTTGGGAGTGGGATCAAAGTCAAAACAGGAAATTCAAGTTTGTTTTATATGCACTTTATACACATAGCCTCGAAATTATATTTTCACAATTCATTTTGACTATAACCTGAGCCATGATGTCCAGTACAGAATTTTCCACTTGTGATATCATGTTGGTGCTCAACGTTTCAGACTTTGGATTTTCAAATTAGAAATGCTTAATCTGTATGTACCACATTTACTCCTATATACACATAACTATGATAAAGTTTAATTTATAAACCAGGTACACAGTAAGAGATTAATAATAAAATATAACTATCACAATATACTGTGGTAAAAGTTATATGAAAGTTACTTAAAACTTATGAATTATTTCTGGAATTTTCCACATTATGTTTTCAGACAGTGGTTGACAATGGTTAACTACTGTATTATACAACATGATGGGACTAGTTATCTTACCAGAGACTCGTCTATTTCCTCATCTGATCCATCATCATCGCTGTCTTCATCATCTTCTCTTACTCTTCCATACCCTAAATACAAAAGAAGAATGTTAAAAGTCTAATAATTTTACTGGGTGAAAGAAAAGCCTATATGTACTATTAAATTGATATTTTTTTAAGAAAAAAAATGTTCATATCATAGTCTGAGCTATAAAACAGAAAGAGCTAAGAAAATTCTCAAACACAAAATGACCTTTCTATTGCATTCCAACATGAAAAATTAGTTCTTCTCAATTAAGCAGTCAACCCCTAATAAGCACAACATATGCCTATAATAAGAAATGGCTGGGGTATGTCTCTGTGATAGAGTGCTTGCCTAGTGTTCACAAGGCCCAGGTTCTATGCCCAGCACTGCAAAACAGGAAAAAAGGGGGCTGGTTGAAAGAAGCAACACAAGTTGCTATTATCTAAATTTTATCAGAAGCAGCATTAAATATGGAAATAGTGTGCATCTCTCTCTCACTACTAATTCCATCTCAAATACACAGATACACAAATGCATATATGAAAAGTACCTCTAACTACAAGGTATCTCTCAATAGCTTGTACCAAAGCCAGGGGGTCGATCTTGACAGGTCCACCCTTCCACTGCTTCACATTTGCACAGTCAGGATGTCTTTGTAATTGGCATTTCAACTGATGTGTGTTGAAAAATTTTAAAGCCTGTGATCCTCTGTTGAGAGAAAAGCTCAAAATAATTTATGAAAAAAAGTTATTCTATTATTTTCCATAATTGATACACATTAATTCAAATAAAAAGTAATATATTCATTTTCCTAGAGCATAAAAAAGCACTTATAGTTCCATAAATGAGAAAGCCAATAAAGCAAGTTATTATAGTAAAAGCTACTAAGAAGTAAAAAAGATGAGTGTGTATGCACACATCAACATTCAATTTGTCCTACCATGAATCCATGTGAGCAGAAATACCACACCATGGATATTTGGTTGTACCTCTGAAATTAAAATTTAACTATTTGAGCATACCCACTTGTATAATATTCTGTCCTTTCATATTAAATTCCATTTAAAAAAAATAGAAACTTCTGTTTTTGCTGCCAAAGATTTCAGCTATGAAGTTATTTTAAAAACTAACCTTTGAAATTTATTTTACCATATACTCTAGAATGAAAACAGTTAAAGCTACTGCACTTAACATCTGGTAATGATGCTTAATATCTCATTTCTGAAAAGTTCTGTCCCATTTCCACTAGGCAAGAGTTAGATAAACAAACTTAAAGTTTAAGATTATATAAAAGCAAATAGAAGTATAATAATCTATTATATACATATTAAGCATACATATTTCATACAAATTTTCAACAGAAATGAAAAGCTTCATGGTTTTCTTAAGCAGAGCTGAAAATATCCTTTTATGTCGTAGTTATTGCAGGACAGTATAATGATCCAAAATGAATACATCACACTACATTTTAACTTTCAAAGGCAGTAAACAACCCTAGTCTATGCTTTGATAGCTTTATTTAAAAATATGTGCTTTTTGGTCAATCAAAAGTTCTCAAATGTTTTTAAAACACCTCAGACTGTGGGTTTTAGAATGAAACAGATTTCTTATTTTCAATCACAATATTCCATGATGTCTGTAACATTCCATAACACACAACATATTAACTTTTACAATCAATTCTTTCTGTAATCCCACATTCTTAAATCTACATCATAGAAAAAAAAAACCCCAGCAATTTCTGTCAATGAAACTTCTAAATTACACTTACTTGTTAAAACCCATCAAAATATAAGGTTATGACAACTTATATATGGAATCAGACTATGTAAATATTTTATTATTCATATCCACAAAATTCCTGCAGAGGCTTTATATATTAAGGTATATCAATTTAAGGAAAACTAAGTTTCTTACAAAAGTTGCCAACAGTCACTGGTTTCCATACTTTTAAAATATCAGACTTAAGACACATGGTATAATCTTAAAGATAAAAAGCATTCGATTCTTTGATACTCAGTTTCTTCAGTCATTACAGAAGAATATTCTTCAGGCAGACCAAGACTTTACCAGACCCCTTGCCACTTTACCTTAAAATAACCACCAAACTTCCAGTGGCAAGGGCATACCCAAGCAATGGTCCTTACCTGCCGCCTGTCCCATTTCCACTAGGGAAATCATGCACTTTGACTGGAAATTGTTCCATCTGGCTGAGGCAGTTGTTCATCTTGTGAACTAATGCCAGCAAAGGTGCATTACCCACTGGTTCTACTCTTCCAATGGGCTCTTCTCCAGGAAGCTAAAGTTATAAATAAACCATTGGTTAAGTGAGGTCTTTTGAGAATAGAATACTACTCCCAACAAGAAAATTTAATAAACAGTTTTAGGAAAAAGAATTATTCTACTTATTTTTATCTTCTTCCTCAAGCATGGCATAAAACATCCAATGGCGTCATGTTATCTATTTAATCTCCAATAAGCATCAACTGTGCATTAGGTAGTCCCATAAATTAAAATAATAAAAGCAGTTTCAAATGCTTGTGAGCACTATAAGGGCATGGTTAAAGAGTTCTGCTAATACAAAAGAGTAACCTGTAGGCCCAATACCCAGATAATCCATAAAGAAACTTCCTGAGGGAATGCTTCTCTAAGGCACCTATAAACAGGAGAAAGTTAAATTAAGAGAATTCAAATGTAGTAAGTGAGTGAAGAGCGGGGAGCCAGCCTGTGGTTCCTGGATGTACAATCTACATTATAAAATGATGAAGGAGTACCCTTGAATGGAACTGCTAGGACTGTTTTATGTACAAAATGGAAATATTTTATAGCCTGTTTTATGGCCATAGTTACACTATATCTACCTACTTTCCTAAAAGTAGATATTGAAAACTAAAACAAATGTTGAGAAGAAAAAATATTCAGAGGTAAGAGATTAATGGCTTATCTTATAGGTGGGAGACAACACCTCAAGGTACCATGACCAGGGCTGGGATTGTGGCTCAGTGGTAGAGTGCTCGCCTAGCATGTGCAAGACCCTGGGTTCGATCCTCAGCACCACATAAAAATAAATAAAATACTGTGTCTAACTATAACTGGAGAAAAAAAGATACCATAACCACACAAATTAAATGGGCTTCATTAAAATCACCATTTCACTGATTTACTCTTTACTTTGATACATAGCAATTCAAGGAGCCCAAATGCATTATAGCAAGGCAGAAACTTTGCCTTGATATCCTGACTAACATCTACTATAAATTTTATTACTGGGATGAAAAAACATGCATTAGTGAATACTGACTCTGATATTGAGATACACAAACATTATTAGACAACTTACTGGAGAAGAAAAAAATACATGAAGGAATCTCTTTAATCTGATCTCTCTGCTCACAGCATCCTTTTCACTTTTAGATGTCAAATATAGCAACAGCTGCTTCACAAATCCACTATGCTGGATTTCAAATGACGAAACATCTGATTCTGAGACTATGCTACGGATTTCTACAAGGCACTCAGCTCCACCATCCACCTGGGGGGGGGGGGGGAGAAGAGTTGTGAATAGTATTTCTATATTGACTTAAACAACACTTATTAACACAAAATTCACATTTCCCCAGAGGGAAATAAATATATTCTCAATACCTTTTAAAAAGAAGGATAAAGCTAGGGGCAATGATGCACAACTGTAATCCAGTAAGAGGCAGGATTACAAGTTTGAGGCCAACCTCAGCAACTTAGTGAGACCTGCCTCAAAATTTGCAAAAAAAACTACATTAAAAGGGCAGTGGGGGTGGAGGTGGTTGTGGCTAGCAGCAGAGCGACTGCCCAGCACATTCAAGGCCCTGAGTTCAATCCTCAGCACAACATAAAAGTAAATAAAGGTATTGTATCCAACTACAACTAAAAAAAAATAAATATATTTTTAAAAGGGGGTGAGGGATGTAGAGCCCTAAGAGGTCAAGGGAATGTTACATTCTTAATAAATCCATGAAAAATAGAATCTAATACCAAGACACACAGAATGTTATATATTACACGAAAAAGAAAATCTGTTCAAAATAACAAGGGAAAAAAAAGATCTACTTATTTAACCAATGTCATTTTCTTTAAAGAGAAGAAAGAATATAAATTGAAAATTAAGAGGATATAATACCAGAAGGAAAAGATGACCCAAGAATACAAAATATGACTTCAAGTTAACACACTCAAAATCCTAAAGTAATGGATAATTTCTTAGAAAAATTAAACCAAAGTTGCTCAAAGTACATAAACACACCCCTCCATCCCCAAAAAAAACCCCTCAAAAAAAAAACCCATCATATGAAATGTACAAGGATTGTTAAGCCTCTGCCCCCTCCAACATTATGAGATCCCAGGTGGAGACCAGCCAACTTTATTATTATCAGTTCAAAAAGGTTTAGAAAAGATATATGCTTGAGGAACATTTCTGAAATTTCTTCATTTATCAAGAAATAATGGAATGTGAAGAAAAGAAAGTGAAAGATTAACTTTCTACTACATTTCATGACAAGATGATGAATCACAACAGTCAAGAGACAAGTAAAAGAAATGTTAGTACTAAAGATAAATATTTGATTTAAAAAAAAAATAGACCTATGATAGCTAAATCCACAGAAAGGGAGAGTCATCAAGAAAAGAAATAGCAAGAATAAAAAGATCCTGGAAGAGACATGATACCTGGAGGTTGAGTTGTTCAGTTGCAGCACAAAGTCTCTGAAGGACATTCAGTGCAGGGTTGCTTCCATCCATATTCTCAGAACTAAAATAACGCTCTACAAATTTATGTGCCTGCTCCTTAATCCAACCTTTAATTTTTTCTCTACAAGGAAAAGGGAGATATTAAATTCTCAGTGTTTATACTATGACTTTTGATCGAAAGAAAGTAAATAACCACATTTAAAACGCTTTCTGGCCTAGGCTCAGATGAATAAATTCAGGTTCCATAGTAACCAAATTGTTTCACTTTGAGGTACTTAAAATACATTTTAGGTCATTACTTGAACAGTAAACAAGATATTCTAATTTCTTGTTACTCTACTAAGGTAATGATTTCCTAAGTGTTTATCAAAATGAAATTTTACATGGTTGTTTCCTAAAGTACAGACATACCCAAGGTGTCCTTTACTTGTGTTCCCTGGAGAGCTGAAGTAAAAAACTATTGAGAAACACGTACCCTGTAGATGTGTGATAAGGTATGACAAAAAGATCTGGATTTTAAATTATAAGTGCTGGTGGTTTCAGAAATATATTTGCTTAATTATTTTTATTAACTGAAATTCAGGAAAAAAAAACTAAAAATCACCACTTTTTTTAAAAGTGTGTATATTTTCTCAATGCCATTTATTGAAATTTCTCATTTGCAGAGAAAGTTATACGTTGGTATTCTACATTCAGAGCCAAAAAACAAAACAAAACAAAACAAAAAACTCCCAAAGACCTCAAAAGCTAATTTGTAAATTAGTATGAAATAGATTAGCTGACAGTTCCAAGTTCTTTAAAAAAAAAAAAAAAAGGCTCTCCTCCAAATCTTTGCATTTGATTGAAATGGGAAGAAAATTTCTGTCATAAAAACATGTGTGGACAGAAAATACCAGCTTTTCCTTCTCTAAAAAAAAACGAAGGGAAAGTTTCCATTTGGAACATAATTTGGTTTTGAATATATATTACATTTTAAAACTCAAGCTGGGAGTAAGATGCAATGTAGGAAAAAGCCAGATGCAGGGTTCATGAATTGAGAATATACCTCATCCTTGAGCTATGCCACTTCTGAGAACAAATTAAAGTTCTGTGTCCACGCATCATCTCCACACAATAAATGTGCTGAATGAAACAATGTTAAGGTTTCTGATATAAAATAGAAGCAAAACAGAATTAATCCCCCCCCACTTCACCTATTATTGGATATTGTGTCCTTTGAGGCAGCTCTGGCAAGACCACTAACTCCTGCAGTTCGAGCGGGCTCAATGTTGTTACTGTTGGACTGTGCGCTTAACCTTCCCCATGTTTTTGGATTCAAGCTTGCCAGGAAAGATGATTTAGGTGACTGAGTAGTAGTGGGGCTTTTAGCTATGAAAAGAAAAAGAACAGTTAAGTAATTTTAGCATAATTAATGAGAACCACAGAGTTTAAGACTCACCGCCCTAATGCATTAATTAATAAAAGAACTAACATCACTGGGTCTTCAGACTCGGTATTTACTACCTCTTCTTGCCCCTACAGTTTCCACAAAGGAATTACCTTGATTGTCTACTTTGTCATCATCTCTTGGAGGTGAGTACTTTGGCCTTCTTGGCCCTCGTTTTGGCAGTCGTTTTCTCTTTAGAACATCACTTAATCGACTAATATGGAAAAATACGGGATAAGTTTAGTAATCACCACTAAAACAGGAAGCTAAAATAGCAAAAATAATGAATCACAAAATATTACACTGAAATAGGGTAACTTTCATTTAGTGATTATTTAATAATGCTGACTCTGTACCAGTCATGTTCAAACAGGTATTGATAAAAGAACTGATTAATAAGGACTAAAAATAAAAACTAGAATATCTGATTAATCCTCTATGTGTTCAGCTTTATTTTCAAATGTGGTGTATAAAGTATATAAAACAAATATATAAGAGCCAAATTAGTAAAAGTTGTGTGAAGAGCAGTCAAATATGAGTACTAAATTTCTTCCTAATCTACATGATAACAATTAAAATATGCATGGCACTTGGTGATCACACAATCAAAATTCTTTCCTAACTGCTTACACTATCCTACACAAAGTTGTGCACCAGTGGGAGTAATAAACACTTCAGTGGGGGTTTTTTAAAATCTATGTATGTATCTAGTTGAGTGACAGTGTAAGGAACCTATTTTTAATTAGAACCATGAAACTGAACTGTCTATAGCTACTGTTCTTAACAACATTAGAAATAATTTTAAATAGCAACAGATTCTTTAAATAACTAAACTACGTAAGATGGAAAAGATGAAATATTTGGGTTCTTTCAATTCTCAGCACCAAAATAAATAAATGAATAAATACATAAATGTATGCTTCGCTTCTATTAGTCTGTGGCTCAAGTAAATTTGAAAAAAAAAGTTGGAAAAATTCTTCTACATCTGACATTTCTACAGCACATGTTTAATGATGTGTGCAAATGTGCTTGATAATCAAGAAAAATTATAAAACTAAAATATGATAAAACAATTTCTACTTTAAAACTGAATTAATGAACTTGAAATATAAAACCCTTTAAAACTCTGAAAATACTTTAAAAGTTTCTCTTTCTTTGGAATAATCAATTGTTAAGATTCTATAACCAATCAACTTCTTAGAGTGGCTCAACAATACAGCATTTACCTGACCTATATCCCAGTACCCAGAAATTCACTTGTACATTTATGATGGATGTCTCAAACACTGTGCCTGTATCATATGGCAAAATCCTACAATAACAGGTTTACTGCAGCCGCCAGGGGTGAGAGTGGGGCTAGGGAGGAAGGAGGAGGGATGATGTGTGGCTAGAAGGGAAAGCAACACATGAGGGAAAACAATACATGTGCAACCTCAGAATTGGGAAGGTGGTGATCCCCCACTATTCTCCTGGCCCAGTCTCATCAAACTTGGCCAATAACACAGATACCACCAAAACTAAGGAGTTTTCCTAAAATAACACAGTTTGCTACAAAGCCTAGAACCACTAAAATTTGTCTTTAAGCTAGAGTAGACAACTGCCAGCAGGTGGCACCAAAAGCAGCTCTATCTCTACAACTGGTGAGCTGCACAGGACAATGCTACCCTGAAGTTTACAAGCTTTAATTTTTGAGCCCCACTTACTGTTTCTGTTTTATCAAGACTTACTCTTCAGTTAAAAGGGAGCAAAATTACACAGAGAACATCCCAAATCACAGAGAACATTCCAAATTTCAGAATCTTTTCATCATATACCATTCATATAGCAATATTAAAATTTCTAACACCAAAGAAACAAAAACCCTTTTAAGAAAGTGTGATGTTTCCAATTCAACAATATGAAAATCAATGAGGGTTTGCCAATATTATTAACATAGTACAACAGAGATAAATTAGTGGAAGTAGAGATTTCTTTAAGAACTACCCATTTTCATTTGTTAACTAAAGCAAAGTATCTGCTTCTATTTGCTAATTAAAGATAAATGGAAAACCAGTTATCTTTGCCTTGTCTAGAACTTCAATTTTTAATATTTTTCACAGTATCAGTACCTAGATGTCTCAAAGGTTATATTTATGCAGCAATACAGTAAACAATCACAAATTATGGAATGAGAAACTAAAGCTGAAATCCTATATCTGTAATGTTGTGCAATTTACTAACGTCTCTGAGCCTTTTATGTCAATGGAAACAGCACATATCTCTTGTAGTTCCAAAGCAAGGCCAAATAAAAATAAAGCAGCTTTTCCCAAAATATTTTCCTCTTACCCGCTAAATGTCTAACAAAAGAGAAAAAAACAAAATGTTCACTTTCTGACATTCTACCATTTAAATCCCTGTTGAGTCTCAGGTACCAAAGGAGAGCTAAAGTCAAAGAATATAAAAATCATATCGAAAACCTCACTTACCCTTGAGGGCTTAGATCTAAAGAATCATCTCTGCTGTGTTGCAAGCTGGGAGATCCCAAATCAGCTGTGGCATTAGTGGCAGCTGTGGCTGTTCCACTGCTGACTGATGTTGTGGACCCCAAAGATCCTGACCCATTCGTACACGCCTTTGGTGGACTTGTCAACAAAGACTCTGATTCCGCTAAATGTTTAACTTGATGCATTACACCTTTATAATAATGGGAATGAAAAGGAGCTGGTTTCAGTTAGGAGTGAGGGCCACCTCCCACCTTACAAAATCCCTAATCAAACAATAGTTGGCAAATGGGGGAAAGTTTAGAAGCCATATATTTCAACGTGACTCAATCATAAAAATATGAAAATTAAAAAATATATATTGATATGTTTTCTTAGATTATAGGCAGGGTGCACACATTTACAACCCCAGCTACTTGGAAGGCCAAGGAAAAGGAAACAAAAGTTTGAGTATAGCCTCAACAACTTAACAAAACTCTGCCTCAAAATAAAAAGTAGAAAGAGATACAGATGTAGGTTACTGGTAGAGTGCCCCTGGGTTCAATACATAGTATTGTACAAAACAAAAACAACCAGATCATATAAAATTTAAGAGGATTGCAAATAAAGTCCTACTCAGGGTTCAGAATATTCATTATAAAAACAATAATCAATTACAGAAATATAGTACATCTTATGATATGATCAATCAGGGGGAGGGGGAGGAACGTAGTACTGTTTTATAACTTCAAGTGCTACAAGTTGACACTGCTGTCCAAGATGGTGACTGTCACTGTTGGCGTCATATGAAGAAAGCCAAACTGTAAACTTAAAAGGTGGGATTCTCATCTGGGGTAGGATCACAGAATTGTATATACATGAAGGCAAGGAAACCATATAGAAATCTGAATGCATTTGAGGGAAAATAAACACATTCTCATTGTGCTGAGGAAGACTCCAGATCTTGAAGAGAAGAGAAGAGAAGAGAAGAGAGGGAGGGAGGGAGGGAGGGAGGGAGGGAGGGAAGGAAGGAAGGAAGGAAGGAGGGAGGGAAGGAAGGAAGGAAGGAAGGAAGGAAGGAAGGAAGGAAGGAAGGAAGGAAGGAAGGAAGGAAGGAAGGAAGGAAGGAAGGAAGGAAGGAAGGAAGGAAGGAAGGAAGGAAGGAAGGAAGGAAGGAAGGAAGGAAGGAAGGAAGGAAGGAAGGAAGGAAGGAAGGAAGGAAGGAAGGAAGGAAACTGTTCAAAACAAAGAAAAAGCTGGGCATGGTGGCAATGGCCTGTAATCCCTGCAGCTTGGGAGGCTGAGAGAGGAGAATCGCTAGTTCAAAGCCAGCCTCAGCAAAAGCGAGGTGAGACTCTAAGTCTCCAAATACAAAATAAGGGCTGGGGATGTGGCTCAGTGGTTAAGTGCCCCTGAGTTCAATCCCTGGTATCCCCCCACCCCCGCCCCAAAAGGAAATCAAACAGTGTTATTTAAATGAAACCTACTTTAATGATGAAAGCCTCTTCCCATTTTGTTCAATACTATTATATTAGGTTATCTATTTCATTCTCAAGATATGAAGAAATTAAGAACACAGTCGAAGAAAAAATGGTCAAAAGAATAGAAAATGAAACTAAATTACTTGAGGGAGAAAATAACTTTTTCCCATGTCTCCATAAGACCTTAATATCCTAAAAGACCAGAAAGGCTTAAAAATTTTTCTGTTAAGAACTTCTTGATCAATTAGGTAATACTGATAGGTTTATCTCTGAAATCTTCATGAAAAAAATGGAAAAGTACCAGATCTACCAGGTTGATTTTGACATTCAAATGGTGCAAACTGAAGAACTAGACAAACTGCATTCTAGAAGACTGTTCCAAGTCTTAAAATATTCCATTATCCACAAAATAAAAAATACATCCTCGGTGGAATGAGATGGACATCATTACCCTAAGTGCATGTATGAAGACACAAATGGTATGACTGTACACTGTATTCAAACAGAGATATGAAAAATTGTGCTCTATATGTGTAACATGAATTGAAATGTGTTCTGCTGACATATATAACAAACTAAAAATTTTTTTAAAAAGAATAAAAAATATATCCTCTAACAAGAATTTTTCTGGTGTGTTGATATGATTCTAAGAAACAGAGCAACGGGTAGGGGTGGGTGAAGCTTCACTGAATTGTACAAGGGGAATTAGGAAGGGGGATGGGAATGGGAAAGACTGTAGAATGAACTGGACATAACTTTCCTATGTTTATATATGAATACATGATTATTTTAACTCCACATCACGTACACGACAAAAATGAGAAGTTTATACTCCACTTATATGTGATATGTCAAAATACATTCTACTGTCATGTATAACTAAAAAGACCAAATAAAAATAAAATAGCTAGAAAACAAAAAACAAAGCAACATTTGACTTTCTGAAGGAATCTTTATGGGTGGTCATATATTACCTCTATGTTAAAAGTCCATAATTGATTTTAAATTTAGTATTTAAGGAAACATTCAACTCATTGAAAAATACTAAGTATTAGTTGACTACATTAAAAAGCATACTACCTGCATTTATATTATATACAAACATTTAGAAATACATAAAAGATACTCTACAGGCACTTAAGCTCTAACTATGTAAATATCTGGTATTTTAAAAAGCTCATATTGTCTGTACATTTAAAACTATTTCTACTTAAATACTATCTAGACTGAATGATTGATCATTAATTTATTACAAGGAATGACATTACCTTCTCTTCTGAAGTAAACACTAAAAATATCAGGTAATTTCTGCATTAAAATTTCTGCCATCTGAAGTGCTCCAACTACTATCTTCAGGTCTTGGCTTGATAGCATGGAAGCAATGTGACTAAAAAAAGAAAGCATTCGTATATAAAAACTTTGTCTGAACTTGACATTATTTTTGGCCATACTACCTTAAATTTGAGAACAAAATATTTTTGTCATGAAACCACGCCATCATTCTAACATTTTTTCTTAAATTCTTAACTTTTATATTTTATACTTTTTTAATTAAAGTTTTGTATTAATATAGGGCTCCTATGCTCCAGTCATGTACATATTTTTTTCTGTATTCTGATTCTGGAGGTTCCTGAAATTATTTGCAAAGACTTGAATTTCTAAATGTTTTTACTGTTTCCATGAACACACCTTGAAACAGCATGATTTTTCAGAACATCCTTCAGAAGTTCGGCATCCGCAAAATAAATTATTCTAAGAATTGCTCTAAGGCACTTATGTCTGACCGCAGGTCCTGCTGAGGAACTATACACTTCATAAAGAACACCAAATAATGTCTTAATAAAAGACTTAGCCAGTTCCGGATCCTCTTTCATAAGCTGTGCTCGAGCATCATCCTTCTTTAACTCTGAATATCCACCTGTTATTAAAAATAAAAAAAAAAGTACAGTTCTAAAGTGAAAAGATTTCAGAAACACAATACACAACGTAAGTATTTAAGTCAATGTAATTATTTGCTTGAAAATTTTTTCATTATAGAACATTATTTTCATTGTTGAATTCAACTGTGGTTTACACACTAAAAATAGTACTAGGTCAAAATTCATACACAGGAAACTATCGACTGTTATAGCCAGCTGAAGATAATGAAGTATATATATCACCACACCATGTCACTTTATTTAACTAATACATAATTCAGAGAAATACTGGGGAAATTTCAATACTAACAAAATAAAACATTTTTAAGAAATAAGCAGAGTCCAAGAAATGGAAAGTATTTAGCTGAAAGCTAAATAAAATGGATAAACCAGGGGATTTTGTCACACTTTGCTTAGAGGAAAAGTAGTATAGGGAAAAAGTAAATGATGAACCAGGAGTTGGAAAAAGTCTGGTATGTCCAGCCCAATATATCACTTGGCTTTGTAAATAAAATATTATTAGAACAAACCATGCACATTGGTTTGTATATTGTATATGGCTGCTTTGAACTACAAAGACACTGGCCAATATAGAGAATTATGACTTAAAAAGCCTAAAATATTTACTCTCCGACCCATTTCGAAAAAATATTTGCTGACCACTGCAATCTAAACTAGAGCTGAAAAAGCAATGGACTGAATTCCAGGGGAAATTATGAGAGAAATTCTTAATTAAGGGGTGGGTGCAGGGGATGGGTGGGTGTCAGAAACATGAAAAAAAAAAATCACTATCATCTGTTCTCTTCATCAGTGAAGAAGAGAATTTTGTCACGAAGGCATAAAATAAAAACAATAATAAAACTAGAGAGTTAATAGGATCGGCCAGTTCTGAGACATCACTGTGAGAAAGACACCAGAGTTAAGTAATATGGTTCATTGATCAATTAAGGAACATAATTTTTAAAAAGCAAAAACAAAACCAAAAAAACCCATAAATTACTCTTAGTAAGTGCCTTAAGCTGAATAAGGATATTTAATGAAACAATTATTTATTATGCAAACACAAAACACTACCTACAGTACAGTATAGCACTATTTTAACACCCAAAGTACTTACTAGTGTTAGTATTGGCTAATGGGTTAGGTTTTCTCTGAATGGCACGTGCTGTTCCCGTGTCCTCATTGATTTGCTGCATAGAATTAAAATCAATAGTATAAACTCGTCCCAGAGTGGACAAGCTTATCTCATCCTCACCGACCTGATGGGCTGCCTGAGAGCAAAGAAAGAGAAACCTTGAATATAAACATGGAGAAATTCATTACCTTAAGACACAGCGGGAACCCTCCATACATTCCCCCAATCAGGTCTTAGATGATGAGATAACAGAATATGGAAGATTTAATAAGTGTGGATATGACAAAATTCATTTATTCAATAAATCGTTTTAAATTAAACAAAGATATATACCTAAGTTCCTATGAGGCACCCTTAGACATAAATGCATATAAAACTCTAATGAAACATAAAGCCATGTAGCAACACTGACATGAAGATTCCATTTTACCATTTACATTAAAGAAGTTTTTTTTGCCCAGTGCTCTACCACTGAGCCATATCCCCAACTTAAAGAAAGCTTTTAAGATATTGCTGAGAGAAAAAAATTTATTGTCCATAATCTTAGAATCCAATTCCTAAATCAGAAAGATTATTTATATAATGAATTCTTTGCAATCCACAATATCCTCCTTTAAAGAAAATGATCCTATACAATTGTCCCACACAAAGAAGACTTTACATTTAAATGGTACTCTCAGATCCAAAGGAACACAAGTAAAACTAAGAGAGTAATCTCCAAGGTTGCACATAGCAGATGGAACACTGCTTGACTTCAGACAGTCTTACAAGCCACAGATTATTCATTCATTTTTAGAGTTCAATTTAGGCTGGCACTGCAAGACTGAATGTAAGAAAGGACTCTTAGGAAACATAAGAGAGTAAGCTAATAGTGAAGTGCAATTACCAGGAAAATGCTAAACAGAACACTTAAGAGATGAAGACCATTAGCAAGTGTAGTCTGCTTACATTCTAAGGCTAACAATGCACAAAAGAGCAAAGTTCACTTTCACTAATAGCCTCCCTATGAATTTAGATTTCTTCATGAGAGGTTTTGATTTTATAATGTATGTCGATGGTTAAATTTTATTTCAAAAATTCATTTTCAGACACTAACTGGAAAACATCTTTAAAGACAGATGTCTTTTAAAGAAGTGTGATGTTCCAAGAATATTCAAATATGAAAGGCTGAAATTAGAAAATAAAATTTATAGGCATTTTATATATAGAAAATACTAGTGAAGGATACATAACATCTCAATGAAATATTTCAAAGCTGTGGCAAACATTTTGCTGATTTGAGAATTTAAAAAAAATATTTCAGTGTAAACATTAAGTATAGAAATAGAAATGAAATATCAAAATAAATTAGCCAGAAAAAAAAAAAAAAAATCACTGTTGACATTTTGGTACTTTCCTTTTGTATTATTCTTCTCTCTCATGAAGTTCCCAAAAGATTCACACAATTTTTATGTATCATATTTTTCATTTAAGTCATCAAAAGCTATCCCATTAATAACCAAATTATAAGTTTACATATATATCATATTTCCTTATCATTCACCCAGGGCTAGATATTTGTTTTCATGTTGTAGCTCTTAAAAAATACTGAGGTATGTAAATCTGTTTGTGGGATATTTCTTTTGAATTGAAGTAAAAGTAAATATGTTTTAGAAGCATGTAGCCTAATTTCTCCAATGTTTCCTTTCAAGAATGAGGAAACTATGGAACAAAGAACTTAAATTACTTGCAACAAGTCAATCAGGTAGTTAGCAGCAGAAGCAGGACTAGAACATCATGTTTTCTGACCTGAACAGAAATGAGGACCTTGTTCTCAGGAGACAAAATGAGAGAATCTTAAGTTAATTCAAAATTGAGCACACCGAAGTATACACACCCACCTCCCATTCCATCCCTACACCCACTATCCACCAAAATAGACATATTTAAATGGTACAATGAAACTACTACCTCAATGATCCGGCTGTCAATCCTGTTATAGGGATGCCAGAGGCCCCGGTCATCTCGCCACTGCCATATCGCACCATCTGTGTTCTGTGCATTTCCCTTCTTCAACATGGTATCAACTGCAAAAATGCCTTCTTTTGGTAAACATGGCATAAGTTCACTGAAAACAAAAAGTGCAATTATTTTAATAAGTAGCTTCCTGAACTATGGGTGAATGTTAGACCTCTAAAATAACCTCACAAACTACAGAATTATTATTAGCCCCATCTTTACCAAATCAGGGATGTCAGTTCATATAGTTCTTGAGGACTCCGTGGAACAAGATCAATTTGCTCTTGACAGCTTCCATTGGAGGCACCACACAGCAGGAAGTGAAGAGTTTCTGCAATGTCTGTGAAACCAGCAAGAAAACACAAAAGCCTATTAAATTAGTTGTAGTACCTAATTTAAGATACAATCAAGTTGGCATGGTGGCACATGCCTATAATCCCAGCAGCTCAGTAGGCAGAAGCAGGAGGACTGAGTTCAAAGCCAGCCTTATCAAAAGCAACTGAGACCGTTTCTCTAATAAAATTCAGAATGGGGCTGGGGATGTGGCCCAGTAGTTGACTGCCCCTGAATCCCTGGTACCAAAAAAAGAGAAAGGGGGTGTGGGGGATGAATAAATCATTCCCTAGGGGAAAACAATCACATTGTCTTATAAAACAACATAATACAAAAATTAAAGTTAAAAAAAATCCAAATTAACTACAATAAAAACCTAAGAAGAAATTTTATGTAGATTTTAATCATTTCTTTCTGAGGACTTCACTCTTGAATCCAAACCTTCTAGCTGGGTTCCTAATTGAAATTACATCCATCTAACCTGAGAATGAGAAATTTTTTACTACATTCCTTAAGGAGTACAGCATTTTGTACAAAAGTATACTCAACATACTGACATTCACATACACTGATATATATACCTTTGATTCAAATATAATGAAGATGTATGGCAAATAGGATCTAATGTAGCACATGGGAACACTTGGAGCTTCCCTACTATGATCAGGAAAGCCACTGCCTTATGTGACATTGCTTAGTTATCAACTTCATATAGAGGCTCATTTTAATAATTCTCTACATAAGTTTCCATTCCCAGAAGATATTAAATCAGTTTCTAGAAGATGCTGCATGAAAACTGCCCAGGTGCATTGATAATGTGAGTAGAAAGAACTTCCAGTCTCCACAGGTTTAGTCACTCTGTGGACGAAATCTGAGGACAGAGCTGAGTCTCTGTTGGTTGCTAGTGTGTGTTTGTGTTTCTGTAATTATTACAGATATGCAAAAACACACAATTTTGAAAGTGATTAAAATTTCTTAAAAAGGTAGTTTTTCTTTTTTCAAGAAATGTGAATTACAGGTGCACACCTGTAATTCCAGTGACTTCAGAGGCCAAAAGTTTAAGGCCAGCCTCAGGAAACTGAGACCCTGTAGCCAAATTTAAGGAAAAAAAAAAAAAAAAAAGCTGGGGTTGGTGCTCAGTAGTAAAGCGCCTCTGGGTTCAATCCCAGTACTCCCCCCAACACACACACACACACACACACACACACAAATTGTGCGTTATCAATTTTTTTAATATTTATTTTTTAGTTGTAGTTGGACACAATATCTTTATTTATTTATTTTTATGTGGTGCTAAGGATAGAACCCAGGGCCTTGCACACGCTAGGAAAGTGTCATCAATTCTTGAATTTTTTTTTTTTTAAGAAATTGAATGACCAGAAGCATAGATAAACAGAAAAAGTCCACATTTCCTCTATGATATCAATATAGGGAAAAAAAATTATGTCTAGCAGCCCACATGATAAATGTGTGCGAAACTTCTTGGGAGTTAAAGAGGTGAAAATATGCATCATGTTAAATTCCAAAATGTTAAAACAAAGTAAAGCAGTAATTTCCCAAACTTGTATGTACTACTTACTATACCACACAACAGCTGCAGATAATTTGTGAAATCGAAGTCATGGAAATTCTGAGCTAATATAAAGTTCAAAGAGCTCCTGGGAACTTTAATAGTAAGAAAAGTGAATTGAGACTATTCGAGAAGGAATTAAATCTTTCTTAGTCTTATTTAGGCCAAGAGCTTGCTGTTCATGACACAGGCAAAACAGTCATCTCTGAAGTACTTTTAGGAAAGACTAATCTTTTCAATTAGTCTCCTCAACAAACACTTGGTCTTTCTATCAAGTTCTGTGCCAATGCACTAATTCACAAGAAATTCAATTACATAAAAACTGAAGTTTCCCCAAAAAGAAAATATTATACTGCTAAATATACTGTCTGAACTAATGTACCAAAAGCAACTTTATCAGTGAATAGCATTGCTGACTCCCAAAATAATACCTCAGAGATCAGAATTATGGGTATGAAATTAATCATAATTATAGGTGTTCCAACAATGTGATCAATACTCTACTAGAAATAAACAAAATATGTTTTCTGAAGTCCCAATCCTCTGACATTAATTTGTGAAATCAAAGGTTTAAGGCAGGAAACAATCAACTGCATGCAATACTAACACAATAAAATTTTATTTCCTGAACACTGGGTAAGGTATGGAAACACAAAATTAGCAAATAAAGTAAAACACTTTGAGCTTTTGAGGGAAGAAAACATTCCAGAATCACATAAGCTGCTGGAAAATATAATATGGGAAAAATGATTTTAGTACCCAAAAATTGAATACAAGTAGTTATTGATAAAATAAAACTCAAAATTCTAATGAGAAACTATTGTATGACTCATATTATATAGAAATCAATGATCTTGGGTCAATAGCCCCAAATCACCAAGGATTAATTTTTTAAATATTTTAAGTGACAGTATTAAAATTCTGTGTTAGAAACATTAATATATTGTCCAATATAAATTTTATATACATACACACACCCATCCATATATATGTATGTTCCATGACTCCCTGCTCCAACCCTATGAAATTGAACCCAGGGCCTTGCTCATGCTAAGTGAGTGCTGTACCGTTGAGCTACATCCCCAACCCAATATTTTTCTTCCTTAATATCCTATGCCATTCAAAATCTCTTGTTTGGCTTATGTGGACTTTACTTATCAATGAAAAACAAGTAACTTTTCTTGCTTAAAATGCAGTCATAGAACAGCACTTACTTTGCTTCATAAGTTGAACAGCTAATGTTGGACAGTTGGAACACATCAGAGAAAACATGCGAACTACCATTATAAACATCCCAGAACTTAAAATTGGTGGAGTCACAACCAACAGTTGTTGAACATTTGTAAGCAGATCTTTGGAAGCAACCTGCTGGAGTAAATTCTTCATGAACACAAGAAAAAAAAAAAAGGTTAAATTGTGGTTTGATAACTCAACAACTTTAGTAAAGTATGACCAATGACAAAATGCTGATTACCTCCTCATGTTGGAAGTTGTCCACGAGACGTGCAAAACAAAGGCAAGTACTTTCTACTGACTTTTTGTCCTATTTTTTTAAAGAAGGACAATTAAGTTTATCAATAAAAAAAATTTGCATGGTCATACATCATACAAAAAGATAATACACTATATCATCTTTTTTTTTTAACTCCTAATTCTCTGAGGGGACTTCAATTAATAGATATAAGCTATTCAAACATAAATGAGCCTAGGTAAGGTAACGTTGGTACTATCAATTATACTGATTTAACAATTACCCTCATCCATAAAGACCATACTAGATGAAAAGCAAAAACACAGTAAAGGAAGAATAAATATTGAACTTATGTAATCAAATACCTAAAATAAAGGCTATGTCAATAAATATTTTTAAATATTCCAAATAGAAATATTTAAATATATACACACTAAAAAGGCAGAAATAGTTAAGTCTAAGTTTGTGAACCAGGGGAATGCCAGGACTTGAGCATCTACAAATTCTAAAGGGGGGGGGGGGGGGGGAAGAAGAGGGCTTGAATCAATCCCCCACAAATACCAAAGGACAAACTATATTGATAATGCCAAAACCTGTGCGTAGATTTGTTATATTCCATATAAAAACATTCTAGGAAAGATTCAATTCTACAAAATGAGAAATGATTTACTATTAAAACAAGTTGCTATTCACTATAAAAATTACAATGATCTCTCTAGAGAAAACATTTATAATAATCCTCATAATAAGTGAAAGAATATTTTACTAGTTTCACTAATATTTTGATAGACCTTGTTTTTTCCTA
Organism: Marmota monax; assembly: GCF_021218885.2. Classification (NCBI taxonomy): domain Eukaryota; kingdom Metazoa; phylum Chordata; class Mammalia; order Rodentia; family Sciuridae; genus Marmota; species Marmota monax. Next base: position 12,709,630 of record NW_026695238.1, read on the forward strand.
ATTTATAAGTGGACTTCATACATAAAAAATAGACTTACTTCTGTAAAAAATAGAAATTGAGGTTTATAAAGCCCTACACCTTTCACTGCCACTATGTAACACCAGAAAGAGTGCTACCAAATAGTGGCCAAGTATTTAACTTCCCTGATTTTTATATCTTATTTCTAAATAAGGACATTATACAGTACTGATTATCACAATGAATTAGAGAATATATTTTTAGCCTATAAAAAGATTACCTTAGTCAACTATATTTTAAAGAACAAAGAAAAAAGTGAATGGCATTACTCTGTCTTGATCATGTTAGAAATAAAAATTTCAGGGATGACTCAATGTACATTATCATTTATCCATCTTACATAAATCCCTTATTTATTCGAACATATTTTATGTACCTAATCTCCCACATTTTTAAGCATACTTTGGGTGATTTTAAAGCCAGATTTCTAAAACTATCTTCAGCATAACAACAAAATTGTAAAACATTACTGTATTGCGCGCACTTTCTCTCTCTCTGTGTGTGTGTGTGTGTGTGTGAGAGAGAGAGAGAGAGAGAGAGATATCAGAAGGAAGTACATTCTATGCCAAACATTTATTTACAGTTTTAAAAACTCAGTTTCTCTACAACCTTGAAATTTACAAACCTGCTTTTCACACTGCATCACCAATTCTAGTCCTTTGATTCTACCTTCTACATGACTACTCTTCGCCAATGCCAAACAGCTTCAGTCTACATTTTTCATTTCTATTTGGGACAGATTTGTCTCTCTTCTGGTCTTGTTAATCCATATCCTCAACCTGATCCCATCCTTACCCTTTCAAGAAAAGGTGATCTTTCCAGAATAAATTCTGATCATATCACATAGTAAACACTTAAGGTTTTCTACAATAACAAATTAATCTTAAAATCAAAATAATTAAAAATATCAAACACACACACATAACTATTAATTTGGGTAAATACACCAAAATATTATACAGTAACCTAATAAAGTTATCCCCATTCAAAGATTTATAGTACTAGTTGGAATAACCATAATAAAACTATTTTGTGACACATAAAATAGGTTCATAATTTACCTGATGGGTTAGCCTTTGGGTTAGCAATGGGAGGGAATCTGCCACAAAATGAAATTCATCTGGTGTGATACTCTGACAGCAATTGGCTGCAATTGCTAGTGCATTTCTTTGGGCATTTATGCTGAAGAACTCTAGATACAGCAAGCAGTCTGCCAAACCACCCTAAAATACAGAAAACTGTTAAGGCAACAAGAACAACAAAAAAAACTATTAAAAAGCCTAGCTAATTACTTTGGAAACAAAGTGTGCATCTTACAGTGATTGCAATCACAGAATCAGTACAAATGCAGATCTAAAATACAACACTGAATGAAATATAGTCCTTTAGTAATGACACTTACTGCCTGTAGAATGGCTTTACTGTGTCTCCGTGACAACATCTCCAAGGCAGTCAAGGCCTGCTCTGCTACGTCAATACACTGAATAACTTGCAGCTGGGAAAATATAAATAAGTAAATTAAGGTTATCATTTAAGTTCTTTTCCAATAACTTAACTTCTACATGAACACAGAATTTTCTCTAATTTTCACCCATCTACTCAGTCTCTAACATGAAACCCACCATAAGAAACAAGTTCCTTGAGCTTAAGCTATAAAATGGAGCCAAATAATAGTTTCCTCCCAATTAATTTGTTTCATTTTGAGATACTGAAAATACATTTTATGTAGAGAATAAATCTTCACATTTGAAATACGCAAGTTGTTTTGCATAATAATATTTTAAAATCAGGTTTAGAATTATACACCATGTTCCATGCTTTTCAAATAAAACAACTTTTACTGTGCTGAAAAAGGCCTATAAGCTGGGCATATTGGCAAGCACCTATAGTCCAAGCACTCAAGAGAATAAGCTGAGAAGATCACTTGTGCCCAGGAATTCAAGATAGGCCTGGGCCACATACTGAGATCCTACATCAAAAGACAGACTCATAAGGCAAACCAGAAGCACAACATACATACACCATATGAAAAAAACTGTCCTTTTCCACTGACTTAATTTTATGTCTTTAATCAAGGCACTCTGCCTCAACCTTTTCAGCTACACAATAAGGATAGGATATAAACAGCTGTCAACTTCACTGGTGGATTTTCTAGAAACATTATTTTTAACCAAGCCCTTTGGGATGTTCTTTAAAGATATTATACTAATGTGGTATCTGTTCTTACTAAAAATTGTAATATGGGGCTGATTTTATAAATGATTTATTAGCTTCAAACTAATTGTCTGTAAACCATGAAATATTTTTCTGGAATCTTGGCTAAACGATATACTTTAGTTTAATGAAAGTTGGAATTCAAGAGTTTTAAATTGTTCCCCAGGTCTACCTTTTCTAAAAAGACAGGAATAGCATCCACAACGACGGCAGACGACCGAGGAAGTGCTTCCATCATGTACGTTAAGGCTCGGCAAGCATGGTTCATCTAGAAAGAAAGAAGGCTTTTACTCAAAAACTCAAAAGCAAAACTTAAAAAGTGTATTTAAAAATACAATATATACTTACAATATCAAAATTATGCTCCATCTGCAGTAATGTTATCTGTTAAAAAGACAACAAAGTAGAAGTTATATTCTTAGAATAGCCCTAGAAACATCTCTTGTTCTTTAAACTGAAACGGAAAGGTTTCTTTTTTGTTGTTGTTATACCATAGATTGAACCCAGGGACACTTAACAATTAAGCCACATCCCCAGACTTTTTATTTAAAGACAGGGTCTAAGTTGTTGAAGCTGGCTTTGAACTCAAGGTCCTCCTGCCTCAGCTTGTTGAGCCACAGGGATTACATGAGTGGGCCACTGTGCCTGGCTGAAAAGCATTAATCCAAGACTTTTACCTCACAAAAATAACATAAAGGTAAAGCCTAGAAGACCGTGCACAAATTACAAGCACATTTAGGATGGCATTCGTTACATGCTACAGTTCTAATTTGAGCATATTGCTAAACATCACCACATGACCCAGGTCAAAGTCAAATCCTTTCTCTTGCTTATAACCCAACCTTTGGGTGGATTTAACCCCCTTCAGAATCCCACTAATGTATCACTGGAGACTTATCTCTGTTAATAAATATTTTCCAGATAAATGCACAGAGACTAAAATTGCACTGACATTTGTATATCAGTGCAAATGTCAGCACAGGGATGGGGATGTGGTTCAGTGGAAGAGAACTTGCCTAGCATGTAGGAGGCCCTGGCTTCAATCCCCAGCACCACAAAAACAAAAAGAGTAAGTGTTAGCCCAGTTTCAGGATCACAGCTTACAACACTTATGAACAAGCTTTCTAAACAATAAGCACCGTTTAGTTCAGCTTAAAATTCTGAAAACAAGACTGATCATAACAGAAACTGATTAAGACAAATTAATGTAATTACTCCACCTAAGTGATTCTGCACACCTGATTTTATTTGTTTTTATGGAAAAGACTCTGAATAGATTTCAACCATGTTTTTCAAAAAAAAAGGAATGCAAAACTGCTAACAGTATATATTCCTTTTTCCTGAAATCTGACTCACCAAAGAAATTTCCTCCTTGGAGGTAAGGCAGTCAATTCATTGTTTTCTAAGAGCAATGGAAAATTTCAAATGCACTAAAGACAAGTCAAAGTATCCTTTAATTTAAATGTCTAACTACAATAACAGACATCACATATCATAATACAATACTCAATTGAATATGTATCTTCTCAGCTCTGAATCATACCAGGTACAGGATACTAACATACCAGGTCCTGAAAACAACTTTTGTTTTAAAACAAAAAATATACATACCCACAGGCCTCACATTTTAGGACCAAACAATACTGAATATCTCAAATCACCTACAATCAACCACTTAAGTCTAACCTGCAAGGGTTGTCATGTTAACAGAAAGAGTAGTAAGTGCCCAACTTTTGGATGGAATATGTATGGAACAAATGGTTATAGCTTCCCATAAGCCAAAATGACTATTTATGGTTACATGAGTATATGGTAATAGGTAGATATCTATTTTTGATAAATTTGGACAACTCATTAATAGTCAGTATTATTATCATCTAAGGCTCAAATCTAATAAGTACTTAATATTTCAATAAGCAGAAAATTAAGTAAATTCAATTATGTGTCAACATTCCTCCTGTCAGGCCCGGTAGCGCATGGCTATAACCTCAGCAGCTCAGGAAGCTGAGGCAGGAGAATTGCAAGTTCAAAGCCAGCCTCAGCAACTTAGTAGGACCCTCTCGAAATAAAAAATATAAAGGGCTGAAATGCGGCTCAATGGGTAAGTGCCCCTGAGGTTCAATCCCAGGTATTCTCATCCTCCCAAAATTCTTCCTACACTTCACTGATTCTTCATTTTAACTATTGATAGCAAATAGCAAAAGTTAGTTCAAGTCTTTGTTGCTTTATTCATCCATTTTTTGTTACTGGGGACTGAACCCATAGGTACTTTGCCACTGAGCTACATACTTAGCAACACCATCCCCAACCCTTTGATAAGGGTTTTGCCATTACCCAGCTACTCTTCTGACAGAGTATCTGAAATACAGTACTCAAAGGTTATACGCCCCCCTCCAAAATCAACCCAATTAATAACTAGGCAAAGGAATTAAATTAAATTAATTTCTCAAAAGAAATACAAATGGCCAGGAAATATATATGAAAAAATTGTTCAACATCCTTAGCGACGAGGGAAATATAAATCAAAACTATATTGTGATGACATTTTCACTCCAGTCAGCATGGCAGCCATCAAGAAAACAAACAATAATAAAAGCTAAAGAGATGTTAAAAAAAAAAAAGAAACACTAAATAGGACAGGAAAAAAAAATAACAAAGAAAAAGAAACACACTATCGGTGGAACTGGAAATTAGTAAGACCAGCATAGAAATCAGTATGGAGATTCTTCAGAAAACTACAAATATAAGCCACTTATACCACTCCTCAGTATCTATCCTAAAGAACTAAAGTCAGCATATTATAGCAATACATACATAAATATGTTTTCAGCAGCACAATTCTTGATCGTCAAACTACGGAACCAAACTAGGTGTCCACTGATGGATGAATGCAAAAAGAAAATGTGGCATATATACATAATGGAATTTTATTCAGCCAAAAGATAAAATTTTGTAATTTGTAGGAAAATGAGTAGAACTGAAATAAGCCCAACTTAGAAAGTCAAAGGTCGTGTGTTTTCTCTCATATATGGAAGCTAAAGAGGAAAAAGGAAAGGGGATAAGGAATTTCTCATAAAAATCAAAGGGAGATCAGTAGAGTAAAGGGACGGATAGTAGAGGGGGGAGAAGAAGGAAAGGAGATACACTGGGGAATGATATTGGCCAAATTATCTTGTAATATTGTGTGCATGTCATAATATACAACTTTAATGCATCAATAAAAGAAATGGAAGGTGGGAGATAACCAGAAAAGATAAGTGTGGTTCCTGTCTCTCCTCAAGACTCTTGACAACAAAAAGGCCATCACTAGATGTAGTCCCTAGATGTTGGACTTCCAGAATCATGAACCAATATAAACTTTTTTATATACTTTTAAAAAAAGGTCTTTTTTTTTTTTCCTCTTAACATAAAACCTTTTTAAAAATGAAAGCCTTTTAAACTGGAAGGATCTATATGGCAATACTGGCTTGTCTACTGTTTTCATGCACATGCTTACCAAACACTAAACCTTTCCGGTCCACAAAATAATCAAAATGAGTTTCTTGTTATTATTGCCCCATAGATCAGGAGGTTAAAACAAAAAGCTTACACAATTAGCCAGGTGTGGTAGCGCATGCCTGTAATCCCTGTGGCTGAGGAGGCCGAGACAGAAGGGTCAAGAGTCCAAAGCCAGCCTCAATAACGGTGAGGTGCTAAGCAACTCTGTGAGACCCTGTCTCTAAATACAAAATAGGGCTGGGGATGTGGCTCAGTGGTTGAGTGCCCCTGAGTTTAATCCCTGGTACACCCCCAACCCCGCCAAAAACAGTCTTACACATTTAACACAGTAAGAGTCAAGGTGTTATTGACAGGATTCATAATTTAAAAATGGAAAACCAGTCATTATCAAGTATCAAGCAACTTCATCAAAAAATAGTCTAGTAGAGCACTTGCCTACCATGCTCAAGGCCCTGGGTTTCATCCCCAGAACCTCAAAACAAGAAAAAAGGAAAAAAAAAACTTTCATTAAGTTATCATTAGCCATCATTCCTAATATCTACAAGCACAAGATAAAAGTACCTACGTACAGACTCCTCTTAGTTCTATCATGTATTAAAATTATAATGACAATAAGCTCAAGAACCTTCACAGGACAATTAAGATGAAACAAAGGGACATCATATGCTTACCAAAGCTGGAACCACACTCTTAACAGGAAACCCCCCCAGTGTCTCTTCATTTCCCATGACCAACAGCTGGCACATTTCAATCACTGCCTGAAGCTGCTGACTTTCATCACTGGCTTGTAGTCCTTGAAGAAGCTGCTGGGCCTTAGAACCTTCAGGTGGGGGAAAAAAAAAATTCTATTTAAACATTTAAGGAAAGTATTGCTTAGTTTAAGGTGAGACTCTAACTGATAAGTGGCTGATTTATCTTCCTTGGATTGCAACTAAAGGCTAGGTCTATTATAGGTCAATACACATTACTAGCATAGTCAAAGAACAATCAAATTGGTTGGATCTGTTCTGCCTTATTTGTTATTCACACAATTTTTTTTTTGTCATTTGATTGAGAGAAGCTCATTAGTTTTTTAACAGCAAAAACAAATACTATGACCTAACAGCTTTAATACACCTACTTTTAAAGGAATAAACAACCAAGTAAAAGCTTTCTGCAATAATAAAAACCAAGACTTCAAAGGAAACATTATATTCCTCTAAATATGTGCCACCAAAATAAATGGGATACAAGCAACAGAAAAAAGGGTAAGAAAATAAACCCAAATAGAATAATACATCTAACAAAGAAGAGTGAGAAAGAACAAAGGATTCTGTAAAAACATCAAAATAGCCTTTACATCTTCTCTCATTTCATGTGTAGGTTCTGGCTATCAAGTATTTCCCACTTTAAGACAAAATTTCATCATCCAAACAATTGGCAAAAACTGACACTCAAATACCACTGAGAAATGAGTTGTCACCAAGCTTAATAAGACAGTCAAAAAGCCATTTCATTTTTTCACAGACATTTTCCTACATGAAACCATAATTAATTCCAATTAATGTTTACCAAGCCTAAAGTTGATGTTTCAAGCCCTTTCTTTTCTTATACCTTTTCACATTACTCTTTGTTTATCAGGTTTTTCTACTCCATATTGTAACTGTTTAAATGCAAAAAATTTGGAATTTTGGGGGGATATTTGGGGGACACTGTTAACCAATTTGTAATTCACAACAAAACCTAAAGTTTCTTACTGTAATTAAGCTTCAGTAATTTTGCAGGGGAGATAAAAAGTGCACATGGTGATCCTTGGAAGATGTGTTTTCTCTATTATTTAAGACTGTGACTATGAATGAATTCCACAATTACTGTTGACTACCTGTCTTGTGTTGATCTGAAAGTACATCCAGTTAGAGTATACTCTACTTCCAGTAATTTTTGTGTCTATGTGAAAGGGGGGAGGGGGGGCACTAAGTTGCTTCAAAATTCATTTTAAAAGGATGAAGAAATTCATATTAAATGTATCTTAAACAGCACAACCATCTAAAATGGAAAAAATTACACAATGCCCTTCAACAGGGGTCTTATATCTGGGCTGGTAATTCAAAGTATATGAATCTCTTTAACAAGACCAATATCATCCAACACCATGAGATAAAAAGAACACATGCCAAATTGAAAATAAAAGAAAGCCAAAACTAAAAGAATATATTCTCTGATATGTAAAGCAAATCCAACTCATACCAATATATTTTGGATGTAGTGCCATTTTATACTCTTAAAAATAAATGAGAAACGCCAAAGCAAGTTTATTTTTAATATTTTTTGTTAAAGGTGGACACAATATCTTTATTTTATATTTATGTAGAGCTGAGGATCAAACCCAGTGCCTCACGTATGCTATGCATGCGCTTTACCTCAGGGGCGCTTAACCATTGAGCCACATCCCCAGCCCCAGCACTTTATTTATTTGAGTTGTCTACTGATGTTTTAAAAGGGGGGTTTAGAATTACAGATTAATAAATAAAATTTTGTGGAAAATGACAATATTAAAACAATAAACAGGCAAGGTGCAGTGGCACATGCCTGTAATCCCAGGGGCCTGGAAGGCTGAGGTACCTATCAAGTTCAAACCAGTCTCAGTAACTTAACAAGGCTGTAACAAACTCAGTGAGACCTTGTCTCTAAATAAAATATAAAAGGAGCTGGGGATGTGGATCAGTGGTTAAGTGCCCCTGAGATTAATCCCTGATACCAAAGGAAAAAAAAAAAAGGAAAAAAAAATAAATAAATAAATTGAAGATGGCATCATTGGATATCTGTGGCAAATCATCTTAATGTCAAGCTTAATAAAGGACAACCGGGTTCTCAACTCTACTTGTAAACTCAATCTGTGGAGATGCTATTTGAGATGAAATCTATGAAAAACTAGCCACCATTCTGTCACAAAGATTATTACAACAACATGAATTCACAAATAAAGACCTAACTCAGTTATTTAACTTTCTTCATCAAGAATATCCTTGAGTAAAACTAGAATAATAATAATTATTATTAACTAGGAGTGGCAATAAACGACTGCATTCAATCTCTTCCTGAAGAATACAATGACTGTGAGGACAGGTTGGAGCCACTACTTTTATTCTTATATGTTACCAGTAGTTTTACTCAACATACATTTACACAATTAATTTAAACATCAATAACGTAGAAAAAGATAAGCTTAAATAATTACTATTACTAGTTTTGACCTTACTCCATACAAGGACTTCATGGAACCTCACTCAAAAACTGAGACCACACTTTGAGAAACACTACTGTAGGTTAAGAGTTAGCAAGCAAATATTTCCGATCCAGGGCCAGAAACATATTTTAGACTTTGCAGGCCATACAGTCTCTACTGCAACTACTCAACTCCTGGTTCAAAAGCAGCCATGAACAATATGTAAACAAAAGCATGTGGTTATGTTTCAAAACAATTTAATGGACACTGAAATTTTACTTTTAATTTTCACATGACACAAATTAAATATTATTGTTTAGCCATTTAAGAATGTAAAATCCATTCTTAATTCAAGGCTATATTTAAAAAAAAAATGCAGGAGGCTGGATTTGGCAGTTGGGCAATAGTTTGCTGAGTCCCATCAAAGTAGCCTAACATATTGAATTGAACCTACCCCCACCAGATTTATTTGCTGAGTTCTGAAACTATGAAAAGGAACAGGGGCTACATAAAACATTTTGATTTTAAACAGAAAAAAAAATTCTGTATTCTCAAGAGTCAGAGGCGGCCTTCCTCAAATGCACACAGATAGTACCAGATCTCCCAAGATATCTGTTACATTTTTAAGCCCCTGAGCACACAAAGATTTATAAGTTTCTAAATAAAAATCCTGGGAGGGCCCCACCAGTGATGAGCCACAGGTGAAATGAGTCACACCAAAACTGCAATTCTGTTAAAAACAAACTCAAGTCTTGAATGGAGTTAAGAGTGATGAGCTTATGACCCTTTATTTTTCAAAGACAAAGTGGAAACCATCATTGGCAGAAGATATCACATGGGGAATTCTTCAGTTCTTTTGTATAAAATGTAGATTTATGAAAAACTAGGAATGTGGAACTGAGATCAAGAGGTGGACAAAGAGAAAATAAAAGAACAATATTAGAATTAAAGGACAAAGTCAATTGTAGTAGTGAACACCTATAATCCCAGCTACTAGGGAAGCTAAAGCAGGAGGATCCAAGTTCAAGGCCAGCGTGGCTGACTGAGTAAGATCCTGTCTCAAAATAAATAACAAAAGGGGTTGGGAATAACAATATATGGAATTTCAACACTACTAGAACCTACAATGAAATAATGAAAGCATTGCCTAGAATTTAAAACACACACACACACACACACACACCTGAAATTAAGAACTCACTGATGGGTTTAACAAAAGATGATGATGACAGCAGAAAAAAAAAATTACTGAATTTGAAAATGGTCAACAGCAACTGGACAGAGAAAAAAATTCTCACAGCCAAAAAAACAAGTTGGATGATAAAGTCCAGAGTCTGAGCACGGTATGATCTTGATACTCCTAAAAGCAAAATAGAATAGTTTAAAAGCTAATGAAGGGGCTGCGAGATTGATTGGCTCAGCGGTAGAGCATCGCCTAGCATGGGTGGGACCCGGGTTGGATCCACAACACCACATAAAAATAAAGGCACTGTGTTGTGTCCATCTACACCTAAAAATAAGAATTAAAAAAAAAAAGGAGACCCTAAGTTTAAAAACAAAAAGCTAATGAAAACCAAACAATGTTTGATATAATAACAGACAAAAATTTTCCAAAATTAATAAAAATACCAAATCTCATATTCACAGGCTACAAAGCCCAAGCAAATTAAGTGTCAAGGAAAAGTCACCTCATCCTAGCATAGTCAAACCATTTAAAAAAAAAAGATGAACCAAATCTTTTTTAAAAGTCACAGGGAAAAAGATACTGACTTTAAAGACCAACAAGGCTGCTAAAGATAGACTATATATGCCTTCCATAGTGATGAGAATTTTTACACCTGAGGAACATACCCTTTAATAATTAAGGAAAATTAAGAATTTCTCAAAACCAGAGAGAAATTATTAGCAACCCTGCATTATTTGAAAAAAAGTTCTTCAAGCTAGAGGAAAACAATTCTTGAGAGAAGAAAGGAACAGATAGAAGGAATTTGCATTGCAAAGAGCAAATGAAAGAATATGGATGTCTAAAACAAAAATTATGCCTTATCAAGTTTCTAGTATGTATATAAGTCTAACAAATTAAAATAGCAATATGAAAGATGGATAGATGTTTTTGCACTGTTTGGGATATGATAAAGTATTAATTTAATGCAGGCTGTAATAAACAAGTATATGTATTATAATCTCTTGGGTAACTACTTAAAGAAATATACAAAGAAAATTTAATCAAAGAGGAAAAAAATTATTAAAAATATTTGATTAATCTCAAACTATAAATTACCATTTTGCACCTGTACATTTGAAAAAAATCCAAAAGAATGCTAAGTACAGTGAAATTCCAGCAACTCAGGAAGCTAAAGCAGACTAGTAAGTTGAAGGCCAGCCTTGGCAACTTAGACCAAGCCTCAAAAAATGGATAAGATGTAGCTCAGTGGTAAAGCACCACTGAGTTCAAATCCCAGTACGGCTCCATAAATAAATAAAATTTTAAAAACATATATCCAAAAGTGTGACACCATACAGTTGTCACCCATTACTGTAGAAACAAAAAAAATTGGGGGGTACGATTCCAATAGTGCAAGTTTACAACATCTACCAAAATTGTGAGTGCATTGCATTTACCCGCTTCCATGTTGCTTCTGAAAATCCAGTCTGAATACAAGAAAAAAATGCAAAAGCTCTACTGTACTGCAACATGGAGGGAAAAAAAAAAACAGCCAAAAACATCAACAGCAAACAACAAACACACCTGGAAATAACCCAAATGTTTAATAATAGGAGATTTGGTCAAATAAACTATGTACTTCCAAACAATGAAGTAATATGACAGTTTTACAAAAAGAATTGGGAATCTCATTCTTGCCCTCAATATATGAGGAGCTAGAGAGAATCTATAAAGCTTACTTTTCTTATCTAAGAGAGGCAGTGTGTGAGGAGTGGGTAATAAGGATTTTTTGTTTAAATTAATAGAAGGACAAGACATACATTTTAAACGTTTGATATGTGGAAGGAGGAGAGAGGGAAAAGAGACAGCAAAAGAATTTCTGAATATACCTTATTTGTAAATTTGAATTCTAAAACCATGTAAATTATTACACAATTATAAAAGCAAAATTAAATTTTAAAAAGTAATCCCTTAAAATCAAAGCTCCACACATACTGGCACATACATGTAATCACAGCAACTTGGGAGGCTGAGGCAAGAATTGCAAGCTCAAGGCCAGCCAGGGCACCTTAGTGAGACCCTGTTTTGAAATAAAAAATGAAAAGGGCTGGTTATGAAGTTATGAAGCAAACTGGGTCTACGTCCCAGTACCAAAAAGAAAGAAAGATAAATGCCAGATGAACCAAATCACTTGGTGGCATAAACAAACACAGGAATCATAATAAGTGACTATAAAGGAAAAAAAGCTGACCACAAATATTCTTATATTTCAAGAACAAAAAGAACTATTAAAAAAACATTGTTACAACTTTCTCATTAATAATTCTTTTCGAATCTTACGAAGTTGGTGTGGGGTAAAGCAAATGGGTCACAATGTAATTGCCATTGGGCAATAAAAACTTTTAGCATGGAGAATGGAGAGATAACAGCATTTAACATAAATAAAAACCCTTCAGCCCAAAACCTGAATCATCTTTATCAGTATAAACTTTCGGGGGGGGGGGGGGGTGTTTAAAAATACAATTATATCCTAGATTGTCCATTAAAAGTTTACTAATAATGTTCAATCCAGTAGCAATAAATATGTCCAGATTGTGATCTCTAAATATAATTTCATACAAAAAGAAACCAAGAGTTTGTAGCAAGAGTTCTATTTCAGGGATTGGGGGAAAATAAGTCAGCTGAACTGGTACATTCTGTCATATCAAAAAGCAAGTAAGCTATCAAACACTACTAAGGTTATATAAAAAAAAAATTCAAGCATATCTCAAAAAATGATTACATCATCCAATGATGGGACAATTTAAGAATCAGTGAAACTCAACGAAATATCTAAAATATGTCTCAACCACTGTTTATAATAGTACACCCTCCATCCACCCCCATCCCACAAAAAAGCCTTGGCATCTGTAGAAGACATACAAACCACTATTTTGAAAATTGGCAAATGAAGGGGGAAAAGTAATTTTTCTAATATTGACTATACTCCTAAATAAGCAAATAGAAAATAAGGGAAAGATATTCTTTTATGTATTTCTACTAAATTGCTTTACTTCTCATAAATGAAGAGTAATTATTCAACCTAAAGTATCACCATTCTTTTAACCCTTGTTACCTTGAAACTGAGTTTCAAGAGCTTGTTAAGAGACAATCAGACATGCAGTTCTAATATAAGAGTATACTATCACTTTTGAATAGCCTTTTCTCAGTTAGGAGAGAAGGATTACACTCAAATCTGAAAAGCCCCCAGAACTACCAATTTCCAAGAAATATTTAAGACATTCTAAACAATGGAAGTTTGACACTGTGCATCTATTAAGGAATTATGTAAGTGTGATAAAAGTAACCTGTGTATGTGCCTGGGCGTATGTTTACTTCAAGGAGTGGTACCCTTGAGCTACATGATATATTTACAGATAAAAATATATAACATTTGCGATTCATTTCAAACCAATATGGGAGCAGGGATATGGGTAAGAATAAACTAAATATTAAACACGAGCTGGGCCTTGCTGAAGATAGGTCAAGGGCACAAAGAGAAATGACACTGATCCCCCAATTCTAATCTATGGTTTAATTTCATGTGTAATAGTTAACCCTAAACATGGATTTGAGATGTTTAATGTCAATACCCTTATATAGGCCCTGTGATCACTTTTCTTCCAAGAAGTATATGAAGTGGTAAAATAAATAAAATTTCTGGGCTGGGGTTGTGGCTCAGAGGTAGAGTGCTCGCCTGGCACATGTAAGGCCCTGAGTTCGATCCTCAGCACCACATAAAAATAAATAAATAGGGGCTGGGGATGTGGCTCAAGCGGTAGCGTGCTCGCCTGGCATGCGTTCGGCCCGGGTTCGATCCTCAGCACCACATACAAACAAAGATGTTGTCCTCACCGAAAACTAAAAAATAAATATTAAAAAATTCTCTCTTAAAAATAAATAAATAAATAAATAAATAAAATAAAAGTACTGTGTCCAAATATAACTAAAAAATAAATGTTTAAAAAAATAAATAACATTTCTATTAATAAAAAAACTTAAACATATTAACTTAAACACATTAATAAATTGGGTTTTGATCCAGATTCAATGAAACAAAATTTCCTATGAATTTATAAGGATGGAGATATTTGAACTTAGTAAATATTTTTTTCTTAAAAAAGAAAACACTGTGGTTATGTTAAATATAAGCTTATTTTTAGTTATAAATTCAAATATAAGCAGATTAAATAATGCCTAGGACTTAATTAAAACTACTCTTCAGGCTATTAATGACGTCAATGTTGCCATGAGTTGATGATTTCTGATGGATTTAGGATTGCACATATTCTTTCCCTCAGACCTGTGCATGGTTGGTTTCCTCACTTAAGTCTCTGAAATTTTACTATATAGTCATTGTTTGTTGCCAGGGTCACCCTCTAGCATGGAAGCTTCAGGGAGAAACAGCTCTGCTTATCTTATTTATGATTCAGTACATTCCTAGCCCCTCCCAAATAGAGTAAATTAATATCCATGTTCAAGAGTTGATAACTTTACAAGAGGATATATTATCTGAGATTTGAGTGTCAGGGTGGCAAAAGCAAAACAAAACAGAAACAAAAATACCAGCTGCTTCTTAAATTTCCTTGTCAAATATTAAGGCCAGAAACTGAAAAAAGCAGGTACACACATTTCATTGCCTTAAAAAAAAATTGAAATATCTGACACAAATTATAAAGGCACATATTAAGGTCAGAGGCTAATAAGCTTCAATAACACTTCAGAAATTTTGAAGTTAAGCAAGTCTTAAGTCTATACATTAACCTGATTCTATGGGAACACTATCAATGAAATTCTAACAAAAATAAAACATAAATTTTAAGGAAGCTAAAGATAATACTCTGAAATAAAAATAACTTGATCTGTAATTTTAACTGCTCTTAGTTACTAAAATTGGGATTTCAAGAGTCACTCACTACAATGGATTAAAAAACATTAATCTGGTATGAGTGTAGTGACCAGAGTTATGCTAAAAATCTTTCAGGTTCATATTATATCTTCAACTGTCTTACAGGCTTCAGTTTATTAAACCATAAAAAATGGAATTAAAACTGTGCAATCAAATGCCATTGCTGCTCAATATAAATTCTTTACTTTTATAGAGTTCAAATTGAGTCACTCTTCCTATAAAATCTGGCTAGTTTTTAATGATTCTAATTTAGCAATCAAAAATAAAAGTACAGAAGAAAATGTAATAGATGCTATATTTAAAGTGAGTGTGTGCATGTGCCCTATTTTAAAAAATAAAGTTCATGAAAATTTAAAACTTCCTCATACTTATTCACATCAATAGTAAAAACAGCATTTAACTAATTAAGAGGTTTCAAGGGAGGAAAAATTTAAAGTTAGTTATGCACTTACTAGCTCCGCTTCCAATTGTTCTATGGAAAAGTTGTGACATCCGAGGACCAAGAGGACCAAACAGGTGAGGAGGAAGACCCCTGGCCTCTAACAGAGCTAAAGAAAAAAGAAGGGCAGGGATGGGGGGGGGAGTAATTGAGTTGATTTAATGCAACTGATCTTACCTAAGAATGTCAAGCAACTGATTTATCTCACATAATTGAGTTAGTCAATGTCACTTTCCATTCTGAATTTTAAGAGAGGCTACATTAAACTTCCAAGACCACCCTCATAATTAATGTAATTAACATAAAATATACATGTGCAAACTTCAAGTTATCTTAAAGTTTTATGGAGAATTTTAAAAGCTCAGTGCCAGCAGGAACTGTGTTAATAGTCCAAGAAAAACCCAAGGTTATATCTATTTTGAAGTTATACTTTAAACACCTTTGCCCCACTTTCCCTCTGACATTATTCCCCAATCAGATGTTGATCTCATGATCTAAAGACATTTGTCACCTCCAAAGGTAAGAAAATTTATGTGTTCATGAGAATCCTACTCCTTGCTATTTCCTTAGGAATGTAAAAGCAACCTGAAACTGATTTAAAAACGTTGTTTCTTACAATGTAAGCCTCACATTGGAGATTATAAAGTCAAGTCCTTGAGACAAAAATATATAGCCATCTAGTTATAATGTAACTTTTTTTGAAGCTCTTATAACATAAAAAATCTGGAATTTATTTATATACTACTATACAACTTATTTTAAAATAGGTGATCAAAGAGAAAAAAAGATCATGGCAAAAACAAAACAAAACCAAAATACCTACCTTCATAGATACATTAAGAATGCATCTGGCACCTATTAACAATTATGTATTTATAATATTATGTTCAATGGAACAATATATTAAGCTTTTCCCCAGTATATTAGCTTAATATACTGTTTGTGATTTGTTATTAAAACCAATTGCACAAGTATCATAAAGACAATTTTGGAAACAACCAAAAAAATGGGGTTTCTATAGTTACATGGTAAAATTAAAGATGCAGATAGCTTATCTTCTGAATCCAAATCATAAAATCACCACTAAGGAGGAGCAGGCACTGCTAAATAATATTCAATTGAACATATGTAAACTAATTTCAATAAAAAACAGTAGTAACTAAGAGTCCATGGAAACTCTTTCTTGTAGGCTCAACGACTGTCTTTACCTTGTAATCGTCCCATCTCGGAATCATCTGATTCACTCTCCCCAGAGGTGGTCATGCCAACAGCCCCTGCAACAGAACTAGAGGCTTGGGGGAAGGGGAAGGTGAGGTTAGGAGAGGAGCATTTAAACTCATTATGTCTGGCTTATTTTAAAAAAGAAAACCCGAAGTTTTACAGACTACAATAAATAAATTCAATTAAACTTGCCTTTCTATTGCACTCAGCTATTCTAGACATCATTCTATAACATTTAGAAATAAAAGCAGCACTCAACTACTTTAGTATTAAACAAGTATAAAAATATAAACTTTGCATTTTATTCACACATGGCTTTTGACAGAGTCCTCATGCCTTTGAAACTGCTCTTGAATGAAGTCTTATCCTGGACTCCTCTAACAGAAGTCAATTAAGGTAAACATTGCTAAGACCACTGTGACATATCATAAATAGCTGACAATAATTTATCTGTTCTAATTTCAGTAGTGCAAAACTATTACATATTCTTATTTCTAGGACAAAATACTGGAAATATGTACTATCACTAAGGGATGGCTGCAAACCATTGCTATGAAGCACAGAAGAGAAGGCAACTAAGATGTCAACACTTAGTGCAGAATGAAGACTGAGAAGGATACTACTACACAAAATGCTAACAAAAAAAAAAAAAAAAAAACACAGCATATGCTAACAGAAGTGAATTCTATTATAACTGACCAAAAATGAAACTATGTTCCTGCACAACTAGCAGCCCGCTATACCTTCACAAGTCTGCTGAGTCCTAAGCCTTTTTAAACAAATGACTGATCTACATAAATAAAAACCACATCATTCATAGTACCTTAAAAGCCCCGTTTAAGAGTGACAGAATGCAAACCAGAAAGACTATTTTAAAGAGGCATAATGAAAGTGAATTTAAGATTAGCTTTTCTGAAGAAAAAGATGCCAATGCACCCACCAATCACCAACTCTGAATTTTTATACCTTTCTTCACACACCATTGAGTATTTTCTGTAACTTCAGTGAGATTTCAAAATTTTTTTAGAAAAATTTATGTGTTAAAAAGAACAAAGGTCAGCAAACTATGTCCCAAAGGCCAAATCCAGTCCACCACAAGGTTTTGTGCATAAGAGTTATTAGAATATAACTGTACTCATTTGTTGACATACTGCCTGTGGCTGCTTTCATGACACAATCACAGAATTCAGTAAATGTAACAAAAACCATATCAAGTCTAAAACACTTGTCTTGCCACTTACAGAAAATGTTAACTTCATGGTTTAGAGCTGTATTAACCCAAAATGCTAATGCTAATGCTAATGTTAAAGGGTATCATGTTTGGCAAAATCCATAGTGCTGGTGAAGAAAAAGGAGATTATCCAGTAACTGCACTGTATGATGCCACATATAGGCAACATTTATTAAATGCTTACTGTCTATAGAAATTGTCTAAATATCTCCTCACAGTATAGAAAGTGATGTAAGATTCATCATGCATATGAAACTGAGGCTTTTTGACTTTGAGTGTACTTGCCCAAGTCAGAGAACTCCAAATGGACCAGAGATTTGAACCCAGACAGTCTGACTTCACTGACTGTACTCTTAAGATCCATAACATACTCTTCAGCAGTAATTTTTAATTCAAATACAGTTGTTTCTTCACATTATACAGAGCCCCTGTTAACAAATACTGGTATTAGGTACCAATAATGATTGAGTTTATTAAAGTGACTCTTCCTGGCACGTGGAAAGCAAATACAAAGTTTTAATAAACAAAATGGTTGTTTTTTTAAGGCATTCTCTGGAACCCACACATTAAAAAGCAAACCAAAAAACTCCACCAAAACCTCACTAAGGGAATGTTGGTTTTTTAAAAGTTTTTGGTGTTTTGTTTTGTTTTAACGGGAGGGCTTATTAGGTGTTACTTTAAAATGTCCTGCAGATTTACATACATTAAAGATTTCTACTTTACCTTACTCGTTAAAACATACTTATGACTTTCATAATGAATATCTCAAATTGCAGTGCCACAAAGACATTAATTAACCAAGACATAAAATTTATAAAAGCACATAATTAAAAGAGTTGATAAGGTTCTAGTGTAGTGGAGTTGCAATCTTTAGAGGAGCCATAGAACCACTACAAAAAGGGGCAGAGCTGGTCTGTTTTTCAGTGGAAATGAGTGTGGGGAGGGGGGCGGAGCCAGTCTTGACAGAAATTAATTACTAGAAGCAAAGAAAAGGATCCTTCTGCCAACCCTTTTGATGGCAAGTGTGAAATATTTACCCATGGTTGTTCCTTTTGTGCATATTGTTAAAAATTAGATAATTAAATTAGTCCAAAGACATGGCTAGTTTGAGTTAAGAGCAGAGAGGTGGCTGTTATGTGAAGACCAATAGATAAGAAAATGTGATCAATCAAAAAAGAGTCAATTACAAAGTTCTTTAGTCTTTACTTTAAACCTCCTTGAGCACATGTACAAATCTGTCCCCAAAGTCAAATGTTAAACTATGACTATAACTGGATTTTCAGGATGGTTGATCTTTCTTTTTCCTTAAGCCAGGTACGTCTCCCATCTAGTCCTACCATATCTTCACAGAACTATGGTTTACAATAAATACTTCAATGAAAACAATTGAGAAAATATTGTTTAAATCAGAACACAAAAATTCTATCATATACTTGGGATTATATTGATGAAATAGCTTTCTGCATGTTTGAATATGGAATAATGAATACTAATATTATGTATAATTATAAGGCAGCAATATAAAAAATTCTATCAAAAAACTCCAAATTTTTATACTTTAACCAATGCCACCTCTTTCACAAAAAGACAAAATATTAAAAAGCTGTGGAACTTGATTTTACTTGCTAGGAACTGCAAACATTTACCAAATGTGTAAGTAAGGGAGGCAACAGATGCCACCCCCTTAGTGTCATAAGACTAGAGAAATGGCAATAGGAATGTAATGATTCCTTATCATGGGCTCCATCATCAGGTCCATATGGTCATGACATAATTTGTAGTGATACTAAATAAAAGTAATTAGGAAAAGAAAAGTCTGCAAAACTAGGCTGATTTTTATTTTATGATTTGACCCTGATCATTTCTTGTGAAATTATGAAGATTCTTAAAGCAAAAGAACAGATCAACAAAACAATGCCTATTTTTCCTTGCCATTTTATTGTTTGGAAGGGAGTATCATACCAACTGACGAAGCATTGTCTGAGAACTGGATGCTCATCAAATGGTAGTCTAAAAGTCATCAGCACAAACCTATACTCTACACAAATTTAGAAGTTTGGTTTTTATATTTCATACACAGGGAAACTAAAGCACAATACATGGAAGAACTTAACGTGAAGCTGATAAGTAATTCACTCCTTTCCCCATGAATACTTTATTCAGCCAGCAGAGGAATTCCTACAATCCATAAGGGACCCATCAAATGTCAGGCCACTGATCCTCTAATAGCAGTGACCACCCCACACGTATCTTTTATCAGCAGCAACAATACATAAACTTGAAAAATACCTATTTCACATTGCAATTTCAAATATGAATGGCAGTGAAACACATTCAAGTGTTTAGGAAGTCAGCTGATTATCCTGACTCACCTGAAGCTTTTATTCTCTTAGATAATATACCAGGGAACAAAAGTTTACACTATACCCCCTCACTCTAGCCTTCAATTACATCCATATGAATTAAACTCTTATAACCCCCCAGGGAAAAGACAGCTGTTATAAATGTGCAGTTGATTTTTAAGATCTGGATTTGAGAGTCACATATCCTAACATGTAAAACTAGGTAAGCTTAACTTGAATGCATCTCAGTTTTTCCTCATTTATAAAATGGCAATAACAGCACTCAAATTTCACCAGGTTCTTTTGAATAGTAAACAAGAATATATGAATAGTGTTTAATACTGTGCCTGCAATAGAGCGTATGCTCCATAAATGTTAGCTATGGTAATTAATATAGAGTCTAATGTAACAACGCCACATTCAGCAGCTCCATTTCTGTCATCCATTTTGGAAATGCCCCCACTTCCATATATAGACTTGAAATAAACACTAAGACTCAAAAGTGTACAACATAGGGAAGGAAACATGAATGGCTTCAATGAACTCCACATGAAATGGCCTCTGTTTTTTCCAAATATTTATCAATTCAGACTCTTCTAGGGAAAAGTTATGAGGAAAAAAAATTATCTCCCCAAAGAAGATATCCTGTAAATAAGCCTACCATATAATTTATTGTACAAACTGGAAAAGAGTAATGACTCAAAAAAAGAAAAAAAAAAGTGCTAAGATAGACAGGACAAGACAACAGTAGTGGGTAAACCAGAATGCTCCTAGCAAATCATTATGAAATATGACCATCACAGGCATGAAAGAAAACTAGAACAGCCAGGAGGAGGGTGGTGTTGCACGCCTCTAATCCCAACAACCTAAGAGGCTGAAGCAGGAGGATGCAAGTTCCAGGCCAGCCTCAGTGAAGTCCTAAACAACTTAATAAAAAATAAAAAGGGCTGGGGATTATAGCTCAGTGGTAAAGCACTCCTGGGTCCAATTCCAAGTATCAAAAGCAGCACACACACACACACACACACACACACACACAAACTAGCACATATTCTAATATTAAAACACAGTACATGAAGTACCTTTGTTCAAAGTGGGTATCTATATAAATCTAAACCTGTACATATAACACTGATTTAAGGGACTCATAAGATTTTTGTTATCTGGTAAGAAACAACAATGATAAACTACATTTTAAAACTGAGTAGCCACATTTAACAGCTAAGAGTATTAGCTTTATTTTGGTAATGGCAAGGGATACACATTTAAAGTTAAATCAAGGGGTGAAAAAAAAAAACCTTAATTGTTCTAAGATTTCAAGAAGAAATTTTAAAAGCCCATAAACATCTAAATACTATTATTAAAATAGGTTAAGTGCAAATGGAACACTTATTTTTTAGGGGTTACAAAATTCTAAATTAAAATTCACTTATTTATGAAGTAATTCAAGCCATATCCTCTCGTTTTCATTTATTATGAATTTAAATTCTTTCAATCAATAGGCACTAGTCAATATGTAAAAAACTTTAACAGAAATGAATTAATACCTCCTGACAGCCCTTTGAATATTATTTGTACAAACCTGGACTGGATGGGAATTTTAAAATGGCAAACCCATTAATCTAAATACTAAGGCTATATTGTAAAACAAATTTGAACAAAAATTTATTTAATGGTAACATTCAGCATACTATGTTCCTCCCATTTCATCATATTCAGGTAAAAAATAATTATGTCTAAATAAATATATAAGAGAAATGTGTTTTAAGAAATGCCAATCTACCTGCAGCTCCTTGGGGAGCTTCATCTGTCCGGGCAGCTGAAGAATTTACTGTCTCCTGGTTGCTTTCAGGGTCTGCCATTTTCTCCTGCCTCCGAGCCTCAGCTGCTCCTCTTTTGCCCAGGCCAGAGCCTCGCCGACTGCAACAGAAAAATGTCATCATAGGCAGCGTAACCAGTGAACCAGGAGCAATGTATAGACAACACAAAGCTCAGATTCATAGAGGACAAAGCCAATTTCTTCTTTTTAAATAAAAATTGCTGCAGAAAATCACTATGTGTAACAACCAAGACTTTGTATGTTTAAAATTCTTCCGAATTACAGTGCATTCACAGTACGTGCTTTTGTGTTACTAGCAGTTGTTGTCATCCTTACCGGCAGAAATTTTTTATTTTTAAACACTTCCAAATAAATGGGAAAGTGACCACTCCTGAAGAGAAATATTCAATTCACTTAAAATAGAGCCCCACTTTGGGGCTAAAAAGTAGATTAATACACACTGGATTGAAGAGACACTGACAATGCAGAAAAGAGGAGGACAGAAAGACATTCCCATTCTCTATGTTCCAGTTTACCTAAATCATCCAAAAACAACTATTCTAAAAATGGACAGTAACTCCATCCTATATAAGAACAGACTTAATATTTATAAACAAACAGATGGCTTTTGGGAACACACTGGTTTAGATCAAACAGACACAGAATGAGGTATGGAAAAGAGAACTACTATTCATCTTTCATGAAACGAATTATATTTGATGATGATCTTGTCATCATAGAAAAATCAGAAACAAAAGATGACCCCACAGTACTACAACTATTATTTAAACAGCAACTCCCCAAATTACCTTAAGAAATATACTGAAACATTTTAGACTAAGAAACTAGTGAAATTCTGCCTCCTGAAAAAGAGAGCAGGCAAAATTGACACGTGTATGAAAGCTCCGAATTACCTCAGGATACTTAGAAGAGTTTATTTTCCTAATTAATGAAAAGTCCTTCCTAAACACAGTTGGTTTAACTAAACTTTCTTTCATAGGTAAAAGGAGCTCATTTCAAACACTACTCATCAAAGCCATAAATAACAGGGATTCAAATTCACTCAACATCTAATTTGTACAACACACTGGACTGAACTTTTTGGATACACAGGGTTGCCGCCCTCAAGGAGCTTTTTGCTTCAAGAAAAGATAGAGACACAACCTCAGTTGGATATCAAGGTACTAAATTTAAGTGGAAGCCCAAGTAATTCAGAAAAGGATTTTAAGGAAGGGTATTCCAGGCAGTTGAACTAGATGGCTTGTGCAGAGCATGACCATGTGTATTACAAGTCATTTAACATGCATCAGTTCTGTGTTCACGTGCAGAAGGAAAGAAGGCTACAGAGAAAGACAAAGTAAGACAATTACAACACTAAATTATCTAGCTTCACATAAAAGTTAAAAATCAAATTTAAACCAAAGAGAATTCAGTTTATACTTCAGACTACAAACCTTTGGTAAGTTAGGATTCAAATACAGTTTAAACAGAACTAAAACTCTGAAGAATTTTTTCTCAGAAGTCCTGGAAGTAAGAGTAAGAAACCTCAAAACCAAATATGTGTACTAAATTCTAGATATTTTTAAGCAATCTAAAGAATTAGAAAATAACTGCAAGTGCTGGGATTATTGCTTGCTGGTAGAGCATTAGTTTAGTATAGCGCCCTCCACCTTTTTTTTTTACTAGCACTAGGGGGAAAAAAATGAAACCAAAATGTGGAGAAGTGAGAATTTAAAATGGCATTTCTTATGACTTAGTATCAGTCATACAATAGTATGACTTATTATCACCACTAATAACAATCAAAACAGAAGAATCAATTTAAGTGCTTAAAATCTTTTTCTGCTTATCTGAGTTAGGGTAACAAAGAGGCAAGCTAAATTCACAGCCTCATCAGTGGTTTGATGCAATTACTAGGGGAAACTACATATGAAAGAGGGAGAATTAACATCAGGCTACAGAGTGATTAACAGTACAAGTGCACTTAACCAAACACCAAGCCTGAAAGTCTCAGGAAAAGATTTTTCCTTTAACCTAAGGTTCTCAATGAATTTTAATAAAACTATGTGAAATAATATGCTGTTCCACACATCAAAGGTGGTGAACAGTCTGAAAATGATATCCACAACAACTGGGAGAAATAGAAATTGAAGAAAGAACTCACTCAAATGACTACACTTTCTTTTGATAGGCAGGTTTTGAAATACAAAAATTAAGAGATTTTCTTTTCCTTTCTCATTTAGCTTAGTAACCAAGGCCAACACTTTCAGAAACAAGGCAATACTACAACCATTAAAATAGGCATCCCAAATGGATAAGAAAATGTAGTATATACATACACAATATTGTTCAGCCATTAAAAAGAATTACTTTATTATGGTATTTGCACGTAAATAGATGTATCTGGAAACTATCATGCTAAGTGAAATGCCAGTTCCCAAAAGCCAAAGGTTAAATGTTTTCTCTGATTTGTGAAAGCTAACTCACAATAAGGGGGATGTATGGGAAGTTCAGTAGATTAGAGAACAAGAAATGGAGGGAAGGGAGTGGGGGATAGGAAAAAGACAGTGGAATGAACCTGACATAATTTTCCTATGCACATATGAAAACATTATGGTAAATCCCTCCATCATGTACATCCACAAGAATGAGATTGTTACTAAGACATATTCTATGCTTGTATGATCATATCAAAATGGATTCTAATGTCACGTATGAGTAAAAAGAAAAAAATGAATTTTAAAAAAAATAAGCATCCTTTTTTATTCATTCATTAAACCACCAGGAAACATAACCTTAAAAAAAATCTCAAATCTGCATGAAGATATTCATTAGATATACTTGGCAGACCAACTAAAAAAAACAACCAAATCTCCCAACACTTAGTAATAATTGTAAAAATGGTGTAGCAGAAGAGGAAGAACACAAAACTGTTGGCAGAGCACTTGCCTCCCACATGTCAGGCACTGGGTTTGATCCTCAGCACCACATAACAAACAAAAAATAAAGATATTTTTTAAATTAGCATGACAAAAAGAGTGAAAATATGAATAAATATTGAAGGAAAATTCACAAAAATAATACTTAGTGATGCTAGAAAAAACATGTTTACTCAGTATCCCAGGAAAATTATTTTACATTATTAACTTTTTTTAAAAAAGTTTAGAAATAAGGATTTTGACAAGACTTTAATAAGCTTAGGAAAAGAAAGCAAATGAAACAGTTAACTGGAAACAAAACTAATTACCTACCTGGTACTAGCACAGGAGCCCGTGGTCTTTTGGCGTGTGCTCCGCCTCAAACTGGGGAGCTCAGCAGGTGGGGACTCACTGCGCTTCTTGGTAGATTTTCTTAAACCTGTACGTGGAAAACACCAAAGTAAAATTTTATGAAGAGAAGCTATTAGTAATTAAAACTTACAAAATTATCCTTGTCATCATCCTGTTTAAAAGTGCACAGAATCATTACATGACTTATCTAGTGCTATGCTAAAGTCAGATTTTGACCTAGCCTACTAATAATGGGAAAGCTAATGGTACATGGCATTCCAGTTCAGATCAGTCTTCTTGCTTTGGGTCAAATCTGACTCAAGCTCTCCCATAAAATGCATGACAGCCCCACCTCTCCCAAACCATCCTTTCAGAGCTATAATCTCTTCACTACTCTTCCCCACTAAGGCCAAGGAATTGTTATGGTATATATTATATATTTTAAAAATGTGCTAAATTTCCCCTAAATTTATTATATTATCCTTAAACTGTTCCATTTAGTGTTTATGCAAGGTTTGTCAATAAACTGAGAAGAAAAAATGTTTTCTTTACACCACTTCATGAACAAGGAACATATATTTCAAATAAATGTTACGAGAATGTTCAATTTATAGAATATTGTATAATTAGAAAGAAAAACATATGAAGTGTTCTGGGTTAACTTTTCTGGAAGCGACCTAATGCTTATTTAGGGTTAATAGTCTCTAAAAAGATAACAACGTTATGGAGAATCCATGATGGCATCCATCCACCCTCCCCTTACAACTCTACAAACAGTGCCACTACATGATGTCATTCTGGGTACTAGGCTCTCTCTGAACAGAGACTTCAACAGTAAAAGATCTCTACAGTCAGCAAACATATTTCCACAAGAACTATGGCATCATCTTAATTGGAGGTGAGCTTCTTCAGCGATGATATACTCTTGCAAGTCCCCTCCATTTTATCATGAAGTTTTAATTGCTTAAAAGTGAAAAGACAAGTTATTCTTTCCTCTCAATTGTGTTAAAAGCACCAGTGAAAGGTCAAAGAGATAAGTTATAAAAAGGATTCTAGACATCTTGATCTTTAAACTCTCAATACTACAGTTCATTCAACTTGGAATAGTCTTTATACCATATATACAGAAAGTTGATGAGTGAAAAGTTATTCAATAATCTTTAAACAAAACACATGCTTCATGAAGCAAAAGCTCGTGTTCCGACAGGCATTATTATTTAGAAATCGAAGTCACAGTTTTTGGGACTTTTTCTTTTTCCCAAAAAATAACTTTTGTGGAAGTTTAGCTGGACATCTGAAGCTCATAGAAAAGGTTCAAAGAATGATACTTTAACTAGGCACACTGGCAGATCTCTATAGTCCAAGCTACCTGGAAGACTGGGCAGGAAGATGACTTTGAAAAGCCCAAGAGTTCAAATCCAGCCTGGGCAACATAGGTGAACACCATGAGGGAGGGGGGTTAATTAGCAAAATAGGATTTGCTCTAAAATTTAATTTTCAATTTAATTCTGAGGTTGATTTTTTATACAACGTATCACCAGAATTATCTGATGTAAGCACATACCTACACCTGCTATCCCTATCCTATTCTATCTCTGCGCTGGCACACACCCTGGTCATCTGAGAAACACAGAAAACACGACACAGCAAAGGAGAAAGTTTAATTCATTCAGTTAATTGTATCAGTATTTTTTAATATTAAAAACATTTTACAGTGTTTCAGAACATTTAATTATAATATGAACTCTATTGACAAGTGAAAGTAAACCAAAAAGACATAGTTTAGGGGAAAACACAGTACAAATCCTACTAAAACATTCCAAAAATGAAGTGCTATCACTTATTAATATAATAAGAGGTCACTTTTAAAACCCTTCTAGGCCTGGGGATATAGCTCAGTTGGTAGAGAAATTACCTTGCATGCACAAGGCCCTGGGTTCACAATCCCCAGCATCAAAAAAAAAAAAAAAAAAAAAACTCCTATTATGGTCAGTAATGTGACTTAACACATGTAATACTAAACTACCTATATAATATACCATGATACAGTAAATGGACAGCACAAATCTTCATGTTTAGTGAAATCAAAATAAAATATTTAGGACTGGGGTTGTGACTCAGCATGTGTGAGGCCCTGGGTTTGATCCTCAGCACCACATAAAGATAAATAAAGGCACTGTGGAAAAACAAAAAACTAAAATATTTAAATAAATGTATTGTGAGCTACTGAAACAATGCTAATTTTTGGTGATATTGGGGACTGAAATCAGGTTTCATGCATACTAGGTAAGTATTCTACCACTAAGCTACACTTCCAGCCCTCTTCATTTTGAGACAGGGTCTGGATATTGACCAGGCTGGCTTTGAACTTGTGATCTTCCTGCCTCAACCTGCCAAGAAGGTGGATTTCAGGTGTGCAACACCATACCTGGTACGATGTAACTTTTCAAAGTGTTTTATGCTTTCACTCTTTAGGCACGAAGATAAGACTTTAGTATTTAGATTTCTTTTAATCTTTATTCAAGTATGATAATAAGTATTGATTTTATATGTATGATTCAATGAATCTGACAAAGGTATTCGCTCATGTCCATAAAGTTCCTTTGTGGGATGAAAAAAGATACTACAACAAACAGAAACCAAAAACATAAGTATACCTAAACGTATTTCAGACAAAATAAACATTAGGTCAAACACTAAGAAAAGAAACAATAGGTCATTAAATAATGATAGTCAATTCATCAAGAATAAATAACAATTTTAAGTATATTTAGAAAACTGAAATTTATAAAGAAAATATCAAAAATCTGAAACAGAGCAAAATTCCATTTTCGAAACTAGACAGATCATCTGGACAGAAATCATTAGGAAAATATGGAGCTTGAGCCAGGTGTGTTGGTATTTAAACAAAATACAAAAATCTTGAAAACAAAATCAACCAAGAAGGTGAGAGATGCATGTACTAAAAATTATAAAACATTGATGAAAGAAACTAAAGATGACACAATAAAAAGACATCTTGTGTTGATGGAATGGGAGAATTCATATTGTTAAAATGTACATATCACCCAAAGTGTTGTACAAATTTAATGCAATCCCTATCAATATTTCAATGTCGTTCTTCACAAAATAAAAAATAAATCCTAAAATTCATGTGGAAACATGAAAGATCGTAAGTAGCCAAAGCAATATTGACCAAATATAACCGCAAGTATCAAATTACTGCATTTCAAAATGTATTCCAAAATTGTAATAATCAAAACAGCACAGTAATAGTACATTAACAGACATTATCAACCAATGAAACAGGATACAGAGCACAGAACAGCACCGCACACCACACAGACAACTGACTCTCCATAAAGGTGCCAAGAGCACACAATGAAAAAGGACTGTCTTGTCAATAAATGGTGCTGCAAAAACTGGACAGCTGTTTTTAGAAGGAGGAAACCAGGGCCCATTATTTCTCATCATATACAAAAATCAACTAAAAATAGACCAATTACTTAGATGCAATGTTTAAAATTATAATGCTACTGTAAAAAAAACCTAATAAAAAAGCTCCATGACATTGGCCTGAGGAATAATTTCTTAATTATGACCCCAAATCAAGGGTAACAGCAGTAATGAGATTGCCTCAAACTAAAAACCTTCTGCACAGGAAAAGGAAAGAGAGTTAAAAAGAGAACCCATAGAGAAAAACTTTACCCCAGGATATATAAAGAACTCAAATAACCTAACACCAAAACAAATCACCCAATTAACAAATGGGCTAAGGAACTGAACCAACATTTCACAAAAGAAATACAATCAATCAACAAACATGAAAAAATGTTCATCATCTCTATTAATTAGAGAAATGCAAATCAAAATGACTCTAACATTTCATCTCACTCCAGATGGAATGGCAATTATCTAGACTACAAGCAATGATAAGTGTTAACAAGGATGTAGGGAAAAAGATGCACTCATACATTGCTGGTGATGAGTCATGGAGATTTGTCAGAAAACTTGGGATGTAACCACCATTTGACCCAGCTCTCCTATAGCTCAGTTAATATCCAAAGGACTTAAAATCAGCATTCTACAGTGAAGAAGCCACATCAACATTTATAGCAGCTCAATTCATAATAGCTAAACTGTGGAACCAACCTAGATGCCCTTCAACAGATGAATGGATAAAGAAAATGTGGCACATACACACTCAGTCTTAAAGAAGAATAAAATTATGACATTTGTAAGCAAATGGATGGAACTAGAGAGTATTATGCTAAGTAAAATAAGCAATCCCAAGAAATCAAAGGTGGAATGTTTTCTCTGATAAGAGGAAGCTGATTCATTGGGGGTGGCAAGAAGAACAAATACTAAACAAATTTGTTTACAAATACTTTGTATTTATAAACGAACCAAGTAGGGAAGAATGAACAAACTTTGGAATGTGCAGAGGGAGTGAGGGGAGGAGAGGGGCATATAGTTTCCCATGTGTTATACACATGACACATGTACATCAGCAATCAAATGACGGTGGACAAAGAAAAGGCTTTTTTGTTTTTTGGTGGGAGGGGATACTGGGGATTGAACTCAGGGACACTCAACCACTGAGCCAAATCTCCAGCTGTACTTTGTATTTTATTTAGAGACAGGGTCTCACTGAGTTGCTTGGCACCTCACCGTTGATGAGGCTGGCTTTGAACTCACGATCCTTCTATCTCAGCCTCCCAAGCAGTTGGTATTACAGACATGCATCACTGGGCCTGGCTGTAGTCCATTCCTTTCATTGCTAAATGGTATTCTTGAGTGGATTTACATGCCACAATCTAGTTATCCATTTGTGGTATTAAACTTTTAAGAGCACCAGTCTAAGTTGCAGTGAGGTACGCCAGAGAAGAACAACCAAAATAGCAGACATAAAAACATTTAGAGCTGATATTATAATCAGACTATAATATAAAATAACTAATTAGGCTGTTGTCATGACCCCATCTAGCCTAATAAATTGACAGATAACTCCAAACATTTTGTTTTCTGAAAGAATGTCATCCATTTGCCTGGTGAAAGAGTTATTATATGTTATGCTCTCTCCAGTGGAAAAGGAGCATCACTATTTGCAACACTGCCTAAAACCAAGATGGGAGAAAAAAACTAGCTCTTCTGTATAAGTATTATTATCTTTGCTCCCGATGACTTGAACAGGGTAAAACTGATGATTGTAACTACTTAGTATTTGTAAACAAACCAAGTCAAAAAAAAATTTTTTTATAAATAATTCTTCCCAAAAGTCTAAAATGTTTTTAGAAGATTAGAAATGGCAAAGTACAAGATGAAGCAGTTTGGTAAATGACTTTTTAGAAAAAGGTAGCTTAACTTGGGCTGTGGTTATAGCTCAGAGGTAGAGCGCTCACCTAGCACGTGAGGCCCTGGGTTCAATCCTCAGTACCACATAAAAATAAATAAATAAATAAAGGTATTGTGTCCAACTACAACTAAAAAATAATTTTAAAAAAGAAAGAAAAAGATAGCTTAACTTTCTTTTGCTATTCAGTATCTGACACTGCTCTAATATACTATCCTTACAATCTTGAAGAATTTGAGTTGTTCAAAAGCACTTTCATAGATAAGTTATGATGATGATTCTTATTCAAAACACAAAAATATTTACACGTGTGTAGTCCAATCAACTACATGACTCCTAAGCTTATTTTTGATGCCTAACAGACTACTACATCTTCAATATATTTCTGGCAAGGTGATAAAACTTCTACCTTACTGGTTTAAATGAAAATTTTAGAACTACCTATAAACCAATACAGTATTTGTAGAGTTATTTCCTTCATTTTACTAGCCAAGCAAAGAGTATATCAACAGAAGATAAAACCTGCTGAGAGCCATAGCCAAGTAGGAATGACACATGGCATTTTTGGTTGAAAGGTGGGTGACCCCAGCAAGCCACTGAGATGATAATGATTATGTTAAGATGCGCATTCAATTGGAAATTAGACCCCTGCTGTCTGCCTAGGCCTGCTACTTTGGAGCTCTCCCGGGACTCCAGGAGATTTCCCATTGGTCAGGGAAGTGCGGTAGGAGAGAATTCCAGAGGAGGGATTTCCTGTCGGAGTAGTGTGTCCTGGGAGAAGGCCGCGTGCATGGACTTTTGGAAATAAAGTTTGTTCCTGCTTGAGTGGCTCATGATTTTGTGCCCAGCCAGACTGCAGCAAAAACCAATAGAACACATGTGCATAGGTCTACATAAATGCACATCTCTTTCCCAAGTTCTGTAACGCAGAAAAATTATATTTAGCATTTATTTTTATGATGCCACTATGAAAAGCAACCGGAATATCACTGTTAAGATTAATATACTCTTAACCACAAAGTCTTTAAATAATCAAGTCAGAAATAAATGCAAACAAGCTACTTTTCTCAAAGCTCTTGACCTTATATGGGAACAAGAATTTATGCACTTGTTACTATAATCTTTAAAAAGAAATTGGCAGCTATATTGTACTCTCAAAAATTGTAATCAGTGTTAACACACACAAGACAAGGGAATAGAAGTTCATTGGATTGGACAAAGGGGAATGAAGGGAGGGGAGTAGGGATAGGAATAGGAAAGACAGTAGAATGAATGGGATGGAACTTTCCTATGTTCATATATTAATACACCACCAGTATAAATCCACATCATGTTCAATAACAAGAATGGGATCTTAATTAGAATATGTTATAGCCCATGTATGTATAATGTGAAAATACACTCTACTTTCAGATGTATCTAAAACCAAAACCTGATACTGCTTTTAAAAAAAATGTAATTTGTTCTACAATATACTTTTTTTCCCCAATAATGTACATTGCTAGCCCCAAACTGATTTGCTCAAGCTCACAGCTTCATCCTTTTTAAAAAAGTGAGTCCTTTTGCAAAGGGTGGCTTTTAAAATGTGAAACATTTAAACTGCATATGTATTGACTGTAGCCTTAAGCATTTTGTGAGAGAAAAAAAAGAGAAACATTTTAAATGAACCAAGAGAGAAAGTGTTGACAGTGGCCTAGATATTTTCTGGATATTTACATTTAAATAAAAATAGTTAACACACTTTTGGGTGCACTTTACTTTTCTTGGGGGAAGCTAGGAATTGAATCCAGGGGCACTTCCCCACTGAGCTACATTCACAGACTTTATTTTGATACAGGGTCTCACTAATTTGCTTAGGGCCTAAGTTGCTGAGGCTGGCCTCAAAATTATATCCTCCTGCCTCCATCTCCCAAGCTGCTAGAATTATAGACATTCACCACTGGACCCAGATTTTTCTTTTCTATTTGAAATTTTCTAGGTATTTCTTATTAAGTAGACAACTGTGACATGATTCCAATTCTGTTCTTTGTAGGAAAAACAAACACTAGTACATGTCTGTCTACTAGAGGAACCAACAAGATAGAACACTATATGGTTGCTATTCTTTAATTTTACTGAACCACTTAAAAATTAACAACTAAGGGATGGGATTGTGGCTCAGCGGTAGAGCGCTTGCCTAGCTTGTGTGAGGCACTGGGTTCGATTCTCAGCACCACATAAATATAAGCAAATAAAGGTCCATCAACAACTAACAAAATATTTTTAAAAATTAACAGTACATATTCACTGTCATTTTTTTATATTTAATATTCTTACATAATCTCTATAGAAGGTATGCTAATCTTTTATATGAAATATACATATATCAGACCTATTACATAATCCTACAATGGAAATATAGCCCCCTTTATTATCAAGTATTCTAGATATGCAACTTACTGAACTTTCCAATTTTTTTCCCCTCAGTACTTGGGATTTAACCCTGGGCACTCTGATCAGTAAACTACACATTTTTTATTTTGATATAGGATCTAAGTTGCTGAGGCTGGCCTAAAATTAACAATTCTCCTGCCTCAGCCTCCCAAGTAACTGGAATAATATGCATGTGACACCATACCAGGCTTATATATTCAATTGGGAGTGATGATAAAAGACAAACAAGATGGCTATACCTAATGTCTAGCAATCCTTTTTCTGAGCACCATGCTTTTTCTGTTTTTCAATTTTCTAGGAAGCTTATGTCCTGCCCTTTCTCCATGTGGTACAAAAGAAACTGTCATTCACGATACACTCTAAAGACAGATGCTTCTCAACTTATGATGGGGATTACATTCTTATAAACTCGGAAGCTGAAAATACTGTAAGTCAATAATGTATTTAATATATCTATCCAATCAACATAGCTTTACCCAGACTGCCTTAATCATGAACAAAATACATCAACGTACAGTTGGATAAAATCATCTAATACAAATCCAATTTTAATAACTATTGAATAATATCTCATGTAATTTACTGAATTCTGTATTAAAAGTGAAAACCAGAATGACTGGTGTTCTTTAACACCACTGTAAAGTCAGAAAAGTTTAAGACACACAATTGTAAGTTAGAGATCATCAATCTGTGCACAAGTGGGACTCAGACCAGACTATTTCTATGATCTCTAATCATCACAATGATTCTAATTTAAGGATAAGCATATGACCCAAGGAAACTAGTGAGGTCCCTACAAATTGATAGATGAATGATGAGACAGTGTGCCCTTGTTTTTTTGGAAGGAGGGCTATAGAGGAAGAGGAGGTGATGGGTCCTTAAGCCACAAGGTTTGGATGTTAGGCCATGTTCATTTGACCTCTTGGATCCATCCAAGCCTTTAGTCAGCCAATCTCTTGGCCTTACCACTCATGTGGACAGAGTTCTTTTTCAGTTAAATTTTAGTTGAGTATCACATAAAACCCCAAAATTCTGATTACAAGAAATTACTACATTAAAAATTTCACTCTAAGTAGGAGTTGTCAAATTGTGCCCTGGAGGCCAAATCCAGCTGATGGTATTTTTTATACAGCTTCAAGCTAAGAATGGTTTCTATATTTTTATGGAGTTGTAATAAAAGCAGATGGTGATGTAATAGACTGTATGGGGTGAGAAACACCTAAAATACTTATGTGGCCCTTTACAGAAAATGTTCACAGAGCTGAACTTCGAAAATAAAAAAGGAAAAATGGTATGAAATTTTTAGTCTGAAATGTCTCAGACCATAGGAAAAATTAACTCAAGAATGTCACTGATATTTTGACTTGCATATTCAATGTAAATTACTTTGGATAGAATGGATATTAACAACATTAATCCTTCCAACCCATGAACAATAAAATGTCTTGTTTTTTTGTTTTGTTTTGTTGTTGTTTTGTATGTGTATGTCCTTTTCAATTTCTCTCAGTGTTCCATAATCTTCACTGTAAGAATCATCCATTTCCTTGGATTATTACAACCCATCAGGAATTTAACTTACCATTCATATTTTAGGACTATTTTGCTGAGAAAACTTAGATTAAAATGTAAGATTAATAATCTTAGATTATTAGATTAATAAAGAAAAGTAACTATGGTTACCCTTTCAGTAAACAGCTTTAAGTCCTTTAAGAGTCAAAAGACATTTACACCTGAAACTAGTCAACAGAATCATGAGACTCTGGCATGCCTTGAATATTCTATGACTACCTTCAAGCATATATATCTTTATTAATAGTTTACTTTGATACAATAAACTCATGAAATGAAAAGTAATCTATGATCACATAAAAAGGTGTCATAAATTTTTAAATAACTCGGTAATAAGAGACTGATTTTTGTGGATAATAAGCAAAATCCAAATACAATTTTCTAAGCAAAAGTATTATTTCCTAGTCAAAGCATAGCCACTTCATGCAATGATTCAACAATATTAAAAATAGTAGAAAGGCACGAAGATATTGATCTATTTTTTGCAGAAAGGAACAACTGAAAATAAAAAAAGAGTTAAATAAAGAACAATATGGTAATTAAAATCTATAGAAACAACTATTAGTTAATGAAACAAATAAATTGGCACCTTTAAACCACTAGTGGAAATATAAATTCATATTTCTATGAGCAATTTCAAAACATCTATTAATATTTAAAAGAGGCATAACCAGTGACCAAACAAGAAAATAACGGTGTAAATTACAAAGCTATGTTTAATTTAAAAATTTAGAACAATGTAAATGCTCATTTACTAATTAACTAAGATATAGCCATATGTGGCTACTTTTAATATCATGTAGTTTGTAGTTTTTTGACAGGAGGAAAGTCTTAATGTTTAAACAAGTAAAACACTTTGGTGTCTCTACACTTCAAATATGGATATTACCTCATTCTGTAATTATGAGGCTGAAATCTGACATATGTCAAGTATCAATTATGGAGCCAGGCACAAAATGCATACTCAAAAAAGTTACCACCATCATGTATAGCAAGATCCTGCTTCTTAGAAAAGATGTGCACATACACAGAAAAGTGCCTGCCTTTGGGTAAACACAGAAGACTGAACACATGGGCATTTACTCCTGTCCCCTCATGAAATACTATTAAATAGAAATAATAGGCACAGTGTCACATGCCTTTAATCCAGCCCAGCTGGCTGGGCAAAATAGAGGGGAGGGGGGGTGTGTGACACGAAGAACTTGTGTAGATTGATATAGCAGGAGCAGGAGTAGGAGCAGTTTATTGTAGGACTACAGAGGTATTTATACATTCCACACAGCTTACTTTAATTAGCATAAACTAGATACATCAGTCAACCAATAAGGAATCTCCACACTTAATGGCTCACTGGCGTTACTTCACAAACCACTCCCTCTGGCATTTTGCCAGGCGCCATCCAGACTTGTTTACAGACTCTAACATTTCTCTGGCAAAATGCCAGGCGCCATCCTGACTTGTTTACAGACTCTAACAAATCCCAGCTACTCAGGAGACTGAAGCAGAAGAATCAAGAGTTCGAGGCCAGACTGAGCAAAATAGGCAAAAAAAAAAAAAAGACAATATCTTAAAAAAAAAATTTTTGAAACAAATCAATACAGATGAATAGAATGGAAGAGAGACTGCAATACCAGAGGTATATGCACTGGGAAGTCCAAAAGCTCTAAGTATAAAACTAAAATAAGTACCAACTATCAGATTAAAAAATATGGAAACCCTAAAAGGCTCAGGGGCTGATAATACCAGATTCTCTGGGGGTAGTTCTGGTGTTAAAACTGAGGATTAACTGAGGGGGTGTTTGTGAAGCAGCGAGATTCCCAGCTCCCCTCCCCCACTTGCATAGCTGGACAACTGTGCCTCTCCTGGGCCAGCAAAACTCTGGATCATTATTTACTGCGTATAAAACATATGCATTCTCAAAGTACACAGCTGCAAATAGGTGCAGCATATCATAAATGCAGAGAGGGGAGGGGGATCAAGTGCATAAATACTAGATGATATACTCTCCACTTCTTTCTCAAACCTCTTCTTCAGTTTATTCTCCTAGCACTCTGGCACCTAAGCCTTTACCTTAAGGCAGGAGTTTGAAATAATTAGGCCTACAGAACTACCAGGAAAAAAAGTAAATAAATAAATCTAAAAATAAAATGAAGTTTCACAACAAAACAGCCCGACCAGATCAGTAGACAATGAATCTCGCCAAATCTCATTTTCATACTCCAAACTTCACAAATTAGATTTTTGGTCTCACCTTACACTTGAGTATGAGAAAACAACCAGGAATTAACAGCATCTGAGAAAACTTCATAGTTTAAAAAATAAAACCTACCCCAAAATAAATCCCCTCCAAAAATAAACAAAAAACTTAGTTCCACAGACCAAATACAGGATTCTATGGGGAATAAAATATGAAAACAATCTCTTGAAAATAAAACAAGACCGCAAACAAGTGTTAACAGAAGCAAAATCAACAGAAAGGTTGGAAGACAAAGAAACCAATCAGAAACAGAACATTTTTAAAAAGAAAGCAAGAAAAAGGAGGTCAGATCAAGACCATCCCCATATAATAGGAAATGGAAAAGGAGAAAACAAGGTAAGAGTGATTGAAAAAACATCCTGGTGTGAGAGCTGAAACTCCTGTCTTGGGGAACATCTGAGACCCAGGGGAGCCAGGATAATTGGTTAGAAGGAATGAAACCAAAACACCCAACAATGGGCAATATCTTGACTTTTCTAAATATTGTAAATAAAGACCTGCAAGCCTCCACAGAAATGAATTACATAGACAAAAGGTCAGGAAAAGAAATGGTTCTAGCACTGAAAACTAAGATAATATAGTTTTTCAAAAATTTTGAAGATACTTCCTGATTCAAAATTCTACATCCAACTGATCTATTAAACAGGTAACAAGGTGATAACTTCCAGGTATTCAAAATCTTGAAAAAAAAAAAAAAAAGGACAAAGCTTTTTAAAAATCTCATTAGTTTTTCTTAGAAAGCAATTGGAAGATATGTTCCACTAAAACAAGAAACACGATATGGGATCTAGAAAAACTAAAGATTAAAGAAAAACCTCAAAGCTTAAAAAAAGGTACTGTAACCAGGCCTAAACAGCAACTATTCCCAGGCCTCATGTCTTCAGGAAGATGAAACAGATGCCATGAAGACAGCTTGAGGAAAAAATTAGGCAATCAGTATGCAGCATGGAGTGAGGAAGTGATGCATCACTGAAAAGTAAGGAAAACAAAGATATCATCATTAAATTCAGGAAAAACAAACATGCAGTAAGAAAGGAAACATTCCCATGTGGCTGGTATAGATGACATTTACATAAACTGGTGGTAATTAGTGGGGAAGTATCTGCAGTATTTATTTGTTTACTGGGTGAGGAGATAAGATGATGCTGGAAGGCAAAATCCTAATTTTCTATAAAGCAGGTGAAACAGAGATCAAACTACAAAAAAATCAAATGGACATGTATAGCACATAATCTATAGACAAGTGAATATCAAGATAATCAGCTTTGGGGAAAAAAAACAGTGTGATGAGAAGACTGCTGGGGGGTTTTGTAGTACTGGAGACTAAACCCAGAACCTTATTCATACTAGGCAACCAGTAGGCTATATCCCCCGCCCTTTTTATTATTATTTTGAAAAAAATAATAAGTTGGATGAGAGATACACCTCCACATAAGGCTATGACTGCTAATTTTTAATAAGAAATCTTATTTAATCCTTGACTAAACCTCTCTTGTTAATAAATAAGAGAAAAATTTGAGAAAGATACACACCAAAAAAGAAGTAGCCATTCATGAACAAAATTAAAACTGACATCTTTTTCTTCTTTATAGATTTCTATATCTTCTGGATTTTTGTTTTTAATAACATATTTTAGAATTAGAAGTGTCAAAGATATTACAGAACACAGGCCAGAGTAGAGAAGAGTGATTTTACCTGATATGGATCAGATTAATTTGACAATTTGTAGTTTACTCAAACATATAACATGGTCACTTATAATTCATGAGCAATGTAAAACAAAGCAAAGTCTTTTTTAACAGAAGCCAAAGATATGTTTCTTTTTACTGATCTTTTTCAAATTTGGCATGTCTTTTTAAATTTACTGACTTTCTTAAAGGCTCAAAAAATATTGTTTGTTGGGAACTATTAAAACTTTTTTAAGTTGCTAAGTTGTTTTAATAGAAGCTGTGTAATATAGAAAAGCTCAAAGATAACCCACAACTTTTTCAATTCAAGAGAGATGATCCTACAAGACACAAAAAGGTGAAACCAAAAATCATCTGACTTCCCAGTTCTTTTCTCCTTACTCAACTCATTCTTTCTTCTTCCCCCTATGCTAGTGATGAAAAGTAACAAGTCTCAGATTGATGGAAAGGGCCCTAAATTCAAGTTGAAT
This sequence comes from Marmota monax, assembly GCF_021218885.2. NCBI lineage: Eukaryota > Metazoa > Chordata > Mammalia > Rodentia > Sciuridae > Marmota > Marmota monax. The sequence goes on from NW_026695238.1 coordinate 12,748,770, forward strand.
TCCTTCTCAGAATTCATCACTAGCCTGATTCTTGTTTAGTTCTAATAATGGCCACAAGCTGTATGCAAGTCACCAGCAGAGTATAAAACTCAAGATGAAAATAAGCTCACCATGTTATTAATAATATGCACATGTTGTCCACTTTAAATAATGGAGAGTAAACTAGAGCTACAAATAGACACAGACTGGAAATATAATACCTTTAAATTTTCTATAAATAAGTTTCCTAATTACTCAGATTTTGATCACCAATTGTGTCTTATAATTCTGTGCTACCATCTACTACTCACATTTTGAAATTATTGCGATTTTTAAAAAGGCAGATTAGCAAAATATATTCTGAAGGCAAACTAAGTTATTTAAAGTATTAAATATTATATTTTAAAACCATCCTACTGGTTTTACATTTATGCTATATAAATTTGTAAGAATGTTTGCTGACTTGGTTAAACAGAACATAATAGCTACAATAATTTACAAATACACATTAAAAATTATCACACAGGACTATCCTTTCTGTGGTAGTCTCAAGATCTCTACCAAGTGATACAGAGTGACCTCTATCACAGAGCTATTTTGATCAGTTGGAGATGGCAAGCAGTAATGCTCCAGAAGACTCCATGACTAAGATAGTTATTTCACCAGCTCTTCTGCCAGCCCTAGTTCCTCACAAGGAACATACACGTTCACCAACCTATCAACCCTTCCCAAAGTAACAAACTGCAAAAGGTTTTTCTACTTAAGTGTCCTGACTGTATCACTTCCAAAAGTGTACTCCATAATCCACTGCTATCTCCTGAGGTAAAAACAGTTGGTCAAATAAATCTGTAAAGAAAACTGGGTTAAGCAGAAATTATAATGAAGATGTCTCACAGTTTGCAATGTTAATGTATATCTTGAATTTCCTTGAGTAATATTTGACCATGAAAAATCATTTTTCAGAAGCACCGTGAAGGTACCATTATTTCTATAATTCAAAAACTTTTTTCCTTTACCCAATAAACCAATCATGCCTTATAATCAGTCTTTCCTGAAGAAAGGTTTAACATCCAACAAACAGATTTACTGAGTCTTAAAAACTGGAAGAAACAAATGATATCTGTGGGGGGAAAAAAAACTACCAAGTCTGAAGCGTTTTTCTATATCACTAAGAGGCCTATTCCATTTACTTATGTCTTTCCCACTGAGGTCTGAATGAATAAGAAATCTATCAACTTTTCTCCATCAAAACTACTTCTGCCCTTTGGATTAATGCAATAACAAATGCCACCAATAAGCCCTGATATATAAAAAGCCCTTCAAATACAAGACCACAATTCTTCATACACCATTTTATACTGGTAGATTAAATGATATTTTAATTTCACAAAGTGGTTCTCACATTTACTCTTTTTATAAGAATGAATATTATTACTTTGTAATAAGAATAGCATCATAATTATAGCTAAATTATTTGCTCAACCTCACAAACCAGGAAATAACAGCATGTTAAACTTGAGTCTCCCAAATCTAAAAATAACTACCTTAACCTGATCAGTGGTCAGGATTTTTCAATATTCAGTCTCAAAATGTTGTTCTCTGTATTTTCTGCCTTAAGCTATTAATTTCAATTGTACACCCTAAATTTTGTGATGCCCATGTACTAAGCACTATGCCAAGTCTCCACACATATTCATTTATTCTCCAAATACTATTGTGCATATTTAGCAATTTAAAAACTCACAAACTTCCCATAATCACAACTTAGTGAGATTCAAATCTAAGACTTTTAGCTCTGTATGAAGTATTCTCCTTGTCCCAAATACCATTATTTCAAATCCAGAGAAATTACCTACCAATTCTAAGCCTCCTTATATAAACTCTTTATGAAGAAATGCATTTATTTGGGGCTGGGGTTGTCGCTCAGCCTAGCATATGCGAGGCCCTGGGTTCGATCCTCAGCACCACATATAAATAAAGGTATTATGTGCAACTACAACTAAAAAATAAATATTTTTTTAAAAGAAATCTGTTTATTTAATCATATCTGCCACAGTCCAGCTGGGCAAAAATAACCGGGAGGTGACAAGCAACTTGAAGGTTGAAGCAGGAACTGCTTTATTGCAGGGAAACTCAGTGGGAACTGAGTGAGAACTCAAGGCAGCGGGCACCCAAGGTAGCAGGGGCCGCTTTATTGCGGGACAGCAGAGGTATATATACCTAACTGATTATACACAGCTTGACTCAATTAACATCATCTAGATCCAGCAGTCAGCCCATAAGGAATCCTCACCATCTTAATGACTCGCTGGCGTTGCTTCACAAACCACTCCTCCTGGCAAACTGCCAGGCGCCATCTTGACTTGATTTGCATCCCCAACACATATCTAAGATACACCCCACCCTGTATGACTTCAAGAATCCCAAGATTTAGCTCACCTGATCCACTATTCCTGTGCATTGTGTTCAAGGTCAATTTCTACATGACTTGAGTATGCCCCCGACTCTATAACTTCTTAGTTCTTTGCCTTTGAACACATAACTTGACCAATGATTTCAAGGTAGCTTACCTGTACTTGCCAAACAGGGATGATGAGGGATAAATAAAAGGTATCCGTATAAAGTATCTAGAATAACTGTCAAGCACTTACAGGCCTTTCATTACTTTGTTTTGAAATGTTTTTCATTTATTTGATAAGAAGCAAATACATGGTGAATGGTATATGAATCCCTGGGTTCACCTATTAATCATTCCTAAAGATTAATCAATAACAGGAAAGAAGGAAAAAATAAAATTCATTTCCTCAGGGGTCTTAAAATTTCCAAGTGACCCAATTATGTTAAAATAGTAAAACACAGGAAACTCTTTAAAGCCACATATACTTCCTTTCTTCAAATCCTAACTCAGAGAAATTATTTCACCTCCTTGGAATAAAGTTACTCAATAACTATCCTAAAGCACAATTTTGAAAAGTGCAAGTGAATGCATATGTAAAATACCTGGCACTTATTAGATGCAAAACAAATGCTGGTTGATTGGTTCCTTTTCTTTGTTTCCAGGGCTTAGGCTATAAATAGAGATCAGAACCAGGAAAGTAGAAGTAAGGCTAGAAAGGCAATATAGTGACAACAGAATACACAGAGGTTCTGTGAAGATAAGGAAAATCATTATGAAACGAGTTTTAAAATACTAAATCAGTATGTAACTATGTGTAAAGCACACTTAAGAGAATTCTCTGGACTGATCTGTTACTAGCTCAATGGCATTGCCAGAAATCTTGGTGTTTCCTGACTGAGAGCTCCCTTACAACTTAGGAAACCCCATTAATCAGCCACTGATAGGGCCAATGATAGGGCCAGATTTTTTTTTTTTTAAATCATGTCAATATACTACAACATGATCTTTGAGAAGTGTTGAAGCTACGACACACTAGTACTATCTATATCACCCAGCACTTGAACCCTCCTACAAATAATACCTAAAAAAACATGAGCTCTTCAAGTGAGACAGACTGAACGGGGGAAAAGGGAAGAATGAATTCCATGGAACTCACTATGAACTCAAGTTGGTACACTGGCTATGGAGATTACACAGCTACTAAATGGACACACCCACATGGAGTTATACACATGCTTCTACTTCACTTAAAAGATGTAAAGAGAAGAGGTACAAGACCTGAAATAAATAATTTCAATTATCAAGAAAACTTTGGCAGGACAAACAAACAGTTGCTATTCCTCTTTAACCTGAGCTTTTATGTCCTTTTAAGGTTAAGATTCCTATCTAACAAGTCCTGATTCGTTATCTGTAACTGAAAAGATTTTATACATATGTATACCATATTTAAAACACCAAATAGAGCAAAGTTTTACAATCTAAAAAATGTTACCGACACAATAACCCTATGGTGCAGTTTAAATGTTGATTACTAGTATCCTTGTTAAAGTTCAACTAATACTAAATCAAAAGTAGTTAGAGATTATAGTTAAACAGAGCTAAGAGCTTTGATTCAATATTAGGTTAAACTGATTCAATATTAACTCAACCAACAAGAATGCTGGTAGACATCATATAAAATCTTCAAATAAGCAAGAAAAAGTTCTAGCCCTATCAAAATGTAGATTTGAAACCACAATCTTCTATCAGGACACAAAAGGGAAAAAGGTAATCTATAACAAAAATTCAATGCTTTTAAAAAATGGGGATAAATAGCTAGGTGCACTGGTACATTCCTGTACTCTGTTAATCCCAACTGCTCAAGAGGCAGAGGCAGGAGAATCTCAAGTTCAAAGTCAGCCTTGGCAACTCAGCAAAGCCCTAAGAAGCTTAGCAAAACCATCTCAAAAAATATAAAGGGGCTGGGGACTCAGCTCACTAGTTAAGCATCCCTGGATTCAATCCCCAGGAGAGAGGGAGGGAGGGAGGGAGGGAGGGAGGGAGAGAGAGAGAGAGAGAGACAGAACACAGACCATGTCTCAATATAAAAAGGACTAGAAACGTATTCACAGGTAGAGTGCTTGCCCAGTAGGCTCAAGGCTTTGGGCATTATTCCCAATACTGCAAAACAAGGGGAAAATGTGCATAAGTGCTTTCTTATTCTATTTTTTTCTGACTTCTTAAAACAGAACCACCTCCTACCCGTGCCCACCCCTCCCTGCCCCAAAAAAAGCTAACTACTAGAAGAAAAAAAATATTTTAGCACTTCAGGAAACATAACTGAAGAGGGTCATAGCTAGGTCTAATCAGTTCTAATAAGAAGCTTCCTGAAACCTCTTTCAGGAAAAGGAGATGGGAAAGGGCCCAAAGATCTCAAGCTACCTCATAAAAGGAACACACACAACACTTTTCCCCCATCTCATTTCTTTGCTTAAATGCGTTATTCTCAAACTTTAGTTCTTTATAGTCCACTCCAAGTTTCAAAAAGGGCAATATTCTTTCCCACTAACTTAGGACCCAGAGCAGTGTATGAGGCATTAGCAGTATTCATCTTTAGTCCAAGTTCCTTAAAAGCCATAAAAATTAAGGGCTGGGGGTATACCTCAGTGGTAGACTACCACCACCAACCCACCCACCTCCGTTTTCAATCCCTAGTACTACCAAAAAAATAAAAAGAAAAAAGCAAGATTCTTATATATCTGTCTCCATAAAAGTAAGTGTAATATAATTATCAAGTATTATTATATAAAGTAATAAATCTTATGTTGCCTCAGACTGAAAAACAAAATAACTTGAAAACATAATCACTTTTGACAAACCCCCTAAAGAAAAGATCTTCCATTAACTTACTTGCTAATTTGGCCTGTAATCCAGAAGGTCCAGGTTTTGATGTCTCTGACTTAGAAGACCCTGGAAGAGACAGTTTTGTTTTAGGAAGGCTAACTTTAGGGCTGAAACGAGCAGCCCAATCAAATTTTGAAGAGCCACCAGTTTTACTCTGTTCCTTTTCTCTGCTACTTCTTCTGGGACTAGGACTGGATGCTGAACGGGAACGCCTGGCCTTGTTCTGGTCTTTTCCTTGTTTCACCCTGGCACCTGGTGGTACAGTGGAAGAGGCCGAGGCTACAGCAGAGGACGAGGAGGAAGTAGAGGCAGCAGAGGAAGAATCAGTGATGGTGCTACACCCAGCTTTGGCTGAGGTGGCCGATTTTGAAGCCAGCTTGGTAGGTTTTGCAGATCTCTCTTCGGCACCAGTTGATTCGGAACCAGAACCACTCTTTCCACAAGAACTCTCTGTCCTTTTTCTTTTTTGACTCCGTGAATTGCCAGCGGCCACACTCTTTCTGGTGTGAGCCTTGCTTGTTGATGGCAATTGTGCAGATTTCAGTTGTTGCTCCTGGTCTAAATGTCTCTTCTTTGACTTACTATGTGACTTACTCGTTTCTGAGGGAGACTCAGTATGCTCAAGTGCTTTGGGTTTTTTCGCAGAGCTAGGAGAACTGGTCCTGTTGTAATCTGGACTAGCACTGCGTTTCACTCCTCGAGAATTGTCTTTCTTAGGCACCTGCCCCGTTTTTTGCCTTTCTGAAGTATTGGCTCTGTCTGGATCCTCTGGTTGTGGGACTATAACAGCAGATGATGAACTGCAGCTTCTAAGAAGTTAGATAAGAAAAGAGTTAGTAACAGCCTGTAAACCTATCATATAACACTCATTTCTTAACTTCTTAAACCTTCGGAAATGCTTGGGGTGGGGGGGTTAGGGGAGTTCCTAATAAGTCTAGTATAAAAAAAAACATAGGTTTTCAAGTAGTTCAAAATTGGAAGGCAGGGAGAAAAAAATGTGTGATTTTGGATGGCAAAAATATTTGACTAGAAGATAGGGTACTCTTCAGCACAAAGATTAATGACACTAAACACTATTAATCACTGTAAAACAAGAGTTAAGATTACAAGAAAAAAATGTTTAGTGGTTCAGAATCAATAGAAACTAGAATTTTGATGTTCCATTCACAAACACAACTGTCAAAGCTCAAAGGATGTAAAACAGGCACTTCCAAAACAAGAGTTACAAACTTTTACTTTGTAGTGATATCAAATCTTCACAATAACATTCCTTTCCAAAGACTCCTAACAAATCAGATCTTAAGGATCACTGACCTAAACCACGATTCCAATAAATACTAAAGAAAATGGTAAAAAGGCATTTTAGATGCCTATAATTGTTTGTTAAGCAAACGGCAATCTCGTGGATCTCTAAACAAGGAAAAACTGTCTGGGGTAAAGTGTACTGGTACTACTACAAAGGTGATAAACTATTAATCCTAAAAGTTATACTCAAGAATAATAAAAACCTGTTTTAACAGTTTGGAATAACCTGGTAAAGCTTTAATATATGTAGTAATTCAAATGCAAAAAGGTCTGCCTTGAAAACATAAGCAATGTGAAGATTTACCTTTTAGAAAGGTGTCCCCTTGATAGTTCAGAAGTAGTATTAGACTGCACTTTGGGTGCCTTAGAATTAGATTTTCTACTCTCAGGAGGGCTATATCTCTTATGTTTTGCCTGCCCTAAATGTGACCTGTCAGCAGAAAATCAAAACAGAAATCTATCAGGACACTGAGATGAAAATACAAAACTGAAAGTGAAATATTTTACATTAAAAAAGCCTCCAAATTCTTCATTATTGACCTACCCTTCTTCTAAATATCACATAATTAAATTATTAAATATTCTATTTCAAATAATATAGCCAAAGAAATTGCCCTGTTAAAACTAATGCTATAACATTCCTGCAAATTAAGATTTCTTATTACTACCAGTGGTCATAATTCTGTAACATTATTATGGCAACTTAATAATGAATTTTTCAGTAATTTTACTGTAGATATTAAAGTATGCTACATTTTTACAAAAAGCAAATCCAGACTTAGAATCCACTTTTTGTAAACAGCATGTGATATTGCACAGTACTGTGACTACAGATAACAATAATGGGCTATATATTCCCAACAAGCTAGGAATTTGAATATTTTCACTATAAAGAAATGATAAATGACAAGATAGATATGCTTAACCTGATTTAAGCATTTACACAATGTAAACACACTGAAACATCACATGGAGCCCCATTATTTCTGTTTTTATTTATTGAACTTAAATTCATAATTTAAAAATTTAACTTGATAGCATGACTATTAATTTTTAAAAATTTACAGAAAAGGCAGTTTGTGATTCACACAATGATAATGGTTTCCAGTTTTTACATTAAAATTCAAATAAGCAAAAAAAATTTTTTTCTTTCATATAAGCATAGTAATGCAGAGGCTGATGAACTAATTCCCAAACTGATTTTACATAGAAAATTATTAGAAACATTTAATAGTAAGGTACATCAAATCAAGACAGTGACAATTTGCCAAGAACTTAAAATATCAATAGAAAGTGCACAAAGAAAAAGTCCTAGAAATACCTTAAGAATTACCATAAAATATTCTAAACACATTCAAAAGAGTCCATTATTAATATGGCTGCAGCACATTTATAACAAATCAAAGCCTTATGCCAAAAATGTTCTAAAAGCTAGTTTGAAAAAAATCTCCAACATGATGTGTTTTCAACTGTTAGATGTTTTTAATCACAAGCAATAATTAAGAAGATTTACATAAGCAATAAAAAGAGCATGTATTAATATAGATCCAGGAAAATTGGTACTATACATGTGAGATATTCATATAATAAATGCAATTATGTAATTCACAGCAGACATCCATTCTCCATATAAAAGTCTGTATACTAATGAGAACTTAGAACAAAATTTCATCCATACCAATATATTTTGTTCAAACAAAAATCGACTGGGTTGGGTAGCTCAGTGCTAGGGCCTGGGTTTCAAAGGAATAAGGCTGGCCCTGGATCCAATACACAGCACCAAATTTTTAAAGACTTCCATTGCAAATACCTTCTCAAAGGAATTTCGCAATAAATCAATGAGAACCTCACACGGTGATATCTCTAACTGTATCTGCAAGGATGCTATAAATCTCCAACATCATAAAAGTGGAACCATCTCCTCAAAAAGACCACCCAGGGTTTCTCTTTGAATGTATTTATTTACTCTTCCATTTTTCCTGAATTCAATAATAGATTCTTGAAGAAGTGAGCTTTTCAATAAAAGGATACTGTTCTTGGATCTCTAATACTACTTTTGCACTGGGAATAGCTTAGTGGTACAGCACTTGTCTAGTGTTCACAAGGTTCTGGGTTCCGGGCCCAGAACCACAAAGAAGTCTAATAGACCTTCATTTTAAGTATTAAATTAAAATTTAGTAACAAAGGTTCACTTCTCTTACTTGACCCTCAGTCTTTCCCCTTTTCTACTCTCCTATAAGATCTCTCTCCTCTCAAGGTAAAACCAAGCTGAAGCTTGTAAGGTTTTTATACACTGAATTTTTATTTTTCCTATATTTTTCATCCATTTAATATAAAAAATTTGCTTTGACCCACGACCTTTAATTTTTATGACATCAAAAGTTCTATTCTTCTTTAGGAATGTCAAAAGTTCTATTCTTTAGGATCGAGAAGTGATTTTTCAAACCATTCCATAAGTACTTACAGAGGTATAATGTGGGCTGGGGCTCAGTGTTAGAGCAATGCCTAGCATGCATGAGGCACTGGATTCCATCCCCAGCATCACATTAAAAAAACTAAATAAACAAACTAAAGGTATTGTGTCCATCTACAACTTAAAAAATAAAAAATTTTAAAAAGAGGTATAATATTCTGTGTTCAGGGTACAGAATTCAATAGCCATAGAAGAATATTCACAAATTCTGGCATTCAGGTCCTTTACATCCCCCCACCCACTTTTTTTTTTTTTGTAAATTTTGAGACAGGGTCTCATTAAGTTGCTTAGGGCCTTGCTAAGTAGCTGAAGCCTCAAGCTTGAGATCCTGCCTCAGCCACCATGCCCCTGAAGGTTCTCTAACATCTGTATTTTCATTAAGTTTTTATAATTCAAAAATCGTGAAGGAAAATTATCCATTCAAAACTAGACAACCTAATGAAACATAAAATTTAAAACATTAAAGTCTTTTAAAAACGTTATTAAAAATGTTATACATCCCTAACAAATCTCATTCTCTTTGTCATCTCAAATTAATCTACATTAACTAAGGTTGGTCCCACTATAGTCGTAGTAGCAGTTCTCATCTCCAAATAAATTATTCTTTAGTCTTAAAGCACACCTAATTTTTTGTTTTGTTTGCAGTGATGGTGATCAAATCAAGGGCTACATCTAAATTTATATCTATCTAATCTATCATTATCATACTTGTGCTCACATTTAGCAAAAGGAGTCTTAAATATCTTCTGTAAAGGACAATATTTTGTTTTGTGGGCAATATTATATCACAGAAGCAGATGCAGACAATACGCAAACCAATGAGCACAGTAATGCTCCAACTGAAATTTTAATCACAAAAACAGGCAGTGAGCCAGATTCAAAAAATGCATGGACTGTATTTTTCCAACCCTGGCTTAGAACAAGGAGTAGACAACCAGATTAACATGAAGTGACAACCCTGGGCCTCTGAAAATGAGGTTCCTTTTGTTGTACGCATTTATAAAGTACTAATACTAAGACTATTGCCTAGTAAACCTCCATAAACTGATGATGTCCAATCTAGAAGAGTCGGTTAGAACACCACAGTAATCTTGGCTGCTGCCTCCTTGTAGATCATTTTACCAATTCCCTTGTTTATCGTGTCCTGATGCGGAACGTTAATTTTTATTAAGAAGCATAATCTCTTTAGGTCTAGTAAAATTTATACTCTCTATAATTCAAATTTGCAGAATAGCATAGAAAATTCATGACAAACTAATGAGCACTAGAGTGAGCCCATCAAGTAAATCAGAAAGAGAGAGAAAGAGAGAAAGTGTGTGTGTGTGTGTGTGTGTGTGTGTGTGTATGTGTGTGTTTGTTTTCAGGAGTTTCTGCAACAGCATATGAATGTTCCTGAAAAAAAAAAATCTCATGTTATTAAAAGAAAACATACATACATACATACATATATGAATTTATATATATATTTTATATATATACCAGCCCCTAAAACTAATTACAAGGTACAGGGATAGTGATAAAAATTAGATTGGACACAAACACTCAAACCTATGTTATTTTATAGTGAGTCCTACTGAAACATCATCAGTTTTAATGTAAGACCAAATCTAGGGCTGTGGTAGGGGGGTGACTCCAGTTAGAGCATTTGCCTAGCATGCACAAAGCCTGGGATTAATCCCTAACACCCTCCTGCACCCAAATAAGACAGATTAACAGATTAAAACTCTACTAACATATGCAAGAGTTACTGGTCAATTCATCCTTTGGCATCTTATTTTTTTACATTTTCATTTAAATGTAAAATTTTAGACATTTTAAGACACGTTTCAACAAGATCAAAACACCTCCTCTCTGGTAAACTTTCTTTTCACCTATCTTTTTCATAAACACAAGAGCAAATGGCTTTGAGATTCCCGAGTTATTTTGGTTGGTTTGTTTGTGGTGCTGTGGATCAAAACAGCACCACAAACACCACAAACAAGCACTTGTACCACTGGGTTATATCCCCAGCACTCTCAGCATAGTTTTAGCATTATAAAGTACAGTGATTCTGGGAGCCCCTGATCTACCTATCTATGATTTATACTAAATGGTATGTTTAAATCAATTCTGCAAAACTTGCAGGGTTTGGTAAAATCTTCATATATTATCACATCTTCCTCTTTAATTCAAAGGTCTTTCCCCATTTTAGTAAATGTATCAACATTGTGAAAAAATTACCTAAAAACCAAAACTACTTCCACATTATACTGACATCATTTCCCTGTTTAACAAGCATATGAGTGCAAAAGAACAGACTATAGTAACCCTGGGTTATGTGCTTTCAAGATTATCTTAAAGCCAGGCTTAGTGGTAGATGCCTGCTAATCCCAGCCACTCAGGAGGCTGAGGTAGGAGAATTGCAAGTTGAAGCCTGGCCTGGGCAATTTAGTGAGTTCCTTTGTCAAAATAAAATAAAATGGGTTGGAGGTACAGCTCAGTGGCAGAGAATTTACCTATCATGTGGTGACCGGGAATTCAATTCAATTTCCAAAAGGAAAAAAAAAAATTTTTTTTTTTTTTCGTGAAAGCAAGTCTCAAGTGCCTCTTGTTGACTTTAAGGCATACAATATTGCCTGTACCCTTATATAATTTAATCACTTTTACTGCTATTTAGTAAAATCCTCAATAGCCAAAAGGATTAAGAAATATCTCTAGGGGTTGTGGCATAGCTCAGTGATAAATGACATGCTTACAGCATGGCTGAGGCCCTGCATTCAAATCCTAGCATCCTTAAAAAAAAAAAAAAAAAAATACACACAATTCTAACCCACAGGAAACAAAGGAGACTTAAAACTTTGTACAAACTGAAGGGGCTAGTTACAAATAGGTAATTCCTTATTGTAGGTTTAATGTTTAAATTTGATAGGCATGATGGCACCTGCCTATAATTCCAGTAATTGGGAAGATGAGATGGGAGGATCACAAATATGAGGCTGGCCTGGGTTATGTGCTTTCAAGATTATCTTAAAGCCAGGCTTAGTAATTTTTCCACAATGTTGATACATTTACTAAAATGGGGAAAGACCTTTGAATTAAAGAGGAAGATGTGATAATATATGAAGATTTTACAACATATTCACAACAGATGTAAAGGTTTACCAACAAATATGTTCAATTCATGACAGCTCACAGAAATATGTATAACACAGTCTAGTTGCTCTCTTCAAAGAGGACACAGTCTCATAAGACCAAGTGATCTACCACCAGGTACTTGACTAAAGTTCCCAAGAAAGGGAAAAATGACCTCTACCAAGAGAATACAGGTTTTATAATCCATGCAGCTTTTAAGCCTGGCCCTGACAAAGAAAGTGATACAAAAAGGAGTGTTCTAATCAAAAGCAGTATACCAAGACAAAAGAAGAGATCAGAAACTACAAAACCCACATGTCACCTGGCAAAAAATGATATGAATTGCCCTGAACACAGAGATCCATAAGCAAACAAGGCTGAAAGAACAGGCTAAGGCTAGACAGGGAAAATTTCTGTCTGTATTACTGAAGGATCTCTCTTTTCTCTGATGATAATTTACAGTAAGAGATTGACAGGGCAATGTGCAAAAGCAACATATCAACATGTTCAATGACCTGGGTACAATGAGTATGCATGAGTAAACTGTAAGAATTTTCATTATTTTGGAAAGAAAACAGGTAGAGAGATTGTACAGAATCAAAACCATGGGGGAAAATGTCCCTAAAAAGGCTGGAAACTTTCAACCCAACATTTGAAAAGTAGTGGGAGGTAGGGCAAAAACAGCTAAATAACCAAAAAGTGGTGATAAATCAGTGATGCAGTACTCAGTAGCTCATAAACTAAAATGACTGACAAATGCCTAGGTAAAAATCTATTCAGATGACCACAAGTTAAATTTTGTCAATATGCTATTACATTTATATTAAATACATTATCAAACTTAATTCTCAAATGACACCCAATGCATTTCTTATTCCCATTTTAAGGGTGTGAGAAGGGAGGCTCTTGCCACACACACAGCTCCTAGGCAGGAAAAGGGAATACTGAACCCAGGTATTTGACTCCCTAAATCTGCAACAGCACAGCTAAAAGTAGAGGCTCAGTAGTCAAAACAAAAGGTCTGCATCTACAATTATTAAATTTTTCCTATCCATTCTGTGTATAGGTCAAAACAAATGACTTAAGAGTTTGGAGGTGCTATATGAGGTGGAAAAAAAAGTAGGCTTTTTCTTTAAATCTTCTAAAAAGCATTCATCCTGCTTTCTGTATTTTAAGAAAGAAAAGAGCTTTGCAAATGTGATGCAAAGACTGGTTAGTGTTGAGAAGCACTTGTATATATTCACTTTTTGGTCACACTGAACTTTTCCAGGAAGACATTCTGAGTATGGAATACTATAAGAATGAAAGCAAATCCTCAGCAAAGGACATGAAATAATCGATGAGAGCTCAACACTTTAAGTTAATACATTTTTATGATGTGAATTATAGACTCAACTTCACCCACCCTTTTTTATCTTTTGGGGGGAAAAAATAGAACGTGGGGCTTCACGCACACCACGTAAACACTATACTAGTCCGTTCCATCTCCAGCCCTTCAATTTCACTATTGATAATTAAAGCAGGAAATATAAATGGCCAAGAAAACTTTTTAAATGTTAAGATATTATTTAGTAGGCCCAAGGAAAGACTTGAATATGGACACTGTTAAAAAGCAAATGTTTACAACTTCCATCTAGAGGAAAGTGGCCTCTGTTCCTCTGTAGACCAAGGCAACCATGCCAGTGTTTAACACAATGCAACGATCTTGTCTCTGGGCTCCAAGGCTGGATGGGACAGACTAGCTTTCTCAGCATTACCAAAGCAGTGTTTCAAGTGGAAAAGTGTGCCCCTATGTGTTTCCACAGCTTAAAACTCCACACTGTGCAACTGCAGCACTGAGATATCCTAAAACTGAAAGAAGCTACAAATTACTCAGTCAATTCTACTATAAATTGTTCTTAAAAGGGTTCAAATTCAGTTATAAGAGACACTGAAGTCACATTCACTTCACATCACATCATGTCTCCCCCAACACTCTTCTCCCTCCCCAACCAGATGAAACTTGAATGTCCATTCAAATAAAAACAAAGGACAGAATAAAGAAAGAGAAGGAACAAAGAATTTAAAAATTGAAAGGCACTCATCTTGGTTAAGTAGAAGGGAAAGAACATACCCAAACTATGATGTTTCACTAAGCAGCATTCTAAGGAAGCAAATTACCACAGATATGCAAATAAAAATGCAAAATAATAGTTAACCTGTTACAGGTATATCACAAGTATTATAGTTCTCCTATTTCCAAACAAATGATAGGTTTCTACTTTTCAAATCACATAGAAATCATGTGTAGCCATTTGATTTGCTTTGGTCGAAGGAATGTAAGCAGAAATGAATAATTTCTATGGAGGATGTTGTGGAGAGATTGAGGTTTTTTTTTTTTTTTACCACCTTCTCTTGCCTCAGCAAGGAAACTAGCAACACACCAACAATCTCAGAATCTTAAGGTTCAGACATGGAGTACAGCCTTCAGCTGATATAAGATAAACAACTTTTCAGTCACTAGCTTATAAACTACTAATGTTTAGGAGCTGTTTGTTCTAGCCCACCTTACTACATAGCCCATTTTAACTGTCCTATTTCAATTCTGCCTTCACTCCAGCTGATCAAGTTCTGTTTCCTGTACAAGGAATTTAACTTTGGGACACTCTACCATTGCGCTACATTCCCAGTCCTTTTCATTTTGAGACAGAGTCTTTGCTAATTAGCTGAGACTTCCTTGAACTTACAATCCTCCTGTCTCAGCCTCCAGAGTTGCTGGAATTTCAGGCTTGTACCACAATATCCAGCAATCATTTTCATTATCATTTAGGATACACACACACACACACACACCCCCTCTCCCCCCACCCCCACCCAAGCTCTCATATTTCTGTGCCTAGAAGTGCCTGGAAAACAAATCTCCTGATTTCTAACCAAAACTAGTATTCATTGAACACCTAGAAATAAAATCCAAACTCTCTAACTAATAAATCCACATCAAGTAAATACAACATAGCCTATATGTGACTTTTTAAACACTACTCAGCCTTCAGAGCCCAGATCAATAGGTTACCACTAGAAAAGTTTCTCACCTGACTGCCTCTAGTAGCAGCTTGCATGCACCTTTCCCCTACCAGGTTGAAACTGCTTATGTCAAAAGATACCATACTCTTATTTATGTAAGTACAATGCTTTAGAAAGCATTGCACATGCTATTCTACAAATAAATGAATATGGTCTTACATTGACTGTGTATTTCAAGTGTATTAAGGTAGGATTCTAACCTGCCAAAAGAGGTTTAATTAAATTACATATCTCCAGAATCAAAACAGTAGAAAAATTAAGCCTAAAAAAGGCAAGTGTCCACCCAAGTTCTAAAGAACTAACTGTGGAACTGAAACTTGCCAGAACTTTAATAAACACATACTCTCTTAATACCTTTGCTATTCTCTGCCAGCCCATCTTCTTTTGTAACACAGGAAAAAAGCCAACTGCCAACTTTGGAGTCACATCTTCCCACTTTTGCAAGCAGAAAGGAAAAGGCTAAAGCTTCCAATTTTATTCAGCTTTTATCATATAACGACACCAGTCCCATCACTGTGCTCAAAAAAATGAGGTATTGTACATTCTCCCCTCTCTGATCAAAATCTAGGCAATGGCCAGTCAGAGAAAGACCATGGGAGAGAAGGACATCTACACAGAGAAGGACTACTATTATAAGAAGAAGAGCCAGATGGAACATCTACACATACACCCATGCAAATAGTATAATGCTTGGAAAGAGAACTTGACCTATGTTGAGAAGATGAGAGACCTCAAGTTAAGCCTAGAAACACCCAGCAAAGTGGCATATAACAGCCCCAGTGACTCAGGAGGCTAAGGTAGGAGGATCTCAAGTTTAAGGCAAGCCCAGGCAACTTAGCAAGATACGCTCTCAAAAATTAAAAGGGTTAGGGATACAGCTGAGTGATAAAGGCACCCCTGGGTTTAATCCCCAATATCAACAAAAATAAAAATTTAAAAAGCCTTAACAATAACAAAAGGCACAAAGAAAGAAATGAGATGTATAAATAGACAGCAAAATATGCTTGGTAAGACATGAAAAAGAGGAGCATGGACATAATAACGACAAAGAAATACAATGGAAGCAGCCAGGCAGATATCAAGTCTGTCTGTAGTTCCTTGGTACCCTCAACATGGTACCAAAATAAATGTGTTAAAAGCAGTTCAAAGTGCTGTGGGATATTTATAAGATTTCTGAGACTGGAGCAGGGTAAGTATAGGCCACATCAAAAGAAATTTTGTCTGAACCTTGAAAATCCAGTAGCATATCACTAATATAAGGCCTGGATATAGAAGGCAAACATGTTAAAGAGAACAGCGTGACCAAAAATACTAAAGAATGATGCTTTGAAGAGTAGCAGGACAGGGTGTATATTCTAGAGAGGGGAAACTCACAATCATCCCATCTTGATGGTTTCTCCAAGTGCCTGGCTGTCCTGCTTTCCCTCCTGCTGTGATCATGGCTGAGAGTGCGCTGCTGCCCACCCAGGTGGACCAGGGAGACTGCTACTATATGTACACTGGCCATTTCTCAGCACTTCAAGCAGAACACCAAGGAGCTTATGATCACACTTATGATCACCTGGATTCCGTGGGAGTACAGGGGGGCCCAGCTCTTTCCTTGAATTCCGGGCAGCTGTAATGGTTTAACTTTCAAGGTCCTGTTTTTCTCTGTCTTTTCCAAGCATTGCTACTAGTTGACCTAACCCATGATGCCACCTTCAACTGCTACTGTTAAGACTCTGTTGGCCAGCTACAAAACTCTGTTCACCTGGCTGCTGAAGGCCTGGTGCCAACATGGGGACTCCTTCCTATACTTTGAGGCCACTGAACTACCCGTTTTGTCCCTGGACCACCATAAAGGAGGACATCCAGCTGGTGTGTGAACTGGGCATGCTCGACAAGCTCTCCCTCGAGCCACCCTAACTGTCCTTGCCACCCTCACCTCCTGCGCCCGAGTATGCAACACCAGCAGACATGCCCTTCACTCAGGGCCTGCTGAAAGTGGCACATCCAGATCTACGGTTCTCACTAGGGGTTCTCACTGGTCAGCCTGCTGGCCAAGGGCATGACAGTGTTGATAGCCGTGCTAGAGATCCAGACCACTGTTGATGTGGGTTTGCTCTGGCATGGGAGCCAGCCAAGCAATGCCAAGCTCATGCTGGGGCCCAACACCAGGCTGGCTGCTCAGCCATGATATGCCCAGGGATAGGGTAGACAAGAACCCCACCAATGTCCTTCTGGAGCTGTACATCAAAGAAGCCAAGCCCAGCCACAGCCAACCAGTCTCTGGGCTTCGAGAGGAGCAGCTGCCTCCATCCCCCACTCTAATCAGGCCTGCGGGGAGTAGCTGCCCATGCACCATGACTAGCCCAGTCCTGCTAATGAGGACAACCAGTGTTCCCAGTGGGTGGGTTGGGAGGCCAAACTCCAGAACAACTGCTTTCAGCCTAGAGTTCAAGGAGTAGCCTTGGCCTGTGCATTTCCCATCTCGAGCACTCTTACAGCATGTTCAGGAACCCCAGAATAAAGAGCTATCCTTGTCCCTGGCTACTCCTGTAAGCAACACTGACCAGAGCATGAAGGGAAGTGACAGCCACAAAAGCAGCAAGTTGCCAATTGAGCCTTGGAGTGGGTTGTGCCATGTTGTTTATCTCAGCCTGGCAGCAAGGTGATCAAACACAGTAGTGGACCCACCCCTCTGCCTTTTGAGTGCAAAGCACTATAGGCCAAGTGGAAAACCCCATGGCCCACAACTAATAACATCTGGTTTTTACATTTTTAAGGTTTTATTTATTTATTTATTTGTTTTTAGTGGTGCTAGGGATTTCTTAAGGTTTTAAATCCAATATTTTTACTTATATGTTAGCATATATGATACTTTGGTTTTGGTAAAGGTCACTGCCCTTTGTAATGGTTTAACTTTCAAGGTCCTGTTTTTCTCTCTCTTGTAAAATAGAACTCTCTTGTAATAATTCTATTTTAAAGTGTGCTTTGCTGAGTGATCCCCAAAGGAGGGGCTGCTAGTCCCTCCCAAGTGGGTCTGGTTTCTCTAATCTGTACATGTGGCCTAAGGCCAATGTCTGAGTAGGTTTAGGGGGGATCTGAACCAGAATCACAGCTACCCATTAAATGGTACACACAGTAATTAAAAAAAAAAAAAAAACACTAAAAAGAGACATTACAAGGTATTTTAAATAAAT
The DNA here is from genome assembly GCF_021218885.2 of Marmota monax. Classification (NCBI taxonomy): domain Eukaryota; kingdom Metazoa; phylum Chordata; class Mammalia; order Rodentia; family Sciuridae; genus Marmota; species Marmota monax. The sequence continues at coordinate 12,767,164 of NW_026695238.1, forward strand.
AGTAATTATTTCTATTACCAAATTTTGATCTGACACCAAAAGATTTTAATCAAGTTTGGTATGGGGTATTATATAAAACGTGTTTTGCAGTATTGAATTTTTTTCAAAAATGAAATTAAAGGAGGGGAAATTTAATTGGGTACACTGAGCCTGACCCGAATCAGTCTTAAGTACAGCTTCACTATTTCACTAGAAACACCCTAATTCAAATATAAGTACAATTTCATCCCAATTTTCTTTATAATATTAGAAAATCAGAACACATTAGAAAATACAATTAAAAATGAGAAAAGAGAAAAAAATCCTAGCATAAGTAAGTGTAGTTAGCTAGTCCCATAGAAGACAACTTTCTGAAAAAGAGCAAATAAGGAAGGGAAGTACTAATACAAGTTTACAGTGATAATAAGGCTGCTCAGTGCAGTTATCACTTGCTATAAGTAACACCTGAAACCAAACGGTCATAAAAAGAGTGATAGCATTAATTCGTTCATACATAAAGGGAAAATTATACAAACATCAAAATAACATAATTTTCCTGATAGTGACATGTAAAAAAATCTGTACAATATAGTTAATGAAAATAGCAAGCATAAGGAAACAGAATAAATGAAACATAATGAAATATTCTTCTCTTAAAAAAGAAATAAATGTACCAGGTGCAGTGGTGCACACATAAAATCCCAGCAATTCAAGAGGCTGAGGCATGAGGATCACCTGCCTCAGCAACCTTGTCCTAAAATAAAAAATAAAAAGGGCTGAAGGTATAGCTCAATAGGTAGTAAAGCATCCCCTGGGATCAATCCATAGTACCCTCATCCAAAAAATAGATAAATGTATTCAAATAAAAATTTAAAGCTATGATGAATGTCCTATTATCCAAATCTCCTGTCTTTAAAGACTCAAAAGTCTATCCCTTCTATAAATCTTCTTTATCCTTATAAAGAGATGGAAATTATAGGATTCAAGTTGCCACTTCCTACAGGTTGTGAGTCACCTCTCTTCTGCCCTGTAATTCCTCTCTTGCTAAATAATAAGACTGCCTTATACTTCTCCAAGCCAACCTTTAGGGACTTGGACTATAGTTTTTATACAATGAACCAATAAATATAAGCTAAACAAATAAAAGGTCAATTCTCCTGTAGTACAAAGGGAGATAACATGTGAGAATATTTACATAAAAAAGTATTCTGGGAGGGGGGAAAAAAAAGGAAGACATGACTATTAGGGAAGAAGAATAGAGTCTGGGGTAGGGGGTGAAAAACTGGGAAATGGGCAGATACAAATAACATATATACTTATATAAAACTGTCACAATGAAACCTATTTCTTTGTACAATTAAATGCACTAATAATTACTTTTTTAAAAAAGAGGGAGAAAAAATTGTATCCCCAGCTAGGCCTGGTGACACAGGCCTACAGTCACAGCTACTCAGGAGGCCAAGACAGAAGGATCACAAGTTGGGTAATGTTAGCCAGACCTACCCCTTAATTCTATTTTTTTCAAAGTTTAATCTCATTACTAGGGAATAAAACTTAATGAGTAAAACCAGTAAAACAAAACTTTTGAGTTTCACACTAGTAGAAAAATACAAAATGGAGATAACATGAACAATTTTAAAAAGCACTACTCTTTGTGATGGTGATAATGTAAACTGGAGAAAAAAGATTAAAACAAGTTGACCATAAATAGCTCCCTTTGAAAAAGCAATTTCACTTTCAGGAGCCTATACTGCAGAGATGTCTGAAATACAAACAGTTAAGCATGCATGAGCAAACAACTTTTCCACTGTGACTATTTAGTTATCTCAAACCTAGAAATGTAATCATGGTAAATCCATATTCTTTCAGTTATGGTGTTCGTTCACCTATAAACATTACCAAAAGATCATAAGGACATAGGCAAATGTTTATGTTACTATGCTGGGTGAAAAGAGCAGGAGAGCATACTACTATGTATGGTGAAATCAGCTACATGCCAAACTGTATTTCAAAGACAAATAAAAAGCAAAATGTTAAGTAAGGGATTATCTCCGGAAGGTATACATCTTCTTGTTCTTTCCCATGTTTCATCCCTTTGAAACACTTTTTAAACAAAAATAAAACTATTTCTTTGTATACAATAAATGCTGATTTTAAAATCCTCAGCTTTGAAAATGTTAATGAAAAGCCATAGCCTATAGTTCTCACAAGTAACTTTTTGACACAGTAATGAATTATTATTAAATTTTTGTAGGCAAATTTTGAAAGGAAATAAGGGGTTGGATGGATTAGAGTCAACCATTTCCTTTCACACTTCAAACAATTTCAATAGACTATAGTCAAATGTAAAAATAACTCATAATGAACTGAGAAGAATTATTATTTTTGATATGGAGAAGGCAAAGAAAAAACAGACAGTGATGTAGACTTGATTACCTGATTTTATAAACTTCTGTAAATTAAAATAAAACATAAAAATAAAATTAAGAGGGGCTGGGGATGTGGCTCAAGCGGTAGCGCGCTCGCCTGGCATGCGTGCGGCCTGGGTTCGATCCTCACCACCACATACAAACAAAGATGTTGTGTCTGCCGAAAACTAAAAAAAATAAATATAAAAAAAAATAAAATAAAATTAAGAAAAAATATTTTGGCAAGTCCCCAAGGGTTACAATTTAAAAAATAAAATAAAAAAGAAGCATCTCTGAAATTAAAACTAAGAATACTAACAAATAACACACAAATAATAAATTAAAATGACCAAAATGTGGCAAGATTTTCAATTCTGTAATAACTAAGGAAATGCTAACTTTAGCGAAAGGAATCCTTTTTTCTGCAAACTTTTCTTTTAAAAATGGTAAGTTCAGGAGGGATGCTGGGGAATGGTACTGGCCAAATTATACTGTTATATTGGGTGGATGTAAAAATACATAACAAATCCCATCACTATGCACAACTACAATACACCAATAAAAATATGAAAAAACAAAAAAGGTGCTATATTGACTAGGATTTGTAGAAATGAGCACTCTCAGAAAGTATTAGGAGTATAAACTGATCCCATCTTTCTTAAAGACAATTTGGCAATCCATTAAGGATATTCATACCCTTAAAGCCTATAAATAAAAAAAAAAAAGCCTATAAATCCATATTCAAGAATTTAATAGAAGCAGAATCTTACTCAAATGTAACAAGAATATCCATATTTCTTACAGCAAAACACTTGAGAAGCCAGACTAGAAGTCCAAATTTGAATCACAGGCGTTCATATCAAAGAAAATTATGAAGCCATTGAGAATTCTCATGGAATAATGTTATAGAATTACAAAAAAATATATCTAGTGACAACTGGTTACTACATTATCTCTAATATTTTAATGTTGGAAGTATATGTACAGAAAAGATTATTACAACATGGAGTACAAATATGAACCATGGTTGTCTGAGTGGTAGGATTCGTATTATTTAATTTTCCTGAAGCTTCCCAATTTTCTCTTCTCCATATACTACTTTTATAATAAAAACAATGTGGTACATATACAAAATGGAATATTTCTCAGCCTTCAAGAATGAAATTATGGCATTTGCAAGTAAATGGATAGAGCTGGAGAATAACATGTTAAGCATAATAAGCCAAACCCAAAAACACACCAAAGGCTGAATATTTCCTCTAATAAGTGGATGCTAATCCATAATGGGGGTTAAGGGAGGGATGAAGGAACTTTGTATTACGCAGAAAGGGGGAGTAAAGGAAGAGGAGAGGGTGTTAGGATTAGAAGGACAGTGGAATGAGATGGACATTATGACCCTAAATATATGTATGATTACACTACTGGTGTGACTCTATGTTCAGCCAGAAGAAGGGAAGCTATACTCCATTTGTGTACAATGTGTCAAAATGCATTCTACTGTCATGTATGACTAATTAGAACAAATTTAAAAAGAAACTACCACTAAGTGAACTTTAAGCAAAATTGCTATAAAAGTGAATTCAATCCCACCACTGACATTTGAGAAAAACAGGTGGAAAGCACATAATATAATGAAAAAACTAAGGGGTAACCTACAAATACCTGTGCTAGAGGTGGAAAAGGCTAGAAGTATCCCTGAGAGCAAGCCAACAGAGAAGCAGTGGAAGGTAGTGATTTCCTAAAGAAGAAAGAGAGAACAGAAAAGAGAGGAACAGATCAGCTATCATCCAAAAATTCACAGAGAGAAAGGAATGAGAAAAATTATAGAAGAGGAGTAAGATATCTAGTTTACAGATGGTAATGATGGATGAGTGAAAAAAGCAGAGGGGAATAATCATGAGAGATTAAAATATATTCCAAAGATTCTACTTTCTTTTATCTTAGAATAATAATTTACATTTATCCCTAGGAAAAAATAAGTGACCTTGATTTGGGAGAAAGGTAGGAGTGGTCAGCAAAGGGAGGCTACAAAGGCAGCAGTTTGATGCAGATATGGAAAACAGAGTAAATAAAAAATGAATTAATTCAAAAATTCTAGGAGTAAAACCTACTTCTTTTTCCACTTTTACTGGTTTATTATAAAGGATATTTAAAACCTGCTTCTTAAATCCTAACCTGAATAAATTAACACTCTTCAGTTGAAAGTACTTTATCCTCTATTCTAAGTCCTTCATTATATGAATCAAGTGGTCTGTGTAGTGAAAACAGGTTGGCATAATGAATGGCAAACTTTCATGTCAAGCAGTCTGGAAGTGAGTCCTGACTACTGACTGCACGTGGGTGAGGGAGCTTCTGCATTTATAAGATAGGGATTATATTTAATAAATAGAAACCCCATATTGGTACACAGAGTTTCTGTGAATGTTAATTAAAAGAATATGTTCAACAATCTTTTAAATATAAAACACTTCACTAATGCTACTGTGGTAACATCCTGTTACAATCATTATTTCAATCACTGTTGGTTATGAATATCTTTACAAGCAGAGCCACTGTTTTCAGGAAACAAAACCACCATAACAACATTTTACTTAGGAAAGCTGACCAATGGGAATCACATGAAGAGAACGAAAATATAGTCATAACTTTTCTCACCCAAATAATACAAATTCTTTCATTCCCAAAAATCACTGGAGAAGTTTCTTAGATATTAGGTTAACAGCTAATATACCACATACTATAGGGATTGCAAAAGTTAGTCTGGAGTTTGATGAGAAGACCTTCAAAGTCCATTCCCTGATCTTTTACTTACAGAAAAACTTACAAAAAACTTACAAAAAAGAAGGCAGAATGATATTCTAATACCTTCTAATTTGCATTCTTAGTTAAATTTGATAAGGTTCTTTGGCCCAATTTCTTAGTTTCTGTATCCTGATAATTATCCATATACAAAAATTGGGGGGGAGGGTAAATATCCAAAGTTACTACTAAATTACTAAACTGTGCTATGGCCACACAACACAGTTGAACACAAAAATTTGAAAAGTCAGGTTTCAAAGAACCTTTTTTTTTCGTTTGGTGGTGGTACTAGAGATTGAACCCAGGAGTACCAATGCACTAAGACAACCCAAAATGTTTGTCAGTTCATGTGTAATCATCCAAATACAATCTGAAGATTAATATGTATAAAATTAGTTATTCAAGTGCACACATATGCACATATAGACATAGTTTAAAAATTTTAGTCTGAGAAGATATATTGCTGTATTAATAGTAACCACATCATATGGAATGTGGAAATGTAATTTTCTGTATTTTCAAATTTCTTCAAAATGAGTATGTAGTACTCTTCATAATAAATGGAAGGAATGTTTTTTAAAATCATCATAAAATTAAGGTGGCTACTTCAAAAAACAATCTGAATGTAAAAAGCTAAAGTTTTCAGAACAGTACTCTCCACCAAGCATGGTGCTAAAAGCTTGGCATACTATCATATGTAAGTTAAGCAATAACCTGGGTTAGTGGTGTGATTCAGTAGTAGAGCCCTTGCCTCCCAAGTAGAAAGGGGTGGATTCCCAGAATCCAAAACAAAACAAAAATATTTATAAAAAGCTGGGCGAGCGCACATGCCTATTTAAGCCCAGCTACTTAGGAGACTGGGGCAGAAAGATGACAAGTTCCAAGCCAGCCTCAGCAATTTAATGAGACCATCTCAAATTAAAAAATAAAAAAGCGAGTGCGATGGTGCATGCCTGTCTTTAATCCTACCAACCTTGGGAGGGAGGCTGAACCAGGAGGATCACAAGTTCAAGTCTAGCCTTGGACAATTTAGCAAGACCTCACTCAAAACATGAAAAGGGCTGTAACTCAGTAGTCAAGACCCACCATATTCATTCCCCAGTGCCAGAACAAAAAGACAATAATCTTATAAAAAGTTATCTCCATTAATCAGACTAATAAACTAAGATTTCCTCAAACTCACATATAGAATACTCACAACTATTTAATGGCAGAGGTAGAAATCACATAGAACTGTCCTACTCCAAAGTCCACTTATTAACCACTTAAATAGTCTGATGTTGCTATGGTATGTTTCAATTTGTTCTTTATATTTGAACTTTAAAAGTGCTTAAATAATTTACCAAACAAATCACATGATTATGCCTCAAATTACATCAGGCAATCCTGTAACAATTTCCTCCTATCTACTTCAAGCCAAATATGGTCATTCCATAGTCCCCTGGATTAGAGAACTCAGCTTACAAGCAGAGTTGAGCAATTTTTACCCAGAATGATAGTCCGTAGCTCAATCAGATCCAGAAATTTATAATACAGAGAATACATCTGACTGTTTGCTCTACTTCATGTAAAACTACTCCAATTGGAGAAAAAGGAAAGAAAATAAAAAAGATCAACACCAGATTACTAGAGATAGAAGACAAGTGCTAACAAAATCAGAATACTTCATCATTCAGACCACATTCATATGTGGTCAAAAGGTATAATGAGGATAAACCCCCAAAAGCTGGATGTCACAAATTCTTAAAACAAATCAAACTTCCACTCAATAAGTATTATCAAGTCAAAACATGCAATAAAGATCTAAATGACAGAAAAATGTACTGTAGCATGTACTAGAGTAGAAAGAAAAGACAAACCCAACACATCATATGCTAACAACCTTAAATTAGGTTTGATATGTCAATGATGGAAAACTATTTTTTCAGCCTTCCATATTTAGGGAAGGAGTCAGACATTAGTTTTGAGTTTCAGTTGGGTGTTTCATGGAAATCAGGAAAAATTAGCCATTTTTAGGATCATTACTCAAGTTTTAGTCCTTAAGAATGGTTCCTTTTATTCCCAACTTCTTTTCAAATTACCATGAAATACATACCTTCCTCCTATTGAGTCGTCTTGTGGTTGGGCCCCGGCAGTGTTCCTCTGTGAACGTCGCAGTGACCCCCCTGGATTGTTATTAGGCCGGTTGGACATTGGCACCTCTCTCTTGAAGGGACATACCCTTTCTAGACACTACCATTCACTAAAAGAAAAACAAAACAACAAAATTAGATGTACACAACACAACACAGAGAAGAAACGAGGAGTACCGAAGGAGGAAATTTAACGCAAATTTGACTTGACAGCATCCAGCAATGCTGCACTCTGAGGTGTAAGACACTAATGTGTTACAAAATGGTAGGAAAAAAACAAACTCAAGGTATGTGGTCTAGCACCCAAAATTTATCATGGAATAGCCAAGAAATTATCAATGAAAATATTCAATGAAAACAGAACAGGAGAAGATGCCTGTTTCCACATTTCTAGTATTATATAGAGACCTGAATCTCTAGTAGGACAACAGAAATGAGCACTGCACCTAAAGTCAAAACACCTTACCTCAAGTCCTGTGACACAACAAGTATTAAAGGAGTTTGCCTTTGTAAAAATCACATCCATTAAGCCTCAGAATCCTCACCAAAGAATTAAAAACAACAGTCATACATACTTCACATCACTGATGTAACAAATGAAATAATACAAAGGAAATGAATTTTTTTTGTTAAGTACCCTTGATTAAACCCAGGGGCTCCCTACCACATCCCCAGCCCTTTTGTTGTTGGTTTATGAGGCAGGATCTCATGAAGTTGCCAAGGCTGTCCTCTAACTTGTGAAGAATCACAAGTTGTTTGTGATTCTTTACAAGTTAGAGGCCTCCAAAGTACCTGGATTACAGGAGTGTACCACTACATCCAGCAAAACTATTTTATCTTAGTGCAGAGGTGAAAAGAAAGCATGTGAAGTACAATAAACTGAGCAAAGGTCCCAGATATCATGGATTTCAATACCAGCTCTGCTGATCATAAGCTTTGACAAATAAATTCAAGATTTCATTTGCCTCTTCTATAAAATCAGTATATTACCCATCTTACAGGATTGTCAGGAACAAGAAATGATGAATGTATTTCATATCGATTTAGCTCAAAACAGTTCTTCACCAGTATAAACTTTCTTGGTTTTTATAAGAAATGTAATTATTGTACAGATAAAATAATAATTAGATTAGTTTCACTGATAAAACAAGCCAATAATTACAATCATAAAAAGTACCCCTGTGCCAGGCACAGTGGAGCATGCCTGTAATCCTAGCAACTCAGGAGGCTGAGGAGACCTTGTCTCAAAATAAAAATAACAAAAGGCGGGGTGGTGGGCATGAGGCTAAGTGGTTAAGCAACTCTGGGCTCAATCTTTGGTACAAGAAAAGTACTACTTGTATAAATCCAACTTTTCACAATTTTTGAGCCTTAAGCCTCCCTTAAAATTCCAACTAGAGTTCTTTCTTGATATGTATTTACTGGGGAAGGCAGCATAACAATGACCATACACTTTATAGAAATTGGTGCCAAGAAAGAATGTGAATTAATCATAACCAAGTTTGATACTTGATTTTGTTTAAAGAGATTCTGTGAACTATAATGCGAAAAGGTTTTCTTTTGAGTTATATGCTGACCCTACACAGTAGAAAAGTATTGTTCTTTTCTGTCACACATGCCCACAAAGTAAATTATAATCAGAAAGTTCAAATTACTAATTTAAGAATTGTCAATTTCGGAAAGAAAAAATGATAAAATACTATGCAAATATGAAAAGAATGGGAAATGGTTGGGCATGGGATTACATGCCTGTAATCCCAGTTACTCAGAGACAAAATAAGATGATCACAAGTTTGAGGCCAGCTAGGTAATTTTGCAAGACCCTGTGAAAGAAAGAAAGAAAGAAAGAAAGAAAGAGAGAGAGAGAGAGAGAGAGAGAGAGAGAGAGAGAGAAAGAAAGAAAGAGCATGAGAGAGATGTCTGAGGATGTAGCTCACTATGGTAAAGCACATGCCTAGCATATGGGGTGCCCTGGGTTCAATCCCCAGCATGGTCAAAAAATAATAATAATAATAATAAGGAAACAAAGGAAGAAAAACGTTAAAATTTACAGGCACTAATATGTAGAAGCTCAGCATCTCCCCACAATATTTTAGGGGAAATCTTCTTTGTATGTACATACATACATACAGGAGCATGCCTGCAATCCTAAAAATAATTTTTTTATATTGTCTACGTGTTAAAAAATTAATGGAATAGGATTTGGGGGTGTAGCTCAGTGCTCATCTAGCATGCCCCAGGCCCCGAGATAAATCCCTGGCACGCCACCCACCCTCCAAAAAATTAATGGAATGATTCTGATGTGGTGCACAGGCCTGTAATCCCTGCTATTGGGAGTTTGGGGGAAGGAATCCACTAAGGAAAGAAGTGATCAAGCTGAGCAGCCTGGCCAACTTCATAAGACCTGCCTCAAAACTTTTTAAAAGAGCCAGGAACCTGCAGCCAATTTGGAAAGCAGTATGGAGATTGCTTGGAAAGCTGGGAATGGAGCCACCATTTGACCCAGCTATTCCCCTTCTTGGTCTATTCCCGAAAGACCTAAAAAGAGCATGCTACAGGGACACTGCTACATCGATGTTCATAGCAGCACAATTCACAATAGCAAGACTGTGGAACCAACCTAGATGCCCTTCAATAGACGAATGGATAAAAAAAAATGTGGCATTTATACACAATGGAGTATTACTCTGCATTAAAAAATGACAAAATCACAGAATTTGCAGGAAAATGGATGGCACTAGAGCAGATTATGCTAAGTGAAGCTAGCCAATCCCTAAAAAACAAATGCCAAATGTCTTCTTTGATAAGGAGAGTAACTAAGAACAGAGTAGGGACGAAGAGCAGAAGAAGATTAACATTAAACAGGGATGAGAGGTGGAAGGGAAAGGGAGAGAGAAGGGGAAATTGCATGGAAATGGAAGGAGACCCTCAGGGTTATACAAAAGTACATACAAGAGGAAGTGAGGGGAAAGGGAAAAATAATACAAGGGGGAGAAATGAATGACAGTAGAGGGGGTAGAGAGAGAAGAGGGGAGGGGAGGGGAGGGGAGGGGAGGGGGGATAGTAGAGGATAGGAAAGGCAGAACACAACAGACACTAGTATGGCAATATGTAAATCAATGGATGTGTAACTGATGTGATTCTGCAATCTGTATATGGGGTAAAAATGGGAGTTCATAACCCACTTGAATCAAAGTGTGAAATATATCAAGAAATTTGTAATGTTTTGAACAACCAACAATAAAAAATTAAAAAAAAAAAAAGTAGCCTGGACCCAAATCAGTTTTCCCCACTCCATTGCCCAAGGGCATTTCCTATGATGTACTCTGCCCGGACCCCTGCCCAGAATCTTCAGTGCTTCTCATGTCTGATTTTCACCTGTCTTTCTTATTGTGAGAATTTACTCTTGTTTATTCTTATTATGGACCATTTAAAACTTACACAAAGAATGATACCTGTCACCAGCTATAGCAAAACTTCTATTCATGGCCAATATTGTTACATCTATTTCTCCTTCTATCCCCATCTTACCAAGGATCAATTCTTACTTGGGACAAGCAAATCCCAGACTTGTCATTGTAATATTTCAGTATGTGTCCCTAAAAAAAAAAAAAAGAGCCAGAAACCTAACTTTGGTAGAATACTTGTAGCATTCTCAAGGCACTGGATTCAATCCCCACCCAGTACCAGAAAAAAGAAGGGAGAGGGGAAAAAAAGGGAAGGATTCATAAAACAGGTTTTGTTAACATTGCCTTTGAGAAAGGGGGCTGGAAGTCTGGAAACTTCATTACTCCCTTTTAAACAATAATGTGGATTGCTCTAACACATTTCAAAGTGCAAAGCTCTTAGAGTCAAACTGCCCAAGTATGAATCCTCACTGCAACACCAAGTTGTATAACCCTGTGCATATACACTTCTCTGTGCCTCACTCTATCAATAAAATGAGGATAAAGAATTTACCTCATAGAGTAAGGATCAAATAAGAAAATTCAAGTAAAGATCAAAGTGCCAATCTTACAGAAGGGCTCACTGCATGATAAGCATCTACACTTCTTTAAAGAATAAAAACAATACTGTGATAAAACAAAAATATGACAAATTGGTAGAAACTTAACCCAAAAAAAATCACCATTAACATGGGTTAATTTCTAGCAAAATTACGTCAGAAGTGAGTTTTTGCTCTAAAAGACAATCAATAGTGTTTTAATAGGGTAAAGCAATCAGTAGGAAAGCTTTGTTAAAATATGAATGCCTGGCCCCTACATTCTTAGATTCTCATTTTGTGAGTACAAGAAATGGAAGACATAGTTAATATAGTACAACCTGGTTGTACTATTATACTACAAAACAACTGTACTACATTAAAGAAGTAAAAGGCCAATTTTTTTTTCAGAATTTATTCTAGAAGTTTCAGTATTTCAAACATCATCTCAATACCATTTCACCTAGACCCTGAATAGTACAGATACTGTACAGAATAGTATAAAATACTGTTTTTCTCACTCTGAAAAGCAAAGAATGCTATTATTAAACAAAGTTGGTAGTTCTCATCTGCCCACTTTCTGGTATTAAACACCTACTTTATGTCATAGGGTGGTAAGTCATTCAAATAAATATAACTCACCTATGGTCTTTAAAGAACCTTAATACCTCCCTCTTCTTGTCAACCGGCACTATTATCAGTCCACAAACCATCTGTGGACAATTCTTGAGATTTAATAGAGAAAGAATGGCAAACACAAACACATTTGTTTATCAAAGTGCTCCCTGCCTTTAAAAGTCAAAATTGATCCTTAAGGAAGGAAATCAGACTGTCAAACTTTGGAATCACAATAAAAGATTAACATGAGAGTGGGGCTTGTAGTTCAACAGTACAGCTCTTGCCTAGAGTGCCCAGTGCCCTGGGTTCCATAAATAGTAAGGAAGTAGGGGATGCCCGTTAACATATATAATCTCCCCTCTACCAGGTAAACAAAAATCATAGTTGGAAAGGCACCTCCCCTTGGATATTTTTTTTCTTTTCTATTTTTTTTTTTACTGGTTCTGGGGATTGAAACTAGGGATACTCTATCACTGAACTTTGTAATTTTTATTATAGCCCTTTGTAATTTTTATTTTGAAACATGGCCTTGCCAAATTGCCCAGGCTGGCCTGAACTTGTGACTCTTCTGTTCAGCTACCCAAATCACTGGAATTATGGGAGTGCCCCACAGCACCTGACATGTTTTCCTTCTTGCTATGGGAATATTCGGTACTGTCTTAACCAATTTGTTATGCCTACTGTTATTACTTCAAGGCTGAGAGGCATCTCCAGTTCAAGGCCAGCATGAACCCTGTCTCAGAATAAGAAAAACTAATTAAAACAAACAAAGGGACTGGTACAGTGCTTGCCTAGCATGGACAAGGCCCTGGGTTCAATCCTGAGTACCACAAAAAAGGAAAGAAAAAAAAATACTGCTAGAAATTATGTGTTTGTTTTGGTGACCTGAAATACATACAAAACTCAAAAATTCCATCTTAATAGGCTACCTCAAATAATTATTGAAACTAAAAGTTTTAAGCCCAATCTGTTAATATTCTCCCATTAAGTCATGAAATACACTACTGAAACAAACCACTCTCTTCTAACAATGAACATACCCTTCATTTCTGTGGGAATAATCAAGATTTTTCACATAAAACCTTTAATGCTAAATCCTAAAACACTGAAATAAAATAAATGACATATACAACACTGAGTTCAAACAAAATAACACAACACACACACACACACACACACACAAAGACAAAGAAGAAAACATAAAAAGGCTAATGGGTAGAAATCCCAGCAGCTAGGAAGGCTGAAGCAGGAGGATCGAAAGTTCAAAGCAAGCCTCAGCAAAAGCGAGGCACTAAGCAACTCAGTGAGACCTGTTTCTATCTATATAAAATACAGAATAGGGCTTGGGATGTGGCTCAGTGGTAGAGTGCCCCCGAGTTCAATCCCTGGTACCAAAAATTAATAATAATAATAAAGGTTAATGGTCACCTTCAAGGTTAAAAACAATCTTACAACTCTGCTTGCAGCCTAACTATGACAAAATTATTCGTAGCTTGAGTAAAATGGTATTATTAATTGAAAGTGAAAAATAGTTCTATAAGAAAACTTCATTTAGGAAAAACAGAATTGCATATTAAATTTTACAACAAGACTGGATAAGGTGGCACACACCTGTAATTCCAGCCACTTGGAATGCTGAAGGAGGAGGAACCCAAGCTCAAGAACTGCCAAGAAAAAAATTTCAGACTACTCCAAAACACAATATTAAGGGCTGGAGAATGGTAGAATGCCCCTGGGCTCAATCCTAGTACTAAAAAATAAAATTTATAAATAGGGTTGGGATATAGTTCAGTAGTACAGAGCACTTGCCTAGCATGTATAAGGTCCTCGGTTTGATTCCCAGCATTACAAAAAAAATATTTTTGATAACAAGAAAACTGCTATTTTACCACATAATCACTGTCACTGCAGTTCTTGCACCAAAGACAGTTTAATAAGAAATTATGTTTAAATAATACTGGCACAATAAAAAATTTTAAAAAAAGCTTCATAATGGTCACACCTCACTCTTGCAAAGAAAAAAAAAGGAGCATAAATTCTGTGATGATTATGCAGTGAAATATGGTGATCCTTTTCAAGGAAAACCTCAATCACAAACATTTTGGAAATTGGTTTTCTTTTAACTGCTTAACACAAAAGAAAGACTACTATGGCTAGTAAAAAAAAAAAAAAAAAAAAAAATCTTTTTTTTTTAGTTCAATCCTCCCCTTGCTGTAAAACTTTAAAAAAAAACCAAAAGGAAATCCCAGTGACACAGGCTGATGAGGCAGGGGAAATCTCAAGTTCAAGGCCAGTCTAGGCAACTTGAGACCCTGTCTCAAAATTAAAAAGTAAAAATGGTAGAACACCCCTGGGCTCCAGAAAGAAAGAGAAAAAGACTGGGGGGCGGGGGGGACACACTTTAGGATGTGGTATGCTTCCTAGTCAAATGGCCAAAAGTATGGAAGGGATACAGATGCTGCTTGTATTTATATAAAATTTTTATCAGAGGAATGATATCTGATGGGACTGAGGAACAAATCTCTAATTTAGTAACCCAGAGCAGACTCATGAACAGACCCAAAGCCAGATAATATATTCATAAATAACATTACTACCTATCACGAATTTGACAAGCAATGCTAAAAACTGAAGGAAAACTGTACCTATTTTACAATAAATATAAAATAAATAAAATGCTTGTGTATCCCATGCAGTATATGCAGTGTTTCCCACTTTTTAAATTGACATTTAAAACCAATCTTATTTTTATAATGTGTCCCCACTAATGTCTTATTCATGGGTCTTCCAGAGACTGGGTTTGGATTTAGAATATGAACTTGGAGCTAAATAACAATAGTAATAAATATAATTTGCATAATGTTTAACCGATTTGTTTATTATAGGAGTAAATTTAAATCTGCCAATGAACCCTAGAAACCATTGCTTCATTCCTATTTTTCAAATAAGGAAACTGAAGTGTTACAAAATTAGAAGCCTGCGTGAAACAAGTAATGGCATTTGGACCCTCCAACAAAAAAGGCATAAATGACATCTGGTACTGCAAGTCTGAACAACTACCCACACTAGACAAAGAAGGAAATGACTATGTCCTATACAGTATGGTAAGTTACATACACAAAGGCAGCATAAATTAACAACTTTACAATAAGATGGAACACAAAAATCACCTTTGCTTATGACAAAAATCATTCTTTCTTAAGTGAGAATGCCAAGGACTTCAAGTAAGCCTGTCTTTAACATAGGAATGAAAAAGATTGAGGGGCTGGGGTTGTGGCTCAGTGGTAGAGCCCTTGCCTAGCATACGTGAGGCACTGGGTTCAATCCCCGGCATCACATAAAAAAATAAATAAATAAAACAAAGGTATTGTGTCCATCTACAACTGAAAAAAATATTTTAAAATATTTTTTTAAAAAAAGATTGAGAGGTATTGAGATATAAGGGCAAATAAGACAATTCTGGCTCACCAGGAACTAGCTTACTGCTCTATATCTCCCTACTGGGCTCATTTCCTGGCTCTGCTAATTAATAACCCAATAAGATCTACAAATGTGTTACCTTCATCTAAGTTTGTTTCTCCATTAAATTGCCAATTATTAACATGATGGCTGGCATCTTTTTCCTTCTCTACAGTGATGAGGATAGAACCTAGGACCCTATACATACCTATACCCTATACATAAGCATGCATTCTATCAGTTATCTACATCCCCTAACCCAATGGGTGGGTATCTATTAAATACAATTAAATAACTGAAATTTCAAAGAAAAGTTAAGTAGACAATAGGTCCACCATCACGAATGAAAAAGGAACTGGAGAAGGAAAATGGCCAAAAAATATCTACAAAACCGTTTGGGAGGGGTGGAATAGTAACTCAGTGGTAGAGCACTTGCCTTGCATGTATGAGGCACTGTGTTCAATCCTCACCACCATATAAAAATAAAGATATTGTATCCATCTACAACTAAAAAAAATATAATTTTTTTAAAAAGTTAAAACATTTGGGAGAGTATATTATTTCACTTTGATTTAGGAAAGAGGCAATACAAAATTTGCAGCTTTGTATTATATATTCAAAAGTCAAATGTCAAATTCTTAAGTAAGAAAGGGGCTAGCCTCGAATTTACAATGCTGGAGCCACTGGGATTTTAATCCTACACCATCATAGCTACCTCCCAGTCTTTTTTTTTTTTTTTGAAGCTGGGTCTTGCTAAGTTGCCCAGACTGTCCTTGAACTTGCAATCTGCCCATCTCAGCCTCTCCCAAGTAGTTGGGAATATAGGCATGTACCACCATAACTCGTTTGCCTTGCTTTTTTCATATATGGTTAACAGGTATGAGAACAAGGGACCAAAGGTCTACTCTGAGAATACCATAAAATGATCAACCACTCCTCATTAACAATGCCCAACTATTTCTAAAATATAGAGCAAATCATTTTGTCATATAAATACTCTCAGGTCATATAGCTCGCATAATCATTAAAACGCTAAATGCACTTAATATTTCCTTCTTTTTAGGATCTCATAGACTAGACCAGAATCAGCAACTTTTAGCCTACATGGCAAGAAAAAAAAAAAAAAGGTTCTCATATCTGGCTTGAACAGGTCTGCAGTCCTGCTTGGCTACCATAATTAGCCAGTCAGTGAGGGTAGTAGGTCAGCTTATCACTATAACATTTTTAGTACATCCTCTTAAAGATGTTTCTTACATCTACCTAGTAATCAAGATACAAAAGGGAAAAGGGTATTAAGACTACAAAGTCTCTCAAATCCAATTCACTTCCACATTTTATTCAAGTCTAACTTAGCATTTATTTCCACTTTTCTTAAATGGAATACTTTTTAAATTCTTCTTTATAAAGACTTAGTAACACATTTATTAAGCATAGTGATTATGTGAGCTACTGAGGGAAAGGAGAGAGAATGACAAATATCTTCTCCCCCATGGGGGCAGATTGATAGTGATTCTTATCCACTGAAAGTCAAACATCAAATACCTTGTAGATTACAGCAAGGTGATCCCTATGTACAAAAACAATTTTATGTTTGGCAAATGACCTTTATAGTATAAAGGCACAAAATAAGGCAATATTTTTGGAGTATTCTCAACACATGTTCTTATCACAATTGTGATCATCATAATAATGAGATGAATGAGGTTTATGTGATTAACATAGCTTATACTAAACAATCTATACTTGCTTTGCAACAATACTTCAACATTGATAAAGACTGGTGCAGTCTTTTCCAAACAATGAATATGTAGCCTATCACCAAGTGTTGTTTTTCAAAATCAGAATAATTTATTTTTCTCATATCAGCTATGTGTGAGGATAGAGTTTTATGCCATTGTTTTGGTATAATTATACATCAGCATCTATTCCTTGTGGTCATTTTTATGAGACTTTCTTACACCTCTAAATTTTAAATGTCAAAAATCATACTTAATATACAGCAATTTCAATTCTAAGAATTTTCTAGGACTCTAACCTAAAGTAGTGTTTGCTTGAGTATACAAGAATTACGTAATCATAACACTGTGATATGTCATAGTGGAAAAATGGACATGATCCAAATATTCTCAGAAAAGGAATACATTGTATCAATTCTACAAAATAATGAGACAGAATTTAAAGAGGTAGAGCCATAGATAATGAACTGTTCTCTAACTGCTAAACACTGCTAATTCCTTCAAGAAATATTTGAAGGCTTATATAACTGGTGTCAATAATCTACAACACTGGAATTCATACAAAATTGGGAAGACAAATAACCAAACTACTGGAACACCATGGTAAATGCCATGAAGGATGAAACAGGAAAAAGGCAGAGAATATTGGGAAAGAGGAAGGAAAAGATACTCTGGGTTTAGGCTCTCTGAAAGGATATTTTATTTTTGTATGTTTAAAATATTCTATGTACAGGCTGGGGATGTGGCTCAAGCAGTAGCGCGCTCGCCTGGCATGCATGCGGCCCGGGTTCGATCCTCAGCACCACATACAAAGATGTTGTGTCCGCCAAAAACTAAAAAATAAATATTAAAAATTCTCTCTTAAAAAAAAAATTCCAAAAAAAAAAAAAAAAGCTAAGCTTGATTCAGAACAAATCATCCTTGACCTAAATGTGTCAACCTACATTTCATTAATTCATCCTTTAAATCCATGTCTCCCACTTCTAACACCCTGAGAGATTATCAAAGAAAACATGACTCTCAAGAGTTGAAGACACATTTAAAAAAAAAAAAAAAAAATTCTATCTTTTCTATCCATTTGAAAAGTCGCCAGAGTTAACAGTGTATATCTTTCCCCGGGTCTCTTCAGAGACCCAAAACACTACCACAGAGACAAAGCATCTCCACTTATACTTCAGACATTTTCTAACTCCTCTAAGTACTAATCACAGTGTTTTAAATACACTGAATTGAACCCAGTAGTGCTTAACCACTGAGCAATATTCCCTAATCCTTTTTAAAATCCTTTTTTAAAATTTTGAGGCAGGATCTCACAAGACGCTTAGGGCCTTCTTAAGTTGCTGATGCTAGTTTTGAACTTGCAATCTTCCTGCCTCAGCCTCCCAAGTCGCTGGGATTATAGCCTGACATCTTTTTCATATACTGGATCTTTTTCTTATATATATACAGAAGTATATCCATATGGAAATAATGATGAGCTACAAAGATCTCCAAGACACAAAAGTGGGTAACAACCAGTGGTTATTCAAGCTTCCTAACCTTGAAATTTTCTCAGCTGAATAAAGTGGTTAAGTTCAAAAAGCTAAAAGCCATGTTCAGGGGATAGCACAGTAGAAGAGCCATATGTGAGGGCCAGCACAAGTGAAGAGGGAAAAACATGTCCATGTTCAAATCAACAAGACTATAGCTTTCATTCTTCAAATAGCCAGGCACAGTGACGCACACCTGTAACCCCAGCAGTTCTGAAGGTTGAGCAGGAGGATTCTTCAAATAAGAATAAGCCAGGTGCAGTAGCACACACCTGTAACCCAAGCAGCTTAGAAGAATGAGGCAAGAGGATCAAGAGTTCAAAGCCAGCTTCAGGAAAAGTGAGGCACTACACAACTCAGTGAAACCCTGTCTCTAAAATAAAATGCAAAATACAGCTGGGATGTGGCTCAGTGGTCAATTACCCGACTTCAATTCCTAGTACCTGCTCACACAAAAAAAGGGCAGAAACAAATTGAACAAATATTGTAAAACAGGGCTGGTTATATAAATCCAATTCCCTTCCTAACTTTTCACTTTAATTCTTTTACTTCTTGTTATCTTCCCCACTAATAGTTTATCATAAAATATTTTTAATAGCTGAGGAGGGTTCAGCACTACAACCCTATCGCCTACCTCCTGCAATTAAGTTCGGGGGGGGGGGGGGGGTGGCATGGGCAGAAAAGATGGTGGAATGAGATGGACACTATTCCCCTAGGTACATGTATGATTGCACATACAGTGCTACAGCTACAGCTATATCTATATCCTGTACAACCAGAGAAATAAGTTGTGCTGCAATTGTGTACAATGAATCAAAATGTATTCTGCTGTCATATAAACCTAATTAAAACAAATTTTTTTTAAAAAAAGTTTGTTACAGAGCCAGGCACAGTACGATAGGCCTGAGGCAGGAGGATCTTAAGTTACAAGCCAGTCTTGGCAACTTAATGAGACCCTGTCTCAAAAAAAAGGGGGTGGGGGGGTACAGCACCCCTGGATTTAATCCCCAGGGGGGAAAAAAAAGTTTTACATGTACTTTACCCATGTCTGCTCATCTATGACACCTGCTCATCCACTCATCCAATTTCTGGATATATTTCAAAATAAACTGCAGGCCCTGTTACACTTTGTGTGCATCATAAAATAAGTGTTCAATTATAACTTCATATTTTCAGTTAAATTTAAATTCCATCAACTGCACAAATCTTAAGTGTAAAACTCAATGAGTTGCGACAAACAAAAATCAAGAATTTGTGCAGTGGTACATGCCTATGATCCCATTTACTTGGGAGACTAAGGCAGATGGATCCCAAGTTCTAGGCCAAATGGTGCGATTTAGCAAGATCCTGTCTCAAAATTTTTTTTTTAGAAAAGAGATGTGGGTGCAGGTCAATTGTAGAAGGCTTGCCTAGCAGGTGTGAAGTCTTGGCCTTGGGTTCTACACCTACTACCAAACAACAAAAAAAGGGATAGTTTCCTCATGCTCCTTCGGGATAAATCCCTGCACCTTGCCTTCTAATTCTGAAATCATAGTTCTGATTTTATTTTTATCTTATATAGTTTTGTCTACTCCAGACTTTATACAAGTAGAACTGTGTATCCTCTCATGTACATATTTTGTATGTAATTGCATATCATCTTTTATTCCTTTGCAATGGTTACATGACTCTCCCACATCCCACAATCAAAATAGCCACTTACATAGATTTCAGCTTGTTTCAGCATAATATCTTGATACTTACCCATGTGGCTGTCTATCATTATTTATACCTTCTAGTGCTGAAAAGTTTTCCACTGTATGGATATATCACATTTTTGTTTATCCTTTCATTCTTCTATCAATGCATATGTGAACTTCTAAGTTTTTTGTTTTTTTGTGGTACTTGGCACAGGGGGTGCTCTACTCCTGAGCTACACCCCCAACCCTTTTTGAAATAAAGTCTCATTGAATTGCCCAGGCTGGCCTCAAACAGAAATCCTATTGCCTCATCCTCCCAAGTAGCTGGGATTACAACTATGAGCCAACAACTATTGCAAATTTAAATTTGAGTCATTAAAACTGCTACAAACATTCCTCTATATTTCTTTCAATATGTATATGCTTTTAAATTCTCTTCAGTAAATACTAAGAATAGAATCACTAAATTATAAGGATTATAAACTTTTAATGAAACTACCAGGGCTGGGGGGCTGGAGTTGTGGCTCAGTGGTAGAGCACTTTCCTGGCATGTTTGAGGCCCTGGGTTGGATCCTCAATACCTAAATAAATAAAAGATCCATTGATGGGCTGGGGATATAGCTCAGCTGGTAGAGTGCTTGCCTTGCATGCACAAGGCCCTGGGTTTGATTCCCATCACCACAAAAAAAAAAAAAAAAAAAAAAAAAAAAAAAAAAAAAAAAACACCCTGACAACTAAAATCATATATCTTCTTCAAAAGCAGCTATTTTATAGACATTAGTATTAGACTTATTAGTTATAATTCTTTTCATTTACTCCATATACTCAACAATAGTTGGTGGTATCAGTACTATGAACTTTAAATATTCTGATGTGCTTGTAGGAGTATTAGTTTATTGTTCTAAGACATACTTTCCTAGTGATAATAAATACTTTTGTTTGAAGCACTCCACATTCTACTTTCCATACCCACAATACTCAAGAACCCAAATTCAAACTTAAAGGCGAAAAATCTATGGGCCACACTTAACAGGGTTAAGATGACCAAAAGTATTCATGACTCCCATACTTCCCATCTGCTAGCAGAGTTACCGTTTTCCTACACAATAAAAGGAACAGAGAGACAGACATTAGGAGAGAAAACAAAAAAGAAAAGCTATTCATGAGAATTTGTACATGCCTGGTCAAGATCTGTAGACATTTTGAAATCAGATGAATGATCTAAGAATCATCAAGCCAAGTAATTCAAATCTTGCTAATTTGTCACTAATTTGAAATACTATTAAGATTTAATTCTTTTTAAAACACAGGATAGGATTGCAATGTTTCTAACAAATTCCCATTAGTCTAAGGACCACACTGGGTATCAATGTCTTAGGTAGGACAACTAAATATTGACACAGAAGTAGGTAAACTTTTCCTGGCGAAAAGTTTATTCCAGGTCTCTGGGAAATTCTACAAATAATAAATCATCTAGAGACAATGAACAGAATATGGACAACACACAAGTCAACAAAGCAAATCTGCAAAAACAAAAGAACAAAATTTCAAAGACTTCAGATATCAGAATAATCAGATCTTAAAACAAGCTGTGCACAATGATGTAAACCTATAATCCAAGGAACTTGCAGGGCTGAGGCAGGAAGATCACCAAATTCAAACAGGTGGCAACTCGGTGAAACTGTCCCAAAATAAAATGTATAATGGGCTGGAGTCAGGCATGGTGGTAACTGGGTGCAAATCCCAATGATTCTGGAGGCTGAGGCAGGAGGATCGCAAGTTCAAAGTCAGGCTGGAAATATGGCTCAGTTTGGTAGAGTGCCTGCCTCACATGCACAAAGCCCTGAGTTCAATCCCCAGCACCGCAAAAAAATAAGTTCAAAGTCAGCCTCAGCAACTCAATGAGACCCTATTTCAAAATAAAAAATAAAAAGGGCTGAGGATGTAGCTTGGGGATACAATGCTTGCCTAATCTTACTTAACGAGCATACCTATGGCCTAGGTCCGTCCAATCATCAGTACCAGACATACAGTATCACAGACATATAAGAATATAAAGGACAAATCTGAAATCCCAAAAGAAATAGAAAAATCATTAAAAGTTACATTGATTTGAAAAAGAACCAAACAGAACTTCTAATATGATAAATAAAGCTCAGGGCTGGAGGTATTGCTCAGTGGTAGAGTACTTACATGAGGTGATGGGTTCAATCCACAATTCCACACAATTAAATAAATAAATTTAAAAAAACTGACCTTAGTAGGCAGCTATATTTTGGGTAAAATACAACACAAAAACAGAATGAACTAATATCAGAAAAGTGAAAACATGGCAAAGGCATATCTAAATATTATAAAGTAGCTGAGATACAAATTCACAGATTTGAATGGTCCAAATGAACCCAAACAGGATAAATAAAAGACATTCATACTTAGAAACATTATAACACAAACACAAAACACCCAAAACAGAAAAGAATATCAAGGTGGGTGGGGGTCACTATTTTTTTGACACACACCTGATTTCTCAAAAGCAGTGAAGAAAACCAGAAAACAAGTGATTTCTAATTTTGTTCAGCATGGTAAAGACACATGTCAATAGGGGCTGGGGTGGTGGCTCAGCGGTAGAGCATTTGCCTAGCATGTGCAAGGCCCTGGGTTTGATCCTTGGCACCACATAAAAATAAACAAGCAAAATAAAGGTATTGTGTCCAACTACAACTATAAATAAATAAACAAACAAATGTTTAAAAAAAAGATAAAGAATCCTACACCAGGTAAAATTACCTTTTATGAACAAGTCTCTGGCAGATTAAAATTAGGGTCTTTTCCACCAGAAGAAAAGGGACCCTGGATAGTTGAGATAGGACAAAAAATAAAGTAGCAAATATAAATACAAATGAACATTAACACTATAGAAGAATATCTAGCAGGGGATTTTTTTAACTGGTAAAAGTAAAATGAAGAAGAAGTTGGTAGGCTAAATATATTTTCTATAAGCAGGGAAGGTACATTAATTACTTTGTTAGACGTAATATTTTAATTTCTTTTCTCCCTACAGGGCTGGAGATTGAACTCAAGGCCTTGCAGACACTAGGCAAGAACTCTATAATGAGCCCCACTTAGTTCCAGCCCTGCTTAGTTTCTAAAACAGGTCGGCAAAGACTAGAATCATGCCCTTATTAAAAAGATCAATTAAGGTATGGTCGCATATGCCTCTAATTCCAGCAATTTGGAAGGCTGAGGCAGGAGGATGGCAAGTTTGAGGCCAGTCTCGCAACTTAATGAGATCCTGTCTCAAAATTAAAAAAAAAAAACTCTTTTTTCTTTTTTTTAAAAGGGTGGGGAGGTGATAAAATGGATACCCTCATAATGATAAAAATATTTAATTCAGCAAGATAGCAAATTTTTTGTGTGTAGGCAGGGCAGTACTGGAGACTGAACCTGGGGTATTCTATCATTGGACTACATTCTTAGTCTTGTCTTCCTTTTTTTTCTTTCTTTCTTTCCGTAATTTTGAGATTGGATCTAAGTCTCTGAGGGTGGCCTCAAACTTGTGATCATCCTGCCTCAGTTGTCCAAGTTGCTGGGATTATAGGCATGCACCACCACACCCAGAAAGGAAGACAGCAACTTTTAATTTACAAATAATTTTATATACAAGGCTGCAAAGTGTTTTTCTTTTAAAGATATACAAATCCAGGGTGGATTTTCAAACACTTCTCTTAATAACTAGTATTACAAGAGATTAAGTAACTAATATAACAAGAGATTAAAAAGTAAAGGACACTGATAATTCTCTGTAGTTTTACGAATTCCACCTGCCTTAAAATTCTCAATATTTCTGCATATTACCACTCTAAAGAGCTCCATTCCAGCTGGGCATGGTGGTGCATACCTGTAATCTCAGTGACTTCTGCCTCAGCAATTTAAGGAGGCCCTAAGCAACTTAGCAAGACCCTGTCTCAAAATAAAACAAAGAGTTGGGGACATAGCTCGAGGGTAAAGCATTTCTGGGTTCAATCCCTGGTACAAAAAAAAAAGAGCTTCATCAAATTTTTCAAACTTCAACATTTAGATGCTACTTCAAGTAGATACTTTTATTCCCATGTTTCATCCACCTCTCTCTACCTACTACTCACTGAATACTAAACTGCCAGGGAAGTTGCCACATATTACATGAAGATATTCTAAATATTCACAACATCCACCATAAATTAACTAGGGTCAGAACTGAACAAATGAGGGCAGTGGCAGAGCATTTGCCTAGCACCTCTGAGGCAATGGTTCCATCCTTAGCACCACATAAAAATAAACAAAATAAAGGAATACTGTCCATCTCCAACTAACAAAAAAAAATTAATAAAAATAACTGAACAAATGACCTATAACAAATGAATCAAAGTCCTTCCTCAAGACTCTTTTGGTATAGTTGTAAAGCACAAAGTATGGCCTTAGAATGGCAATATTTAAGATAGTCACATTAGAAAGTATTCTTCAGAGAGAGAGAGGAAGCAGATACACAGAGACAAATAGGTATCTGAATTTCTGATTCTAGTTAATTGTTCCCAAAGCCTAGCTGCCAGATTCCATTCTTAAATTTTCACTAGACATAATCAATCTCAAGTAATAATTCTAGCTAATCCAGTGTCCAATTAATGTTTGAACTTTATATTAAAGTTCTTTTTTTTTTTTTTACTCCCAAGTGAGAGGGATAATATTGTAAATCAAACTCATTTATGGTCTCAGTATTTCCCCAACAAAGACAAAACTCTTAAGTCAGTGTACAAAGATTTCTGATATGTCACTCTCTTTAACCGTAGCAACATCAGAAATATACTAAGAACAAGCATTACTCATTTAATAGAAGAAAAGCTCAAAGGCAACTCAACTAAACTGAAGTATCTAAGCTTAAAGTTACATTAGAACTCTTGTCTCCTGACTCTGAGGTCAATTTTCTTACAAACTTACCTTTAATGGAATAAACTCAAATGCAGTTTATAACCCTCCATTATCGGAATGCTGTATCTAGTCATTTACTAAAAATAGTCAACACTTTTAGGTTATAACACATAACAGTATATGAAAATAATATTCATGTCTAAAAGCACTGCCCAATATTAATGTTAATAAATCAGTATCATAAAACATTAGTTTAGTATCCTTTGTTCCCATTGTTTTTAAAATAAAAATATTAAGAAACCAGTAAAGTCAGGTTTGATGTAGCAACACCTGCAGAACCCCCAACTCTAAAGGCTGAGTAGGAAGAAGCTTGAGTCTAGGAATTAGAAAAAACAACCTGGGCAAGATAGTAAGAACTTGTTGCCAAAAAGACAAAAACCCGTAAAGCAGAAAATAAAGAACTAAACACCCACCACAGCCATGAAATGTCTATGTCAATCATTTCTCACCTCCAAAGAAAAGAAAACCAGCTAAAACAAACTGGAAGGAGTGGTAGAAAAGAGTTATCACACTTTCAAAAATTTAAAATATTAGACAATGACATTTCTCTGGGGTGGGCAGTTTGGTGTCACAAAAAAAAAAAAGGCCTAGGGGTATGTGTATAGCTTAGCGGTACAGCACTTGCCTATCTTATGAGAGGCCTTGGGTTCAATCCCCTGCAACACACACACACACACACACACACACACACACAGAATGAGCTGAAAGAGAACCTTTGGTAGGAGGCATGCAAGGTTTAAAAGAACTTTGGAAACCTCAGACCAATGAAAAACCAAACAAATAACCAGAATAAAAGGTGACAGAGTACGGAACTACCCTAAGTACTACTACAAAAGGGCACACAAGTCCTGGTGGAGAAACTACATCTCTCAGGGGAGGAAATATATAGACTATTATAGATAAAAGTGGTATTTCCCCAGGAGTGAAGGGTGTTGGTCTGAAATAACTGTTTATGGGGTGTTCCAGACAGAAACAACTTCAGAAAGGCCATGAATAAATGTACAGGAAATAACTGGGAATGGGACTCAGAAGAAAGCCTGAAACCTCAACAACTCTAAATAGAAAATTCACATGTGGGCTGGGGATGTGGCTCAAGAGGTAGCGCGCTCGCCTGGCATGCATGCAGCCTGGGTTCGATCCTCAGCACCATATACAAACAAAGATGCTGTGTCCGCCAAAAACTAAAAAATAAATATTAAAAAAAAAAAAAGGAAAATTCACGTTTTTTTTTTTCACCAGTGATTGAATAGAGGGGCGCTCTACTACTGAGCCATATCCCCAACCTTTTTATTTTGAGACATAGTCTCGCTAAATTGAGTAGGCTGATCTCAAACTTGCAATCTATCCTAAGCTTCCCAAAATGCTGAGATTATAGTCATGTGCCAAGCACAGTCACATATACACTATTCAAAAGAAATTACATACCAAATATATAAAGTGTTAATAGGACTTTTAAAACAAAACATTCCTTATAAACCTGGAAATAAGAAAGTAGATATAAGACCTTAGAAGTCATCTGAGGGAGTACCTCAGTGGCACAGGGAGAGCTTAGTATGCCAAGACTCTGGGTTCAATTCTCAGCAGCAAAAATTAAAGAATCAATCACATAACTAACTTTTAATCTCTTAGTTGAGGCTTCTACACTCTTGGAATATTAAAAAAGAATGGTAAATTGTTCCCTGAGCAACCAAGTTTGATTCTCAAGTGAATTTGGCATCTTCCATCAAGAGTATCCTATACAGCCCTCTTGAAATGACAATGTTATAGCCAACAAATAAGCACATTTTCTAGTTAGCAGGATGTTTAAATTCAAATAATAGTTTAAGTAGAAACAGTAAACTGAAATTGCCAAAAGAAAAAGAACTAGTTTGTCCCAATTGTAGTAAGTACCAAACTACAGATTTTAATTAGCAAAATTTTAACTAAGAAAATAGTACATCACAACAACTGAAACCTTTATCTGTACAAGTCAAAAAAGAAATGGGTATAGGATTTCTTTTTTGTAGTGATAAAAATAAAGAAATTTGCTAGGGATGACATTAGTGCATAACTCTGTAGCTTCATTAGAAACACCATACTTTCAAATGAATAAATTACATATCACATGATCTAAATCTCAATAAAGCTGTTTTTAAAAATATTTCATTCTGAAAATGTTCCCTGCCTTCAAAAGTACTGCATAAAGGAAAACCTTTAAGTTGTTGCTTTTGAACCTTCAACTATGCTAACAATGTGATGCATCAGACCTCTCCCCCAAGATACCATAAACCAACTAACATTGAATTTTTTACTTATTAATGTATTTATTTATATTTATTGTGGTGATGGGGATCAAACCCAGAGTCTCCTTCATTCTAGCAAGCACTCCACCCTACCACTGAGCTACAACCCCAGCTCCTTAATTGACATTTTAAAGACAAATGTCTGTTAAGAATGAAAAAATTCTCAATATATTAAAGTACATTTGTCAATGCAGTTTCTAAACTAATAAGCTCATGTCCTTAATAACCTGTACATCTTTCTATTCTCTATTTTAATAAAGTAATGACGCTTGTGTTGAGATTCAGAAAACCTCACCCCAAAATGATACCTTGTCAAGGCATTCTGAGTGCTTTGAACTGAAGGACACAGAAGGTCTCTGGCCACCTGTCACCCTCTTCCCAAAGTGTGGGGGTGGGGGGTGTCTCTAATATTTCCCATATCCAACACTAAAAGCAGTTCAACAGTAGAACCCAACTATCATGAATTCCAAGAATCTCATCAAACCAAGTAAGATCAACTCACATCACAAGAAAGAATGCTAAAGGTCACTGGCCTTGCTCAGAACAGACTTAAAGCACAGTCTATCACCTATTCTTCTGTGAGCAAAGCACAACCTATCACCTATTCTTTTGTGAGCGGCTGTCTACCTGAAAGGCTTTTATCTGCACAAGTCCACCTTCCTTTACCTGTGTTTTCTCCCTCCCTTTCCCATATCCTGCAGCCATATCCCCCAGAAAACTCTAAAACCCCATCCCTTCTGAAGCTTAGGAAACTAAATAAACCATCTAGCCTTTTACCCCTTCGCCTTCTCACCTTCAGTCTTTATACTGGTTAGAAAGTCAAGTCATTTTGTTTCTCACACTGGGAGTAAATATAAAACTGAAAAACAGAAGTATTTACAAAAAATTCACTGTTATATTCTACAACATAACTGATGTTGTAATTGTAAGTACCTAAGCAGTATAACTTTATTTTTCTAAAACTAATTAAATCCAACATGAATAATGCCTTTTATCTATTTCAAAAGAAGTTCTTCTAGGATTCACTAAACCCAGAAACTACATGAGTACTTATATACATATCCATCCAATCAGCAAAAATTTGCAGTCAAACTGTGCAAAAGGCATTGACGTGTTAGGAAAATGAAGAGCTGGGTATACTGGCACACACTTGTAATTCCAGAATGCAAATCAGGAGACTGAAGCAGAAGGGTCACAAATTCAAGCACAGATTGGGCAATGTAGCAAGACCCTGGCTCAAAATTAAAAGGGCTAGGGATGTAGCTCAATAAAGAGTGCCCCTGGGTTCAATTCTGAGTATGAAGGTGAAGGGTGGTTAATCACCCAAGTTGAAACAAAATTCCAATTCATGATAGCAAGCAATTGTTTTAGCATTTTCATTAATAAAGTTTCAAGTCAACTGCCTTTAAAAAGGAAAGAATGCTCAACGAAAGCAAAGTAGATGGTCTTGAAGTTAAAAAGGAGAGGGGTACAAAATATAAACTAGAGAGATTTAGAATAATGTCCTCATAATATCTTTCTTATTGGAAGTAATTTTTTCATTCTTCCTGTACTAAGAAATACCAATGCTCTTGCTTTACAAACTATTTGAAATATACTAAATTAAAAGAGGCAGATCATGTTGGCACATGCTATATTCACAACTGGGGAGGCTGAGGCAGGAGGATCAGAAGTTCAAGGCTTCCCTCAGGAATTTAGCGAGAATTTGTCTCAAAGAGGGCTAGGGATATTGCTCAGTGGTAAAGCATCCCTGGGTTCAGTCCCCACTACCAAAAATAAAGAAGAAATGAAAATGGCTGGAGATATGCTTAGTGGTAAAATACATCTGGATTCAATCCCCAGTACAAAAATTTAAAAAAAAAAAAAAATTTAAACCTTGGTGGAGCACACCTGTAATTCAAGCTGCTTGGGAGGCCGAGGCGGCAGGATATTGAATTCAAACCCAGCCTTAGAAACAGCGAGGCACTAAGCAACTCATTTGAGACCCTGTCTCCAAATAAAATACAAAATAGGCCTAGGTATATGGCTCAGTGGTCAAGTGCGAGTTCAATCCCCACAACTGGAAGAAAAAAAAAAAAAAAGAAATTTAAATCTCCAAAGTAAGTTAGCCCACTACTCATTCACAACCGGGAGTTCATACACTTAGAATTAAAGACATAATTTCACTAACCTCTAATTGAAATTTAACATTTTTTTCTAGTATTAACAGGCAACGAACCACGGCATTATTGCTGGTACCTTTATCTTTCCAAGAGAAGGCATGGATATCATCATAGCACATTACAAGTGTTGCAGATACCCTGAAATATCATTTATGCTGTTCATTACTTTGAGTATCTGCTAGACCATGTTACTGAATGTTCTAATAAACACATTACTTACTGTATTAAAACAAGCTTAAAAATTCGGGAGCTAGGTGTCAACATTTTGATACATTTGATTTATTGTCTTATTTTTTGAGTTTAAAAATATTACTTTTAGGAGCTGAGGATATAGCTCAGTTGGTAGAGTGCCTCGCATGCACAAAGCCCTGGAATTCAATCCCCAGGCACGACAAAATATATATATATATATATATATATATATATATATATATATATATATACACACACACACATATATAAATTTTGCCACCAAGCATGGTAGCACACACCTGTAATCCCAGTGACTCGGGAGGCTGAAGCAGGAGGATCACAACTAGCCTCAGCATCCTAACAAAGCCCTAACCCTAACTTAGTGAGACCCTAACTCTAAATTTTGAAAAATTTATAAAGGGCTGGGGATGTGGCTTAGTAGTTAAGAACCCCTGGATTCAATCCCTAATACAAAAAGAAAAAGAAAAAAAAAAAATATTTTGAGGTACCAACAAGCTGACTGCTTCAGGGTCCACACTACAAAAAAGGTTAAGAACTCCTGGACTTAAAAATGTTCGAAAAAGGCCGGCCGAGAGGCTGGGACAAGCAAGGCTGAGGACCCATGTACAGAGGTGACCAGTGGAGGCTCAGCAGTGCAATGCAAAGGGAAGTGATCGCCATTTAGCCCAGGTGTTGCAATTCCTGGGCTAATCGGGAGGCAGAGCTAACAAGCAAAGTTTCTGAGTCTTCACTGGCGAGAATTCTCAAAGCTCCTAGCTTTAATCTACTAACAGCTTTAATCTCCTAACATTAATCTACTTCAGGTTCTTTTTTTTACTTTTTTAGTTGCTACTGGGGCGGCACACACCTGTAATCCCAGCAGCTCAGGAGACTGAGACAGGAGGATCCCAGGTTTAAAGCCAGCCTTAGCAACAGTGAGGCACTACGCAACTCAGTGAGACCATCTCTAAATACAAAAAAAAAAATAGGGCTGGGGATGTGGCTCTGTGGTCGAGTATCCCTGAGTTCAATTCCCAGTACATCCCCCCACCAAAAAATTCTGAATACCTAAATTATACCTTAAAAATAATAAACTCACACACCCAGTTGATTATAATTTTTTCACATCTTTACATCATCTATGCAAATAAGGCATCATTTAAAAGAATAAAAGCTATTATTAGGGGCTGGGGCTCAGTGGTAGAGCACCTGCCTCACACATGTGAGGCACTGGGTTCAATGAAAAATAAAGATACTGTATCCATCTATAACTAAAAAAAAATTTTAAACAATTGTTTAAAAAAAGCTATTATTAAACTATGTTTAGGATCCAACATAAAATACTACTATTTGATCACTTAACTGTGAGCTCTGTATTAAGGACCTCACTTTTCTCATAAAAATGCAGAAAACTCCCGAGAAGCATGTTTTTCTATAAATTATAAATTATGTAAATAGCTTAAGGACAATCAATTAGTAAACTACAACCCAAATCAATACTCTCAATGATCTCTTCTCCACCTTAAAACTCTACCACTCAACTCCAAGATGGTATTGAGATATCCCTCTTCTCAATCCTTTTTAGACTTAAAAGAAAATAAGCCAGGTATGGGGGCGCATCCCTGCCTGTAATCCAGGCAACTCTGGAGTCTGAGGAAGAAGGAATGCAAATTTGAGGTCAGACTAGGCAACTTTTCAAGACCCTCTCTCAAAATAAAAAGGGCTGGGAATGTAGATCATCAGTAAAACACTCCTGGGTTCAATTTTCAGTACTGCAAAATAAATATATAAAAATTAAAAAGGGGTTGGGGATGTAGTTCAGTGGTAGAGCACCCCTGGATTCAATCGCCAGTAGTGGGGGGTGGGGGAGAAATACAGAAGATTGGGGATGAAGCTCAGTGACAGAACACTTGCCCAGTATGCACAAGGCCTGGGTTCAATTCCCAGCACCAGAAAGAAAGAAAAATAATAAAATGAAAAACTTCCAAAATTTTTACTCACATTAAAAACTTATGTAAATTTAGCAGAGGCATCATGAAAAAGTTCTAAGCTTCTTAATATAGTAAACTCTCAAGTTAATCAAGTCATCATAACTTTTTAGTAACAGAATAAATTATATTAATACACATGGCTGAATTTAAGTAAACACTTGAATTAAGTAAGGCACATCCTATAAAATAGAAAAAAATTCTACTCAAGCAAACCTGAGTTTACCAATTGCTTAGATAATTTAAGAGATTTATCAATTAAAACAGTGCCACAAAGAAGATAAGAAATGATGGCCTATTGTCTCTTCGTTAATTCCTTTCAATCCTTAGTCAAGAGAAAATGCCTGGGGGGAAAAATGGCCCAGCCTAATGTACAGGCAGCTGAAAGGTAACACTAGATAGTTAGAAGAGACAGGAGTAGATTATCTTACAGTACACACTACACACCAAAGGCTGAAATTCTAAGTCTTACCTCATCAGCAGCAACTGAAATGCCAAACATTTTAAAAAGCAGGGAGATAAACTCTATAGTTAACACTCTAATTTTCTAAAAAGAATTCTGAAGTCAAAATTACAACTGACAAATAATTAGCGTTTGATCACAAAGTTGAAACTTAAATTTTCTCAAAATTCAGATTAATTTTTCCTATCTATTCAGAGACAGGCAAAAACTACATTTGGATCTGGGATGGAAGGAGAAAGGATCAAGGTGGAATTCCCTCCTGAGACTAAGCTGCTTTCCCTAGGTGGGTAGGAAATGAAAACAAATGCTTTGCAAAGGAAACACATAAAGCTAATGTCTGCTTTGCAGAGAAATAGATCCCTTTTGCCTGCTGTAGCAATAAAATAGACTTCACTCTAGTTCCGATTCTAAAGTCCACACAACCCCATAAATGTTGGACTATACAACCTTCTGATTCCACAAATAGGTGTAATTTTGAGTCATTAAATTATACTAACAGCTAGCATCTCTGCTATTTCCACATAAAGAATCAAATTAATTCAAAACACAATCAGCAAAATCTACAAGAATATGCCAGAAATAAAAGCTGTTAAAAGAAAGCTAAATTGTTTTCTTAGTTTTCTGTTAGCCATGATCTAACCTCATTTATAAAATCCTGTCATACACACTTTATTGTTGTTGTTACCAGAGACTGAACCTAGGGGCACTTAGCCACTGAGTCACATCCCCAGACCTTTTTATTTTTTTGAGACAGCTGCAGCTGGCTTCAAACTTGCAATACTCCTGGCTCATCCTCCCAAGCTGCTAGGACTTATTACAAGTGTGCATCACTATGCTCCACATATTTTTATAAAAGTAAAAGGGTACCAGGTGTAGTGGCACATGCCTGTAATCTCAGCAATTTGGAGGCTGCATCAGGAAGATCACAAATTCTAAGCCTACAGCTCAGTGGTAAAGTATACCTAGGTTTAATCCTCCATACCGCCCCCCCCCCAAAAAAATTAACTGGATGAAACTAGGAACATTAAACATTAATATGCACTTCTTTTAAAGTATATAAATGTTCAGACTAGGAAAGTAGCTAAGCAGTAAAGCACTTGCCTAGCATGCACAAGGCCTTAGGTTTGATTCCCAGCACTGAGCAGATGCAGATACACACACACACACACACAAATTTTTGAACCACACTTCACTCATCTTAAACATTTCTTTTTTAAATTCCTTATTTTTTTTTTATTATTAGTGGTAAATGGACACAAAGCCTTTGTTTTATTTTTTTTAATGCGCTTCTGAGGGTCAAATCCAGTGCCTCACATATTCTAGGCAAGCGCTCTACCACTGAGGTACAACCCCAGCCCCTTAAATACAATTTCTTCATTACATTATGCTAAGCAAACATTTCTCCTTTGTAATACTGACAAATTACTAAGTGAGCATCTCAAAAAATCATGTATTAGGTCTAAATAGTACTCTCAATTTTAAAGAACCCCCAAATCCCAGTA
The DNA here is from genome assembly GCF_021218885.2 of Marmota monax. Classification (NCBI taxonomy): domain Eukaryota; kingdom Metazoa; phylum Chordata; class Mammalia; order Rodentia; family Sciuridae; genus Marmota; species Marmota monax. Next base: position 12,801,036 of record NW_026695238.1, read on the forward strand.
CTGCAAAAAGATAATAATCCAATTTCTTTATCTGTAAGAACCTCAATAATGCCAACCCAAATTGCTGTTACTTCATAAATACTGATCCCATACTCCAAAGGCTTCATTAACCTTACCTGGGTCCTGGCCACAATACACCTTCTTTAAGCTCTCCTTTCTTTCTATATCTATTTAAAAACTATCAGAGCCAGTTCAAGTAACTCCTCTCTGCAGGTCTTCCTCAATAACTTCTACCCAGATGTAAATTTACATACTTCAGACTGCCCACTTAATAAAACTTAATTTTGTATTAAATAACTGTGCATAATATTAAATGTCATATAGAATTTAGGGGCTTTTTTATTTGGTATTTTGGAGGGTGTTTTTGTTGATTTTTTGGTGCTCCAGTTTGAACCCAGGGGCTTCATCCATGCTAACACGCAAATTCACTGCCACTCAACTACATTCCCAACCCCACATACAGATATAGACAGCTAATGATCAAGTAAGTTATGTATCAACTATATGAAACAACAGAACTAAGAGGACAAGGATTTGTTTTTACAGGGGAGCTCTCCCCTGAGCTACACCACTAGCTTTTATTTTTTGAGACAGATCTCCCTAAATTGTTGAGGCTGGGCTCAAATTTGCTATTCTCCTGCCTCAACCTCCAGAGTAGCTAGGATTACAGATATGCCGGCCCCATGCTTAACCCAAGAACTAAGTCTTAAGTCCTTTTTGTTTTTTTGCAGGGGGGGGGGGGGGGTTACCGGTGATTGAATCCAGGGCCAGTCAACCACTGAGGTACATCCTAAGACCCTTTTGCTTAGGGCCTTGCTAAATTGCTGAGGCTGGCTTTGAATCATCAAGCCTCCTGCCAGAGCCACTGGGATTACAGGCGTTAACCACTGCACCAGGCTTTAAGTACCTTTTGTATTTCGTATTTCTCCAGCACAGTTTTAGCAAAAATTAAGCACTTGATAAATACATAATAATAAATAAACCATCATCTAATAAATATTATCCCAGATGCTAAATTTACTGTGACCAAGTTATAAAATATTCTAATGCCTTACCAATTCCTTCAAAGTAGTGAATTTTAATGGGCCTACTTTTGAAAAATTTATATCCTACACTTAAGTACCAAGCCCTGAAAAAATAAAAATAAGCAAGTTAACAGTAAATTTTGACAAATAATGCTAAAATTATCTCGCAACATAATAACTTTGATACAGCAAAACAAACTCTTGTCACTGACACCATATAATGTTTATATTGGAAGCCTTGTGCCAGACCCTTTGGGCATAATAGATTTCTACCCTCAAGAAGCCAAAGATTAGCCAAATGCAGTGGGATGTGCTTGTAATCCCAGCCACTTGGTAGGCTGGGACAGAAGGATCTCAAATTCAAGGCCAGCCTCAGCAATTTATATCCTACACTTAGGCCCTAAGCAACATAAGGAGACCCTGTTCCAAAATTTAAAAAGATAAAAGGGTTGGAAATACAGCTCAGTGGTAAAGTACTCCTTGGGTTCAATCTCCATTACTAAAAAAAAAAAAAAAAAGAGCCAAAAGATGATCTAGGCAGGCGGTGACACACACCTCTAATTCCAGCAACTTGGGAGGCTGAGATAACAGGATCATATTTGTGAGGCCAGCCTCAGTACCTTAGAAAGACACTGTTCAAAATAAATAAAAAGGAATGGGGATACAGCTTGGCAATAAAGTGCCCTGGAGTTCATTCCCACTACCAAAAAAAAAAAAAAAGCAAAGATCTAATTAAGTAGTATAAATAACTGATTATGTAAGAGAGACCATAAAAGCTGTAAGTAAAATGTTATTTGAGAGGGACTAGAGAATACAGAGTAAAAAACCTTTTGGGAGCTATCAGAAGAAAGTTAAGCATGGATATGTAGCTATAAGAGGTACCATATAAGGAAGAATATCAAAATTCAGGTAGACACAATAAAAGCAAGGGCAAGAAGGCTGAAAAATTTGTTTTCAGAGATGAACTACAGTTCAGTCTCACTATATCCAAGAGTGGAAAAGAAATTAACAAGATACTGGAGCCACAGAAGTTAATAGCATTTTTACATATTTGCTATTTACAAGAGAATTTGGTCTTTGAGGGGAAAAAAACAAAGAGGGAAGCACTCCATATGATCTCCCTGAACCTGCTAAGGACACAAAGTAGCTTAAATCACAAGTCAATGGTGAACTTTAGTCAGTCTTCCATAAAAACTCACTTCGGGTTTCCACATATATTTACCAGCATAAAGACTTAAAGATGAGTTAATCTGACCTTAAGAAGATAACACAAGGTAAATCTATTTACTCAGAGTGCTGCCCACGGATAGAATGAGAAAGAGTCTTAAAGTCAGGCTAGAACTCACTGGTTATGACAGCCAACAAGTTAATTAAAATGTATATTAAAATGCTGTAACTTTATGTATTGAAGGCTTATTGATTGACACTTTAGCTTATAAGCAGTCTTCAAAAAACATGTATGGGTAATAACACCTTATTTATAGAGAGAAACACATTATCTCTACAAAAAAAAAAAAAAAAGGGAATAAACTAGCCGGGAGTGGTGGTGCAAACCTGTACTTCCTGCAGCTCGGAAAGCTGAGACAGGAGGATCCCAGGTTCAAAGCCAGCCTCAGCAAATCAGCAAGGTTGTAAGCAACATAGTAAGACCCTGTCTCAAAATTAAAATTAAGAGGACTGGGGATGTTGCTCAGTGGTTAAGTGCCCCTGGGTTCAATCTCCAGTACTAAAAAAAATAAAAAAATAAAAAAAAAAATAAACTAAAATGATTCATAGAATTACAAACTAGCTGGAAACACTAATCATTGGGCTGGGGATGTGGCTCAAGCAGTAGCGTGCTCGCCTGCCATGCGTGCGGCCTGGGTTCGATCCTCAGCACCACATACAAATAAAGATGTTGTGTCTGCCGAAAATTAAAAAATAAAAAATAAAAAAAAAAGAAACACTAATCATTTAGCATTATACCAAAGCAATATTTAGGTCCTCAAATGATCAAATATTAAAGCCCAGTATGGTAACAAAGGTGGTAGCAGTCCAAGTTACTCAGGAGGCTAAGTCAGAAGGATTGCCTGAGCCCACCTGTAGGAGACCAGCTGGAGCCATAGCATGAAACCCTGTCTCAAAAATAATTTTTTTAAAAACCAACTTTTAAATGCAAATAACAGGCAATTAAAGAATAACATGAAATGGCTTATTCTGGTTCGTGTATGTCTACAGTACTGGGGACTGAACCCATGGCACTCTACTTACTACTAAGCTACATCCACTCCATGGACCATTTTTGAGACTGTCAAAACCATTGCTGATTTTTTTTTTAAGTGTATTATTTAAAAGAACTTGCAGTTCCTAAAACATACACAGTTGATCAAAAACTTCCAAAAACTGGCTGGGCACAGTGGCAAATTCTTGTAATCTCAGCAACTAGAGAAGCTGAGGCAGAAGGATTCCAAATTCAAGGCCAACCTTGGCAACTTACTGAGACCCTGTCTCAAAATACAATAAAAAGACCTGAGGGACATAGCTCAGAAGTAGAGTGCCCTTGGGTTCAATCCCAGTCCTACCAAAAAGGAAAAAAAAAAACCCAAAATCATTTTGGCATTAACAATGATGCTGAATGTGGATCAAAACAAACAAAAAAGAATACACAAAATCATTTCAAAACACTTCTTTGATAGTACCTTCTCTTTTCTCAAAAGGCTTATTTTCAACGAACACTTTAAAAATCTGTTATGGTTCAGTAAGATACTAAGGCAAAAACGCAGGAACACTGATTTCAAATAATTTATAATTGACTAAGGAATATTATTATATAATTAAGTATTTTCAGGTAAAATTACACACATATGAATTATATGTATATGTTAAAGGTATGTTCTAAGAAGGGCCTTGTATTTTAATTCACCTGTGTAGCCTAATCTCCTAAATATAATAACTAGCATGTAAATAACAATTAACTTTAAGTGGGAGGTATAGCGAAATTTTTCAGATTATGCACTTGGAACACACAGAAGTTTAAATTATTTGCCCAAGATCACAAAGACAGAAAGGACATAGAATTGGAAACTTTTCTCTTCAAATAGGATACTCACTTGAACAATGCTGTTCACTACCAAAAACAAGAGCAGTGGGCAGCTTTTCCATTGTAGGCTATGACTTTTTCAGTCAGTATAACCATGGAATTTACCAAGCTTCTACACACTCAAAACAAAGCAAATAAGCCTGAATAATAAATTCCCTTTTCTTCTGACCAACCCAGTTTAAAATACCATAGAATGTATTAATACTGGAAATCTCAACCAATAATCTGAAACTATCAATAAGGTATTAGACTTAATCAAAGAACCACACTTTTTAAAATACAAAACATTAACCAAATTAAATTTTACTTAAAAATCAAGAGACTGAGCTGGGTGTGGTGGCAGATGCCTGCAATTTCAGCAATTTGCCCATAATCCCAAATTTCTAACACCTCTCATTAATGAGAAATTATTAATCCACAATGGATTAATCTAATGGTGTCAGAGCCTTAAAGATACTTCCTAAAACCCCCAGCAACTTGGAATGCTGAGGCAGGAACCTCACAAGTTTGATGCCAGCCTGGGCAACTTGGCAAGACCTAATCTAAAAATAAAAATAAAAAGGGCTGAAGATGCAGCTCAGTAATTGGTAAAGCACACCTGGATTTAATTCCCAGTAGCAAAAAAACAAAAAACTACAAGCACTAAGATTATACAACTACAATTATACTTATTGAGTAATATCCACCAGATCCTTATTCTTCCATCTTATCTGGCCTGGACTCCCTTCAGGCTTGACCCTGTTAACTGCAGCTTGGCCTATAGAAAAAGAGGCACAGAATAATCTACTGGCTTAATACTGAAACATGTAGGTGACAATTAACATCTACTCAAGCATTCACACATCATATTAGGGTCACGTAAGCAGGTCACCATCACTGATCAAACCTCAGAAAGCATTCTGAAGAATCTGTTGGGACAGAGAATTCTTCCAAGCATAAGACTACATGTTTGGCAAGACAAGGCTAACATACTGGTCTGGTCTGGGAATGAAATGGACATTATTTTTCAGTCAGGGTTATGAGTGCACCTTCGTATATATCATTATTTTTCAGTCAGGGTTATGAGTGCACCTTCGTATATATCACAGTGATGTGAGACAACTCTTGCCCTCAGGAAGCCTATAATTCATTTGGAGAAACAAAAACAACATTTCAACAAATGCAGAACTATAATCCAAGAATTACAAAGAAAAAACTCAAAGGGCAGAAGTTTGATCCTAGCTGAAGGTATGAAGTTGTTCTTTACATTCTATGGCTACTAGGTTACTATGTAGTAGGCATTTGCTTTGATTAGATGAGGAACAGTGCATGTTAGGTCAGCAACAGCCAAGAATCAACTTGAGTGAAAAAGAAAAGCAACAAGTAGGTTGCTGTTTTGACTCAAGTCCATCAAATTACCTGGGCAAACAGGGAAAATTAAAGAAGCAATTGGTATCACATTTGCTCAGAAAGACCTCACTCAACTTGGGGGGGGGGGGGGTAGTTTCTACTATACTGTGTAAAGTCAACAGAGACCAAGAGTCAAAAACTTTTTTCTTTTTACTGGGATCTCTGTCATTAGAAAGTCAATTTCACTGCAACCACAAACCAGAACAGGGATAAATGTGGTCAATAATAAAATTCCTCTGAAGTTTTTCTAAATATGATTAACAAGCTTATTCAGTAGGACATGTGAAAAAGTTTCTGGCATATTGATGCAAAAATCTTTAAAAATTAATTTAACAGATAAAATTTGTGCCCACTACCAATTAAGCAGCAATTTCTACCTATAAAGTGCTATATTTCATATCTTCAACCTACCTTATAGATGATGACCACACCATGGTGAGAAACTGCATTTTTTTAATGCAACTTTGTAAAACTGACAATATCTAGTACTTATTTAACACTATGGCTTTTTTCACAGCCATTGTTGGGTCTCAAAACCACCCAGTAAGGTAAAAGAGTAATTATCCATCCCCATTTTATAGATAAAATAAATGGAGAGCAGATAGGGAAGTGATTAGCTCAAGGTCACACTGGCAGTGTGTGAATTTCCAAGGCATAGATGTGTCTTCTTTGCTAGGATAAGGTTCTTAAAATAGATCAGAAAACCTCATCTAAATAACATAAATATAGTAATCTTAAAAGTTAAAGTGGAAAAATAAACATTACTCAAAATTTACTTTGCTAGGTGAAAGCACTGGATTTTTACCCTAGTCTAGCATCCCAGTCATTTTAAAAATATTTTACTATAGTACCTTGTGGAACTCTAAATACCAGAAGAGTTCTCAAACTTTTGGATAATTGGGAAAAAAAAAAAAATACCTGATCACAGACACAAATTAAATAGTAAATGTCAGCTGAGTGGACTTAAAACCTACCCATTCCTGAAAAAAGGGGAAGCAGATGGAAACAATGATAAATCTTAATTACGGTTTACAATTCTTTTTGGATATTGGTACTTTCATGGAAAAGCAGACATACACAAAGCCCACAAGCCCAACCATGTTGATGTTCTCTTAAGCTTTAAGTAAATGAAATGTAGAAACTCTCTAATCGCACAAAATTAGAAACCCACACCAGTTCTGTATTGGTGGGGCTAAACAGGGCACAAGGAGTCAATAAGAAATTGTGTTTCAGCCAGGCACGGTGGCGCATGCCTGTAATACCAGCAGCTCAGGAGGCTGAAACAGGAGGATTATGAGTTCAAAGCCAGCTTCAGCAATGGCAAGGCGCTAAGCAACTCAGTGAGACCCTGTCTTGAAATAAAATACAAAACAGGGCTGGAATGTGGGTCAGTGTTCAAGTGCCCCTGAGTTCAATTCTCAGTACCAAAAAGAAAGAAAGAAATTGTGTTTATTTCAAAACTTAATATGTTTACGCCAACATTTAATACTGAAGTCTTTGCATGGTATAAAACTCCCTACAATTTATTGTCTCTAAACCTATGGTAACTCCACTCTCCTCACTCTAACTGTCCCCACACATCCAGTAGATGCGACACACACACAAGGCCTCACACACAGGCCTCCTGCCTTTTTTTTTTTCCTAACACAACTAGGACCTTTGTTCCCAGCGTCCGTTTTTTACCCCACTCAATAGCTCTTTCAACTTTCTATCACGTATTTTTGTCTTGTTTTTAAACGAGATTCTAAGCCTCAACTTGCCAGGTCTTTAAATGAAATGCCAAAAATATCTAATGAGACTCTCGAGAGGAATAAAAGTTAAACACACATTAAAGGGCCTACAAAACGGAGGAAAGCCTGGAGGTCGGGTGATTTGGCAGCCCAGGAAAGATAGGGAGAGCCGACTAGTACGCGAGGCGGCAGGAGGACAGTCAGACATCCAAGCGCAGTCAGCAGCCCACCACCACGCACACGTCCACACCGTCCCTCCCCCAATTCAGTAACGAAGCGGTTCAACCATCCCCATCGCCAGGCGCGACGCTCCAGCTCAATCTCCCCCACAGTAAAACCGCATTCTTCAAAACAAGCCTGTCCTGAGGGTTTGGAAGCTGCCCCTTCCTCCCCTCACCACAGGAGCTCAAAGGTGTAAGTTATCACCCTCCCAATTTGCACGAGCTTTACATTTAAGATATTCTCCCTTCTAGCGAGTCCAGCGTTTCTGAGGAATCAAGAGGGGGGGCCCCCCCGGGCGGGGGGGGGGAGCATAGGGTCAGGCATTCGCAGCCCTCGTTACTCCGACTCCCCCTGACTTGTCTCTGTACTAGCGCCCCGCTCACTTCGGGGCAGGAATGAAGACGGGGCACACACGACGGGCAGACATCATAACAGGTTTTATGTAATCCATATATAAATTAATCGCCTGAGTCTCTATGAATGTAATGCGACTGAGGTGACAATTGGCCCACCTCCCTCCCCAAGCCCTAGTTAACCTCCCCACCCACCCACCCACTCCCAGTCCCATCAATCTCTACGGATATTGCTCCCTTCCTCTCAGCCAAGTTTCTCGGCCTTTTCCATGCCCGCCACCAACCCTCACGTCGTCACCCTTCCTCAGCCCCAACTTCCCACGGCTAAAACAACTGCCCCGCGCAGCCCCGGCTCCGAGCTCGCCCGCCCCCAACCGTCCCCCCGGCAGGAAACCCCTTACTGCGGTCTAAAGTCACTCCGGCCTCTCCCTCCTCTGACCCTCGCTTCCCACAACTGTTGTCACTCGAGCTGCTCCCTAGTTTCCATTTCCGGGCCGTCCCCGGCCCGAAGCCTCCCCTCTCCCGGTTTCCGGGCCCCCAGTCCCATTTCCGGGGAACCCTTGCCGTCTTCACACCCCCCACCTGCACTTCCGGCCCCCCACTTTCTCCCTTCCTAGACGCCCTCCAAGCTCCAAAGCCCACTTCCGGCCCCCCCCAATCCCCGCTGGGCTCCCCAAGACCCACAAGCCTCACCCCGATTCCGTGAAGGTCCCTCCTCATTGCCGGGGGCCGGAGGGGGGACCCAGCGACCCCGCCCCGCTCCCGCCGGCCCCGGTCCCTCAGGCCGCTGTCTTCCTCGAGCGCCTCGCCCGTCAACCCCTGGGCCGGTCCTTCCGCGGCCCAGCCGCCACCGCCAAGAGCAGGCCCAGCGGGGGCCGAAACGCGGCGATGACACAACCGGGCTTCCTGGGACTTTCTGTTCCAGCTCCTCCCCCCCGTCATCCCCCACCCCTCAGTACGGCCCCCTCCCCCCAAGCCTGCCCCAGCCGCTCAGCACTGCTCCCCAATTACCTAGTTAGGCCCCAAAGTCTCCGGTCCGGACTCGGTGGCGCGGCAGTAACTTCCACTCGCTCCCCCCACCCCCCCCCGGCGGCGGCGGCTCCTCTGGTCCCTTCAATTATCAGCTGAGCCGCAGCACCGCGCCCGGCGTGCGCCTCCGCCCGCGCCGCCTCTCCCCGCCCGTTCCAACACCCTCTGGGAACTACTTTTCCCCTTGGCCCCTGCTCGCTGGAGCGTCCGCGGGACCGGTCCCGCTGCCTACTCGGGGGCCATCACATCGCCCCTCCCTCCTCAGGTCTCGGATCAACTCCCCAAGCGGCCTCAGATCTCCTCCCGATCCCTTCGAGGGACCAGGAAGGGGACTGTGGGACTCCGCTTGGTATCCCTCCGCCGGGGTCACCCCCTCCCCTCTGTGGTAGCAGGAACTAATTCCCCTTCGGGTCACCCAAGACCTGGACGTGGAAATTTCACGGACCAGGGTTCCTTGTGACCCTTGGAAGAAGAAACGATCTCTCCGAGTTAGAAACACCCCTGCCAGCTCAAAAGCGTGATTCGGTTTAAACTAGGGCTTTGGCCTCCTGACCCCAATCAAGCCCCGCCCCTTCCTGGTTGTCTTAGCGACGGCGGTGGCGTCCCAAGATGGCGTCGTGGTTGCCGGAGACACTGTTCGAAATTGTAGGACAAGGCCCGGCGCCGAGCAAAGACTATTATCAATTATTGGTCACCCGCTCTGAGGCAAGTGCGAGCCGCGGTTTACTCTCTCTCCTGATCCCCTAAACGGCCGGGCTGGGGCCTGGAAGGTGGGCCGCGCCAGGCCGAGAGCGACCGTGGCCCGCCGGAAGCGCCCTGTCCCAGCTCGGAGTCAGAGATTTCCCTCGTCACCTCGGCCCGGCGGCCCTCGTGTCCCTTCTCTCCCCCAGCCCGGCTCGTCCGCGAGCCTTTTCTGCCTCCCCACAATGCCGCCCGCTCCCTTCCCGCCTCTCTGGCTTCCTACCCGCAGCGTTCCCTCCGCGCGCAGAGAAAAACAGGCGTCTCCAGCTTGCGTGCCGCCTCACCTCAGCGTGGGAAGAAGGGAAAGAAAGACTCAGCCAAGTGTCCCAAGGAGGAGCCGGCAGGGGAGGGGAGAGAGGGACGGTCTCTTTCGCAGGGTAGGACTTAACTGTGGGGAATTTGACGAAATCTCACGGTGGCCTTTACGAGTACCACGGCCACGTCGGGACTTGCTCATTCCTAGCAGGAATGGGCGATTGGGAGTCCTCCCCTTACCTTTTGGAGCCCCTTCTATCCCATTGAAAGTGTGCGGGGAGCGGGGGGTGGTTCAAAAATGTTTCGGCTGCTCGGCGCGTCAGCCCCACCCATAATGACATCTGCTTCACAACAATAAGACCGAGGATTATGTTCTCGCTGGAGTAGAGTAACTATCGGCCTGTTTTTATGACTGCTTTAGTTATTAAAGGTGGGCTTTTGGGTGATTTGTTATGCTCATGAAATGATCGACTTGAGCTGGTTTCTGATTCCTGGACTGTCACTGAGCTCTTCATGCACTTTAAATAGATAATAATCCCTAAAAAGAAATTTAGAGATACACACACACACACACACACACACACGCACGTTTGGGTGTGGATATTGATTATGCCTTAAGTTTTCCTAGAAGCCTCCCAAAAGAGTAATTTTTCTTATATCTTTTAAAATAGAGGTAATAATATTTACATATTTTTAAATGATTTAGAAATATTACAAGCATAATATCAGTCAAATTTTTTTAATTTTTACATTTTTTTCAAATAATTTTTACACACTTATTTCGCAGTTTCTTAAATGTTGAAATGTACCCTATTCTGAATATTTTTAGAAGGATCATTGACTTTTCCATTGGCTTTGAAGAGATATGATCCTAATAATTCACTTTCTGGGATAAGTGATCAAAAACGTAATAGTATCTTCTAATCCTACGTGATTTTTATTTTCATTTATTGAAAGAAAATTAGAATGTTCTAATTTTCACTTTAGAGTCATTTCCATACCCTTTAAAATTTTTGTTTTTTGAGTATTTTTTTTTTCTTGAGGGCCTGGTATCACAAGTGTGCTGTACACTCTGATGTTGTAAGCCTCCACAAGTTGAGGCTGTTTACCTTTTAATTTTAGTAAATTCATATTGAGAGAGCTGTTGGCATTCATTTCACTCCAGAATGCTTCTACTGTTGGTATTCTTCAGATTTGTTCTTTAACTTGAGCACAATTCTTCCTCTACTCTGTTTTATGAAAGCTTCCCTCTTGCTCCCTCAATTTTTCTTTCTTTCTTTCTTTCTTTTTCTTTTTTTTTTTTTTTTTTTAATACAGGGTCTTGCTAAGTTGCACAGGCTGGCCTGGAACTCTTGCCATCCTGCCTCATCCTTCTTGAGTCACTGGGATTACAGGCATGTGTCACCTCCCCTGGCTCCTTTATATTCTTAAATTAAAAAAAAAAAATTAACAGATCAAAAACTCTTCTTTATTTCAGGTCCTCTTCTGTCAATGACTTATGTATAAAATGCTTTTGAAAATCTGATCTATAGCTGGGCATGGTGGCAAATGCCTATAATCCCAGCAACCCAGTTGCTGATGTAGGAGGATGGTGAGTTCAAAGCCAGCCTCAGCAACTTTATGAGGCCCTAAGCAATTTAGCAAGACCCTGTCTCTAAATAAAATATTTAAAAAGGGCTGAGGATGTGGCTCCTTAGTTAAGCGCCCCTGGATTCAATCCCTGATTCCCACCCCTCCCCCTGCCAAAATAAAATCTAATCTGTTATCTTTTTTGGGGGTGGGGAAGGTACTAGGGATTGAACTCAGGGGCACTTGACCACTGAGCCATATCCCCAGCCCTATTTTGTATTTTATTTAGAGACAGATTCTCACTTGCTTGGTGCCTTTCTGTTGCTGAGGCTGGCTTTGAACTCTCCATCCTCCTCCTCTGGCTGCTGGATTACAGGGGTGTGCCACTGCGCCCAGCTCTGGTCCAGTAGATACTGAATAGCATAGTGAATAACCTCCCACAGTTCTACCAATGAGAGTTAATCTCAAATCTGGTTAATTCACCCTCATTTTAAAGTAGAATTTGTTGTAAAAAAAAAAAAAAAAAAAAAAATAGCAAGCCAAAAATATACTTTTCACTCAACTATCTTGAGAGTATGCTATTTTCAAACCACAAGATGATTTTTTCCAAGTCTGAGTACAGGAAACTCAACATTCAGTAAAGAGGTGGTCTGACATAAATAAGTACTGAACAACTGGAATTAAATGATCTTATAAAATGGACTTCCTTAAATTGTTGCTTGAATATTTCTCTCCCTTCTCTTCTGACTATTCCACAAATGTTTATTATCCAGTATAAGCTCTAAATTTAAATGGATCTTGCCTTAATGAAGATTTCTTTCTGGTTTTTTTTTTTTCTTTTTTGGTCTGTTGTTCACTGCATTTGTTATGTTGTTGTTGGCTTTGAATCCAAATAACTGCACATTTGACATGCATCTGAGGGCAAATATCCCATCCATGTCATATGTATTTGAGGACAGATATCTCATTTGTGTCATTTATGTATATAACATTAGCATGGTCCAGAGCATAAATGTTACATGTAAATATTTTCTTTGTCTTCTTGCTTGTACAAGTAACAGTAAAGAAATATAGTTTTATGCTTTCTATTAACAATTTGATGCCATGTTGATTTTTGTGGGCATTTTTTGCTTTGTCAGAAAATTGACTTTAATTATATAGCTTGAGACCAAGATCTGATTTTTACAACAATGATCTCAAATCTTAAAAAAAAAAAAAAGAACAGCTGGGTTGCTGTGGTTGCCTGTAATCCCAACAATTTGGAGGCTGAAACAGGAGGATTGCAAGTTGAAGACCAGTCTTAGCAATTTAGTAAGGCCCTAAGTGAGACCCTGTATCAAAATTTAAAAAACGGGGTGGGGATGTGGCTCAGTGGTAAAGTGCACCTGGGTTCAATTCCCAGTACCAATTTAAAAAAAAAAAACATAGTGCACTGCTTTCTAAATCAAATATTTAGCCCAACCCAGTGGCACATAACTGTAATCCCAGTGGTTTGGGAGGCTGAGGCAGAAGGATTGCAAGTTCAAAACCAGCCTTAGCAATTTAGCAAGGCCCTAAACAACTTTGCCAGGTGTTATTTTTGACTTGTTTACAGACTCTAACACAACTTAGTAAGACCTTGTCTCAAAAGAAAAAGTAAAAAGTTCTTGGGATGTAGCTCAGTGGTTAAGCACCCCTGGGTTTAATCACTGGTACTAAAAAAAAAATTTACCCACTTATTCTAGTTTTTATAGTACGAGTATGTGTTCTTGTATTGAATTTTGATTCTTTAAAAAGTATATTAAGGCAAGAAAGAATGTTGAATGTTATTTAGGCCAGAAATATTTTACACATAGCTTCTAAGAAAGTCTTATATTTCTATTCCTGAATGAGGATTTGTTTTTCCTTAATTTTAAGCAACAACTTGGCATTTGCTATAGGGACACAAAATATAGGATATTTCTGGCTTCAAAGAATGCATTATCCATTCAACAAATACGTACCAAACATCTTTTGGTACATAATTTATATGCCAAATACTATTCTAGAAGCTAGGGAAATATCAATGAACAAAACCAAGTTCCTTCCTCTCATGAAATATATAATCTGGTAGGGATAATACAGTATTTGATTTATATAAACAATTATATGGTTTAATGTGTGGGGGGGTGGGGGGGGTGGGGGGTGTTTAACACTAAGGAAGTTCATTAGTAATTGCCCAGTTAATAAATGGTACAGTTTTTTGTTTTGGTTTGGTTTTTGTGGTACTCAGAATTGAACTCGGGGGCACTCGACCACTGAACCACATCCCCAGCCCTATTTTGTATTTTATTTAGAGACAGGGTCTCAGTTGCTTAGTGGCTTGCTTTTGCTGATACTGGCTTTGAGCTCAAGATTCTCCTGTCTCAGCCTCACAAACCACTGGGATTATAGGGGTGCACAACCACGCCCAGTTCCAATAAATAGCACAGATACTTTAAAATCTGTTATCCAAGATGGCATGGTAGTGCACACTTGTAATCCCAGGTATCTAAAGACTAAGGCAAGAGGATTACAAGTTCAAGTCAAGCCTGGGCAATTTAGCAAGACCCTGTCTCACAATAAAAAAGGGTTGGGGATTCCACTCAGTGGTAGAGCACCCCTGGGTTCAATCCCCAGTACTAAATATATAAATAAGTAAGGACATAAATGTGTTGTGTGTGTGTGTATACACACATACATACATACATACATATTCCATAGGAAACAAAAAAATCACTTTATAACAGAAAGGTATTGTTATCAGTGTTCTTGTAATTTCATCTTCTGGTTCTAGGATTGTAGGTCAATGGGAAAGCACTTACCTAGCGTTAAGGGAGACCCTGGATTTGATCCCCAGTACCCCAAAAGAAAGAAAGTATGTCTTTTTTGTCCTCTCCAAGTGGAAGTATGACTTAAGGTGGCCAAAAATGATGACTTAGGTTTCATATGGGAAAAGCATTAGAAACTGTAACCATATGCTAAGGAAATGAGAATTGGCAGGTATGGCCTTTTGTAGCCAGTAACGCAGTGGCCCTTCCAAGGACACCAACATGTAATATACCCTCCAACTGATGAAAGAAGGAAGAATTGGATAATAAATTAGTCTTGTTTCATCTGTTTTACTAAAAACTCCGAAAACATGCCAGGCATAGTGATGCACGCCTGTAATCCCAGCGGCTCAGGAGGCTGAGGAAGAAGGATTGCAAGTTCAAAGCCAGCCTCAGCAATTCAGGGGAGGCCTTGTCTCAAAATAAAAAGGGGCTGAGGATGTGACTCAGTGGTTAGGCACCCTTATTCAATCCCTTATACCATTGAACAAAAAAAAAAAAAAAAAAACTTCAAAAATATATCTGAAGCTAATGTCAATTTGGGAGGGAAAAACAGGAATCAAGCCCACCACCACCACCAAAAAAATACAGATGATTTTCTTCTTCCTTTTGGTACTGGGGGGTGAAGCCCCAGGCCTCACACATGCTAGGCAACTACTGCATCATCAGTCTCAGTGCAACTGGTTTTAAAGTGTAAACTAAAAACACCTAAGGTCACATGCCAGTCTGTGGCAGGAAACCATCATTTCAGTGAATTAAAGCTAGGCTTGCTGAGGGCTGCTTGAGAGACAACAAAGAACTGTGCTAGTGCCATTTCAAACTACAGATTGTGGAAATTTAAAATTTAAATGCAGTCTAATAAAAATGTTAATGCATGCGCCCTTAGACCCAGCAAATCCAGTTCTAGGGTTTTATGTCCAAAAGTGCTTTCATGTACACAAGGATATGTGAGTGAACAAGAATACCCACCAAAGAAAATTAATTGTAAAAACATTTTTCCATTAGTGGAAATGTGGTTAAACTGTGATTCATTCATACCGTAGGATACTATGCAATCTTTTAAAACAATGTGGTAGATTTCTGTGTACTCAGTTGACCAAATAAAATCTTTAGCATTGAAAGGCAAATTGCTGTTAGACATAATATGGTCCCATTTAAGAAAAGAAATTATTTTAAATAAATGTTATTGAAGTTTCAAAAAAATGTTAGAGGGGAAAACACATGATTCACTCTTAGGGACAGAGTGCTTTTACTTTCTGCGTTCATATTTCTCAAAGAGCTGTATTTTCCTCAGTGGGCATTTATTTTTATAACCAGAGAAAAGTAATAAAGATTTTAAATACACTGGGCGAGACAGTGCACACCTATGATCCCAGCAACTGGGGAGGCTGAAGCAGGAGGATCACAAATTTGAGGCCAACCCAGACAACCTAGTGAGACTGTTTCAAAATTAAAAAAATAAAAAGGACTGTGGGTTTATCAGTGATAGAGCACCCTAGGTTAAATCCCCAGTACCAAAAAAAATTAATGACTGTTTAAATTGCCCTGTTCTTCACCTTAGCTTTCCTTTTTTACCATTGCTACCTCTGCTACCTCTTAAATATTGGGCAGCACTGATAGGTAGATCCCCAAAACTGCTGTTTGGTGGGCAGAGAATAATTCTAACACTAGAAGTTGAGAGACTTATTAACAAATAAATTAATGATTCTCATAAAATTTTAAGTAAGTTTTAGGATCTAAACACTCCTGACTTTACTGTTTCCTTTTTTTAAAAATCAATTAATATTTTTATTTGGCACTGGGGATTGAACCCAGGGGTAATTTACCATTCAGCTATATCCTAGGTCCTTTTTATTTCTTATTTTAATGCAGGATCTTGCTGAGGCTGGCCTCAAACTTGCAATCCTTCTGCTTTAACCTTCCTAGTCACTGGGATTATAGGTATGCACCTACCATACCTATAATCTGACCCCCATTTATTTATTTATTTTAAAGGCTCACCTCTTTTTTTTTAAATATTTTTAGTTGTAGATGGACACAATACCTTTATTTTATTTATTTTTATGTGGTGCTGAGTATCGAATCCAGTGCCTCCCACATGCTAGGCAAACACTCTACCACTGAGCCACAAACCCAGACCCTGGCCCCCCTTTTAGTTGTATTAAATTTTTCTTTCTCTTCTTTTTTTATTTCTTCCTACGGTGCTGGGGCTTGACCCCAGGGGTGCTCTGCCACTGAGCTATATCCCCAGCCCTTTTTATTTTTTATTTTGAGTCAGGATCTTGCTAAATTGCAGAGACTGTCCTCAATCTTGTGATCACCTACCTCAGCCTATCAAATTGCTGCGATTACAGGGCATGCACCACTGGACCCAATATAGGTCATTACTTTTGAGAAAATGAAGGATTGCTTTTTTTTTTTTTTTTTTGGTACCGGGGTGCTTAACCACTGAGCAACATCCCCAGCCCCTTTTATCTTTTATTTAGAGATAGGGTCTCTATGGGCTGGGGATGTGGCTCAAGTGGTAGCGCGCTCGCCTGTCATGCGTGCGGCCCGGGTTCGATCCTCAGCACCACATACAAACAAAGATGTTGTGTCTGCCAATAACTAACTAAATAAATAAATATTTTAAAAAAAAAAATTTAGAGATAGGGTCTCACTAAGTTACTTAAGGCTGGCTGGGCGAAGTGGCGCACACCTGGAATACCAGTGGCTCAGGAGACTGAGACAGGAGGATCATGAGTTCAAAGCCAGCCTCAGCAAAAGCAAGCCCCTAAGCAACTCAGTGAGACCCTGTCTCTAAATAAAATACAAGAGGGCTGGAGATGTGGCTCAGTGGTCAAGTGCCCCTGAGTTCAATCCCAAGTACCAAAAAAGAAAAAAGTTGCTTAGGTTCTTACTAAATTGCTGAGACTGTTCTTGAACTTGGGATCCTCCTGCTTTCCAAGCTGCTGGGGTTATAGCACCCATGTGCCCAGCTGAATGATTGCTTTTAACAGATTTTCTCAAGCAACTTGAAACCATATTAAATAAATACTAGATTGCACACACTGGGAGTTTGATGGGGTGCAATCAACCTGATATCAATATTTTCCTCAGGGACTCTGGAATCCCAAAATCATACTCTGCTGCAGCCACCACCACTCCATTCACGCTCACAAAAAGGTCCCTAAGAGAGAGTTCAAGCAGAGGGATGGAGAAGGTATACATGCCTTCTTTGTTTCTGCCTGTTTTTCCTTTGTCCCTAAGGGAACCACGCCCACTGATGGAAGTCTGCAGATTTTCAAGCCAGGCTGTCCACTCAAAAAGAACTTCTGCTCCTTTTAATGTCCAAAAGTCAGGGTGATACTTGTACTCACCTATTTTCTTCAACCCCATTTTATATGCCTTGACTTACCCTCCTCCTTTCAGCTGTCTTTTTGTCTGTCTCCTCTCATGGTCCCTCCTCCTCTCTGCCCTTCTTCACTGCATCTGAGGACCTTCGCCCACTGTGGTCCAGCCCTCATCAAGGTGTGTTTTGATTTTACCCTACTCCTGCCACTCACATCTTCACCTGCGCTTCCTGACAGCAAGACTGCGGTGAACATGCCCTTCCCTGCCCTACAGGTTAGGCCAGGTGTGGGTAATAATAAACTGCATTCTTCTTCTTCTATTCCTCATGTCTGACACATTTTAGAAAAATTATTCCCAACCTTGTTACACTCTAGGACGCACCTAATTAGAGTTGTGAAATCACTTCTAATCAGAAACTTTAAATCCCTTCTAAATGGCATTTGTCACTTTGAGAAGGAGAAGAAAGACATGACACAAGTAAAGCGATTAAGCTCTTAAAAAAAAAAAATTCAGTACTAGGCTGTATCATAACCCAGTCACCAAGTGGATCCTGAGTCTTCATTTCAAAATTACATGACACCTGGGCAGAGCTTGGTATCTCTCTTTCCAGGTAAATCATTCAGCACCTATGAGCACCTGCCCAATCTGGGTAGTCAATTTGGTCTCACCCTACGTTGACACAGATTTGCTTCATAATTATGTAGGGCAGTAGAGCACTTAATTGGGAGTCACTGAGTCACAGATCCTTTCATTCCTTTTGTTAGTCTGCAAGCTCTTGACCTGGGGCTAGGCACTTAATTCGTCTGGTCCCCAGTTGCCTCATCAACATAATAAGATTACTAGTCTAGGAGATCACTAAGGTTTATTCCATCTCTAAAATGCTATTTCACATGAAAAGTAGTGTTTGATATTTAAAAAAAAAAAAGCACTGGATTTTTTTTTTCTTTAGAAAAATTGGGTTTGCATCAAAGACTCTATAGCTCTGTGACTTCTTGTAATCTTCACTTGCCTGACCATCCGTTTCTTCAACCATGTAATTAACAATTCAGCCCCTGGCTACTTCACAGATAGGGCAAGAAACAAAAATATATATAAATCACTCCAGTGTCTCAAAGAGAATGTTCATGATCAAGGAAGATTGGAAAATCCTAAATGAAACAAAATTATATTTGCTTCTTTTCTCTTAAATTTCTCTAAGTCTTAAAATCTTACTACATATCATGAATTCTCTTCTCCTTAAGAGGAGAATGCAGTAGGAAACTTTTACTAACGACATGTGACAGCAGAATGCTCTTTGCCCTCAAGATCCAAGAACCAAGACTCTGGAACACTCCTCAGAAAACACCCAACAGTATCCCTAGAGCAGTAAAACCAAAGAAATGCCAAAGAGATGTTCGCCTAATACCAGCACCAAAGCAGTCAAACTTCACCTTTCCCATGAGAAGTTCATAGGAACCCTTTAATCATCTCACATTACTTTATTTAGTCTGGGGGTGGGGGTGTGCTGGGGCTCCAACCCAGGGCCTCACATGTGCCAAGCAAGCACTCTACCACTGAGCTACGCCCCCAGTCCTACTTTTTTATCAGCTTCCTTTTCCACAAAAATACCTCTTGTTGCTATACCGTTACATACACCTAATCCCAGGTACTCTGTAATTCCAGGCTTTTGGGAGACTGAGGCAAGAGGATCCCAAATTCAAGGCTAGCTTGGGAATTTAGCAGTCCTACCTCTAAAATAAAGAGCTGGGGTATACCTAGTGAGTGGCAGAGCATCTGCCTAGGATGCACAAGACCCTAGGATATGCAATCCCTAGCACCCCCCAGAAAACCAAAATATGTAGGTTGTTTTGATTAGAATTACTATGAATGTATAGATCAATTTGTGGTGAATTGACATCTTGCAACATTAACTTTCCAATCTAAAAATATAATAAAACCCTCCTTTTCAAAGGTTTCAGGTTTGTTTGTTTTGTGGTACTAGGATTGAACCCATATATATGTGTGCAAGGCACCAGTTCTACTTTAGGTTTTCTTGTTTTACCTTTTGTTTTGTTTTATTTTTTGAGGTACTAGGGTACAGCCCGGGGCCTTTCCATGCTAAGAAAGTGCTGAACCACTGAGCAACACCTCCAACCCTTTTTTTCTTTTTCTTAAAGAAACGGTCTCACTAAGTTGCTGATGCTAGCTTCAAACTTGGCAATTCTCCCTCCTTATCCTCTCAAGTGACTGGGATTATATAGATAGACAGATAGATACATACATACACACACACACACACACACATATATGTATGTGTGTGTGTATATATATATATATATTTACACCCTCTTTTTTTTTAAAAGGTTCCAGAATCTGACTCCACCCTCCTGCTGACCTTTGCCCTCTTGCTCCCCTCAGGCCCTGTGGCAAATCAGATCTTCCTGCCTTCCTGCTGCCTGTGTTCATCCTTCCTCCCCCATCCTGGCCCTCAGTGACACAGTGGCACTGCTGCTTCTCCCACCAGGTCCCAAGAATTCTGCTCCCTCCCTCATCCTGCCCTCCAAAATACACTGAAGTGAAAGTACCTGTGGATCCTAGTGATCATCCACAGGCTCCATATTTTTGAAGTTGTCTTCTCGCTAATGTGCATGTAACCCTGGGCTTTCCCAGTCATTTCTGAACATGTCCAGGGTGCGTAAAAGATGCAGCCCCCCGCCCCCAGGTCCCCCAAGGAGCTGCTGTGCTGCTGGTCTCAGCCCTCAACCTGTAAGCAAGGATCCTTTTCATACTGTGCTTAGCGCCACATTTTCGTGCTTTATGTTGGTGGTTTTGCTGTTTAACAGTGAACTTGGGGCTAAAGTGCTGCCTAGTTTCCTAAGTATAAGAAGGAAATGCTTTAGGGAAAATAGATGTATTTATTACTCCCTTTGGACAAATGGCAGTGCTGCTGCCTGGGAGCTTAATGTCAATGAATCAAGAAGATACAGCCAATAAGGTACTTAAACAGAAACACACATAAATCAAAGTCATGTACTAATAAGATGTGACCAGAGGTTCACGGGACTCTAACCCTACATTTCTCCCAAGACAGTGGTTCACAATCTAATTCGGTGTTTGCAGTGACTTCATAGAGCGTAATATACCATGACTAATGAGAATCAGCTGTATACCTCTGCGGGCTTTTCAGGATGGCTGGTGCTCCATTGTACATATGGAAGATTGGATGTGTATAATCTGGACCCTTCTCACCCTAAACTGGTGTCCTCATACCCTGCTACAAAGTTTCTGCTCTAATCAAATTAACTATTTTTGCCCTGACCCCAATTCATTTCTGTCACTGTCCCACCCCACTGTTTACACCTTTTTGTCCACTCCTTTCCGGGATCCAGGGCTGACCAATCATTAAATACCCCTACTTCCAAGAAGACTGGGCACTAGGCCATCCTGAACCAATGTGATCATTCTTGGGATTTCTCAACTTCTGTTGGATTTTCTCTGGGGATTCTCAAGGCTTGTCTCTTGTCAGGTCCCCCCACTCATGAAAAGCACACTTCTGCCTTTGGCAATAAGAAAGCCAACAACAGAGGGGAGGGTTAACAGAAGGAAAGAGAATGGGTTGATAATCTAACACTATCCTGTGGCACCCCTGGATCCTGTTGTGCCCCAGGCCAGCCACATCACTATTTCCCAAGTTATAGAACCCAACACAGTTGCCTTCTTTCTTAATTATGTGAAATTGAATTTCTGTCTCTCTTTTTTGTTGTTTTTGTTTTGTTTTGCAGGACTGGGTATTGAACTTGGGACTCCAAAATTGCAAGTGCTCTATTACTGGCATACACCCCCAGGCCTTTCCAAAATTTTGATTTTCAGGCAGGGTCTTGCTGAGTTGCCTTGGCTGGTCTCCAACTTGCTATCCTGCTGCCTCAGCCTCTGGAGTAGTTGGAATTATGGTGAGCACCACCATGCCCTGGTGAATTTTGTTTCTTGAGGCCAGCAGTCCTGAGTTAGTATGCCCAAACCTTTTTGATCTATCAAGAATTCACTCTAAATTTTAAGTTTCTCCCTATTTTGTGCAAAATTTAGTGTACTTGAAGTTCCTTCTCTATGTCATCTGTCCTTAAGAAGTTGTTTGTTTGTACCAGGCCCTGAACCCAGGGACACTCTGCCACTGAGCTACTTCCGCAGTCATTTTTCTTTTCTTCTTCTTTTTTTTTTTTTTTTTTTTTTTGGACATGGTGTTCCTAAGTTGCCCAGGTCTTATGGTTTCAATATTAGGTGTCCCCCAAAAGCTCATGTATGAGACAATACAAGAAAGTTTAGAGGTGAAGCAATTAGGTTCTGAGAGTCTTAACCTAATCAGTAAATTCATGCTGAAATAGGGAGTAACTAAATGCTGGCTGTAGGCAGGTGGGGTGTGGCTGGAGGAGGCGGCCCCTGGAGGCATGCCTTTGGGGTTTATATTTTGTCCTTACTGAGCAGAGCTCTCTGTGCTTCCTGGTGCCCTGTTCCCAATGTCTCTTCTCTGCCACACTCTTCCATCATGATGTTCTGCCTCCTCTGGAGCCCCAAAGAATGGAGCTGGCCTTTTATGGACTTAGATCTCTGAAACTGGGAGCCCCAAAATAAACTTTTACTTTTCTAATTGTTCTTGTCAGGTCTTTTGGTCACAGCGGTGACTAAAAGCTGACTAAAACACAAGGCTGACCTTGAATTTGCCATCCTTCTGTCACAGCCTCCCAAGTCCCTGAGGGTTCTGGTTTCAATATGAGGTGTCCCCCAAAAGCCATGTGTGAGACAAAGCAAGAAGGTTTAGAGATGAAATGGTTGAGTTATAAGAGGCGTCACCCAGTCAGTAAAATAACCCCTGCCAGGGATTAACTGAGTGCTAACTGCAGGCAGGTAGGGTGTGGAGAGAGGAGACCACTGGGGCAAGCCTCTGGGGTACTATTTGGTAAATTGAGCTTAGACTTTCTCTGCTCCCTGGTGTGGTGTCCTGAGCCACTTCCCTTCACCACACTCTCTCGCCAGGATATTCTGCCTCACCTTGAGCCCCGAGGATGGAGCCAGCTGAAAATGGACTGAGACCTCTGAAACCGTGAGCCCCCAGATAAACTTTTCCTCCTTAAAATTATTCTTGTCAGGTCTTTTAGTCATAGCAGTGACATAGCTCACTAAAACAGGGATTACAGGTGTGTACCACCATGCCCATCTCCTTCCTGAATACTTTTTAGTCAGGATCATTCTTATTTGGGATAGACAATAAAAGAAACTGGAAATGGGAAGATGAAAAGTAATACACGATTAGAAATCTTGCAGTGGAACCCCACAGAAATAAGATTCTTGCTGGGTGCACTGACATATGTCTGTAATCCCTGCAAATCAGGAGGCTAAGGCAGGAGGATCATAAATTCAAGGATAGTAGCTGCAATTTAGTGAGAGCTTGCCTCAAAATAAAAAATAAAAATGCTGGGGCTGCTGGGTATGGTGGTGTGCACCTGTAATCCTAGCGGCTCAAGAGGCTGAGATAGGAGAATCGAGAGTTCAAGGCCAGCCTCTGTAACAGCGAGGCACTAAGCAACTCAGTGAGACCCTGTCTCTAAATAAAATGCAAAATTGGGCTGGGGATGTGGCTCAGTGGTTAAGTGCCCTAAGTTCAATCCCCCGTACCAAAAAACTTTAAAAAAAAAGGCTGGGGGTGTAGCTTTTCCCCATAAGAATGTCACCCAGTGTCATCTCTGTCCTTCATTCATCCTTTACTTCTGCCACTCTCCACTAGGCTCACCCTTTCCCTGATCTTTGCTTGGCTATCCTGATTTGCCTTTTTCATTGCCAGGAAGCCACTTAGCATGGCCTTTTTCAGGGATGAGTTTGAGGAGAAAATGTAGGAAATAACAGGACAAATAAAAGTTATGTCCAATTCTTCTTAAAATCCAGTGACTTGATTATAAAACATGGAGTCATAAAAGTAAGAATAAATGAATGTTTGGATGTCTCTTGACACGATCTGGAACAGGCTAAGAGATGCTAAAAAGAGACTGATAGGGGAGCGAGGATTTCTTTTCTAGCAAACAGACATGATGAATGGAAGTTAGCTTTGATTAATGGAAAGTGTGAGGACTGAAGGCTCAAGAGCTACAGCCTCTGTTCAGCTCACACCCGTCATGAGTCCAGCTGTTAGCACAGTGCTGAGCACAGTGTGAGTCAGTAAGTGGATGCTGAATTGGTAAATATTGGTCCTGTTTGTTGGAATATTTTGAAAGAAATGTCAAAAGCAAGGAAGTGGGTCAGGAAAGATCATATGTGGGATGTGACTACAGGATCTGAGTCTTTAAAAAATGGAATAGATGTTTTCCAAGGAAAGGAGGGTATAGAAGGAACAATTCTAAGCAGAAGTCCTTTAAGCCATCACTGAATTCTGTGGTGATGGAAGTAGGCAACGTGCTGAAATGTGGGGCACAGTCCGGTGCTAGTGTGAGATATGCTGAAGAGGTGGCTGGGGTCACACGGGGCCTTGCACACCACCCCAGGATTTCGGCCATGGAGAATACAGAAAGATGACGCCCACATCAGCAGCTTAGCAAGAGGTCTTAGCTGCTGTGTGAGGCTAGGCCAGCTGGTTCAAGTGTGAAGACAGTCTTCTTAAAAAGATTTTGCCACAATCCTCTGGAGAACCATGGAGATGAAAAGAATGTCAAGTGATGTAAAGAAAGTGAAATTAGTAGAAATTGGTTGTGATTCACATTTTGTGATGACATGTGCACGTTCTTTTTTTCTTTTGGGGAGGAACTATACATCAATACTGGTATCATAAGATACGCAAATTATTTGAGGATAGGCTAAATATTTTTCCTTGTAAGTGATGAAATGCATTTAAAATAATATGGGGTGTTTGCCTGCGGATAAAAGTGTTGTAAATTCATGGGAGGGGATTTTCTCCTGTAAGGTGGCCACAGGGGTGTTAATTGGTACTGCCTTCTGTGGCAGAAACCATTAGTAGCCCCCACTATCTAATTTTCCTTTTCTATACTTGAAAGATTACCCAACTTTTGGCTGAACACATGGAATTCAGAGTATACAAACAAAGCAACTGCTTTTTCAGCCTCCATTGAAGCTTCATTTAGTCACATGACTAAATTCCAGTCAATAGGGTGTCAGTGGAGGTGGTGAGTGTGACCTTCCAAAGGCATTTTTGAAAGTTGGATCCTTATTTGTACCTTTCTCCTTGCTATCTGGAATGCAAACGCAATGACTAGGACTTGGGTATCCATCACACCATAAAGAGGAAGCCCAAAGCCAGGCATGGTTAAGCACTGCCTAACCAGGCTGAGGCAGGAGGATCGCAAGTTTAAGGCCAGCCTCTGCAATTTAGCAAGACTCTTTCTCAAAATAAAAATAAAATGGCTGGGCTGGGGCTGGGGCTCAGTAGTAGAGCTTTCTTGTAGCAGGCATGAGGCACTGGGTTCGATCCTCAGCACCACATAAAAATAAAATAATAAAATATTGTGCCCACCTATAACTAAAAAATAAATATTTAAATAAAATTGAAAAAAAAAACAAACCAAAACTGGGCCGGAGATGTAGCTCAGTGGTAGAGTACCCCTGAGTTTGATCCCCAGTACAAAAAAGAAAAAAAAAAACTGAAAGAAAGCCAAATCTGAAGACGATTACCAAAATGGAAGGTGCCTGACCCCAGAGGGGCCAACTGCCTCCTTCACACAGACTTCAGTCTTGTGAGCCCCTGGTGGTGTTCTGCCCCATTCAGCTGAAGCTAATCCTGACCTTAGCGCTTCCCAAAGGCAAGATAGCAAAACTGAGTCCAAGGCAAGATGTGCATGTCCTTTACCCCAGGCTGCCCCTCAGGGATTGGCCCCAAAGAGATGATCACACAAATGTGGGGGGAGGCAGCTAAAAAGCCTTCAACAGAAAATTGGTTAATTGTGTTTCTGTGCCAAAAAAGCAGTAAAGCCACTAAAAATGATGCTGCTATATTTAGACATCACATGAGTAGATGTGTGTGACATAGAGTGAAAGAAGACATCACAAATAAGTATGCTTAGCTTTACCCCCTTCATGCAAAACTCATATGCAAGGGCTGAGGGGGTAGCTCAGCCATAGAGCGCTGCCCAGCTCTGGGTGCAGTCCCCCACCACAAAAGCAAAACTCTCACCCATACACACACCCACAGTCTGTCGATAAACACACAGAGATTGGAGAAATGTGTGGTGGATATGTGAAAGATTATACTTTAGGCTTGGGAATGTAGTTCAGTGGTAAAGTCCTTGATTAGGGTACCAGAAGCCCTGGGTTCAATTCCCAGCAGTAAAAAAGAAAAAAGAGAGAAAAAAAAATAGACGGAGTGACTTTAATGCTTAGAAATTGAATCATAAATTTCTTTCTCCACATGTTCTTTATTATTATCCGAACTATTTATGATCAGCTTTGTCAGTTGTAAAAACTATGAAGGCTTTTTAATTTTTTAAAAAACGTTCCTTTTAAAAACAATATCATCAACAAAATAATACGGGGGATTTGCCAGCTAACTGTTCAGGAAGAGGTGTGGCCATGGCTGCAAAAAGTCAAATAAATGAAAATATACTCCAGGAAAACTGACTCACCTTTTTTTTTGGTGTCCACATAAGGTGGAGACATCCTCACTGGCAGACTTTTGAGCTTTCTGCTGTTAGAACAATGGGAACCTTGTTGACAGTCTTAATGGGTAATATGTTTTAATTCCTCCATTTTAGTTTTTACAGATCTGGGGGATTGAGGTGGGGAAAGAAATTCTATGTATGGTTTGAGTAGTTTTCAGTCATTTAGTACTCCTAGCATTTTTCTTTAGAAATATATTCATAGTAATCATTAGTAAACCTAACAAGACATTTATTTATGCACACGGAATAAGAACTCATTAATGTCATTGAAGTTTTGAGTTTAAAGATGGACAAGATGGTGCATACCTGCAATCCCAGCGGCCTGGGGAGGTTGAGGCAGGAGGATCTCAAGTTCAAAGCCAGCCTCAGCGATGCGCTAAGCAACTCTGAGACCCTGTCTCTAAATAAAATACAAAAAAAAAAAAAAAAAGATAGGGCTGGGGATGTGGCTCAGTGGTTGAGTGTCACTGAGTTCCATCCCTGGTACCAAAAAAAAAGATGGGCTCTGAAGATGTGAAAGGAAGAACCAACTCAGACTCATTTTCACCAACCATACTTTGACAACACAGGTCACTTCAGTGATCTGAAACAGTTATGTGGGGTTTTTCCCCCACAGATGGCTCAGATCCCACCAGTTGAGGGCTCAATTCCCATGACCGCCTGCCTCCTGCACTTTAGATGCCTGTTACAAGCCCCAGGTTGTCTTACCTGGGCCTCTGACCAGCCAACTCCTTGAGTTCTGTTAATTTGCTATAGGGGACTCAGGGTAATACATTTGCCAGTTTATTTTATGCTTTGGTCCTGGGGATTGAACCCAGGGGCTTTACCATTGAGTCACATCCCCAGCCCTTTTAAATTTTGTTTTAATTTTGAGACAGGGTCTCACTAAGTTGCTAGGGCTTCACTAATTTGCTGAGGCTGGATTTGAACTTGCAATCCTCCTGCCTCCACCTCTTGAGTCTTGGAATACCAGTTTATTTATTTATTTTTTTATCTTTTTTAACTTTTTATTTATTTATTTATTTATTTTGTGTGTGGAGGGGTGGCTACTAGGGATTGAACTCAGGAGCAATTTACCACTGAGCTACATTCCTAGCCCTTTTAATTTTTTATTTTGAGACAGAGTCTCACTAAGTTGTTGAAAGCCTAAGTTGCTGAGGCTGGCCTTTTACTTGAGATCCTCCTGTCTCAGCCTCCTGAGTTGTTACCTTTGAAAGGATACAGATGAGCCAGGCACAGTGGCACAAGCCTGTGATCTCAGAGACAAAGGAGGCTGAGGTAGAAGGATCTCAAGTCTGAGGCCAGCCTTAGTAATTTAGTGTGACCCTCAGCAATTTAGCTAGTCCATGTCTCAATATTTAAAATTAGAAGAATGAAGATGCAGCTCAGTGGTAAAGCAGGCCTGGGTTCAATCCTCAGTACTAAAGTAAATAAAGTAGGGCTGGGGATGTGGCTCAAGCGGTAGCGTGCTCGCCTGGCATGCGTGTGGCCCGGGTTCGATCCTCAGCACCACATACAAACAAGATGTTGTGTCAGCCAAAAAATAAATATTAAAATCCTCTCTCTCTCTCTCTCTCTCTCTCTCTCTCCCTCCCTCTCTTCTCTCACTGTCTCCCTCTCTTCTCTCACTCTCTCCCTCTCTTCTCTCACTCTCTCTTTAAAAAAAAAAATAAAATAAAGTATAGGGATGAAGAGATGCCTAAGGCAAGGTACCGGGGAGCGGTGTGGGGCTTCCCTATCCTGGACCTATGACCTGCCAAGAAGCTCCAAGTGTTCAGCCATTCAGTAGTGCTCTGCCTGCTGTGCTTTTGAGTGTTAAGAAAATTCTATTACCTTAGCATGACTGAAGATGGACAACTGTGTAGAAATGTGATGGACACCAAGGGTGTAATCTAACCTAGAGGGGCCAGGGCAGATTCTTCTTGGCCACTCTTCCTTCTTCCTGGATAGGAGACAGGACTCCTTGCAACATGAGAGTCTTTGGAACAACTGTCAGACAAGGTAAATCAGATAATTTTAAAATTCTTATTACTTTGGAGCTGAGGATCAGACCCTGGGCCTCCAGCATACCAACCAGGTGCTCCACTGAACTCCTTCCCCAGTCCCAAGATCAGAGAATTCTTTACTGCCAGCTGCAAGACAGAAAGCTGGGGACTACTTACCATTTCTATGTAGGGAAGAGGAAGTCGATTTTCCATGGCCAGCCTTGGAGAAGCAATTATGAGCCCCAGGAATCACAGACGACAACCTAAGAATATTATCATAATATCACAGGCCTTGACCACAGAGTAACTCTAGGCAGTTTTTCTCCCTACCCCTACTTATGGTCATTTATTGTTTTTCATGTATATGTAGGTATTTTTAAGGTTTGACCTATTTTTTATTACAAAAATCTTCATGAAGAAATGAGATGGACTGGGCACTGTGGCTTACATCTGTAATCCCTGCTCAGGAGGTGGAGGCAGAAGGACCACAACTTCAAGGCCAGCACGGGCAACTTTGTAAGACCCTGTCTCAATAGGCTGGTCACGTAGCTCAGAGCTTGTCTTGTATTTATGAGGTTCAGGGTTCAATCCCCAGGAACACCAAAAAAAAAAAAAAAAAGAAATAAAAAGAGATAAGCTGCATTTACACAATTCATAGTAATTCAATGGAAATCTAGTTGTAGGACACACAGGGATAAGGCTACTTACTCAAGTCTGTTTACTTAGAGATCTGTTTACCCCAGTACTTCCAGGTTTTAAAATTCTATAATAGTATGTCATCCCCCTGTGTTACATGAGGGATTGCCTGCTAGTTGGTTAGAAATCTGAAGCCCAACCTGCAACATTTTTAGCCCTTTTGTGGAACTTAATCTTCCTCTTTTATGGCTATTTAAGCAGCTCTGCATGATAATTTCTTCACTTTTATCACACTGGTTTTCTCAGCACCTGTCCTCACTTAGCATTTCAGGAAAGGAGAAAAGCAATGGGCAAGGGTTATTTGGCCCATTAGTGTAGCTCCTTGTCTGCTTGGAAAACAGATGTGACTGAATTAGTCTTCATTTTTTTAAATGTAATTAATACAATTAAAAATGATTAAAAAACTAAATTTCACTTAGAAAATAATCTTTACTCATTCTTAGAAAAAAAACAGTTCTTTAATTTTTTTTTTAAAGGGAGAGAGAATTTTATATTAATTTTTTAGTTTTTGGCGGACACAACATCTTTGTTTTGTATGTGGTGCTGAGGATTGAACCCGGGCCGCATGCATGCCAGGCGAGCGCACTACCACTTGAGCCACATCCCCAGCCCAGAAAAAAACACTTCTATGGTAACTTTATAACAAAAATTTCTCAGTCATTCCAATTGTTTTTTTTTTCTTTTGGAATTTTAGGGTAAATGTATACATAAATGCATGATTATGACTATTTTTAAAAGGATTTTATAATTTTATGTACAAAGAACTAGCATGGTGTCTTTCATTGAGAGGCAGTCTTGGCCACTCCATTCAAGGAAATTACTTATTCCAACTTAAGGAAGCCTATATCCTCATACTGGCTGGACCACAGACCCACAGGTCATACTGGTGGAGGCCGTTTTTCCAGATCAGACCACACCAGATTGAGCGAGCTCAGAGTGAGAACCCTGGAGGAAGCTGGCAGGCCAGAGGCTGAGGCAGGAGGATCTCAAGTTCCAGGCTGGCCTGGGCATTGTAGCCAGGTTGTGTCTCAAAGTAAAAAGGTCTAGGGTTGTAACTCAGTGGTAAAGCACCCCTGGATTTGATCCTCAGTACTGCAAAGATAAAAATGAAACAATAAGAAAAATGGCTTTGGAGGCTTTCTGATGACAGAAAGTTAAGCAAATAGTTTTGATTTGGGGGGCTCCATGCCCACTGGGTAAAGCTCTTCGTACATACCAGTGAGCTTAGGTGGAGTGTGAGATATTGAAGTCCCTACTGGATGTAAAAAAGGGATTCTAAGCCTTTCCCATACCTACTGGGGATTGAACCCTCAGGTTCCCCACCACTGAGTCCCAGCCCCAGCCCTTTTTATTTTTTATTTTCAGACAGGGTCTTGCTGAGTTTACCAGCCTGGCCTTGAGTTTGTGATCTTCATGTCTCAGTCCCAGAGTGAACCACTGCACTGTTGGCCAGGAATCCTTAGAGAGCAGGACCTTGAAAAACTGGGAACCTGCCAGGCATGGTGACTCACACCTGTAATCCCAGGACTTCGGGAGCCTGAGGCAGGAGGTTTGCAAGTTCAAGGCCAGCCTTGTAACCAAAAGCTCGATCCTCATTGCCAATCCAATAATGAAGACAAGGTCTTGAGAAAAAGGAAAATGTTTTATTGCTTTGCTAGCAAAGGAAAAACACAGAGGACTCCTGTCACAGAGGCTGTGATTCTGCCTATCAGCAGGAACAGGGGTCTTCTAATGAGGTGATTCAGAGAAAATGAGATTAGGGAGGAGAGATCAGGAAGGACATCAAGGAAAAGAAGATCAGGGAGAAGAAGCTTGGGAAAAAGGAACATGTAAGTTTCAAAGCCGCAAGGAATACAGTCAAGTCTCAGTAAGTTAGCGAGGTCTTCCACTTAAGGAAACTCTGTCTCAAAACAAAAAATAAAGTGGGCTGGGGATGTGGCTCAGTGGTTAAGTGCCCTTGAGTTCAATTCCCAATACAAAAAAAAAAAAGAAAACCTGGGAATAGATCCCAAAAGAACCCAGAAAATGAAAGTGTCAAATGTCGCGAGAAGGACTGCGGATGTGGCTCAGCTATAGAGCTCTTGCCTAGCACGTGCAAGGCCTAGGGTTCAATCCCCAGCACCATGCAAAAAATTGAAATAAAAAATAATGCTGCAGAGAAGTAAAATAAAGATGAGTATGAGCTGGTGGCCCACACATGTAATCCCAGTGGCTCTGAGGCTGAGGCAGGTGTATAGCAAGTTTAAAGCCAGCCTCAGCAATTTAGCAAGGCCCTAAGCAACTCAGTGAGACCCTAACTCTAAACAAAAGATTTTGTTAAAAGGGCAGGGGTGGGGGTTGGGGATGTGGTTCAGTGGTTAAGCGCTCCACATACAATCTCCCATACCAAAAAAAAAAAAGAGAGAGAGAGAGATGGGTGTGACCATAAAGCTGGGAGGAATCAGAGAAGTCTGAGTGTGTTTAAGACCAAGGGGAAGAGCCAATGAACTGAAGAAGACAAAATGGGAGAAGTGTTACGGAAAGCTTTGTCCTTGTCCCCAATGCCAATCCAATAACAAGGACACAGTTTTGAGAAAAGGGAAAAAGGAGGTTTATTGTTTTGCTAGCAGAGGAGAAACACAGGGGACTCCTGTCCCAAAGGCTGTGATTCTGCCCATCAGCAGGAACAGAAGGCTTTTAAACAGGTGATTCAAAGGCTACATTCCACGTGTTCTCTGTTGGACGTGTAATTCACTTGTTAATCTGGGAGATAGTCACTTATGTCCGACTATTGGCGGACACAACATCTTTGTTTTGTATGTGGTGCTGAGGATCGAACCCGGGCCACACACATGCCAGGCTAGCGCGCTACCGCTTAAGCCATATCCCCAGCCCCCCCAGCTCTTCTTTTAAGGAAACTTAGTGAAGGGCAGGCGTGGGAGGGTATGCAGGGTTGATATCAGGTGGTCTCAGGACTGTTCAAGGTGGTTATTCTCTGGATCCTTAGGCTACAGGTCTTCATTATCTGAACCATAGATAACACTGGGAAGTCCCTGAGATTATGGGGGTTTCTCAAAATATTGTGTCTCTCTTTACTTAGTCTGTTTGTAGGGTGGGGTTAATTATCAGTGCATAATTTACAGATTTCCCAGAAACTTTGGAAGTGACAGGGCTGAGAGAGAGACTGACTTAGAGACTTACAGGCCTAGAAAAGGATGTGGAAATTCTGAATTACAATTTTATTTCCTTGTCCTTCCTTTATGTCTCCTTTCTACTTATTTTCATTTCTTCTGTTCTGCCTCAGTATAAGTGGAGTAGCTTGAGTTTTGGTATTAGATCTAAATTAGAATCTCGTTAGCTGTGTGACCTTGTTCAGTGAAACTCACCCTCTGAACCTCACTTTCCTGAACTATGAGTCACTAATATATGAATGAGGTTTACATTCATTCATATAATTGGCTTTTATGGCAGATGTTGGGACATGCAGAGATAAATAAGACAGTTGCCCTCTCCAGGAGTGCTTTTGTATTTTTCTTCTCCCCAGTACTGGGTATTGAACTCAGTTATAAAGGCACTGAGCTCTATCCTGATCCCTGTTTATTTATTTTTGTTGATGCGGGAATTTGAACTCAGAGTCTCTATGATGTTACCACAGAGCCATTTTCCCACCCCACCCCTATTTTTTGTTTAGAGACAGGGTCTCACTAAATTGTGCAGGCTGGACTTGAACTGGACATCCTCCTGCCTCAGCCTCCCCAGATGGTTATTATAAATACGTTGATGTTTTCTTCATTTATTTATTTATTTATTTATTTTTGTGGTTCTGGGGGTGGAACCCAGGGCTCACATGTTGGTGTTTTACAAGGACTTTGGCAGCAGCTATATGAAGGACAACTTCCAGGAGGTTGAATCAATGGGTGGAGAGAACAGAAAACCTTTGTAGCTGTCCAAGGGGAAGAGATTTAAGGTCCTTAATCAGAGCTGGGCACCAGTGGTACATGCCTATAATCCCAGAAACTCAGGGAGGCTGAAGCAGGAGGATCTCAAGTTTCAAGCCAGCTGACAATTTAATGAGACCCTGTCTCAAAATCAAAAATAAAAAGGACTTAGGATGTAGCTCAGTGGTAGAGTGACTGAGTTTGATCCCCAGTACCACAGTACTGAAGAGAGAGAGAGAGAAGGGGTGGATTCAAAGGGGACTTAGGAGTTGAACTCATTGGTGACTGAAGGTTTCTGTCTTGGGTGATTGGGTGATTGAATAACACTGAGATAAGGATGATAAGGAAGAGAATCAGGCAGGGCTTGGGTGATAAAGTGAGTTCTTGGCATGCACCAGGCTCTGGGACCCCAACACCACCAACAACAAAAAAATAGTGGGGCACAATGGTGTTTGCCTGTAACCCCAGTGACTCCAGAAACTGAGCCAAGAGGATAGCAAGTTCAAGGCCAGCCGGGGCAACTTAGTGAGACCCGGCATCATAATAAAAAATAAAAAGGGCTGGAGTGTAGCTTGGTGATGGAGCACCTCTGCATCCAATCCCCGGCACCAGCCAACCAGCCAATCAACCAAACCTACATGGTCTCTGCTACTGGACCCGGAGCTCCCCTGGGACTGTGCGGTTTTATTTTCTGCACTGCTGTCTCCCTGGCACCTAAAGCACTATGTGGCCTTGGTGGACACTCAGTAAGTACTGGTTGAATGAATGACTGTTTCCTGTTAAACCACTGAAGGGCTCTTGCTGACTAAGGCATAGTGGGGTCGGTGAAGCAGGGTGGAGCCTGGCCCAGCGAGCTGCAGAGGGACTGGGCGAGGGATTTGGGAAAATGCTTTTCACAGACCACACTTTGAAAAACTGGTCTCTGAAGAACAGGAGACGCTGGACAGCAGCCAACTGGAGGCAGTTTTACACCAATTTGCCTCAGGAGAAATAAAACTGGGCTTGTAGCTTCAGTACCACCGGGAGCCACCGAGAGCCACCTGAGGGAGCTGACATTAAAATTGCAGTCCAGGGACAGAAACAAGGGCTGAACCTGCAGTGAGGGATAGGTGGAGGTGTGGCGATGTCAGTAACGTGTGGTTCAAGTGACCATGACTTTGTTGAATGCTTACACATGATTTTGCTTAATTCCAACTGAGCCTAAATAGAAAGGAACATGATTTTTTTTCTCTTTTCCTTCTTCTTTTTTTTTTTTTTTTTTTTTTTGTCCTGAGCTACGTCCACCACTGAGCTACGTCCCCAGTCCTTTTATTTTTTGAGACAGGTCTCACTAAGTTGCTGAGGCTGGCCTGGAACTTGAGATCCTCCTGCCTCAGCCTCCCAAGTCACTGAGATTACAGGCATGCACTACCACACCTGACTTAGAATTTACTCTTACATGTTGTGAATGGTAGGGGTTCAAATTATTTGTTGTGATGTATGGCTTATCTTGTCACCACTGTTCATTTATTTACTGTTGTTGTTTTCCCAGTGCCAGGGCTTGAACATTTCGCCACTGAGCAGTCTTTTTTTTTTTTTTTTTTGCAGATGGGAACAATGCCTTTATTTTATTTATTTACGTGGTGCTGAAGATCAAACCCAGATCCCCCCACATGTGAGACAAGAGCTCTACCACTAGCCACAACCCCAATCCCCCAAAACTTTTTTTTTTAAATATTTTTTAGAGGGCTGGGGATGTGGCTCAAGCAGTAGCGCGCTCGCCTGGCATGCGTGCGGCCCGGGTTTGATACTCAGCACCACATACAAACAAAGATGTTGTGTCCGCCGAAAACTAAAAAATAAAAATTAAAAAATTCTCACTCTCTCTCTCTAAAAAAAAAAAAAGAATGATTATTTAAATAAATAAATAAATAAATATTTTTTAGTTATTAATGGACCTTTATTTTATTTATTTATATGCAGTGCTGAGAACTGAACCCAGTGCCTCACCATGCTAGGCAAGCACTCTACCATGGCACTACAACCGCAGCTCCCCCACCGCCCTCCATCCTTTCTCGTTTTTAATTTGAGACATAGTCTTATTAAGTTGCCTAGCCTGGCCTCAAATCTGTGATCCTCCTGTCTCAGCCTCCTGAGTAGCTGGGAATGCAGGTGTGTGCCATCGTGCTGGTTTTGTTGGGTTTTATAACCCTCACATTATTTTTGGTATTTTGTGGTTTTGAACTACAGTAATGGGGTGTATTTTTCCCATATCCATTTCTAACTTACTGATATTATCAATATAATATGAATTAGTATATATTAGTATATTAGGAATAAAGACTATGTATGTTACTTTTTTTTTTTTTTTTTTTTGGTGTGGTTTAACTCAGGGCCTTGCATGTGTTAGGAAAGGACTTTACCACTGAGCTACATACCTAGCCCCTTTTATTTTATTTTGAGACAGGTTCCTGCCAAGTTGCCCAGGCTGGCTTCTAACTTGTGATCAGGTGGGGGATGTTACTCCTAGGTAGAGTGCTTGCCCCACATGTTCAAGACCCTGAAAAATTTGTGATCCTCCGGCCTCAGCCTCTGGAGTAGCTGGGATTACAGCAAATCATATTTATTGAGCTACACTTTTGCTACAGGAAAAATTACCCTTTTCAGAGCCCATGAATTTGACAAACGTATCCCATCATTATAATCAAGATAATATAATATTTCCATTAATCTGAAAGTGCCCTCACATCCCTTTGTGGTCAGTCTTCCCTCCTATCTGTCTTGGTATCCCTGACCTGATTTCTGTTTTATCTTTTTTTCAGTATACCCAAATGGAATCATATGGAAAACAGCCACTTTTTTGTTTTGTTTTGTTCTGTTTTTTTCTTTAGTGTTAGGAATTGAACTCGGGACCTCTAATATATTAGACAAGCACTCTATTACTGAGCCATACACCCAGCCCCCAGAACTTTCCTTTTACTTAACATAATGCTTGTTATGGATTAGATATGAGATGTCCCCCCCAAACCTCACATGTGAGACAATGCAAGAAGGTTCAGAGGAGAAATGATCAGGTTATAAGAGTCCTAACACAATCAGTGACTTAATCCCCTGATAGGCATTAACTGAGTGGTAGCTGAAGTGGAGGGTATAGCTGGAGGAAGTGGTTCCTTAGGGGCCTGGGCTTTGGGTGTATATTTGTATCTGGCCAGTAGAGTCTCTCTCTGCTTACTGATCATGATGTGAGCTGCTTCCCTCCACCACACTCTTCCACCATGATGTTCAGCCTTACCTTGAACCCCAAGGAATGGAGACTGCTGTCTATGGATTAAAATCTCTGAAACCATGAGCCCTTAAATAAATCCTTCTTCGGTTACAGTTGTTCTGGATGGATCCTTTAGTCCCAGCAGTGGAAAAGCTTTTGAGGTTTAACCATGTTATTACATGCATCAGTGTCTCTTTCTTTCTTTTTTTGCAGTACTGGTATTGAACCCAGGGACTCTCTACCACTAAGTTGCACACCTTGACCTTGTTTTATATTTTGAGACAGGATCTCCCTAAGTTGCCCAGGCTGGTTTTGAACGTAGATCCTCCTGCCTTAGCCTCCCCAGGGGAATTTAAAGGAGTCCACTACCATGCCCAGCTAGTATTTCTTTTCATTGTTGAATAATTCATTATATGACTGTCCTATATCCATTTAATAATTGATGGATATTTTGGGTGTTTCAAATTTGGTGCTGTTATGAACAGAGCTGCTTTAAACAGGCTTCTGGAGATTTGGCTGTGCAAAGTTTTTGTATACTTATGCAGACAGATTTATCAATCTCTTATGGTTTTTAGATTTTGATACACAGAAAGGTAATAAAGGAATTTACTGTTTTTCTTTCTAGTACTTGTATGGTCTCATTTCTTCACATGCAGATCTTTGTTCTATTAGGCATGAGTCATGAATCAATTTTAGTTTTTCTAATATACCGATTCCCAAATCCTTTATAGCTAAATGGATATTCTTAATCTCACGTGAGGGCTGAGTGTGTAACTCGGTACTAGAGCATGTGTTTGGCATGCTGAAGGCCCCGAGTTCCATACCCAGTTAGGCCCTGGAGACATTCTCCCTCTTTTCAATCTATATTCACAAAAGTGTAACATAGTTGATTTTCTCAAGTGCTTCCAAAATCAAATGAGGCATAATTGCAAATCTAACAAAATCAAGTATTTTTAAAGCTGAAATAAAGTAAACTGAAAAATGTAGATCAAACTCTTTTAAATTTTTATTTGTACTGGGGATTTAACTCAGGGCTATTTAGCACTGAGCTACATTCCCAGTACTTTTTTAAAAATTATTTTTATATGTGTTTTTAGTTGTTGATGGATCTTTATTGTGTTTATTTATTTATAGGTGGTGCTCAGAATTGAACCCAGTACCTCA
The DNA here is from genome assembly GCF_021218885.2 of Marmota monax. NCBI lineage: Eukaryota > Metazoa > Chordata > Mammalia > Rodentia > Sciuridae > Marmota > Marmota monax. The sequence goes on from NW_026695238.1 coordinate 12,838,225, forward strand.
CACCTGCTAGGCAAACTCTACCACTGAGCTACAACCCAGCCCTCCCAGTACTTTTTTAAAATTATTTTTAATTTTGAGGCAGGGTGTGGTGATGCATCCAGTAACTCAGGAGACTGAGGCAGGAGGATCCCAGGTTCAAAGCCAACCTCAGCAACTTAGCAAGGCTATAAGCAACCTAGTGAGACCCTGTCTCAAAATAAAAAATAAAGAGGGCCTGGGATGTGGCTAAGTAGTTAAGCACTTGGGTTCAATCCCTAGTGCCAAAATAATAGAGATAATGATGATGATGATGATGATAATGATAATGATGATGATAATAATTTTGAGACAGGTTCTTGGTAAGTGGCTGAGCATCTCACCAAGTTATTAATGCTGGCCTCCAACTTGGGATCCTCCTGCCTCAGTTCTGAGTCCTGAGTTGCTAGGATGACAGGCATGCACCATAGTACCCAGCTTTTTTACACTTTTTTTTTTTTTAAGTATGATGTGTGTGTGTGTGTGTGTGTGTGTGTTGCTGGGGATTGAACTTAGGGCCTCACACATACTAGGCAAACACTCCTCCACAACACTACATCTGTACATCTGTAGCCCTCTTTTATACTTAAAAATTATATATGTATATATTCATTTATTTATATATACATATCTGTGTGTATATATATGTGTGTGTGTGTTTTTATATGTGTGTGTGTGTGTATTTTTTTTTTTAAACCCAGGGCCTTGTACATGGTAGTCAAGCACAGAGTTATATCCTTAGCCCTCTGTTTTTTTGAGGGAAGGTACTGGGGATGAATTCCGGGACACTTGACCACTGAGCCACATCCCCAACCCTATTTTGTATTTTAGTTAGAGACAGGGTCTCACTGAGTTGCTTAGCGCCTCACTGTTGCTAAGGTTAGCTTTGAATCCACGATTCTCCTGTCTCAGCCTCCCAAGCCACTGGGATTACAGGCATGCGCCACTGCGCTCAGCACATCTTTAATTAATTAATTATTTTTTGTATTGAGGATTGAATCACATCACCAACCCTTTTGTTTTTTATTTTGAGACAGGGTCTCAGTTGGTTGTTAGGGCCTTGCAAAATTGCTGAGGCTGACTTGAATTTTCAATCCTCCTGCCTCAACCTCCAGAGTCGCTGGGATTATAGGCATGTGCTAGCACACCTGGCTCACATAAATAAAGTTCAAAAAAATAAAATGACAGCTATAGTATTATTACTGCGCCAGAGGCCTGACTCTGGGAATCCAACGTATCAGGTCTGGCTACAAGCCCCAAGAACCAAGCAGAAAAGGTAATGCTGAAAAAGCATGAAAGGAAATACTTTATTACCCTGCCCCCACACGCATGAAAGGAACTTCAACCAGTGAAGCTACCCTGAGAAAAGAGTGGGACTCGTCCTGTCCTCCACGGGCTGCCAATGACTGTGAGGTTGCATATACAGGGGAAGGAGGGCAAGCATTGTGGGTTTTCCTGGCCGAGGTTTAGTGCAGCTCTCTAAGCGGTGACCTTGATCAGGTGTGGTCTTGCTGTATTTATCTCGGGTCTGTTCAGGCAAGGTCTGGTATGGATAAGAAAGTTGCTGGTGCCTGAGGGTTAGCTGAAGCTCATCCTAAGATGTTTATCTAGCAGATCTGTTTTTCCTGGAATCCAGTGTGACTCAGACTCAGAGCAAAGGAGACAGACGTAAAATGAAGGCAGAGATGCCAGGTCTTTAATCCTATTTTAAGCCACCCATCAGATATTTGCAGAGAAGAGTGAAAAGTCTAAGTCCTTGTTATTGGACTCGTATGGCATTTTAAACATCTTAAGACTATATATATATATATATATAGGCATGGTGGTGTGCACCTATAATTCTAGCTACTTGGGAGGTTGAGGCAGGAGAATCCCAGGTTTAGGCCAACCTTGGCAATTTAGTGAGATGCTGATACAGTGAGATGCTGTATCAAAGTAAAATTTTAAAAGGGGTGGGGGCATAGCTCAGTGGTGGAGCACTTGCCTAGCATGCTTGAGGCTCTGGTTCCCATCCCCATTTCTGCAATCAATCAATCTATAAAAGAACTGTTATTTACTTTCCCTCTAATACCACCATAAATGACAATTACAGGGTTTTTCTAAAACAAACCTATAAAGACAAAGAAAATTGAGGAAGTAAAAAGGTAGTAAAATTCCAAGCCAGTCAACTGTGTGGCACACACGAGTACTCCTAGCAACTCAGGAGGCCAAGGTAGGAGGATAACAAGGTCAAAGTCAGCTTCAGCAATTTAGATCCTCCCTCAAATAAAATTTTAAGAGTCAGGAATTTAGTTCAACAGTGAAGTGCCTCTGAATTCAATCCCTAGTAACACACACACACACACACATTTGCAAGTCAGAATATAGATAGATCACTTAATGGTAGCTCTTTGAGCAGCTTTGAAAAAGCTAAAATTCATCCTAGGGGTTAGGAAGCTAAAAAGTGATAAGGTTTTTATTCCAAAACTTGTTTGCCTTAGAAAGGAGTGGAAATAGGTTTCTTTGAAAGTGAGAGTGAAGAGCTGGGCACAGTAATGCACATCTGTAATTCCAGTGGCTTGGGAGGCTAAGGCAGGGGGATCACAAGTTCTAGGCCAGCCTCAACAATTTAGCAAGTTTCTGTCCTGTCTCAATCAATCAATCAATCAATAGAGCTGAGGATGTTGCTCAGTGATAGAGTCCCCTTGGGTTCAATCCCCCCGCCCCCCCCCAAAAAAAAAAAAAACAATAAAGAAGAGGCTGAAACTGTAGCAACATCTGGACATCTGAAAAGCACACATATTTGTTAGAACCACCATCTGCTTTATTCCTTCCCTCCCAGGTACAAGGAACAATTGCTGTCCACCTACAGAGAACTGGAAGTTTGGTCTCTGGAAGAATCTGCTAGAGAAACTGTTAGGACCCTGGGCAGCTAAGGACACAGACTCAATGATAAAAAAAAAAATGGTAGAGGAGCCCAGTGCGGTGGAGCATGTCTGAAATCCCAGTGGCTTGGGAGACTGAGACAGGAGGATTGCAAATTCAAATCCAGCTTCAGCAACTTAGGCCCTAAGCACCTCTGTGAGATCCTGTCTCTAAATAAAATATTAAAAAGTCTGGGGATGCTGCTCAGAGGCTAAGCACCCCTGGGTTCAATCCCCATACCAAAAAACAATTTTAATGACAAAGTGTTGGTAAAGATGGCGCCCGGAGTGCTTCTCTTCCGGGAGCGCAGGTCCATGATGCACTGAATGGCGCGCCAACCGTCACCTCCAATCCCTGTGAATGGCGCCAACTTGGGGCCGGGGATGTGGCTCAAGCGGTAGCGCGCTCGCCTGGCATGCGTGCGGCCCCGGTTCGATCCTCAGCACCACACACAAACAGAGATGTTGTGTCCGCCAAATACTAAAAAATAAATATTAAAATTCTCTCTCCCTCTCCCTCACTCTTTCTTTAAAAAAAAAAAAAAAGTATGGCGCGAACTTTGAATGGCGCGAACTTTGAATGGCGCACCTCCAATCCCTGAAGTGGCCCGAACTCTCCGCCAACGAAGAAGTAACAGCCCACTCGCCCTGCTCCTCCTCTTCCTGCGCTGAGCCCATAAATTTCTTTCTTTCTTTCTTCTTTTTTTTTTTTTTTTTTTTTTTTTTGAGCCCATAAATTTCAACACCCTGTTCGCGCTCGCTCTCTCTCTCTTCTCCCCTTCTCTTCTGCCACTGGCTGCCACAGTCCCACTAATAAAATCTCAGACAGGTAAATGGTTGTTTCGGCTTGTTGAGTTTATGGAGCTTTTCTGCCGTTCCTACACAAGGGATTAAATTAAAATCTGTATACTGTACTAGGAGACTCATTTTGACTTCCCATTGGATCCCAGGAAGCTCTAGGCCACTAGACTTCCAGGCATTAAACTGGAAGATTCTTCTCTGGGAAGTCAGACCAGCGCAAGAGATTTCAAGGTATAACCTCAACCTATAAAAATGGCCTTAGTGATCTTTGAAAATGGTTTGCTACTCTCTTGACTCAGAAAACCCCACAAAATCATGCAAATGAAGAGGTTCAAATCTTCATCTTCACTTTAGGAACATCCATGAAACTGCCTGGGCCAACACGAGTATGCATATCCCAAAGGCTACCAAGTAGCTGAAAGAGATCACTTTAAAGAAGCAGCCAGTGCCATCTGGCATTAGAGTGGTGGAGCTGTTTGGTGTGTCCAGGCCAAACAATGGAGCTGCACACAGTCTGTAGCCCAAAGAGTGCTGAATTTTTGCTGCACTTGCTTAAAAATACCAAAAGTAATGCTGAACTTAAGGGTTTAAATGTAGATTCTCTGGCTCCTGAGCGTATGCAGGTGAACAAGGCACCCAGGATGTACCACTGAACTTACAGAGCTCATGGTTAGATCACTCTGGGGCGATCCCCAATGAAAAGGAACCACCAGAAGAGGAAGTTCCACAAAAGAAAAAGATATCCCCCCAGAAAATAAAGAATCAAAAACTTATGGCACAGGAATAAATTCAACGTAAAATAAATGCAAATAAAAGTGATATTTTGAAAGATATTAATGGGATCCTCAAGGCCAGCACCCCAGTAGATCTCCCTGTACTGAGTCCTTCTGATACTGCTGGTAATCCGTGACAAGTCCTGCTTCCCCGTATGTTGAAGTTTGAACAAGAGAGAAGCACGCCGAGGCAAGCATATAAAGCAGGGTTTATATAAAAAGGGGCAACATAGACTTCTCCCAGGAGGAGGAGGGGGCCATAGCTGGTATCCTGGTATCCCAAGAAGCGAGGTGTTCTGCCCTTTCTATATGTCCTAGGCTTCCTTTGTTCTCCTGCCTTTTCCCCCTTATCTTTCTCCTTCCTGCAGGTATGGCTAGGCCCAGGAATGCTCCATGAGAGGGCTCAAAGGTGGAAACAGGTGGGCTGAAGGGGGAAGGGCAGGAAGGAGCAGCCAAGGACACATCAACAACCTTATAGCTCCCTGTAGAGAGGGCCAGTTCCTGGGACAGGTTACCTTGGCAACAGGTTGGAGCAGGGGCAGGTTCTAGATAAGGGTGGAGGAAGGGCTCTGAAGGAATTAACATTTTAATCTCTTAGGGGACAGTCTCCAAGTTCGGAGACTCACTCAAAATTGGCCTCCTCTTTCAGACCCGACTTGATTTACCTATCTATACTGACTGCCTGTCTAATTCTGGCTTCACTTCCTCTGACAAGTCCTGCTTAGATGCCCATTGCCCATTAGTTTCATAGTTCCCCAATCCTAAGTACAAGTGAACAGCCAAGAATCAGCAGGTTTTAGAGGAAAGTCAAAACAAATCAACAACAAATACATTAAGTGAAATCTTGGAGAAAACAAAGATTATGTATACAAGCAATGTAAAATACTAGTAATATTCTCAAAGGGATTAGAAGAGATATTGCATTCACGAAACAAGAATAGCACATAATAAAAAAGTAACACTGAAAATTAAAAAGAGCTCTTAAAAAATAAGAATATGATAGAAAAAAATGAAATTTTTTTAAATAGAAGGGTTGGAAACAGAATTGAGAAAAATCTCCTGAGAGAGAGAGAGAGAGAGAGAGAGAGAGAGATAGGTAGGTACAATATGGGGAAAAGAAGAGAAAATTAGAGAATTAGACCAAGAGATCCATTATTTGTAGAGAGAGTGGCCAGGGGAGGGGAGCAGTTCTAGAAAACAGTTACACCCCCTCAAAAAAAAAAAAGCCTAGGCATAAAGTATATATCGTGGAATAAAAGCTCTCACATGTTGTTATGGTTTGGATATGAAGTATCCCCCCAAAGCTTCTGTGTTAATCTAGGAATGCTGAGATGATTGGATTGTGAGAGCTGTAACCTCATCGTCCATCCTAGTTTGAATGAACTGACTGGGTGGTAACTGGGTGGGGAGTGGCTGGAGGAGGTGAGTCACTGGGGATGTGCCCTGGAAGGGTTCATCTTCCCTGTGGCCCCTTCCTTCCCTCCCCTTCTCTACTTCCTGTCTCCCAGGAGGAGAGCAGTGTTCCTCCACACACCCTTCCACCAGAGTGTTCTTCCCAGAGCAATGGAGTCGGCCCACCATGAATGGAAACTCTGAGACTATGAGCCAAAACAAACATTTTATCTTTTAAAAGTTAATCTTATCTAGTATTTTAGTCACAGTGAAGAAAAACTGACTAACATCTGTTAAATCAAAAACTAAAGTGACCCAGAGAGAGATCTCTGGAACAAGGGTTTTTTGAGCTGTTAGAGATGCTAGTCCTGAGAATGGATTCCCAAGCCAGCAGCTGCATAGCCAGGAGCAGATGGAAAATGTCTACCAGATCCGAGAAGCTGGAATATTTTAACATAAAAATTTGGAAAGAAGAAAGCATAAATCATCTTCATTGAACCTACATTGGCTATAGATCAGAGGGGTAGGACACCAGGAAGCACACAGTGTCTGGGACAGGAGGGGTCCATACAGAAAAGAGCTTGATGCTTCTGGGTGTTGGTTCTACAGTAGAAGCAAGATGTCACCTTGATGGGTGACCTGTTCAACCTACATGCTCTCAGTTTAAAATGAACTCCTCTTATCTCTTCCTTGCCTTCATCCTCTGGCCTTTAACTAAATGTAGGACAACCAAGAATTTTTATCACACTAAATGTCCTGTATAATGATGATACCAATATATCAAAGTAGGTTTATTCAGAATATAGACACTTTATAGGTTATTTTCTGGGGAAAATTTATTACAAAACCACTGTTAACTGACAGAAGATGATTAAGAACTTAAAAGAAGTAAAGAGGTCTCTTAAGAGTCCAGAAGTAGGGGCTGCGGTTGTGGCTCAGTGGTAGAGCACTCGCCTAGCACATGCGAGGCACTGGGTTCGATTCTCAGTACTACATAAACATACATAAATAAAATAAAGGCATCGTGTCCAACTACAGTTAAAATATATACATTTTTTAAAAAAGAGAGACCAGAAGTAGCAGCTGCAAAAAAAAAAAAATTATTACCTGTAAGCTGGAGGAGAATAGACCATAAAGAACATAAGAACTAGGAAAGCCGCCTCCCCTCCCTCCTACACTGAGGTTCAGCCTTCTTTGGAGAAGGCATAGCTACCACAGGAACAGCAGTGTGTCGCATGATGAAGGCAAGAAACTTAGACTCAGATGAGAGTCAGAGCTGAGCTATGGAAATAACAGCCCGTGAGGAGACCCTGCCCGGAGGACTCAGCTGGAACTTGTGTGCGCTGGCCACGGAGCTCCATCCTAAGTAACAGTAATGAAGAACTAGAACCCCAGAGGGAATACAGACATGTTCAGATCAGAATTTACCTGCTAAGCTGGGTGCAGTGGTACAAGCCTATAATCCCAGTGACCTGGGAGGCTGAGTTTGGGGATTCGAAAGTTGGAGGCCAGCCTGGACAATTTAGCGAGGCCCTATCTCAAAATAAAAAATGAAAAGGGCTGGGGATGTAGCTCAGTGGTAAAGCACCTCTGGATTCAAGCCCCAGTACCAAACAAAACCAAACCAAAAATAAGGACCTGCTCCTTCTGAACAAGGAAGTAAACCACAGAAGAAATTCAGTTTATTTCATTCTCATTTCAGCCTCAGTCCCAGTACTGCCAAAATTAATTAATGTTCATAATTCATTTTAGGAAAATAATACCCTTTTCACCTCTTGGAATGCCAGTGCTGTGTGAGCTTGTTTCTCCACTTCTCAGTAAATTGTTCAGATAAGAAGATCTTTCTTCACCTAATAAAAGTTCTAATTTCATAAATTCTCCAGGTCATAGTATCTCAATCCCATTACATGTAATCCCCTAATTATACAGGACCTTCAAAACAGGGGAAAAGCTGGGTGTGGTGGCGCACAGTTATAATGTAATGTCAGAGGCTTGGGGGGGGGGTGAGGCAGGAGGACTGTGAGTTCAAAACCAGCCTCAGCAATTCAGGGAGGCCCTAAACAATCCAGTGAGACCCTGTCTCTAAAGAAAAAAAAAAAAAGGCTGGGTTGTGCCTCAGTGGTTAAGTGCCCTCTGGGTACAATCCCAGGTACCAAACAACAGACAAACAAACAAACAAACCCAGAAAAATTTGACCTTGTAGCATAACAGTAGTTTGGCAAGGGAAAGAAGAGCTGGGACAAGCACAGTTTGCACACTAAATTACAAATATGTTTTCTAGACTTGGAAAGATGCAGAATGCCCCACTTAGTATGTGGTACCTGACAAGTCACTCTAATGTTTTATGAGCAAATTATTAATTGGATGTATAGATGATTCTTTTCAATTATGTAGTTAGAAAAATATTTATAAAGATGATTTTAAAAATAAATAACAGATCTGAGTGCAAAGCTGAAATAAATATTTTCAGAGAATATGAATAGGAAAGTAAACTTTAGTGAAATGTGTGTGTGGTGGGGAGGGGTACTGGGGAATCAGACCCAGGTACATTTTATCATTGAGCTACTTCTCAGGTCCTTATTTATTTATTTATTTATTTATTACTGGAGATTGGACCCAGGGGCACTTATCCACAGAGCCATATGCCCCTCCCTTTTTAAACGTTTTACTTAGAGACAGGGTCTTACTGAGTTGCTTAGGGCCTTGTTAAGTTGCTGAGGCTGGCTTTGAACTCGAGATCCTCCTGACTCAGCCTCCGGAGCTGCTGGGATTACAGGCATGCGCCACTGTGCCGGCTTTATTTTTTGTTTTGATATAGGCTCTTGCTAAGTTGCCAAGGCTGTCCTAGAACTTGCATTCTTCCTACCTCAACTTCCCAAGTCACTGGGATTACATGTGTATACCACTATACCTGCAAAGTATAATTATGGTTGAATATTGTTAGACAGTGAATAAAAAAGAAGATTGTGGGGGGGGGCAGCTAGAGAGAGAGACATGAGGATTGAACCCAGGGCCTCACACATGCTAGGGAAGCAATCTACCACTGAGCTATATCAATTTTTTTAATTTTAGGATCAGGTCTTGTTAAATTGCCCAGGCCTGGCCTTAAACTTGTGATCCTCCTACCTTATCCTCCTGAGTAGCTGGGATCATGGTCATGCACCACCATGCCAGAATGGAGGGTTCTTATCTCAGCATTTGCAGCTGAATTTGTTGGTATAAGTATGAAGCACTGGTACATGAGTGAACAGAAGGAAGGAAGGAGGACATATGTGGAGCACCCTCTCTGTGCCTGGCATTGTGCAAGACACTGGATATGTCATCTGTCATCCCTCCAAATCCAGTGAGCTGGGCACCACCATCATTTCCATTATGGAGATGAGGAAACTGAGGCCAGAAGAGATGAAGCAGTTTGCCCAAGGGAAGTGAAAGACTCCAGGGTCTAAACCCAGACTCATCTAACCCCTAGAGGCTACACTTTGCCCCAGTAACAGGATTTCCAATGGAGAGATAGTAATGGGAGTGTCACAGTCTTGAGCCTGGGTGTGGAGGAAGGAGGTGTGCATTTCCCAACACGCTCAGCTGGCCCCATGTTTTCCTATTGCCTCCTTGTGAGCTGCTCTCTGGTGGTGCCGCAGTCTGTCTGGGCACAAATAACTGAGCCGCCAAAAAGCCTTGTAGGTTCATACAGCAACTCTTTATTCCCGAACTCTCATCGACCTCTACACACACTTCCCGGGAACATACTCCCTCCACCAGGCTCTGCCGCCAATTCTCCAGGAACCCTGCGAGAACTCAATGGGAACTCCAAAGTAGTTGGCAAGGCAGCAGGATCCGCCGTAATCCCGGAGCCGCCCTAATCCCGGAGCAGGGTCACCTTTCAACCATTCCCTCCAGCAAAATGCCAGGCGTCATTCCGACTAAACTGTGGCTCTCAACATGGTGGGGAATGTCAGGGGCCTTCACTGAGTTAACAGCCCTGCCTCCTCATCCTGCTGAAATGTCATTTGGGCAGAGGAGGTACACGGAGATTCATGAGGAGTCTAAGACCCCTCTTAAAAGTAAGCTCAATTAGCAAGATTATTAAAAAGTTTTACTGGAAATATTTAAGTCTAAAAGTATGCTAAGTATATACTTTTTAAAGAATTCTACCCCTGGCCACATGATTTCTATTAGGGTACCAAATATTGGAGAGTCATCTATGTCACCTATAGTAAGGCAAGTGTCCTATCATGAGACCAGTGGCTGGCCCTCCTGGGGAGTGTGAGGCACAGACTCAAGGTCAACCACTGCTGGGAGAGAGGAGCTCTTGCAGGTTGTCTGATCCCACCACCATTGGTTTCTTTACCCATGAAAGGACAATCTTACATGGCTCACAGGAGGTTGGGAGAATTCATGAAACCCCGGGGCGAGTACAGTGAACTCCGTGTTCCATCCAGAGGTAAACAGTCTTACAGACCTGGCAGGGAGCTCCTCTGTGGCTTTTCTTGCAGGCATGCTAACAAGACATTAACAGAACAGTTGCAGTCAATAAGATCCAAAATGTGTAAAGCAGTACTGACAAGTTTTCAAAATAGAGATGACATATACGAATACAACTTTGCATGTGTATATAATTTAAAATATGCTAATACCATAATCGATGCTACCTTTTTACGAGTACTGGGGGGTAATTCTTAGAGTTGAGCTCACTTCAAGCTGCATCTGTCATCTGTTGTGTGACACAGTTCACTTAGTGCCACAACTAATGTTCCTTCCTCCTGCATAATAAATATTTTCTTTTGACTATTTGGATCAGTCATGCATATACTTTTGAGCCCTTTACCAAATGATCATTAACATCGTTCTGTGTTATTCTTTTTCTTTTGTTTCCTTTTTTGTGGTGCCGGGGATTGGACTCAGTACTCTAGCACCGAGCTACATGGGAGCCCTCTCTTTTTTCTTTTCTTTCTTTATTCTTTTATTTTGAGACAGCATCTCACTAAATTCCCGAGGATGGCCTTGAACTTGCAATCCTTCTGCCTCAGCCTCCCAAGTCACTGGGATTACAGTGCTATTTTTCTACAAGTTATTTTGTTGTTTGCAGAGTGTTCTCTGCATCATCTAATGTGAGATAGTTACTTAACTAGTCCCACCTATTGAGCCTTGGGTAGATTCTTATTACTCATTATCATAATCCAGCTATGATAACCATCCTTTTATTTATTTATTTATTTATTTATTTATAAAATATTTTTTAAGAGAGAGAGAATTTTTTAATATTTATTTTTTAGTTTTCGGCGGACACAACTTCCTTGTTTGTATGTGGTCCTGAGGATCGAACCCGGGCCGCACGCATGCCAGGTGAGCGTGCTACCGCTTGAGCCACATCCCCAGCCTTTTATTTATTTTTTGAAAGTATTTATTTTTTAGTTTTAGGTTGACACAATATCTTTATTTCATATTTATGTGGTGCTGAGGATCAAACCCAGTGTCTCATGCATATCAGGTGAGCACTCTACCACTGAGCCACTACCCCAGCCCCAATAACCATCCTTTTAAAAATGTTGTACACATCTCTGATAAATCTTTTATAAAATATTGGTTGTTTTCTGATAAAATTCCATAGGATAAATTCTTAAAATAGAATTGCTACATCCAGGGGAATTAATATTAGTTGGGTACTGTAGCTCTTACCTGTGACCTCAAAGACAGGTGGCAAAGCAGGATGATCACAACTTTGAGGCTAGCCTGGGCAATTTAGCAAGACCCTGTCTCAAAAATAAAAATAAAGGGCTGGGGAGGTAGTTCAGTGGCAGAGTGCCTGCCTATCATGCAGAGGCCCTGGGTTTGGCCCCAGCACTGAAAAACAAAAAAACACTGAAGGAGTATAAAGGTTGGGTAATATGTCCAAAACTGTAAGGAAATCCACGCCCTTCACCATACTGAGGATCTTACCCAGGGCCTTACTCATGCTAGGCACACTGAGAAATTTTTTCCCTTCCTTCCTTCCTTCCTTCCTTCCTTCCTTCCTTCCTTCCTTCCTTCCTTCCTTCTTTCTAGGATCTCACCAAGTTGTCCAGCCTGGCCTCAAACTTGCACCCCTCCTGCCTCAGCTTCCCTAGTCTCTGGGATTACAGGTGTATGCCAACACACCCAGCTCCTCTCAGTGATTTTTAGGGGCTCTCAGTTTCCCTTGTCCTCACCAAAATAGTGTTTTATCACTTACCAAAAAAAAAAAAAAAATTGTTACCAAGCTAAGAGAAAGTAAATGGCTCAAGATATCCATTTTCCTCTTTTGATAAGTGCATTATACAGGACATACCCAAGTCTTGACAAGGCTGAATTGTGAGTCTGAATCTTCATTGCAGAGCAAGGAGGATTCTGGTTCTAGCCAGCCAGCTTCCTTAGGCAGGTGATGTATTCCTGATAATTTGCTTTAAACACCCCAGGGGAGCCTGTGGGAAGCTTGTGTGTGCTTAACCTGAACCCAAGCCCCAGAGATCTTCCCTCCAGAGAGCATTATGACAAGCACTGTAAATAACTGTCTCCTGAGTCAGGCTCAGAGGCTGGTTAATTACATAAGGAATGTGGGGTGAAGTCAATAGGATGTGCACAACCCTCTCTGCCCGCCATTGAACATCTCGAGAGGTGAGTCTGCAACACCTCTCTGGAGAATCACGTTTGGCTCTAGAACTCTTTTTTTTTTTTTCCAGAACCCCCGCCCCCAACCAAGTATTTTGCTGCTTGCTCTGGATCAGCAGGTTTAGCTGATCCTTTAATTATAACATGGGGACACCTGCCTCAGGGAGAAACTTCTGCAAAGGTTGCTGGACAGCACCTGGGGGAATGGTGAAAGGGGGGTCTCTGCTGAACTTTCAGAAATGATTTTGGGCTCTTGTGATACCTCCGTGGCACTGTCGTTCTTGAGGTGGAATTCAGTCTGAGACTTGTGCTCACTGTCATAAGACACCTAGCAGTAAGGTGGGGGGGAGGGAGACAGGTTCGTTCTAACCTCTCTGAAACTTTGCTCATTTGCAGGATGGTTGTAAGAAATGGACTAAATTATCATAATTGTTATTAATATAAGAGAGAGATTTAGTGATAATTGGGATTGAAGCCAGGGGTGCTGTACCACTGAGCTATGTCCCCAGATCTTTTTATTTTATGTTTTGAGGCAGGGTCTCACTAAATTGCCAAGACTGGCCTCAAACTGGCCATCTTACTTCAGTCTTTGAGTTGCTAGGATTATAGGGGTGTGCCTGGCTGGACTACATTATTTTTACTTCCCAGTCCCCCCCAAAATTCTAGATTGCCAGGTGCAGTGGTGAACGCCTATGATTCCACAGACTTGGAAGATTGAGGCAGGAAGATGGCAAGTTCCAGGCCAACCTTAATAACTGAGTGAGACCCTGTCTCAAAATAAAACAATAAAAAGGGCTGGAGATGTAGCTCAGTGGTAGAGCAACCCTGGGTTCAACCCCCAGTAATGAAAGAAACAAAACCCCCAAACAACATGAAAACCCCATGGGCTTTAGCTCCAGACTGCCTGGTGTCTTCATTCAATAGAAAGGAAATATCTTTATAAAATTTAATATTAATATTTAAGAGAAAGAAAGTTATACTGCAGGGAGATGAAATGAATCGTCCAGGACTACGTTGCTCCACAATGCATGCAGTTTCTACTGGAATCGCCCTCATTATAGACTGAACTGTCTGCCCTCCACACTCATTTTTTGTTTGTTTGCTTGGAGTACTGGGCGTTGAACTCTGGGCTAGGCAAGCACTTTACCACTTGGCTACACCCCCAGCCCATTCAGTTTTATTCTGAGGCAGGGTCTCACTCAGCTGCCCAGGCTGGCTTGGGGCATGCAGTCTTCCTGCCTCCTCCTCTGTCACTGTGATTACAGACCTGCACACAGGGCAGGCTCCCCACCTCCAAGTCCTTACGCGATGCCCTGACCCCCAATGTGACGGTACATCCCACCTTTCCTCTTATGTCATCATCAAAGTGCAGAAAACGGCTGTTTCTGAAATTGGTGGAAGTTCTGTCACCTCACTTCACTACCCTGCTCCACTCTTGGTTTAAAAACATGACCAAAGCTGAGTCTGTTCCAAGGGGCTTTCACCAGGCCCAGGAGTTGACACCACCATGAAATCAATAAAGAACAGAGTGCAGCCCATGCCATGGGAATGAGGTTTGCTTCAGATGAACAAAATTCTCAGAGGAGTCAAACACACTATTCCCAGATCTGTTACCAAGAAGTGTTCGTGTGTGACACATTTTCATGCATCACACAAAGCACAACGGTGTTTTTTCTGCCTCTATTCATGTAACTGTCATGCTCTCTGAGGGATTTATCCATCATCTTGTCTTCCCTGTTGCCTGGGAAGGAAATAGGAGAGCCAAGCAATTACTTTGGAACTGGTTCCTCAAGTTAAAGAATCTCTGTTCTCAAGAACACAACCATTTGGCACTGGGTGATTTCATCAATTGACCTGATAGATTTTGTTTTTCAGCACTATGTATTGAAGCCAGAGATACTCTAACACTGAGGTACACCCCCAGCCCTTTCTATTTTTTATTTTGAAGCAGGATTGCAGTAAGCTTCTGAGGCTGGCCTTGAACTTGTGATCCTCCAGCCTCAGCCTCCTAAATAGCTGGGATTATAGCCATGACCCATAATGCCCTGATTCCATTGTTTTTTGTTTCTGGTACTGGGGATTGAACTCAGGGGCACTTGACCACTGAGCCACATCCCCAGCCCTATTTTGTATTGTATTTAGAGACAGAGTCTCACTGAGTTGCTTAGCACCTTGCTTTTGCTGAGGCTGGCTTTGAACTCACGATCCTCCTACCTCAACCTACTGGAGCCACGGGATGACAGGCCTGCACCACTGCATCCAGCTCCACAGTGATCTTTCAAAACCCCAAACATAGCATAGCTGCTAGGATTGGAATCAGTCCCCCTCCCACCTTTGGTTGTATATAGACATAATGCCTTTATTTATTTAATTTTTTATGTCCTCCTGAGGATCAACCCAGTGCCTCACATGTGCTAGGCGAATGCTCTACCTTGGAGCCACAACCTCAACCCTGGAATCAGTTTTAACCTGTCACTTTCTCTTCAATTGCAGATAATTTTTAGATGGTGGAAGATATCTCTGAGAAGTGAGTATCGATCATCAAAACCTGGAGAAACAAAAGAAACTCATGAAGACTTCCTAGAGAATTCACACCTTCAAAGTAAGGAAGGGACATATTATGTACTTATTGCTGTTAAGTTCTCTATGGTTAGTGATAGATTTTTATATATTAATGGCACTGGGAATTGAAACCAAGACCTTGCACATGGTGGGCAAGTGCTCTACTGCTCTATGCCAAACCCCAGTGATAGTTTTTTTGTTTGTTTTTGTTTTTGAAATACTGGAGTTGGAACCCAGGGCTTCATTCATGTGATGCGATAGCTTTACTTCTGAGCTACATCCCCAGTCCAGTGATCGATTTTTGTCAGAGAAATATCAAATAAATCATCTTTTGAAATACTGATATACAATTAATATAGAATATTGTATTCTTAAAAAGCAGAAAATTGTTAAAATATCCTGAAATTTCTTTGGGGAAAAATCTTAAAGTTTTTAAGATTCCATATTAACATGGATTCCATTAAGGAAGTCAATTTTTTTTTTTTGCTATAGTTTTTTAAAATGGGTTTCCTAGCCTGGGGTTTTAGCTAATTTTCTCGTTGCTGTGACTAAATGACCCAACCAGCACAACTGCAGAGCAGGAAGAGTTTATTTGAAGGCTCACAGTTTCAGAGGTGAGCCTCTCAGTCCATAGAATAGGCTAGCCCCATTCCTCCAGGATCAAGATGAGGCGAACATCATGGAGGAAGTGTGTGGCAGAGGGAACCAGCTCACAAGATGATCAGAAAGCAGAGAGAGACGCCACTCTCCAGACACAAAATATATACCCCATAGCCACACCCCCAATTAACCATTCCCTCCAGCTATGCCCTAACATTTCAATTACTGTTTAATCCCTATCTGGGGATTAATTCACTGATTGTGTCAAGATTCTCACAACCCAATCAGTTTTCTTCTGAACCTTCTTGCATTGTCTCACATGAGAGCTTTTGGGGCACACCTCACATCCAAACCATAACACATACATGTATGACAATATAACAGTACATGCTTGTAATGCCAGTGATTCAGGAGGCTGAGGCAGGAGGATTGTAAGTTTTAGGCTAGCCTGAGCAATTTAGCAAGACCCTCTCTCAAAATAAAAAATAAAAAGTACTGGGGATATAGTGTAGTGGTAAAGCACCCCTGGGTTCAATTTCACATATCATAAAAATAAATTAAAATAAAATAAAATTAATTAATTAAATATAATGTAGAATGGTCCTTTAGTTAAAAATATATTAAAAGGTTATTTGAAAACTTAATGAAATTATCAAATTCTTGAACTCTTCTGTATCTTGCTGGTCATTTAAAATCTGTTTCTAAGAAAGTAGAGATTTTAAAAAATGAATAAAATGAAATTCCCATTTATTTATTTATTTTTTTCCTTTCTGACCTCAAGCATGCTGGGTAAGTGCTGTACCACTGAGCTCCACCCCAGCCCTCTGTTTCTTTTAATATCAAGATTTAAAGAGGCCTGGGGATGTAGCTCAGTGGTAGTGCGCTCATCTGGCATGCGTCCAGCCAGGGTTCGATCCTCAGCACCACATACAAACAAAGACGTTGTGTCCACCGAAAACTAAAAAATAAATATTAAAATTCTCTCTCTTAAAAAAAAAAAACAACAAAAATAAAGATTTTCTGGAGAAGTAGTTCTAATTAAGTAGAACATTAGAGTAAGTAATAGAAATTTCTTTCCAATTTCCCTTTTCCTTTTTTTCCTCCTATTAAAAGATAAACGTAGGCACATGTTAAAATTTTATCAAGTTTATTTGAGTAGACAGAAATTCATGAATTGGGTGGTGCCAAACCACAAGCAGTTTGGCCCTAACCAGGAGGGCAGAAAGGGAAAACTTTTATAAGGTGTTCATAGAGGTAAAATATGGAAAATATTTTACTAGTTTAAGTAGAAAGTCCCAGTTAGAGGTTAGTTGGTGGTTTCTGATTTGTAAATTCTCCAGTTAGACATTAGCTGGCAGTTTCTGATTGGTTGACCTCACATTTTGTTTTCCTGGGCTGTGACCCTTCATTCCCAGTTGGGTTTCAGTTTGCTTAGGTATGAATTTGGGGCACTGGAGCTATCTTAGCCTAATGGCCTCCCAGTTATTTTAACCTCCCTCAATTTGAAAGTTTCAAACATAAAAAGAAGGCAGAGTTTTTTCTTTCATGGCTTTCAAGTACCCGTAACCCAGTCTAAACAATGCACAACATGTGACCAAATAAGCTATGAATGAGCCCTGGGTTATTTTGAAGCAAATCCCAGTTGTTACATCATTTCCTCTTAAGCTGCTTCAGTATATGTTTTTATTTTTATCTATTTATATCTATCTATCTACTTATCTATCTATTGTGCTAGGGATCAAACCCGGGGGGCACTTTACCACTGAGCTACATCCCCAGGCCTCTGATTATGTTTTTAAAGTTTGAGACAGGATCTCGCTAAGTTGCTGACAGTCTTATTAAATTGCTAAAGCTGGCTGTAAACTTAGGATACTCCTGCTTCAACCTTGAGTTACTGGGATTACAGGCATGTGCCACTGTGCTTGGCTCATTATGTATCTCTAAAGGAACTCTTTTCAACTAAACTCTAATAATTTTTCCTTAATACTAAAATTCTAAAACTAGAAGTCACTCTAGAAATTCTTATTAGTCATAGTTAGCAATGGTATGAATATCAAGTACTTTGTTTGAATGTTCTCATTTTATTGTTATAATATCTCTGTAAGATAATGAGATAATGAGATTTAGAACAGATGTGACTTTTCAAGGTCTTATAGGGAAATATTGACGTCACCAAGATTAAACATGGAAAGTCAAAAAGTCAAGTATAGTAGTCAATGGTGATGGTGATGATGATGATGATGATGATCTACTGGTAGTAATAGGAGTAGAACCCAGAACCTCACACATGTTAGGCAAGCACTTTACCTCTGGACTAAATCCCCAGTCCTTTTTAAATTTTTAAATTAATTAATTAATTTGGTACCGGGGATTGAACTCAGGAACACTTAATCTCTGAGTCACATCCCAACCCTTTTAATTTTATTATTTTTTTAAAATTTTGAGACAGGGTCTTACTGAGTTGACTAGGGCCCCACTAAATTGCTAAGACTAGCTTTGAACTTGCAATCTTCCTGCCTCAGCCTCCTGAGTCACTGGGGTTACAGATGTGTACCATCATGCTCAGCTTAAAATTTTATTTTGAAACAGTGTCTTGAAATAAAAATTTGATACTGAGGATTGCACTCAGGGGTGCTTTACCACTTAACTACATTCCCAAATCCTTTTTATTTACTTGGTTTTTTATTATTTTGAGACAAGGTCTTGCTAAGTTGCTGAGGATCTCACTAAATTGCTGAGGCTGGCCTTGAACTTGTGATTCTCCTGCTTCAGCCTCTTGAGTTGCTGGGATTGTACCAATTCAGTACCATAATGGAATAGACTATTAGAAGGTGGTAAACCATGTAGGATGGGGTCTACCTGGAAGAATTAGGTCACTGGGAATCATGCTCTGGAAGGGTTTATGTCTCTCCTCTGTTTTCTGTTTGCTAAGAGGTGAGACACCTTCCCCTGCCACACCTTTCTGCCAAGATGTACTGCTCACCATAGGCCCAGAAACAGGAGCCAGCTGACATGGACTGAAATATTTGAAACCATGAGCCAAAACAAATCCTTCCTCCTTGAAGTTGATTTTCTCAAGTGTTTTTTCACAGAAATGTAAAGCTGACTAACAGAGAAAATTGGTACCAAGAAGTAAGGCTGTTGTGACTTTGCCTGACCATGTGATGTAAAAGTCTTCAGAGCTGATTTGTGGGGGCAGTTTGGAAAGGTTTGGAGATGCAGTAATAGAAGCCCTAAAATGTTGTAAGAAGAGCTTAATAGATGATTCTGGAGTGATTTCGGAAGACCAGAATGCTGATAGGAATGCAGACAGTAAAGACTGTGCTCATGAGACTTCAGATGAAAATTAGGACTTTGAAGAGAATTAGACTAGAAACCATTCATGTTACATTTTGACAAAGAACTGGTCTACATATTATCCATTTCCTGAGACTTTGTTCAAAGCTAAGTTTAAAGGTGACAGACTAATCTGGTAGAGGAAACTTCAAGGCAGCACAGCATTCAGGTAGTAACATGGATATTGCTAGCTGCTTTTAGCCAGGTTTACTGTGAGAACAAAGAGAAAAAAAAAAATCAGGGGCACTTGGCCACTGAGCCACATCCCCAGCAGATCAGAAATATTTGAAAAACTTAGCAGGATGCAGCAGCACATGCCTGCAGTCTCAGCAACTCAGAAGACTGAGGCAGAAGATTTC
This sequence comes from Marmota monax, assembly GCF_021218885.2. NCBI lineage: Eukaryota > Metazoa > Chordata > Mammalia > Rodentia > Sciuridae > Marmota > Marmota monax. The sequence continues at coordinate 12,857,590 of NW_026695238.1, forward strand.
CAAGTTCAAAGCCAGTCTCAGCAATTTAGCAAGACCCTCAGCAACTTAGTGAAACCTTGTCTCAAAATAAAACTAGAAAATTCTGGGGATTTAGCTCAGTGTTAAAGTGCCCCTGGATTAAAGTTTCAGGAAAAAAAAAAACAACAACAAAGATTTGAAAAACTTGCAGTTTGGTCACAAAAGGAGTATGTTTAAAGTTAAGTCTAAGGAAGAGATAGTTGCTGAAGAAATTAGTGCAACTAAAAAGAAGCAAGGCTGGGCACATTGGCACACACCTGTACTCTCAGTTATTCTTTGGGTATGAGGTGGTCCCCTAAAGCTCCTATGTTAATTCGGGAGGTGAAATGATTAGATTACGAAAACCATACCTAACCAGTGGATTCATCAAAGTCTTTAGGATTTAAAATGTAAACTCATTTGAAAGACTTTGTCTCAAAAACACAACTCCAGGGCAAGCGGGTCGCCCGAGGCCACCTATGAGTTTACTTCTTCAGGATCCTGCACTGTGTTCAGCTGCCCAGGCACTCAGACACCGTGGCAGCCATGGCCCAAGTAGGCTACTTTGACATCATCCACTGGTTTTGCAGGCACAAAGAATGCAAGAGTTGCAGCTCCTGGAGGCTTCCATGAAGAGGCACAGCTCTCCTTCTCTGTACTGGAGACTGAACCCACGGTGCTGAGCTATGTCCCCAGTCTTTTTTTTTTTTTTAATTTTAGTCAGTATCTTGCTAAGTTACTAAGGGTTTCTCTGAGATGCCGAGATTGTCCTGGAACTTGTGATCCTTCTGCCTCAGCCTCTCGAGGTGCTGGGAGCCACCACACTTGCCTTCCACTGAGATTTCAAAGGAAGACCTGGGAGGCGGAGCAATGTGTGTCAGGGTGGAGCCTCGCAGGCAGTCCCTAAGAAGGCAATATGTGGAGTTCTGGGAGTGAAGCTGCAGCTGCATGGTGAACCCAGAAAGTGAGAGCCTCCAGGAATGCGGAACATCTGCTGAGGACAGCTATAGGCAACAGGCAGAGCCAGGACCGGAGAGGGGTCTGTGGCCTGCAGGTAGCACGGCCACACAGGCAGGGCAGCCTCGGTGGTTTGGAGCCCACATCTTCCTACCATATGCCCTGGAGCTGGGCTTGGAGCTACAGGATTTACTGTTTGGTCTGGTTTGGGTCCATCTCTCCTTTCTGTGCCCATTCCTCATTTTTTTGCAGTGTGTGTCAGGGTGGAATGTTTACCCTGTGCCTATCCCACCATTGTATGCTGGAAACAGGTGACTCACCTTGTGAGTTTTACAGAGGCTCACAGCTGAGAATTGCCTCCAGTTTCAGAGGAGACTTTATACTTGGACTTTTCTATTTTTGGGGGGAGGTGGATACTGGGGATTGAAATCAGGGGCACTTGGCCACTGAGCCACATCCCCAGCCCTATTTTGCGTTTTATTTAGAGACAGGGTCTCACTGAGGTGCTTAGTGCCTCAATTTGCTGAGGCTGGCTTTGAACTCGCTATCCTCCTGCCTCAGCCTCCCGAGCTGCTGGGATTACAGGCAGGTGCCACCATGCCGGGCTAGACTTGGACTTTTGAGCAGTGCTGGAATGTTAGGATTATTGGGACTCAGGGAGATTGACTGAGTGTGTTTTACATAATGAGATAAATATGAGCCTTTGGGGGCTGTTTTAGTCAGCTTTTTCAGTGGTGTGACTAAAATATCTGACCAGAACGATTGTGGAGGGGGAAAAGTTTATTGGCGCGCTGACAGTTTTAGAGGTCCATTCGCGGCTGGCTGTGTTCCTCTGGACTTTAGGGGAAGCTCAACATCATCGCGGAAGAGTAGGGCAGAAGGAAGCAGTACACATGATGTTCAGGAAGCAGACAGACTCTACTCACCAGATCCAAAACATACACCCCAAAGGCACCTCCCCAGTGACCCACTTTCTCCAGCAGCACCCTCCCCACCTGTAATTACCACTCAGTTAATTCCATCAGGGGATTAATTCACTGATTTGGTTAAGACTCTCATAACCCAATCATTTTTGCTCTAAACCTTTTGCATTGTCTCACATATGAGCTTTTGGAGGACACTTCAACTCCAGACCATAACAGGGGCCATGTTATAGTTTGAATCTGTAATGTCCCTCAAAGGTTTATGTGATGAAAGCTTGGTCCCCAATGCAGCGATGTTTAGAGGTGGGGCTTTTGGGGAAGTGATTGGATCATAAGGACTCCAACCTCCTCAATGGATTAATCCACTGATGGAATACTAGCCAAAGGATTGTTGATAGGTTATGGAAAATGTAGGAAGTAGACCTACTTGGAGGTGGTATGTCTTTGCGGTTGTGCCCTGGGGAATTTTATCTTTTCTCTAGCCCCCTTATCTCCCTCTCTGCTTCTTGGCTACCATAAGATGAACATGCTCTTTCACCATAAGGTACTGTCACATCACAGGCCCAGAAATCATGCAGCCAGCTGACCATGGACTGAAACCTCTGAAAGTATGAGCCAAAATAAATATTTTTTCCTTTAAGGTTTTCTCAGGTATTTTGTCACAGCAATGATAAACTGACTTATCAGATAAAGGTCTGGATTGATTGCTTCCAATATCATTATTATGTGTACAATATCATGAATTCCTATAGCAAGAGTTTATAAAACTCACTGGCTGCAAAAGAACCATGTTGTGGAAAGACTGTCCATTTCTGATTGAATAAAAATCAGGCCAGGCATGCTTTAAATTATGGAATAGACATGTTTCTGTACAGATAGGTATAAAGTAACCCATATTAGCCAGGTGCGCAGGCACACATCTATAATTCCAGCAACTCTGGAGGCTGAGGCAGGGGGATCACAAGTTTGAGACTAACTTTGGCAACTTCATAAGATTCTGTCTCAAAATAAATATTAAAAAGCTTGGGGATATAGCTCACTGATAGAGCACCCCTAGGTTCAATATCCAGTACTGAAAGAAAAAAAAAGTCATTCATACACTACAAAGTATATAGAACTGTTGGTATGGTGATTAAGAATGTTGTTTAATATAAACTACCTTGATTAAAACCCACTAAATATGTGACCATAGGCAAATTATTTAATCTTTTTAAGTCTCCGTTTTCTCAACTATTGATAATGAAAATAATGACAGTATCTACTTTATAGGGTATTTATAAGGATTAAATGAAGTGCTTAGAATCTGCCTGGAATATAGTAAGTACTCAGTTAATTCTAGCTATAACAGTTGTTAAAAATCTTAAAGTGAAGATTCTCCCTTACCAGATCCTTTCACTAGAGAGATCCATTATAAGCATTTGAATTCTTTCTGTTTGAATGTGTGTATGTGTTTATAAAAATATATTTTATATTTCATTAAGTTGTTTTTATACTTTATTGTTATTGTACATGAACAAGTAGCCCATTCTTTTCTAAGAATGTATGGTATTCTACTGTACAAATATGCAATCCTCATTTGATAATTATTTTCAGATGGTCTTTTAGTTTTGCTGTCCATACAGAAGCCTTTAGGTGAACTCTGTGCCGTGTGTATCTGCACACTTAATTAAATCACGTAGATTCTTACGTGTGGAGTGGCTAAATCCAAAGCTCCATACATTATATGTCTTGGTGGATTTTATCTAAGGGTGAACTCCTGAAGACCTTGCATAATTCACGTCTGACTTGATGAAGGGTGATGTTTCTGTTAACCAGCTCCATGGCACTGCTGTGGGACGTGGCACATTTGCCTTCTACGGTGCATTTGACCTTTATAATTATGCCAGCTTCATGCTATTTTTGAAAGAATTTTAAATTAAGCAACTTACATTATTTCAACATTACTGCCTAAGTGTGAGGTTCATTAATATTTTGATGTCACAATATTTCAATTTTGAATAATTTAAAACTTACATAATGCCAGTCACTTAATATCTTCACAATTGTCCTCCCAGAAGTCTGCTGTATGCATTATATTTTGTGCAATAGGAGGACATAGGTGTTTTCTTAGACCTTTGCCATTGTTAATTAGGTATTGCTATTCTTTTTAATCTTTTCCAGTCAGATGGTAAAAATAGCATCATGTTTAATTAGCATTGTTATGGATAACCAGCAAGCTCAACATCCTGTCATGTTCAATTGCCATTTCTATTCCTTCTGTAATTTGCCTGTTTGTATCCTTTGTCCATTTGTCTCTGAAGTTTTAATCTTTTTTTTTTTTCCTGAGAACTTTAAAGATCCAAGGAAATGGCTGGGGACCCATTGTTCCATATTTGTAGATGCACCTGGCATAAAAAACAATTTGGCCAGTATCAATCCCCAGTATTTCCCTTTAGCCTTCCTCCTCCCGTACCCGACTCCTTCCTTCTACTCCACTGATCTTCCTTCAATTTTCAGGAGATCCCCCTACCACCATCTTTCTGTTCCTTTTTCCTCTCTAAGCTTCTATATATGAGAGAAAACTACAACCCTTGACTTTTTTAGTTTGGCTCATCTCACTTAACATAATGTTCTCAAGTTCCTTTCATTTTTCTGCAAATGACACAATTCCATCATTCTTTCTAGTTGAATAAAATACTATTGTGTATATATATCCCACATTTTCCTTATTCATCCATTGATGGACACTTAGGCTGGTTCCATAATTTGGAAATTGTGGATTGTGCTGCTCTCAGCATAGATAGGTATGTATCATTACAGTATGCTGACTTTAATTCTTCAGTAAACACTGAGGAGTGGTATGGCTGGGTCATATGGTGGGTTCGTTCTTAGACTTTTAAGGAATCGCCATATTGATTTCCATAGTGGTTATACTTTTAATTTACAGTTCCATCTACAGTGCAAAAGGATTCTTTTTCTCTACATCCTCTTCAGCATTTATTATTATTATTATTATTAATTTATTTATTTATTTTCGTACTGGACTTTGAACCCAAGTACATTTTACCACAGAGCCACATCCCCAGCCCTTTTTTTTTTTTTAATTTTATTTTTAAACAGGGTCTCAGTAAGTTGCTTAGGGCATCATTACATTGCCTTGAACTTCCAATCCTTCTGCCTTAAGCTCCCAAGTCACTTGGATTACAGGTGTGAGCCATTGTACCCAATGTTTTGTTTGCATTCTTAATGGCTGCCATTCTGACAGGAGCAATCAGAAATCTCAGTGCAGTTTTGATTTGCATTTCCCTAATGCCAGGATGTTGAACATATTTCATATATTTGTTGACCACTTTTATTTATTTATTTTATTTTTATTATTGCTTTCTTGGCACCAGGGATTGAACCCAGGGGCACTTAACCACTAAGCCACATCCCCAACCCTTTTTATTTTTTATTTTGAGACAGGATATTGCTAAGTTCCTTAGGGTCTCGCTAGGTTGCTGAGGCTGGCTTTGAACTTGTGATCCTCCTGCCTCAGCCTTCCAAGTTGCTGGGATTAACAGGTCACCGTGCCTGGCCTCAGGCTCTTCTTTTAAAAGATATTTTATACAAATATACCATAATGAATCACTTACATAAACGATTAAAATGCACTAATTTAAAAATAATACTAGAAGGGACACAGGAGAACTGGCAAAGGAGTGGGGGAGAGGTGGGAAGAGATGGGAAGGGCATGAGGAGTGATTTGGGGTATGAGATTGGTCAAATAATGCTAAGTGCTTATATGAACACGGCATAAGGAATCTCACTATTATGTATGACCATAATGTACCAATAAAATTTTCAGAAACAAATAAAGGAATTTGGTGGGAAGGTATGTGGGGATGACATCGGTGATCACGACATGCTTTCTGGTGGTCTGTCAAATCTCAGGATCTTTAGGTTGTTTCCTTCTCCATTATCTGACCCATAGAACCATTGGGAAGCACCCTAGATCATAGACTTTGTATCTGCCTCCGCTTAAGCTTTTCTAAAATTATGTGTAGTGATGGCTAATTGAGGGTGCAAAGGGCAATTCTGTATGTGTGCGTGTGATACTGGGGTGTAAACCCGGAGGCACTTTACCAGTGAGCTACATCCCCAGCTCTTTTTAAAAATATTTTAAATTTTGAGACCAGGTTTCACTATGTTGCCCAGGCTGGTGTCAAACTTGCAATCCTCCTGGCTAAGGCAATTTTCATAGATGAATTTCCAGTAACTTTAAGATTGTGAATGAAGATTGTTGGATTTCCCAGAGATTTGGAGGCAGGCCTGGAGAGAAAACTGGCTTGGGGAGAAAGGCCTGAGGAGCTTTGCACAAGGCCTCAGATTAAAGGTACCGTCTCCATGACCTTCTGTTTGTCTCCTGCCTCTCTTGTATTTCTGCTGTGCTACTCAGACCCAGTTCTTTCATTTCAGTGACTTGGATTATAGGATTTATTGTACAAGAAGCCACAGTTTATTCAACCATTTCCCCCACTGAGGATAATTAGGTGACTTCTGCCTTTTGCAACAATAAATACTTCATTCAAAGTCAAGTGTGTAGAAGTGTATTGGTTGGATGGCAGGACGTCGGTGTTTACGTAACGATAGTCTAGCCATCCCACGCTGCTCTGGAAGACCGTTGTTTCATAATCCAGGTTCCAGTGTGTACCTGTCCTGTCCAGGGCGGTTTTGCTCCCTTGCTCTATTTGGCTTCCATCAACTCTCCATTGCTTTAATTATCCTCTTCATATCTCCATAGGAAGGTGTTTTACCATTCAGATGAATTCATTTCCTACCCTCATTGTCCTTCCTTCCTTCCTTCCTTCCTTCCTTCCTTCCTTCCTTCCTTCCGGGCGCCTAGGTGTTCCAACACTGCGATACCCTGAGGCCCAGCCATCTTGACCCTCTTAGCATCTTACACTCCTGTGTTTATTAGGCTTGTAAAAAAGTTTGCATGTTCTTTCTTTTTGTTATCTGTCTATGGTCAGTTTATTTCATACACTAAAGTTACCTAAACTTCAGGAGGGATAAGAGTAAATGTAACACTTCACTACCATACTTCACTGGCAGAGACTTCCTAAAGTACCTCTGAGCATGCTTTGGGCATGTTTCCTTGGCATTTTAAAGTGTTCAAAACATATACCTCCAATATGTCATAGTCTTTTTTTCTTCCTAATTAAAAAAAAAAAATCATTGCTTTTTGTTCTTGTTCTGCTGGTGGCCAGGGATTTTCCACCATGCCTACGGTTAAGGCTGCATTGTGACGGGTTCGTTTTCCCCCCAAGAAAGCCAATGCACTTTAGAAGTGCTCTGAATTGGAAGCTCTTGGAATTGAGGAGCAGCTTAAACAACCTCAGTGCCTTGAGAAAGCTGGACTAACCAGTTTTAGAGAGACTCCAATGGCTGGTCTTCCAAGCAGCACAATCAGGGCTTTCATGTGAAGCCAGCCCACACCTGCCAGCCGTTCTGGAATCAGAGAGCCCAGCCCCTGGGATCCCAGAGGTCTGCCTCTCCTCCAGGAGCCCAGGACTCTTGGCAGCTCCATCCCACTTACTCCAGAGGAACGTCCCAGGTTGAAGAGGGACTGTTGGGGATGCAGCCCTGGTAAAGATGTCCCTGGGTTCAATCCCCAGTACAAGAAAAAATGAAAAAGTACATTGGTAATCCTGGATTATTGGAGGAGGATCAGAAAAGACAAATAAGCAAAAGGAAGAAAATGAGTCACCACCCATATTTAACCACTGTTCAAATTTGAACATCTATTCTTCCAAACATGTTCCCTTCTTTAGTTATTCAGGGAGCTTGGGTAAGAAATCTTTTTTTTTTTTTTTTTTGATACCAGGGATTGAACCCAGGGGCACTTTACCACTGAGCCACATCCCCTAGCCCCTTTTTATATCTTGTTTAGAGACAGGGTCTTTCTGAGTTGCTTAGGGCCTCACAAAGTTGCTGAGGCTGGCTTTGAACTTATGATCCTCCTGCCTCAGCCTCCCCAGCTGCTGGGATCTGTCATCTGTGGTGGTGTTATTTATTTATTTTTGCCCCAGCCCTTTTTATTATTATTATTTTAATTTTGAGACAAGGTCTTGCAAAGTTGCCCAGGCTGCCCTTGATCTTGATCCTCCTGTCTTGGCCTCCCAAGTAGCTGAGATTACAGGCCTGCACCACACACCACCACACTCAGACCCTATGTGTTGTTTTAAATGCCTTTCCTCTTTACCTTTGTCATGCTTTACACATCGGGGTCATCTGAAAGAGGAAAAGAGAAAAATAGATGGATATTTTATAGATTTTTTTTTTTTTTTTGGTACTAGGGATTGAACTCAGGGGCACCCAGCCACTGAGTCACATCCCCAGCCCTCTTTTGTATTTTATTCAGAGACAGGGTCTCACTGGGTTGCTTAGCGCCTTGCCATTCCTGAGGCTGGCTTTGAATTTGGTATCCTCCTGCCTTAGCCTCCCTAGCAGCTGGGATTACAGGCATATGCCACTGTGCCTGGCTATTTCATAGAATTTATTATAACTTTTGATGAATGTTTTTATACAGTTTTAGTTGTTTCCAAAGAAGTAGTTCATAAATAATCAACTAATACAATGGCCTACCTAAACACATCTGATATAGCAAACAAACAGGAGTTGGAGCCGTGGTGCAGCATGTAATACCTAGCTACTTGGAAGGTTAAGGCAGGAGGATTGCAAGTTTGAGACCAGCCTGGGAAACTTAGTGAGACCCTGTCTCAAAAAAAAAAAAAAAAAGAGTGGCGATGTCACAGAAGAACAGATGTCTCCGGAGAAGGGTCCGAGGAGTTCCCAGTAAAGAGGGGGATCTCAACTCAGGAACAGTGGGGTTCTTGGCATATATAACAGAAAAAAAATTCAGCACAAGCCAGACAAAGGCATAGACAAGGTTTATTTAGCAAGGTAGATACACATTCAAGGGAGAATGTAGGCTGCCTTGAGAGTGAGAAGCAGCCCTCCCTTGGGCTGGGGTCCAACATTTATAGAAGGGCTGTATCCCAGGGCCCCTGCTGGAGTGGACCCAGGGTGGAGATGCACAATTTCCCCGCCAGTTTCCCCTGCCCTTGCATATTTCTCTCATTTTTTACAAGGGCATGGGCCAAGGGTGTGTTGCTCAAGATTTACTGCTATGCTTTCTACATCTCAATGGCTTGTGAGTGTTGCCTTTAAGATTCAGTGTTCCTCTCATTTTCCAAAATCCCTATCTCAGCGTGATGGAAGAACCACAGGGACCAGTAGTTTCTCCTCTCTGCTGTTGCCCAGGGAGGGCTGTGAGGAAAAGGCTGATGCAGGACAGGTTAAATCTGTGGTCTAGACTTGAGTTTGGTGCCAATGAGATCAAAGGATACAGAATTCACTGTGTTAAACTATGAGTGTTCCTAGAAGATTCTGATTTTAGGGCAGGGACAGCAATTTTATAAAATGGGAAAAATTTCTTGCTTTACTCCTTTTATTTGTGCTTTGAGGTTCCTTTTCCAATAGTAGAAGGTTGTAACTCACAGTTAGCAGTGTAGACACGAGGCTCTACATGGGTCTTGCTTTTGCAGTGCCACATCTTGTCTTGGGCACATAAATGGCACATAAATAAATTACCTATTACTGTGGTGATAAGATGTGAACTAACCCTCCTTAAGTGGTAGGAATTCCAAGAATTCTGCTAAGTGAGCCATAGCACTCAGCCCCTCTACTTTCTTGACCAAGAGTCAATGGCAGTCGAGTGCTAGTAACTAAATTTGGGTCCTGGTCACAACCTGGCTGCAGCACATGGCCATCTGGACTCACAAAAACCAATCAGATTCCCTGCAACTGCTGGGACACCTTCTTGGTCCTGGGGTTCCCTTCCTCTTTCCAGCTGTGGCAGAGGCACCCTGAATCTGTGTCTGGGAGAACAGAGGGTCCCCACTGGGTGAGTCACTCCGACCTACACTGCAGGAGGAACTTCCTTGTCCTTCCAATTTGAGCTTTTTCAATCCAGTTCCATTCGGTGAAACCCAATGGACAGCCTCCTGACAGAGAGGTCTACAGGCAGCTCATGGAATTTTCTGCCTTTTGGAGGGGGAGGTACTGGGGAATGAACCCAGAGGGGCTTTACCACTGAGTCACACTCCCAGTTCTTCTTATTTTTTTATTTTGAGACAGAGTCTCACTAAGTTGCTGAGGCTGTCCTCCAACTTGCTATCCTCCTTGCTGGCATTACAGGCCTGTGCCATGGCTCCGACTACTTTTCTGCCTATTAGGTCCCCTGGGCTTCTGAAACCTCACTGATCTGGGATTTGCAGCATTTTGCTTCTGGCACTGCCGCAGGGCAAGACGGTGTTGGACTTCGTGTCTGGGTTTGGTGTGGGAAGACGCATGTTTGTTGCCTAGTACTGGTGTAAGTCAGTTCTCCTCTTTTTCTTGCTGGGATCTTTTTGTTCTCCCTTCCCTCTCGTACTCCTGAAGAAGACATGGGTAATACCAGCATAATTTCTGCTGACAGCTCCTTAGGAAAAAAAATTAGAAAAATGGTCTGATTCCTGTTTTGCCCCCATGGTTAGAAAGATAATGCGTTATTGCTGCAATGCTGCTTGACCACTGTGTGTACTGGGGTCTGAGGGAAGGTGGCCAACAAATGGCTCTTTAAATGATTCTGTTGTTACAGAGCGTGGGTCTGCCCAGAGCTGCGGCGCCATGGCTGTCCTTGCCCACCTCGGTTCTTGCAATCATCCCAGAAAGATTTCGTGTTGCTCAGATTTGGAGTAAGCAGGCTTGAGTTTATATTAGAGGGGATGGAGAAAGGGAAAAGGGGACACTCTCAAGGGAGAGTGGTGGGTCTTCTTAGAAGGAAGGAAGGCATGCCTCCCCTTCTTTCCAGTGTTTGGGGAGTCCCAGGGAAGCTTCCACAGACCCCTGCGCACCTCCTACAGGTCCACCTCTTGACTTTTGACTGACAGCAGGATGACATTAGACTTTGAAGTTTCCACTGCCATGACAACTCTAGGTCACTTTGGCCCATGCTGACTGGTTCTAATTGTTCTTATAGATTTTATGGTTAGGGGCAATTATCTGGTCTGTGTAAGGGTCACAGAAGTCTACCTGCTTCAGGGTATTTGGGGCCTGCATTTCTCCTGCAGATAACAGGTTGTTTCCTGAGGAATGGAACATGTCCTATCAACTTAATCCAAGCAAGGCTTCAGGTAAATTGCTTTTTTGAAAAAAGAAAAAGACGAAACATGTGAGGGTTGGCACAGGGAGCTCAGTTTATAGAATTATCCCCTTAACCTTGTATTCTCATTGCTCCTATGTGTCTGCTCCCCCACAATGCCATCATCCAGAAGGCTGGCGGCCAGGCAGATGAATTCCCTGTATCTGAGCGTTTCTAAACCTTCATGAGGAAGAGAAAAGGGGAACTCAGTGCTCATGGTAGGAAGGAAGGACAGGAAGCAGAATGAACCCCCAAGTTGGGATCTGAATATAATGAGGCGATGCCATCTTTGCCATTACCACTACCACCCCCCTCTTCAAAAAAAATTATACTTCGACTTCCTAATAAGCTCAGTTCCACCTCAGTCTGAACCTGGGCCAGAGCCAGGAATGATCTCTTGCAAGACCCAACAGGGAACCCAATTTGGCTAGTTCCTGTAAGGGGAGCAGGGCAATTCCTCTGATGCAATGCCTGATAACCAGTTGCATCCTTAGGAGTTCATGGGCCATTTTCCATCTCAGACTTAATGATTTTGAAAAATAACTTCCCTTCTTTCAAGGGCCACCCACAGAGGATGACGGGCTGTTTGTTGCCCACTTGCTTCACAGCACCCAACCTGGGCAGGTGTGCAGGCTGTAATGAGTAGTCTCCTAACCACGGGGGAAAGGCCACTGGTGACTTACAAGGCTCAGGAGGAAGTGGGTCGTCTCCATCAGGAAAATCTGGCAGAGATGCAGGAACCAAATGCGGCCATCCCTCGTGTAGACCCTGGCTGGAACCCAAATCACGGGCACTTTCCTGGGCTGGGGCATTATTGCAGATGCAGACTGGCAAGTTCCAAGGAGGCAGATCATTATTAAGACAGGGGGATTTCAGGACAAAATTATGGAGAATACCATACCTAAATGTTATGATATCAGGTAACACGGAAGGGAATATGGAACAAGAAAGTAAAGCTTGCCTCCTGACCAAAGAGAACTAGAGAAGTTTTTGACCAAGTTCATTTGTTCCATACCTTATCGCCCCCATCATGCTCCCATCCAGCAGAAAGTAGCTGAACAATTCAAAGTCCCTATTCACTCTCATCACAAGATTATGCAATGAAATAAATTGACAATGGAGATCTGTAACAGAGGAAAAAAGCGTTTTTTGTTCTGTTTTTTAACTTCTTTTATTGGTGCTTTAACGTTCCATTTTCTATTAGCGCGCAGGTTGTACCTCACAGCTTGCTGTGTAGTGTCATATCTTGTCTTTGAGTTTGCTTGCACATAACAAGGTGCCGATTAAAGTAGTGATAAGATTTAAACTAACCCTTGTTGATTAAGTTGTAGGAATTTAAGAACACCCAAGGGGCGCCCTCTGTTTTTTTGACCAGGAGTAACCCTTTGCTAATTTTAGTCCCAAGTTCTCCATCCAGAGGATGTTTGCGCCTGCATAAGACAGGCCCACCTCTCCATGTGATGACATGCAGGAAGAACGGTGCTTTTAAGTATCTGCAGGGGGGAGGCAGATGGGCTCTGTGCCAACGGCCTCTGGCTCTTGGTCTTCTAGTTTCCACTAAAGACTGTTCCCCACCCTGCACCTTGTCTGTCAAGTCTTTGGCAATCCAGCCCAAGTAGCCACATCTGGGTCCAGCAACAATTAGGAAGAATTGCCTCAAGAAATTTAAGCCATGCGCCTGGGGTTGTAGCTCAGTGGGAAAGCGCTTGCCTAGCTCGCTTAAGATCTTGGGATCCATCCCCAGCTTTGCAAAAAACAACAAAAACAAACAAACAAACAAAAAAACAAACAAAACCCCCCTTAAGTCATTAGTCCCAAAGGCTGCTTGGGGAAAGTAGGAATGACAGCAGTCTAGCAACCCACTCCCAAGGGAAGAAATGCCCCAAAGCTAGTGTCTTACTGATTATTATAGTTTTAAGGTGATTGCACATAATAACCATGTTGGTTTATTGGTTTCTTTGACTTACAGTTCAAATTGCCTTAATATTTGGTGCAAGGATATTAGACTATGTCTTCAATATGTGTGAAGGTAAATTTGATTTCCTCGAACGGCTCTCAGATGATTTGCTCCTGTATATCATTTCTTATCTGGATCTTGAAGACATTGCCAGGCTTTCTCAAACATCACACAGATTTGCAAAGGTAACATTATTTTGTATTTACGTAGAATTTTCCCTGCATTCTCCTGATACTTTTTTCTTTGATAGAGCTTCGGATTCAACACCAGGGACTCACACCTGTAGGAAAGTGCACTTCCACTGAGCTCAGCCCCAGCCCTTCTATTTGCATTTATTTCAACAATGATTTGTTGAGTGCTGACTCTGTGATGGAACTTGTCCCAGGCACACAAGCAGCAGATGATGAAGCAGTATTTCTGCTCTTGAGGGAACTTAAAGTCTAATAGGAGATGTTCATGCAGATACAGGCCATTACAACATAGGGTGACAGAATACAAAGTGATGTCCTCTTCTGGCTTCATCGAAGTGGGTTACTTTATCTGGATTTTGATTGGACATAGGAGTTTGACAGATGGTCAGGTTGACTGGGGACATTCCAAGGCAAGGAAGAGCTCAGGCAGAGATGTGGTGGCTTAGCAGAAAAATGCGAGGCGTGACAGCCCCACATCCGCTCCTGTTCCCTGAGTCACAGCCTTTGCTGATTTACCTGTCTCCCAGTAGGTGTGTTCTGCATGGCCACTGAGTGCCCCTTGTGCCCTTCCCCCAGGCTGCCCAGAGGGACCCCTGCTACTTTGAAACCTTACACAGAGTGTACTCACACTAGAACAGAACACAGTTGGTGCCACTTTCAGCCAGAGTCAGGACAAGATCTTTGGTTCTGTGGCTTCATCTGTTCCTTCAGTTCTAGACCCTCTCCCCACAGCCACACTCACTTTTCATTAAACCCCTTCTTGGCCTAAGTTAATCAGAATCGGAGACTGTTGCTTGTATTGGAAGAAACTTAATGAGCTGGGTGTTTAGCTGTGAAGCATGAGGGTAGTGTCCGTTTTCAAAAGAACATACAACGTTTTCCAAGATGATTCAGACCATAATCTTGCCTAAAATTCAACATTTTTTCACAGTTCAATTTCTTGATTATTAAAATTCTTTTAAAATTATATAATCTGTATTAGTTACAATACATAATTTCTTTGTTTGTTTGTTTGTTTGTTTGTGGGGCTGGGATTGAACCCAGAGCCTTGTCATTGGAGGCAAGCAGTCTACCAACTGAGCTATATCCCCAGCCCCTTACATAATTTCTTTAGAAATACATATATATACATGTATATATATTTTAACTTGATCTACCCCCTAAAAATAGAGGGCCAGAAACAAGTATTAAGAGTAATCATTGGGCTGGGGTTGTGGCTTAGTGATAGAGCACTGGCCTAGCACGTGCGAGGCCCTGGGTCAATCCTCAGCACCACATAAAAATAAATAAAATATTGTATCCAACTACAACTAAAAAATAAATATTAAAAAAAGATTCTTTAAAAAAAAGAGTAAAAAAAAAAAAAGAGCAATCATAATTGTGTGTGTGTGTGTGTGTGTATGTGTGTGATACTGGGGGTTGAACCAAGGGGCACTCTACCACTGAGCTGTGTCCCCATCCCTTTTTATATTTTTATTTTGAGACAGTTTCTCACTAAGTTGCCCAGGCTGGCTTGAATTTGCCAACTCCCTGCCTTAGCCTCTCAAGTTGCTAGGATTACAGGTGTGCATAGTGCCCACCTTTTCTTCTTCCCATTAAGAAAAAGTTCATTAAAGTTGAGACGTTACACTTGCTGCTGGTAAGAAGCTGCTTAAAATTAGAGACTCTTAAGTAATAATAAAATACGCTGGTGGGGGTCTGCTAAAAGATTCTGCCAGGCCTGGGTTTGCTCCTGGAAGTGGAGGGAGTGGGGGAAAGAGCCAGCCCCTGCAGGTCTACTGTCATTTATCCCTCACTGGAGCTGCCGGCTCCCCTCCAAGTTCAACTCACTTCCCCTCTCACTCTCTCCTTCACGCTCTGCCATTATTCTAGCCTCGTCTTGGAAACATCCTCCGTAATTCTACTTTACAGTCAGGCTTCGGGTGTCCTTGCAGAGCAGAATTATCAGGAGACAGCCCGGGCTCAGGGCTGTGGCATTTTTCTTTCTGTGTGATATGAACCCTGTGTTTCTGTTGTCAAGCTGAGTTTTATCTGGGTTCCATTTTCCTGCTGTGTCCCTTCATTTATCAATTATTTTCACTTAGCTACTTATATTAATGAAAAAAAATTTATTACCAAATTGTGTAAGACGTTTCCTCTGCGCTCAGGGAGCGGGGGCTCTTGTATTCAAGGTCAGCCCTCCGGCCTAGCTCCAGGGCCCAACCCGGACTTCACTTATCTCCTGTCTCTTCTGTTTGTTGTTCAGCTCCTTCAGGGGCTTCTCCAGTGTCACATCTTACACAACCATTTGTTGCAAGTAAGCAACAGTACCATTAGTTAAAGTACACATTATTTGGATTTCATCAGTTTTTCTCCTAATGTGTTTTCACTGTTTCAGAATCCAACCTTGCATTTAAACTCACATTATTTATTTATGTTTTTTAAAAATATTTTTTTAGTTATCCATGGGCACAATATCTTTATTTTGTTTATTTATTTTTATTTGGTGCTGAGGATCAAACCCAGGGTCTCACACATTCGAGGCGAGTGCTCTACCCCTGAGCCACAACCCCAGCCCCATTTATTTATTTATGTTTTTGAGACAGGGTCTTGCTAAGTTGCTTACAGCCTCACTAAGTTGTTGAGGCTGGTTTTGAACTCGTGATTCTCCTGCCTCAGCCTCCCAAGTAGTGGGATACAGTCATTTATCACCACATCCAGCTTTTTAGTTTGAATTTTTAACTCTTTTTTGTGTGTGTGTGTGTTGGGGGGGGCGGGTACTAGGGATTGAACTCAGGGACACTCAACCACTGGACTACCTCTGAAGCCCTATTTTATTTTTTTAATTTTTTAATATTTATTTTTTAGTTTTTGGCAGACACAACATATTTGTTTGTATGTGGTGCTAAGGATTGAACCTGGGCCGCACGCATGCCAGGCGAGGGCGCTACCGCTTGAGCCACATCCCCAGCCCCTGAAGCCCTATTTAGAGACAGGGTCTCAATGAGTGCCTAGTGCCTCCTTTTTGCTGAGGCTGGCTTTGAACTCCTGACCCTCCTGCCTCAGCCTCCTGAGCTGCTGGGATTAAAGGAGTAGGTTACCCCATGGGTTTTTAACTCTTACTTTATTTTTTTTCCCTCTCTGTACATTAATTTTCTCAAATCAGCCTCATCCTTCAGAAGACTATAGTAGGACTAAGTTTCCACCCTCTTAGTACCTCACATTTCCACAAGCCATATCCAGACATTTCTATCATGTAGTGTTGCTCCCTTCTCTAGGAATGTCCTCCTGGAAAATCCACTCTGACCTCCCAAATGGCCCTCAAGTGATATTTGTACTAACATGCCCCAGCTCAAGGGTGAGATGGTATCACTGAAATCTGTACATTCCTCTAGCAGAGTGCCTAGCCCAGAGTTAGCTCCCAGGATGTGGTCCCGAATGCTTCCAGAGAGGGGCAGCTGTATCCATTCTGTTTATATTTTGAAAAAGAAAATTGATTTGCACTACAGTGGTCAGATCAGAAATGTTTGAAAATTATACATCCTTGTATGTAGAACAAACGGTCATTCTTTCCATTTCTAACTCTCATTCCTTATTCTCTACCATATGACCAATGGTCTGTATGTCCTTCTGTATATACATAAGCATGTGTGTGAGATATTTGAATATAGAAAGTTTCCAAGACCAAACCCGACTCTATAGTGAAGAATTACCTGGGAAGTGTAAAGTCACGCTCAAGACCTGAATTGTGTGGGGTCCTTGGGGTGTAACCAGGGTGTAACCCCTGGTTCTTGAGAGTCATGGTGCCAGCCCACAGGGGAGGAGGGAAGTATCCACTTGTCATACTCACTGCCACAGCAATCAGAATCATCAACTGCCTGCCCTTTCTCTGATTCCATATTAATTAAGCCCCATGGGTGCGTCCATGGATGAGCGCCTGAAGACCTAGTAGGTCTGATGGCTATACTTTTCAGTGAAAAATTCTCTGAGAGCTTGGCTAACACCAGTTTGCCCTGAAAGGGGAGTCCAGTGTCTTGGTACATTGGAAAGGCAGAGTTCCATGCCTGTCTGACTGAGACCCAGCAAGTTGGACAAGATATGTGGGCACACGCCTGGTAGCCTGGTGTCTGGCGGGGGGGCGGGGGAGGCGGGGGGGGGCAGCAGGCCTTTTTCTGCAATCTCTAACAGAGCTGACCTGCAGAAAGCTCTGGTGTAGCTCACAGGGAAAGAACAGTCATAGTGGAGGTATAATTATAACCATCTTGCTTGTGGCTCAGGAATCACTGTGACACTCAGGGAGGAAGAAATGTCTCCCTGATACTTTTTGGCTGTGAAAAGACAGATTTTTCCTTGTGTCCAGCAACTCCCTGTGAACATGATTCCCAAGTCTGGCCCAGCAGGGGCAGCACCTAGGAAATAGGTGTAAATATCGGTGCTATGTCTAAACCTAATCTGGGAGGTTTGTGCAATCCCATTCTAAGGGCTCAGCCCAAGAATTTGACTGGAATTCTTTAAGATAAGATTTGATTTTTGTTTGTTTTTGTAATGGAGGGATATGCTACCACTGAGCTACATCCTCAGTCCTTTTTGTTTATTTTTTGAGACAAGGTTTCACTAAGTTGCTGAGGCTGACCTTGAACTTGCCTCAGGCTCTTGAGTTGCTGGGAGTACTGGCATGCATGCACCAAAGTGCCCAGTTTACCAATTGATTTTTGAATTGTATAGATAAAATATCTCTGCTGGGGATGTGACCCAGTGCTAGCTGGGTTCAGTTCCCTGCATTCCCATCCCCAAAGAAAATGTCTCAAGACTAAATAAAAGGCTAGAATCTCATGGGCTGTTGTTCTTGTCTTCACCGAGCACAGCACTGTGGTGTATTTAAATCAGCCTTAGAAGCCACGTCCTATGATGCACGCTGGTAATCCCAGCTCCTCGGGGAGGCTGTAGCAAGAGGGACAAAAGTTCAAGGCCAGCCTGGGCGACTTAGTGAGACCCTGTCTCAAAATAAGAAATAAAAAGAGCTGGGGGAAAAATTCAATGGTAGAACACCCCTGGGATCAATTCTCAGTACCGCCCCCACCCCCAAAAAAAGAAAGAAAGAAAGAAAAATCATTCATTTATTCAATCAATCAATTAATCAGCTCTAGGTCAGAGAGCTAAGTTGTTTTCTTAGCTCCTCCCCACCATAAGCTTTGGATAGCACTCTTTGCTCTCTCAACCGGTTTCCCCATTTGAAGGAGAGTTTGAACAAGAGGTTTTTTATAAACCCTAGGATTCCTTTCAATAGTTCATGGATGTCAACTTCATGCACCACCACCAGGGGGCAGTAGGCCCACGATTGTGTGTTTAGGTGCAAAGGGACCAGAGCCACAGGCTGGGTACCTGCTTTTTAAGCCCTGCAAACTGCCAGATAAGAGATCTCCAGAGTTTGGGAGTCTTTGTTGAAGGCATTTTACAGACATATTTATAAAACCAAATATATTTCAGTCTTAAATCTGATGAGCCATAAATGAAGTTACTCTAGTGGCAAATTTAACTGTTTTGAAATTCTTTCCTTTGACCCCAGACCTTGTTGTTTTCTCCCGTAATCTCTATTATGCAAGACACACTGATTCCTGAAATGTATTGTGCTAGTAATGGCTAGATCATCTATATTTGTGGTGGAGTTGGAGTTTAGATCTTTGAAAGGCAGTGTAGGCCATCCGTTTTGTGGTTTTTGTTTTGTTTTGTTTTGTTTTTGATATTGAGACATTTCCTAAGAGTTTTCACCTATTTATGTTTAGATTACGTAATCTGAGTGGAGAAATTCAACCTTGAAGGACTGTTGAAGGTGAGATAAGATAATGAATGGCCCGCCTGACCTAAAAATGTTATGGGGACTGTAAATATATGATTTGATGTCACTGTTTAACGATAACCTTCATCATGTGGATGTACTAGCTCTTGCAGAAAGTATCTGAAGCAATTATGCTCTACGACACTCTTCACTCTGACTGTAATTCATTCTTTCCCCTTATCTGAGTACTTTTAGAGTGCATGGAGTATAAAAGGATGCTGGCTGCTCTCTGTTGAAAGTGGGAGTAATGGTGTAGGAAGTGGAGATAACACTTGTAGGTTCTTCCTCTTCAGGAAGAAGCCGAGATGAGTGGGCACACAGCATGGCCAGGTGCTGGTTGGTGTGGGTGAGACGCAGGCAGTTTTGGGGTTGGGGGTTGCATAGAGAGGTGGGAGGGGCCGGCTAGGCCCCCTTATAGAAGATAATCTCTAGGATTCACGTGGCGTTGCAGTTTGGAAGGACAGGCAGAGATGGCAACAGGCAGAGCAGGGAAGAAGCAGGCACGGAGTTCAGCTCCCATGAATAGGTGGTATGTAGTGTGTGTGTGTGTGTGGGGGGGGCAATTGCAGGCTTCCATCCCAGAGTCTAGGACAGTTTGGCTTACCATAGGGGCATTGAGGCCTCCCACCCAGCATGGCCTTTGCAGTGTTTGGGGCCTGTGCCTGAGCTGCAGTGCTGCTCCTTCGACATGCACGCCTGTAGGTGAGACGGGAGGCCCTCGCTCTCTTCCCCTCCACGGGCTTGGGCTAGTAGCTCAGTGGAACATCTGGGATGGGCTGTGCCTTATGACAGTATGGGTGAGTCCAGTTCTCTTCAGTCTGGTCTCTATGAGCTACAGGGATAGGACATTCTAGAACTCTCTGAAACAAGGGTCAAAATTGTAATTGATACAAGACTTTGAATTTACCTTACTTTTTTTTTTTTTTTTTTTTAGGATTTGGGCTCTTTAGTTCTATTCTATCTTTAGATCTATTCCATCATCAGCACATTGCATTGTAATTCTTTCACTGTGAATCTATTTTCTTCAGTATTCTCTTGGCATCCCACATGGCTAACAAATACAGGTTCTAAAGGATTGTCTTTGATGGAAGGAGGACAGACAGATGATTTGGTACTTCACACTTTCAAATTCATCTACATGATGAATTGGACAAAAGAAGGTATATTTCCTGGTCTTAAATTCTGCGAACATAAGTGAATCAGTCACATTAGTCATTGTCCACCAATATGTGGCTCACTGACATACCTGTATTTGTATTTGACTTCTAATTTTCCATCCTGTGAATTGCTGGCTGTTCCTGACCTCCCAGACTCCAAGTCATAGCAACTGAAGGCTGAATTTCCACCTGGATGCCAATGGCCTTCGGGGCCTTTCTTTCTAGTGTCTTCTGAGAAATGGGTCTGGTAGCATGCTGTTCTCTCTCCCCTTCCTGCTCATTGATGGTATATATTCCAGGGGCTTTACATATGTTATCAATAATCCCCTCAGCAGTAAAAGTTTATTATCGTTTCTGTGCAATCACAGTAACTCCTGTTTATTGAATGGCTACTGTGTACTAGGCTCTGAAAGTACATAAGCTGATGTAATTCTCATAGCAGCTCTGTGGGATGTGTAGGGGTTCTCTTGTCCTGATTTTTAGAGGAGGAAATAGGAGCTTAGTTGAAGTTCACAGGTATGAAGCCTGGGCAGTCTCACTCCAAGGCTGATTGGTTGTTTTGTTTTATTTTGTTTTTTCCCAGTACTGGAAAGTGAACCCAGGACCTTACACATGTGGGACAGGTGCTGCATCACTAAGCTACATCCTCAGCCCTGCTGATGTTCTTAAATCACTAGATTCTGCTATTTAGATGGCCGAATGGAGGATCAGTATGGAGCCAGACGCAGAGAAATTTAATACATTCAGGATTACTTTATTAAGTGGCAGGGCCGGAATTCAAATATGTTTGCTAGTTAACTTGTCTGTGTTGGTACCTTGAGAATATAGGGGAAAGTTCAGTCTTCTAAGAGGGAGTTAAACCCGGGAAGGTAGCCAGGCATGGTGGTGCACAGCTGTAATCGCTACTACTTGGAATGCTGAGGCAGGAGAATCACAAGTTCAAGACCAGTATCAGCAATTTAATAAGACCCTGTCTCAAAATAAATAAATAAATAGATAGATAGAAAGGGCTGGGGATGTAGCTCAGTGGTAAATCACCCCTGCATTCTATCCTCAGTTCAACGGAAACAAAAAAGCATGGGGATATATTCGTTGCCTCGTAGACAAGGACTGCACCTTTGATAACTGCGCAAGTGTTATCTTCCTTGGGCCCGTGGAAGGTTCCATGAACAGGGGCGTGGAAATGCAGTCCTCACCCCTCCTTCTGCTCTTCCAGCAAGGTTCCTCTAAGGAGTTCTCTGTCCTTGCTCTTCTGCTGTTCTTTCTACCTTGAACTCTGTAGCTAGATGTTCGTCCCCACTGTGCCAATGAACTTACGCCTGTCAGAGTTGCTGTGGTACATCATCTTGCAAAGCACACAGTCAGGTCTTCAGTGTTTGTTTGTTCCCAGTGCTGGGAGTCAGACTCAGGGCCTGAGAGTGCTGGGGTGCTCAATGCCGAGCCATCCCAGCTCCCAGCAGTCAGTTCTCAGTTCCCCTCTTGATTGACTTTTCAGTAGCATTTGACATTTTGATTACTTTCCAGATCTTCTTTTTTTCTCAGTTTTCCTTGTTGAGGACTTTGCCACTTCCTGGGTGCTTCACGTGGAATGTCGTGGAAAGCTTCCTTAGACCACCTTCTCTATCTTCAGGCACACAGAGAGGATGGCACCTGATCCAGGGCTTTAAATACCATTGCCACTGAGCACCCTCAGCCATGTCCAGTCCACCTGGACTCCTTCCTTACTGTGAATCTAACTGCATGCTCAGTAACCCCACTAAGATACATTACAGACATTTTGAATTTAACAGGTCAAAACCAGACCAGATGTCTTGATTTCCCTACACACTTACCTATTTACACCACGTCAACCTCTCTCACAGCCCTATTTTTCCCAGTCATTGACGTCACTAATTTTGCTCAAGCCAAAAAACTCATCCTGAATTCTCTATCCTGGTACAAACGATTTAATTCATTAGCAAATCTGTGTGTGTGTGTGTGTGTGTGTGTGTGTGTGTGTTGGGTGGTACGGGGGATTGAATGCAGAGGCACTTAAGCAGTGAGCCACATCGCCAGCCCCCCCCCCCTTTTTTTTGAGACAGTCTCACTAAGTTACTTAGGGCCTCACTAAGTTGCTGAGGCTGGTCTTGAACTTGGCCATCCTCCTGCCTCAGCTTCCCAAGTTGCTGGGAACACTGCACCTAGCAAGAGGCGGTCTCTTGAGGTGGAACTTGTGCCTGACACACCTTCCTGCACATGAAGCCTTTGGTGGTGTTTCCCAGGCAGCAGGGGTTTGATGATGACCATGTGGGTGAGTGAATGACTTTCCTTAGCTGGTGTGTGCTGTGACCCACCTCTGGCTCTTTCCACCCGCAGCTGTGCACATCTGATATTCTGTGGGAGCAGATAGTGCAATCCTCCTGTGACACCATCACTTCTGACATGAGGGCCCTGGCAGAGGACATAGGCTGGAGACACATGTTCTTCACCAACAAGCTCCAGCTGCAGCGGCAGCTCCGCAAGAGGAAACAAATGCACGAGAGCCTCGGAGAGAATCAGCTATTTTAGAGACACCTTTGGCTGCCGGCAGGAAGCTCTGAGGCACCTCTGTGCTTCTCTTCAGGGTCCAAATCTTAAGAACAATGTTCCACTGATCCCAGAGTCTTTCGAAAAGAATAGAGGATTTGTACACAAATGCAGAACTTGGCCACCCAGTGCCCTGCTGGAACCACCATCCCTGTTACACTGAGGGCCAAGCTGTGGCCCTAGAACAAGGAGGTCAAGATAAGGAGCTTCGCAGGTCACTGTCTTCCCAACCCTGACGGTGCTCAGAACAGACACTTGTGCTGTACATCAACAAACAATAAACGATCATCAGCCAGTTTTATTATATCTATTGTATGTAGAATTTGAATGGGTGACTGGACTCTTGAATTTTTTCCTGGTGTTGTGTCATCTGAGTTGTCACTGGGTCAGAGATCCTAGAGAGGTCCTGAAAAGGAAGTGGTTGTCACTGGGACAGGGGTCTTACAGAGGTCCTGAAAGGGAAGTGGACCTCAACTCAGCCTGTGAGGGTCCCCTATGTCAAATCAGAAAGGAACTTAAGGGATGGGTCACAGTGAGGGGCAAACTGGTTTTATTAAGAGAATGCAAGGTGTGCACGTTCTAGGGGTTGGTAGGGCGCGGGCACTGGCGAGGAAGTGCTAGTCCCCCGAGCAACAGGTGTGTACGTGTAAGATCTATGGTACACAGACGTCATCGGAGAGGCCTCCCTTGTGTGCGTCCCTTGACATGCTAAATCAAAATCTCTGGGTTGTTTTTTTCTGTTTTTGATGAAAAATCTCTATTCATTTCCTCACCTGGGGGTTTCATTGTTGTGCTTTGCGAATTTTAACAGGATGACATTTGTGTGGCATTGAAGGTTCTATGGAGAGTGTGACATGGGGATGAAGTCATCAGATCTTAAAAATAGAAACCACAGGAAAGCCTATTTGTTGAGCAAAGCCCTCTCAGTCCTGTTTTTTGTTTTGTTTTGGTTTGTATGTTTTTTTAGGTCTAAGTCAGGAGAGAAGTTATTTATGAACACAGATAAGGTCTGATAATTGATTTATGAACCAAGTATATGGAATTGAAATTTAAATCTGGGGTTTTAAATCACATAAAAGTGGACTTAAATGATGGCTACTGTCACTTCATCCCATGTCTCCCTAGCTGTCCCCCTGCCTCCTAGTAGGTGGCTGAGTGTCCCCACTGAGAATTCAGGGCCAGGAGCTGGGGGAGGCGCTCTAGGTAAGTGCCTTCTCAATTTCGTTCCACTGGGTTTGTATTCTGTCCCCATCCCGTGGGGCCAGGGTGGCAGGCTCCATCCTCCCACATAGACACCCCTGACCCCGCGCTGAGTCGCGGCTGGGGAAGTCAAGATGCTCTGCTTCAGATGTCAGGCGTTCACTTCTGGGACTTCCTGGGGTTTAATAAGCCAGGCACTTCTCAGAAGGGATGTAGATAGCCACCACTTGATGACAGAGCTTTTTCCTTTTCTCTTTCTTTGTTGGTTTCCATCCTGTTAACATGGCCTAGGGGTGAAAACGATACAGTTTGGGGATAGAAAGTCATACTTCACTGAGAAGGGCATTTCAGCTTTCTCCCCTGCACCTCCGCTTCTGTACCCAGGGAACACGGAAAGGAAAGCGAGGAGCCGGAGACAGAGACCAGGCAGAGATCACACGAGAGTTTATTTGTCAGCTCTCCCGCTCCCTTGCTTTCCTTTCATTGGAACCGAAACCCAGGATCAGGTTCCCTGGTGTGCCTGCTCCCCTCTTTGAGGGTCACTGGGCATCCCCTGGCCCTGATCCGAATTCCATTGTGGGACCAGGCCCTCCATTCTGCCGAACACCCTCTCTGCACCCACCACAGGACATTCCAGCTAAGACGCCTGTCTCTGGACGACCTAAACGACCTGGGAAGTGACCGTTGATTGTCTGGCACACCCCAGGGTTACCGTGTGGTTGGGGACATCCCCAGCCACAGTTTCACAGCTATGGCTGGTCCCTACTGTCAACTGGGTCTGTAGGTGGTCTTTTATTCGGGTACTGGGTTTTGAGAAAAACCATTGACGGTGATTGGGAGTTGTTCCTGGTGAGACCTCTCGGCCTTGGGTTAATCCCTACTGCTTCTGCCCCCATGTTGTCCCAGCCGGGCACTCAAGTGTGCCTCTATAGGTTTTGCCCCCAGCAGTGGTAATGACCCCCTGACATAACCGTCCTCTTGACTGGGTGATACTAGAAATTGGGAGATGCCCCACCTCTAAACTCTCCTCCTGTATCTCACCATGGGTGACTCCTCATCCATTCCCTCCCATAGTCCTCTAGGCTGCCTCCTGGCTAACTAGGGTCTCTCTCTCCCACCCCAGACCTACCCCCCCCCCCAAAAAAAAAAAACCAAACTTATCCATTTGTGCAATCAGACCTGGGCTCAATATCCTTTGGACTCTAAATGGCTGCTTAACGGCACCCCAGATCCCAATATTATCAGGGATCTTTTCAACTATTGTGAGCTTTTGGGAAAATGGAAAGAGATATCATATGTCCAGGCCTTCTTCTCACTATGTTCTAAGCTCTCTCTGTAACTCTTGCTCGCCCACACAAGTCCTCTCAGCTCTTGCCTCCCCTATGCTTGCTTCCAAAAGGACAGAAGATCCTACCCAGGACTTCCCCTCCTTCAACCCAGTGGATGAGCCCCCACCATATCACAATTCTTTTTCTGATGAAGCCACCACAGCAACTGTCCCCTGGGCTCCTCCACCCTTCTCTCCTCCTGCCACACACTCATGGGCTGCCACTGCCCAACCCACATCTCTGTCTTCTACGTGAGGGGGGCTGGCGTAGATGGTGTAGACTGGGTTCATGTGCCTTTGTCTTTGTCAGATCCTCACAGATAGAAAAGCGGCTTGGGCCCTATACTTCAAGCCCCACCACATATATCAAAGAGTTTCAGTATCTGACCCAATCACATGACTTGACCTTCCATGAGGTCCATGTGATCTTGTCTAACACCCTCCTGCCTGAGGAGCACAGGCGAGTTTGGGAGCAAGCTAGAGATTGTGCTGATGAGGTACATCAGACCTCCCCTGCCCATCCTATTGGCACTGAAGCAGCCCCTGATCGGGAGCCCAACTGGGATTATAATTCGCTTGGAGGAGTAACTAGTAGAAAGAAATTCATTACTTGCCTCATGGCAGGACTTAGAAAGGCAGCCCATAAGGCTATCAATTATGAAAAACTCCAGGAAATCATCCAAGATAAGAATGAAAACCCTTCAACATTTTTAGACCGCCTGACCAAGGCTTTAGGACAATATACTGGACCCCGAGACTCCAGATGGGAGACAACGGCTAATGACATACCTTTTCTCCCAGAGTTTCCCTGACATTAAGGCCAAACTAAGGTGCCTCAAGAGGGGTCCCTAACTCCCTAAGCTGAGGTTCTGGGAGTGGCCTTTAAGGTGTATAACGGGAGAGACAAGAAGATCTGGAAGCAGAAATATCAGATGCTGGCTCAAGCCGTCTGTCTAGCCTCAGCATCTGTCCCTGGTTCCACTGCCCCACGGTAGGGTCACTCAGGACTGCCCGGACCCTGTTTTAAATGTGGTCAGATGAGTCACTAAGCTTGGACATGTCCCAAGCCTTGAAAGCCTCCGGGCCCTTGTTCTGAAAGCCATCAGGAGGGACACTGGGCCATCGACTGTCCCTGGTCCCTTAGCAGCCCCCAGCCATCCAGCCCTTCTGGTTCCCCTTTCCGACTCTTAGGACTGACCGCTGAGGACTAAGGAGGCCCGGGTCCCCACCACCCGACCACTACCATCACTCTGCCGGAAACCAGGAAACTCTGTGTATTTCAGGTGGGCCTGTCTCCTCCCTCCTAGACACCGGGCTACATATTCAGCCCTCAAGGAGTTCTGGGGACCTACTGCCAACCCTTACAGACACCTAGCCTTGTTTGCACTTTTGGATCTCTAATTTTAACCCACTCCTTTTTGGTCATTCCACAGTGTCCTGTTCCCCTTACGGGAAGGGACATCCTCACAAAGTTGGGGGCTGTGCTCTCCTTCTCCCCTCACATTCGCTTCCATCCAGACCCGCCTGATGCTCCTCTGATCCTCACCCTGACCTTAGGACCATCCCCTATTCCGTCTGCCAGCGCCTCCCATTTCCCCTTCCAAGGTGGACCCTACTGTCTGGGATGTTCCAAGTCCTTCTATCACCTCACACCATGAGCCCATTCACTCCATTTCAGAACCCCCTCCATTTTCTGCCCAGTCACAACACCGGCTCTACCTCCTTGGTGCTGCTGTCCCTCTCCTTTTGCAGAGCAGCCTCGTCAGGCCCCTGACAATAAACCTGTTTCTGACCCCAGGTGTGTGTGTGTGTGATTGGTCCTGCGCCACTTTTCTCCCATTGGTGCCAGTGACTCGATCATGTTCTCCTATCAGCTTTGCTCTCCCCTCCAGGGATGTGAGCTGCTTTGGGATCCTGAAGGCCCAGGACAATGACCACACACCTTCTTCCATTCACCTAGCACTCTTCTTCTTCATCCACACTCTGGCCTCATTTGGGTAAGTGACTTCGCCCTTCCCCTCTCCTCCTCCTCACCAGTCTATCCCTA
The DNA here is from genome assembly GCF_021218885.2 of Marmota monax. Taxonomy (NCBI): domain Eukaryota; kingdom Metazoa; phylum Chordata; class Mammalia; order Rodentia; family Sciuridae; genus Marmota; species Marmota monax. The sequence goes on from NW_026695238.1 coordinate 12,884,931, forward strand.
GAGACAAGCCTCCTCTCTAGAACTTAGATCTTGGCCCAGCACCAAGATTTTCGCCCATCCCTCCCTCCTGGTGAGTTTACTCCACTTGCCATGGGGAACTCCCAATGCCCTTCCCTTGGTGAGTTCACTCTCGGGTCTTGGTTCTCAGCTCCTCAGCAGAGCTCATGAAAGCCCTGGCCAGGCAACCAAGACTCTCTACAGGCAAAGCCCAGGACTAGGGAAGTAGCAGGTGATTCCCTTCTCTCAGTCCCGACTCCAACCCGCCTTGGGGAACGCCCAAATCCCTTCTGACTCACCTCTCAGCTGCTTCCTCACCCCCTTAGCCCCACTCTGTTTGGCTCCTGATCTAAAGGCCCATCGACCAATTCAACCTTCCAATCTTCATAACTTTTGCAAGCACTCAGGAAAATGGAAGGAAATCCCTATGTGTACTACTTGCCACTAAAGCTCTGGATTCCTCCAGAGACCCTACTTCTAGACAAACAAGGGACCCAGAACCCTCCTACGTTGTAAAGCCCTGGGCAGCAATCTCCCTGGCCAAGGCCACACTGAAGCTGACATTGAAATACAAAGGACAGACTCAGCAGGCTTGATAAGAGGCCTAAGGGGAAAAAAGTGTCAATTTAACTTTTCTCTGGCTACAACTGGCAGAAGAATGGCTTCTTCTTCCTCTCTCTGTCTCCCTGATCTCACACTCCCATTTCACCTTTACATGGCTAAAAAGCAGGGATTTGCTCTAGGGGTCCTTGGACACATGCTGGGGCCAACCTTTGCCCGTGTGGCTTATCTACCAAAGGTCTTGAGCCTACTCTTCGGGGATGGGCCCCTTGCTTCTCTACTCATTAACAAGTTAAAGAAATTCACTTTTGGGGCCCCACTCACCATCCTGGCTCCCCATCACCTTAAGGAACTCCTCACCTACAAGGGCTTACCTTCCTTACCCCCCTGTTGCCTTTTATCTCTACAGGTGTCCCTGGTGGAATATCCCAGTCTTACCTCCCACACGTGCTCACCTTTAAACCCTGCTACTCTCCTCCCTGCTCCTCAGGACTCTTCCACCTCTTCTCCTCTCACCCATTCATGCATTGAAACTCTGGAGGAGCTTCTTCCACATCCCTCCCACATACAGGAAGGCCCCTGGCTGCAGGCAACATGCACATGGTTCACAGATGGCTCCTCCTTCCTTCAGGAAGGAGTCCGTGTGGCAGGGTATGCTACAGTCTCTCTCACCCAGGTTGTGGAAGCGGCTCCCCTCCCCAAAATACATCCAATCAGCAGGCTGAACTTGTAGCCCTCATCAGAGCCTTCACTTTGGCAAAGGGAGTCAATGTCTACACGACGCAATGTCTACACTGACTCTAAATACGCTTTCCACATACTTCTCTCCCACTCTGCTATTTGGAAGGAGCGGGATTCCTTGCCACCAAGGGAACTTCAATTACTAATGTCCCCTTTATCTCCAATCTCCTTCAGGCCTCAAAGCTTCCCACTGCCATTGGAACTGAAGGATGGCAGCTAAGTAACCCCTTTCTGCAGTGGGCACTTCCTTTCCTGACCTCTCTCCTTGTCATAGGCCTTTGGCTAAAGCTTGCCCCCTGGGTCATTAGATTTATTCAAACCAGATTCAAAGGATCTCTAACCAAACCGTGAGCCAACTTCTGTTGCAGGACTTCCAACCCCTCACCAACATTGGGCTGTATGGAGCCAGCATCGCCCAGTACCTCCTGACCCTCACCACTGCCTCAGTGACACCCTGCCCCCCTGACAAGGGTCCAGACTCAGCCCCTTCCCAGCAGGAAGAAGCTATAGAAGATTGATCTACACCTCTGTCCCTTAAGGGGCCCAATAACAAACAAAAAAGGAGGGAATATAAGGTCCTTGCTTAGCATCTGGATGGCCATCCTAAGTGACAGCTGCCATTTTAAGAAAAAATTCGCTTTCCTGTCCAAGGGCGTTTCTGAGAAAGGCTCTCCACTCCCTCATACCAACCCCACCCTTAACCCCACATTAGGGCCCACCCAAGTCTGATCCCTGAGCTTGCCCCATGAAAGTCCCCAACCCCAAGCCTGTTTTGCCTCTCTCCGTCTATGGAGAGATGGCCTTCAGTTGTCAGCAAATAAACTCTTGTGTGTATCTCTGCCTGGTCTCCGTCTTTCTTTTCTCTCTCACCTCTCTCCCGGTTCCTCGCTTTCCTTTCAAACACCCCCACGACTCTTGGACCAGAGGAGCTTCCCAGGATGCACTGGGTCTTCTGGATGGTACAGAAGCAGTGGGCTCTGGCCCTTCTCCCCACCTGAGTCTTCTGGAATGTTCTGATTTGCAGGGCTCCATGACAATCTCCCCCCACTCCCAGAGGAGATCTTGTTATGCTGCCCAGATTAGTCACAAATTCCTGGGCTAAAGCCATCGTCCCCTCCCATCAGCCTCTCAAGTACATGGGACTACAGATCTGTGCCACCATGCCTGGCTCAGATTTAAAAACAAAGAAACAAAAAAATCCAAAACAAACAACAACAAAACCAAACTATGTTAACATAAAACTGGATTTACACGTGTGCACACAAATGCTTGCACACACACCCAGGGCCTCCTACAGCCCTCAAAACAGACTTTAACCCTCGTCTACACCTCTCAAAACTCAGTCACCTTGTGCCCAGATGCCAATTTGAGATCCTCTATTCAGGCCTCTGAGCTTCTTGCTGATGGAGGTCCACCAGTCCTAGGTTTCCAGTGGCATCCATGAAATCTCATAGTCTGCTTCCTGACAGATGATGCCTCAGTCCAAGCACAGAGCAGTTTTCTTGGTTGACACCCAGCCTCATTCCCATCTCGGAGAGTCTGCTGGCTGGTGCAGGGAGGCTGGTGGCAGCCTGCAGAGCCACGAGGTCGCACGTTTTGCGTGGCTCCTGCCGTCTGGTCTCTCCCTAGGCTTTCACATGGCTCATGGCAGGGTGTTACAGGTGTACCGAGAGAAGGCACACGTGACCACAATCTGGTATGTCATTGTAAATATATAAATATCTAATTAAATATATAAAATATGTAATATAAATACATCATTAAATATACAATATTAATTAAATTGAATACAATTATATAAATATAATTAAATTAAATATAACTAATTAAATTTAATTAAATATAATTAAATATGATTATATAAATATATAATAAATATGATTAATTAAATATATAAAAATATATAATTAAATATATAATTATATATGGTTACACATATAATCATATATACTTAAATATATAATTAAATATATATATAATATACACATAAATATATAATTACAACTCATTTGTAGCATTAATGAAAAATGTCAGCAGCTTAAGTTTCTTGTATAGTGTTTTATCAACTAACTGGGATTCTGAAAGCTTATGGATGTGCATCATAACATCAACATCAGTCAATAGGAACACAAATATGGCCCTTTGAAGACGTGTTGTAATATTACGGTATATTTTTGTTGTATATAATGTTATATTTGTAATTATTTCACATTACATGTAACATACTATATAAAAATATAAAATAGATGCTAAAGTTAAATGATAAGAGTTAACATAGTGACTATTGTTTCATAATAGTTAAAATAATATAGGTTACTATTTCAATTATTATTTGACTTAATGATATGCGTACCTTACTAATTGATTAGAATTAGTTTTGCCAGCATATGGATAGTATGGTCTTCAGCCTAACATCCTGCGTCAGCAGCATCCTAGTGCTGGATGCTGTGCCTTTTCTCCCCCAAGGCCTTCCCTCTGAGTCTCGCCTGCAAACCCATCCGTCAGTTATAGGCAGCAATGGTCTTGACCTGGCTCTGTTAACAGCTTTCACGTAGATGAATAAACCTGCTTATAGGTGACATCGCACTTCAGAGTGAAATGCTGCAGCATTTTATAATCTTTCCCTTTCTCATCTTTTCAGTCAAATGTGTTTCTTCTCTGTTATCTTTTGCCATTGTAATTATAAAAATAAAATGCTGATATTTTCTGATGATTTATATTGTTAGTTTTATAAGAATTTGTCTACTTAGTTCTATTTATTGTATTGCTGGGGATCGAACCCTGGGGCTCTTGCTTGCTAGGCAAGTACTCTACCACTGAGCTACATCCCTAGATCAACAGTTTATTAACAGAGCAAATGTGCATATTCAATCTATAAACTGAAAAATATATTTTACATAATGTCAACGTCTACCATGTTTTTCAGACTGGCATAGTACATGCATTACATCTCAGTAATATAGAACCCAAAAGGTTTTTTTTGTTGTTGTTGTTGTTTTGTTTTGTTTACTGTGTAGGCCCAAGAATTTAGGCTGAGATGATCATTCAGGGAAGGGGTGGTAACGGAGGAGAATGCAGTGCAATAGGTGTCATTTGCCATTGTTTTGTGAGCTTCATGTACATGATGGCCATAGGTCCTCATTTCTTTCTCCAGGATGGCTCATAAGATGCTAAGGAATAACATAAGCAATCCTTCTGAAAACATGAGCTCCATTGCTGGGAGTTTGAGTATAACAGCTTTTATATCCAGTTAAGACATTAGACTGTAAAAGATGATCCAAACTTTTTGATTGAACCCAGGGCCTCACCTGAGCTGTGCAAGTGCTCTGCCACTGAGCCATATCCCCACTCCACCCCTACTTTCCTGTTTTGTTTTTTTTTTCCTGAGAGAGAGACTCTCACCATGTTGCCCAGGCTGGCTTTGGACCCCTGGGCTCAAGCAGTCCTCCTGCCTCAGCCTCCCAAGTAGCTGAGATGACAGGAGACCATCCTGTGCCTGGCTCAAGCTCTTCAATACTGAATAGTTGGTTTCAAGCTGAAATGAATGTCCTTAGGCTTTACAAAGCATTACATGAACTAAGTGTCACCAGGCCATAGATCAATTGTACCTGCAGTTAAAACCACAACAGTATTAAGTCATGTTACAAAGTAAAACAGGCACCTTAGCTTCACGTTTATTTTCCTTTGAAATGCAATCATCTGCACACTGGGGCAGCAATAATTTGCCCTTGCTACTTGGAAGCCTCAGTGTGGGCAGCTATGGAAGACTCCCTGTTTCCTGCTTATCATGTTCTCTCAAATACAGTTTTTCACTCAAGAAAGTTATTTTCAATTGGGGAATCTGTTCTGCCATTCAAAAAGTTTTGGAGCCATAGATCCATCCATGGTCACAGACTGTGTTGGGATAAACCTTAGAAATGATAATAACACTTTCCATGCATTGTTTATTCTGGGAATAGCTGGTTTAACTCTTAAATTAGTCCTGAAAGTCAAATAATATTGTTGTCTCATTTTTCTCAACAGTTTACACACTTTGGCATGGTTATAATCTGACCAGCCCCATATCTTATAAATAAAGTATTCTTGGAATGCAATATGTGTACCACCTTCACACTGGTAGCAGAGTTAGGCAGTCATGATGTAAGACCATATAGCCTATAAGTGTTCTCAGAGAGGACAAGTTCATTGTCCCAAAGTTTCATAAAACTGCAGTCCCAATATTAACCCATTAAAAATCTATGTTCTTAACCACACATGTATATACCACCTCTTCCGCCAGAGCCAACGCCACATTTGGCCAACGGAACTCGGAAGCTGACGGGATCAGGTCTCATTTGAAATTACAAGTGGGAGGGCCTAGAGCATGGCCATGCGAGACCATTCTGGTTGGTTGCCCAGAGAATGTTCCGAGCCTTTGTTTGTTTGTGTTGTTTGTGGTGCTGGGAATTGAACTCAGAGCTCCTGCATGATGCTAGGCAAGTGCTCTACCACTGACCTACACTCCCAATCCCCTCCAAGTTTTTTTTTTTTTTTTAAATTTTTTATTGTTGGTTGTTCAAAACATTACATAGTTCTTGATATATCATATTTCACACTTTGATTCAAGTGGGTTATGAGCTCCCATTTTTACCTCATATACAAATTGCAGAATCACATCAGTTACACATCCATTGATTTACATATTGCCATACTAGTGTCTGTTGTGTTCTGCTGCCTTTCCTATCCTCTACTATCCCCCCTCCCCTCCCCTCCCCTCTTCTCTCTCTGCCCCCTCTACTGACATTCATTTGTCCCCCTTGTATTATTTTTCCCTTTCCCCTCACTTCCTCTTGTATGTACTTTTGTATAACTCTGAGGGTCTCCTTCCATTTCCATGCAATTTCCCTTCTCTCTCCCTTTCCTTCCCACCTCTCATCCCTGTTTAATGTTAATCTTCTTCTCATGCTCTTCCTCCCAACTCTGTTCTTAGTTACTCTCCTTATATCAAAGAAGATATTTGGCATTTGTTTTTTAGGGATTGGCTAGCTTCACTTAGCATAATCTGCTCTAGTGCCATCCATTTCCCTGCAAATTCTATGATTTTGTCATTTTTTAATGCAGAGTAATACTCCATTGTGTATAAATGCCACATTTTTTTTATCCATTCGTCTATTGAAGGGCATCTAGGTTGGTTCCACAGTCTTGCTATTGTGAATTGTGCTTCTATGAACATCGATGTAGCGGTGTCCCTGTAGTATGCTCTTTTTAGGTCTTTAGGGAATAGACCGAGAAGGGGAGTAGCTGGGTCAAATGGTGGTTCCATTCCCAGCTTTCCCAGGAATCTCCATACTGCTTTCCAAATTGGCTGCACCAATTTGCAGTCCCACCAGCAATGTACAAGTGTACCCTTTTCCCCACATCCTCGCCAGCACTTGTTGCTGTTTGACTTCCTAATGGCTGCCAATCTTACTGGAGTGAGATGGTGTCTTAGGGTGGTTTTGATTTGCATTTCTCTGACTGCTAGAGATGATCACCCTTCTTTCTTGAAGGAAGACTCCCTACCTTCTTAAGGAGTCAGCTCATTTATAAGCCTTGAGTCTTCCAAGTTCTGGTGAGTCTGTCCTCTGCGGGGCATAGTCTGGATCTGGAGAATTCCCCAAAATCTCATGTGTGAACTGGCTGGTGGTGTTAGGAGGTGATGGGAACATTAGGAGGTAGAGCCCAGTGGAAGGAAGAGAGGTCCCTAAGGGCGTGTCCTTGATGGGGTTGTTGGAACCCTCCTGCTTCTTCTCCTCCACTTCCTGGTTGCCAAGAGGAGAGCAGCTTTGCTCCGCCACAGACTCCTGCCATGAAGTTCTGCCTTGACTCAGGGCCGAGGAGCCTCGCACCGGAACCTCTGAAACCATGAGCCAAAGCAAACCTATCTTTCTTTGAATTGATTTTCTCAGGTATTGTGTCATAGCAACAAAAAGTTGACTAACACCCAGCACTATTCGGGGCCTCCTACCACCTGTCTCTTCCCATCCAGCCTCTCGTCCCTTGCTGGCAGTACTTGATTGTCTGCTGTCTGAACTGCAGGGTCTAAACCCTTAGTAGCATCCATAGCACCTGAAATGCCCTTAGCCCTTTAGCATCTCCACCTAAGTGGCTATGCCGTTTCTCTTCCCTACAGTCAGACTGCAGAACGTGGTGGGACAGTGTCCTAATACATGCTGGCTCAGCCCACTAGTGAACCACACTGGCCTTACTGACTTCCTGCCTTTGCCCTGATCATGTTCTATTATCTGTTTCCTGCACTGCTCACTGTAAATCTTCCAATCTTACCTCCCATTTTGCAGAGACTAAGCTTGTCAGTGTGGACTCCACAGCTTCCCTTCTTTCTGGCCTCTGACCTGCCTCTGCTTTCTTCTGCCTCCAGAGGGAAGAGTCTCCTTTCCCCAGTGCTGACCTCTCCCCATCTTCTTCGGGGGGTCCTGGTCTCCCTTCCTGTTCTCCACCTTCCAGCTCTCTCTCCACTAATTCTGTCTTTTCTTTTCTTAAAAACACAGGTCTTCCCTTGAAGGAATCTTCCCCTGTTCCTTCTGTGCTCCTCAGTGTCGCACTGGTCTTTGCCGCTGAACTCCTAATGGTGAATTTCCCAGGGCTGCTTGTTCCTCGGCCTCCCTGCCTCCTGCCATTCCTAACCCTCTGTCTGCAGTCTTCGGAAGCTACTCCCTTCCAGGCCCCTGAGAGTTTCCATCTGGTACCCTTCTCAGCTCTCATTGCTAATTGATCTTCAAATGCTGTGTTAGTCCCTCGGCCAGGCTCTGGGCTCTCACCAGAACTCAGGCCAATTCACCGTCCCTTAACACCTTGGCTCTCCTCCTTATTTCCAGACCCTCTGCTCCTTTTCTTTCAGCTTGAAGGATTCTTCTCTGTTCCCACGCCTAAATGTGCTGCAGATGTTCCTTTACTTGCTCCCAGACATGGCTCTGAAGGGTTCTTGGTGAACCCAAAGCCACCAGGAATCTGCAGCAGAGCACAGGGTGCTGCCGCTTCCCACACGCACCCCTCAGGAGCTGCGGTCCCTCCTAAGGGCTTTCACCAGGTGGCTTCAACGTCTGCCTGTGCTCTGAGGCACTGTGCTATGTGCTTGGGATGCCATGGAAGAAGATGGCCCAGATACCTGTTTTCAGGGACCTTCTTCAGTGTATGCATATTTTTTTTAAATGTTTTTTACAATTTTCTAAGGTAATAGATTTAGTTAAGCTGAGGTTTTTTTTTTTTTTTTTTTTTTGTGGCACTGGGGATCAAACCCAAGGGCACTCTATTACTGATCTACATCCCCAGACCTTTTTATTCTTTATTTTGAGACAGGATCTTGCTAAGTTGCCAAGGCTCGCCTGGAGCTTATGATCCTCCTGCTTCAACTTCCCAAGCTGTTGAGATTCAGGGGTGCAGCACAATGCCCTGTGACACACTGAATTTTTAGAGGCTCAATTTGTTCTTAGTACTTCTGTTGTGCTTTTGCTAGTTACCTTTGTGACACCTACTGTAACTTATGTGACTTCATTATCACCCAATCAATTTTGGTATCCTTAAGTTTTCCTATATAGAAATACAAGAGGTAGACATACTGTTGTATTATTTTGCAAGATAGTTTTAAACTATGCTACAACCTTATTTTAGAATTCAATATTTTAAAATGTATTCACTTTTATTATGCTTAAGAATGGATCATACATAGATTGTTTTTGTTTTGTTTTTGGTACTAGGAATTGAACCCAGAGGTACTTTACCACTCAGTTATATCCCCAGGCCTATTTATTTTTATTTCAGGATGGGGGGGGTCTTGCTAAGTGTCCTAGGCTGGCCTTGAACTTGTGATCCTCCTGCTTCAGCCTCCTGAGTCACTGGCAGTACAGGCATATGACACTGGGCCAGGTGGATCACAGCTTTATAAATGGTGATTAGATTCTCTTTTAGCCCACAGCTGCACTATCTAGGACTAAAGATGCTGAAAAAGATGAAACTGATATATTAAGAGTTTTCAACTTCATTTAGAGAAAAGAAGCGTATTAAAAAGTATAAATATGATTCAAAAGGTATTTTTTCTTGGCTTTATGATGTAAAAATTTCACCTTTTTGATACTTCTTAAATTGTGATATCATTTTGAGGGGTTCAGGGTTTAAGGAAAAAAGGAATTGCATATTTTAAATGTAGATGTGATGAGTTTGTTAAAAGCCAAAAATTGATCATTAACAGTTTTTCAAAGCAGAAATGAAAGAGCCATTGAAGTACCGCCCAGTGTCAGCTACTGCACTGAAGAGCACGGAGCACAGCTCTCAAGCTGGCACAGCTGACGTTGCTGAATGCCTGCTGGATGGAAAGTCAGCAAAAGAAAAGCACTGCAGTGCCACTTTCTAATGGCGCAGTAGCTTGTCAAGTTAAATATTCAGCTGTGAATATGGAGGCTGAACTGCAGGACTATACTGTTGCCTTACACAGGACCAAATCGACTTGCCGTGTTCCTTGTGTTCATCTGGTCCCAGCAGCAACAGATCAAAGTCTTTTATATGCAGACATGGAAATAAATACAGTGGTGCAGGAACCTTGGGAGTGAGTGCTGACTAACTATTCCCTTGTGGCTGATTCTGGAGCAACTGTTGATGTTCACCCCGATGGTGCAAAAACAGTGGGTAAAAGTGCTAGTGCCTGAGTTTGAGTCAAAGCAGTGTCACCAAAAGGCACTAGTGTCATGGTATTCGTCACCGCCAAGCAACTGCTGGCTAATCATAGCCAGATTCACTTACGGATGGATATCTTTGATGAAAGAGTAAAAATCACTAAATCTTCATCCTTGAGCTCACGTCTTTGTAATAGCCTATATGGCAAGGAAAACACAAAGCATGTCTGCCGCAGATTCAAGTGTAACGGTTGTTTTTAAGAAAAGCAGTCACGAGACCAAGTTGAAAGCCAATCTGCTTTTTTCATGGAACGCCATGTTTACATATGGCAGACACATTATTGAAGAGGAGGCTGTCTCTTCAAGGAAAACATTTGTTTGCCAAGGATAATAATATTCAGGCTTTCCAAAGGAAACACAGAATTTTGGAGGACTTCTCTTCAACCTCCACGAGTTTGCTACTTTCCAGTATTTTCAATACTTTACATTTCTAATGAGGTTGGTGGCAAGTGTTAACATATGCAATTTTAAAAACTGACACATAATTCACATACTCTAAAATTTACCCTTTTAAAGTGGTTTTTACATATTCACAAAGTTGTGTCACTATCACCTTTCTGTAGCTCCAGAACGTTTTCAGTACCCCAAAAGGAGACCATTATCAGCACTTCCCAGCCCCTACTTCTCCCTATCCTGTGGCAACCGCTAATCTACTGTCTGTGTGAATTTGCCTAATATGAATATCTCATGTAAATAGAATAACTATGTGATTTATACACACAGAGTAGCAATGAGATTTTAAAATCTCGTATGAGAACACTTGGAAGATTTACAAAACTAAGTAGACCAGTATTTTCCAAATGACCAAAGCGTTCAGTTACAAAATTATAAATAAGGTAAAGACCCATCTAAAGTGTAACCTAATTTAATGGATTGTAATATAACATTGTACAAAAAATTCATTTATATTGTTTTAGATTCCACTTATTTTTAAAAATACCAATCATCGAGTTGGCATGTTATCAAAGACATGTTTGCAGAAGCAATTATGAGAATCCACCTGTTTTTCTTAAATCAGATATCAACAACAACAACAAAACATTTAAAGGGAAAACAATGCTACCATTCTTACTTTTTTGAAAATATAGTTTTTTTCATAAAAAAGTTATTATTAAAGGCCCTGGGTTTGAAGAGACAGCCTCCTCTTCAATAATGTGTCTGCCATATGTAAACATGGTGTTCCATGAAAAAAGCAAATTGCCTTTCAACTTGGTCTCATGACTGCTTTTCTTTAAAAACCCCAAACTTATTTATATTGGCATATTTCTTGTTGTTTGTTTGTTATTTGTTTTTGGTATTGGTCCTGGGGATTATCTCAGGGGTGCTTTAACACTGAACTGCATCTCCAGTCCTTTTTAAAATTTTTTATTTTGAGACAAGTTCTCACTAGTTGCTCAGAGCCTCGCTAAATTGTTGAGGCTGGCTTTGAACTTGCTATTTCCTGCCTCAGCCTCTGAAATCACTGGGATTACAGGCATGTGTCACCAGGCCCAGTTCATTATCGTTATTTTAAAATAAAGCAATCCATATTTTAAAAATTAATTTTGATTTCTAGTATGCTAAATATTGCTGATATAACCCACAGAAACAAAGCCCTCATTATTTTTTGGTTATTATTTATTTATTTATTTTGCTGGATTGAACCCAGGGCTTCACATAATCTAAGCCAGCACTTGACCCCTGAGCTACACCTTCATCTCTACCTCTGTTGGTTGGTTTGTTTACTTATTTATTTATTTATTTATTTTTGTACCAGGGATTGAACCCAGGGTCACTTAACCACTGAGCCACATCTGCAGCCCATTTTATTTATAGACAGGATCTTGCTGGGTTGCTGAGTCTGGTTGCTTCCTGTCTCGCCTCCTGAGATGCTGGGATTACAGGTGTGGGCCACCACCCTGTTGGTTTTTAAGAGTGTTAGGGAGACTTCTGACCAAGTCTGTTCTTTGACAAGTGGTCATTCCTAGTGATAGTTCTTCAATTTTTTTTTTCTTTCTCTGCATCTTGTATATCACCCGTGACAATTTCACTGGAACAGGTTACAAAACCCATTTCCCTCAGCTCTGGGATCAGGGACACTCTTGGTGGGCGGTGGTAGCAGCTTACTTGGGCAGGCAGACTGTTGAGGGCGGGACTACGCATCAACCTGCTTTGTGCCTATAAGAGCCCAGCTTACGTTTTCTGTTGGAAAAGGACAGAGCTGAGAGCCTTTGTAGTAGAATAAAAGTGCTCCACGGATAGCAGTTGGCCAGATGCTGCATAAAAGGAAATGATAGTCAAGACAAATATTCAAAACCAAAATGTCCCCCAAAAGCTCATGTGTGAGACAATGCAGAAATGTTCTGAGGTGAATAATTAGATTACAAGAATTATAACCTAATCAGTGGATTGATCCACTGATATGGACTAAACTGTAGGCAGGCAGGCTGTGGCTGGAAGAAGCAGGTCACTGGGGCTGTGCTTGGGATCTACATTTTGTCCTTGGTGACCGAGTCTCTGCCTCCTGGTGGCTGCCTTCCTCTCTATGGCCATCCACCATGGCGTCCTGCCTCATTTGGGGCCAGAGCTACGGAGTCAGCTGCCCATGGACTCAACCTCTGAAGCTGTCAGCCAAAATAAACTTTTCCTTAAAACAAACGAACAACTATAACAAAAAGCTTTTTCTCCTCTAAGTAGTTCTTATCAGGTCTTTTGATCAGAGCCACCCAAAACTGACTAAAAGGGTGGGCTTCCAGTTTTAGTGTGTGTTAAGAATTGGCTGATAAACTTATCCAAACAGCAGATTTATTGGTCCCACTCAGTAAGTTTCCAATCCTCTTGGTTTTAAGTAGGACCCCAAATCTGCATTTAAAATTATTTTGGATACAAGTTTTAAGTTAAAAAGACATTATGTGCATAAGAAAAAAGACCCACCCAGCCTCCAAATTTTCTTTCCTAGAGCCAACCACTACTAGTTTTCTTGTCCCCTCCATCAAGAAATGTTCTGTTCTACACGTATATAAGCCTATGTGTGTATGAGTGATCTTTTTGTTGCTAATAAAACTATAATTGGAGCTGGATGGGGTGGCACAGGCCTATAAATCCATCAACTCGGGAAGCTGAGACAGGAGGATTACAAGTTTGAGGCCAGCCTCAATGACTTAGTGAGAACTTCTCAAAATAAAATATAAGAAGGCTGGGGATGTAGTTCAGTGGCAGAGCACCCCTGGGTTCAATCCCTAGTTGGATTTGGAATTGGAAACATACTAAACATATTGCTCAGGCTGTCTCTGTATCTAAAATCCTAGTCCCAATGAATGAGGAGAGAGAGTAGTTTTTATGAGGGCATTTGTACCTATTATTTAATAAGCTGTAAACACCATCTTCCTTAAACATACGTAGTCCTTATGATTATGAGTCCCTGGGTTCAACCCCTAGTACTGCAAAATAAACCAACAAATAAATAAAACCAAAAGGCATATTGCTCTATTTTGCTTTTTTTTAAATTTTATTTTAGCAAGGATATCTTGAAGACTGCTTCCCAATTCCATATATAGACTGGTCTTTTTTTTTTCAAATAATTGCAAAATTTTACTAAGCACTATATTTTGTTTCCTATTGGGAACATGTAAATTGTTTCCAATTTTTTATTTAAAAGAAATAAGACAAAATATCTTCATTCATGTCTGTTCATATGTAAGAGATAAAAACTTCAGAAATGCAATAGCTGTATTTTAAGTTTACCATTTGAACAAAGATACTTTTTAATAAAGTCTTTGCATGAACATATGTTTTTATTCTTTCAAATTTGCTAGAACCTGCTTAACATTATCTATTTTACTTATTTTTCTGTTTTTTTTAAAGTTAGATTTAATTTTTTAAACTTACATATAAACAGACTCAACACAGCAACATCCTAGGTGATTCTTTCCAGGAGGTTCTGTGACCAGGTCTGAAGAAGCACAGTTGCAGGTGAAAGAGCCAAACAGATAATTAGTCTCAGCTTCATTTTAGGAATATTCCCATTGAGAACAAAAGAACAGAGATTTTATATGAAAACTCACCAACCATCTTTAATGAGGACAAATTTTATTTAGTTATATGTAAATGAAAGTCACGTGGGCATGTAAGGGGAAAACTATAAAGCACATGAAATAAATATACAATTAACCCTTCATAGTGTCTTCAAAGAACTGTGTAGAGTAACATCAGTAGGAGAGATTTGCTGTAATTCTTGATTAATATTCTGATATCAACATGAATATTGCAAGCAGGTCTTTCTCCAGTTTTGTAACATGGGAACATCTGCTGCTTTGGTAGGAGTCACCACTTCCATGAATACAGTCAGTTAACCAATGAGTGTGCAAACCGAATGTGAGCAGGTCTAACTTGGAGTAATTACAGCTGGGTCACTGGATTAAAAAGGTCACAACTTCGAGTCCACCACTCGAAGTGTGAACATCTGGACGCGTGGGCTATAGCACCATTCAGAAGATTTAACACTGCCTCTTGTTAGTTTGGTGTTGTCAGAAAAATGTAAGTAATGTGGTTTTAAACACACAGCATGTTTTTCAATCTAGTTATCCTAATTTTAGGGTAAATACACATGTACATATATAGCATTGCCTCAGCTTTTATGATTACCAGATCAAAACAGAGAGGGTGAGCTTCTGTAACAGCAGCCAAAGCTGTAATAACAAATGGGTGGTGGTGCTAAGCCAAAGGAGGATGGCGTGCAAATTGTTATCTATGGTAATTCCCATGCCATTCTCAGATCACTAGAGGGGATATCAAGTGTGTCGGTCAGCCATGCTTTTGCTTCTCCTATTAGCTGCCTTTTGTTATCCCTGTTATTTTGGTGGTTCTTTCAGTACATAAGCCTCCTGCTAGACATTGTAGTAGGAAATAATGGAGATGAAACCAAAGGAAACTTGTCCATTTAATCACTTAACAGCTTGGAGGGTTGGTAGAGCACAACACAACTGCTGGCTAATTAGGCATGGGGTAGCATTCGGTGATTCCAAACTGTAGTAGCATTCCTGTTTCTAATCACCAAGGATAATTGAAAATCAGATGTATTCATTTTAGAAAAAATATGACCCAAGACACTGCCAATGATATTAAAGGACTGATTTTGTGTGATGAGAAAATTGCGAGTAGAAATTTATTTATTTATGTTCTGCAGTGCTGGGGATCAAACCCAAGGCCTTGTACTTACTAGGCAAGCGCTCTGCCCATGAGGTACACCCCAGCCACAGAAGTAGAAATTTCCATAGTTTTAAGGTATGTGTAAACAAGTAAGGTAGCCAGAAATTTCAAAATGATTCTCGGAAGAAACATTCTGCAGTCTGAAAAATGTTTGGCTTAGAAAAATAGACATCTCAGATAAAGGAGGGCATTATTCATACACAGTCATCTTGTGTATGAAATCAATGCAGAGAACTATTTTTAAAACTGTGCCCAGCTCAGGCAAGTGAATGATCTACAGATCAGTGAGAGGCACCGGGGACGGCCACTTGTCACCACCACTCCAGCGTCAGGTGCACAGTCATCCAAGGGCGTTCTATTCATCTCCCTCACAACTTGACAGGCTGGTGTTTTGGATTCAGCAGCATGCTTAACAAGTGATTAAATCACCGATTTTATATGTTAATCAGCAATTAGTTCTCTATTCTATTTGTTGGGCAGGAGAAACTCAGAAAAAAAGTGTTCAAGGCCACAGGTCATGCTCATAATCTGACAGCCCAGTGATATGAATAAAAGTGCCTGAATCATAGCCCTTGATTCAATGGTGGTGTGCACAAATGCAGCTTCTGCTAAGGAAATCATTCACCGTATCTGCTTGTTGAGGTTCGGCCTTATTCAGCTCATCACCGAACCGTCTTTTAATACTGAATAACTGAATTAGAATTGATGGCCAATGCTGCCTCTTATGGGAAGATTTATAAATCGTACTTCCTCGCTGTAGAATTCATTCTTTAATTGTACTAAACTGTATTGGAGCCTGTCTTTGTATTCTACTGGTAGATCAATAACTCCCTATAATTAATTTCTGAATCCAGTCGTATTCTTGGGCTCGAGACTCACCTATCCACACCCTTTCTGGAGACATACAGATGCTTCAGTTACACCTTGCAAAGAAATAGATGAGTTGAAAAGCTCTTATCCCCTGTCTTCGCATCTAAAATCCTAGTCCCAATGAATGAGAAGAGAGAGTAGTTTTTATGAGGGCATTTGTACCTATTATTCAATAAGCTGTAAACACCATCTTCTTTAAACATGTAGTCCTTAATACCCTCCAGCAATGCCTGGAAGCAGAGGCAGTGCTACTCGAAAAAAGTAATGACAATGGCATTTACAAAGCTCTTCCCCCGGTCACAGGCTCCTCACAGGCTCCTCACAGCAACCAAGCGAGGTAGGCATGAGTACCACAAATGAAATCCGACCTGAAATCACATGACACTAAGCATGTGCACCATCTATGTATTTTCTTCTGGATTGTTCTATAATTTGAATACATGGTTGGATGAGTAAGAAGAGTATTCCTACCATGTAAAGCAAACCACATATATAGAAGGAAAAATCATATTTTTGTGTGATGTCGAAGATCCACCCTACAAAACAAAAAAAGATCATATTCAGTATAACGGTTGATAGAATAAAAACTCAAGAACATAAAACAGGCATTTATTTATTGCCACTGCAATAAATATAGGGATTGATTAATTGCTATTATTATTAATTATCATCATCATCGTAATTATTTTTGGAGCTGGGGCTGGCACGTGCTAGGTAAGTGCTCCGCTGCTAGGCTACCCACCCTCAGCCCTCATTTAGCCATTTTTAAGAGCTCGCTATACAAGTCAGTCTTTCCAGTGCCTGCGGATGACTGTGCTTATTGGTTGAATCACTTGGGGACTTGTGGCTGCTGGCCCCTGAGGACACCCCCCTGGCTCGCTGCCCTCAGGTGAACCTGCAGCCTGGTCAAAGCCCACAGTTAAAAGTGAATCTAGAAACATTTTGATCCAAGATGGCGAGCTAGAGGGAGGCTGCATACGGTGTCACCCCATGACCTGGGATTCAAGTAGTGGGACTACTGTTTCTCTGCGAGTGATCAGAGGACCCCCGACAGCTGCTCCCACGCAGGGCATCTATCTACCAAAGTGAGGCTCCCCCAGTTGCCTCCGTCTTGGGACAACTCTGCAGCCACTGCCATATCACCTACACATGGTAGCCTGCCTGCACCTGGGACATCACACAGGGTCTGGAGACAGCCCTCAGCCGTAACACTGCACACCACAGAGCCGCATCTCTGAACACATCGCCCAGCGCTGCCTCCCAGCCCCGCCTGACCCAACACCCCATTGCTGCAAGCAGCCACCTCCACCCTGGGTCACCTTCGTTGCCATCTTTAGTTGGGGCAACTCCCAGTTTGGTACACCAGCTGGGCAGATACCGAGAGACCCCAACTGCCCTCTCTCCCCGGCAGCTGCTACCCGGCACAGTGACTGCCTAGTACAAAACAGCTCTCGGCAACAGGCGCACAGCCCCCAGAGCGCAGCCCCCAAGACCTCGGGAGAGAAGGTTCCTGACTGGGAAGTCGAAAGGGAGCGGGTGGGTGAGATACAGTTTAGAAACTAAATTAGAGACCAGGAATTGTAAGGTCTACAGGGATATAAGGAGATAAGACCAGGCACCCACATTTCACGAGTGGGCCCCAAAGGAGATGCTTGGGGTGCAGTCTCTCATTGGGGACAGGCAGGTGCTATACCCCACTTCCAGGAGCTCCACACCCAAGACCAACCCTCCACCCTGGTAACCTTCACCAGGCTGAGGGTGCAGATACCAGCAAACAGCAGACAACCCCCCCTATTGGATGAGAAGGGAAGCAGGAAAGATACTGGCCTCCAACAGGAACGATCCTTGTATCTTCCTTCGAGGTTTTTTCCTTCTCCCACTCTATTCTCCCACCCTCACATCCCCAACATTTGTGAAACTAAATACTTTGCATGAATTAGGGTACCGAGGACTGGGACGTCTGAATAGTATATTACAGTTGTGTTGTACATTCTTTCATCTCCTATTTTTACATTTTAAAATTTTTCTTAATATTTACGTGTGTTTGTTTTATATACTCCATTGCCTTCCCACTTTCTTGTCTCCCCAAAATCGCTTCCTCTCTCTTTTCCTGCTACTAACCAACTTCTTTAGATCCCTCTTTCACAGGTTCCTAAGATCTAATGACTCTATATCCTCACCTCCTACCCACGCAACATCTCATCCTACACTTCACCCTGGTTCTTTGTCCACCATCAGAAACTGTAGACCATTTTGCAAACCTACTATTTATGTTGTAGATAATAATTGAACCATTTCTGTATATTGTGCCCAAACTGTAAATGTCTTAATAGCAGCTATTTGGATTAAGGGTGTATGTTATTTGTACTGAGATCTGTTTACATTGTTCTCCCCCTCAAAGGAGAGATATTGGAACTCTGCAGGGGTACTGTAAGCCTATAGGGTAAAAAAACGGTGACACCTCAGCTGCACAGTGCTAGGAGGAAAGACACGAACCACATGAAAAAACAAGGGAAGAAAGTGCCCCAAACAAATCAAGATACTGCATTATGAGAATCCATGGCCAGCACAACAGAAGAAATGACAGAGAAGGAGGTCAGGATGTCCATAATTAAAATGTTCTGTGAATTAAAGGATGATATAAGAGAGCAAATACAGGCAGCAAAAGATTATTTCGATAAAGAGCTACATAAGCAAATGCAGGAAGCAAAACATTACTTTAATAAGGAGATAGAGGTTCTGAAAAAAAACAAATCCTTGAAATGAAAGAAACAATAAATCAAATTAAAAGCTCAATACAAATCATCACCAACAGATTAGATCACTTGGAAGACAGGACCAGACAATAAAGACAAAATATATAATCTTGAAAAGAATGTTGACCACACGGTGAAGATGGTAAAAAACCATGAGCAGAACATTCATTAATAATGGAAAGCCTAA
The DNA here is from genome assembly GCF_021218885.2 of Marmota monax. Lineage (NCBI taxonomy): Eukaryota > Metazoa > Chordata > Mammalia > Rodentia > Sciuridae > Marmota > Marmota monax. Next base: position 12,903,935 of record NW_026695238.1, read on the forward strand.
AAAGACCAAATTTAAGAATTATTGGGATAGAGGAAGGCATAGATTTCCAAAGCAAAGAAATGAACAGTGAAATAATAGCAGAAAAAATTTCCAAATATGAAGAATGAATCAGGGAATCAAATACAAGAGGCTTATATAAGGACACCAAAAGTACAAAATCACAACAGATCCACACACCAAGGCCAATTATAGTGAAAATGCCTAGCATACGTTTCAATAAAATTGAAACAAAATAAATGATTGAAAAAATTGAGAAAACAAAAAGTTATTTTTTTGAAGAAATAAATGAGATTGATAAATGCTTAGTCATGTTAATGAAGAGAAGGAGAGAGAAAACTCAAATTACTAATATGCGTGATAAAAAAGGAAATATCACAATGTACACTATAGAAATACAGAAGATAATTAGAAATTATTTTGAAAATTTGTACTCCAATAAAATAAAAAAAATATTGAAGGCACTGACAAATTTCTAGAGTCATGTGATTTGCCCAAACTGAATTAGGATGATATACACAATTTAAACGGATCAATTTCAAGCAGTGAAATAGAAGACACCAACGGTAGCCTACCAACCAAGAAAAGCCCAGGACTGGATAGATACACAGCTGAGTTCCACAAGACCTTTAAAGAAGAACTAATACCAATGCTCCTCAAATTATTTTGTGAAATGGAAAAAGAGGGAACACTTCCAAACTCATTATATGAGGCCAATATCACCCTGATTCCAAAACCAGACAAAGGTACATCAAAGAAAGAAAACTTCAGACCAATATTTCTAATGAACATAGATGCAAAAATTCTCAATAAAATTCTGGCAAATTGAATCCAAAAACATGTTAAAAAAATAGTGCACCATGATCAAGTGGGGTTCATCCCAGGGATAAAAGGTTGGTTCAATGTACAGAAATCAATAAATGTAATTCATTACATCAATAGACTTAAACATAAGACTCATATGATCATCTTAATAGATGCAAAAAAAAAAAAAGCATTTGACAAAATACAGCACACCTTCACGTTCAAAACACTAGGAAAACTAGGGATATCAGGAACATATCTCAACATCATAAAGGCTATCTATGCTAAGCTCCAGGCCAACATCATTCTAAATGGAGATAAATTGAAAACATTCCCTCTAAAAACTAGACAGGGATGTCCTCTTTCACCACTTCTATTTAACATAGTTCTTGAAACTCTAGCTGGAGCAATCAGACAGATGAAAGAAATTAAAGGGATATGGATAGGAAAAGAAGAAATCAAATTAGCACTATTTGCTGACAATATGATCTTATACCTAGAAGACCCAAAAAATTCCACCAGGAAACTTCTAGAACTAATAAATGAATTCAGCAAGGTAGCAGGTTATAAAATCAACACCCCAAAATCAAAGTCATTTCTGTACATCAATAACAAATCCTCTGAAAGAGAAACTAGGAAAACTGCTCCATTTACAATAGGTTCCAAAAAAAAAACAAAAAAAAACTTGGAAATCAACAAAAGAGGTGAAAGACCTCTACAATGAAAACCACAGAATGCTAAAGAAAGAAAATAAAAAAGACCTTAGAAGGTAGGAAGATCTCCCTTGTTCTTGGACAAGCAGAATTAATATTGTCAAAATGACCATACTACCAAAAGCACTATACAGATTTAATGCATTTCCAATCAAAATCCCAATGATATTCCTCATAGAATAGGAAAAGCAGTCATGAAACTCATCTGGAAAAATAAGAGACCTAGAGTAGCTAAAGCAATCCTTGGCAAGAAGAGTGAAGCAGGAGGCATCACTATACCAGGCCTTAAACTATACTACAGAGCAATAGTAACAAAAACAGCATGGTATTGGCACCAAAATAGACTTGTAGACCAATGGTACAGAATAGAGGACACAGAGACTAACCCACATAATTACAGTTATATTATACAAAGGCACTAAAAACATATATTGGAGAAAAGATAGCCTCTTTAACAAATGGTGCTGGGAAAACTGGAAATCCATATGCAACAAAATGAAACTAAAACTCTATCTCTCACCATGCACAAAATTCAACTCCAAGTGGATCAAGGACCTAGGAATTAAACCAGACACCCTGTACCTAATAGAAGAAAAAGTAGGTCCAAATTTCCATCATATGTCAGAACAGGTTCCGACTTCCTTAATAAGACTCCTATAGTGCAAGAATTAAAATCAAGAATTAATAAATGGGATGGATTCAAATGAAATGCTTCTTCTCAGCAAAAGAAACAATCAGGTAAATCTACAGAATGGAAGCAAATTTTCACCACACGCACATCATTTAGAGCACTAATCTCTAGGATATATAAAACACTCAGAAATCTTAACACCAGAAAAAAAAATCAATAAATGGGCCAAGAAACTGAACAGACACTTCTCAGAAGATGTTATATAATCAATCAACAAATATATGAAAAAATGTTTAACATCTAGCAATTAAAGAAATGCAAATCCAAACTATTCTAAGATTTCATTTCACTCCAGTCAGAATGGCAGCTATTAAGAATACAAAGAACAATAAGTGGTAGTGAGGATATGGCTCAATGCTTTCTTAGGACTTTTAAAATACATTCTAATTTCAGAGATGCTAAAATGTGAAAAAGAAATGTATCTTGGAAACTGTGAAATATATTTTTTTTACTTGAGTGATTAATTCTGAGAGTCAGTCTCAAGCCACTGATCTAACAAAGTCAACTATGCAAACTAAGACTTAGCTACACCATAAATTTTACTTACGGTAAAGCACAAATTTTGATTACTCACTTTTTCCATTTTGGTAATTGTATTGGTTAGCAAAAACTTAAAAAAAAAAAAAAAAGATAAAGATTTTTTTTCAGTGCTGGGGTTGGAACCTAGGGCCTCATGCATGCCAGGCAAGGGCTGTACCACTGAGCCACACCCCCAGCCCCATAAATGATTTAATGACTGAACATACTCTTGGATGCTTTTCAAAAATACCTTTAAAAAGCATCTAATTGGCAAATGTATGCATAAGTGCAACGTAACCTTCACCCTCCAACAATCAACCACACAAAAGCAATATAGTATAAATCAGTCCCTTGGACGTTTGATAGTTACCTGTATCTGTTTATTGTATCAAGTAAATAATTAATAAGCCTTGATTATCTGCTTATAGGTGTCAGTCAAGGCATCATAAAGAAAAGCAAACAATACCATAAAAATACACAATCTTGGGCTGGGGATGTGGCTCAAGCGGTAGCGCGCTCGCCTGGCATGCGTGCGGCCCGGGTTCGATCCTCAGCACCACATACAAACAAAGATGTTGTGTCCGCCGAAAACTTAGAAATAAATATTAAAAAATTAAAAAAAAAAATACACAATCTTTCTTTTCTTGAGATAAATACTATGAATTCTGGATATATTTTAAAAGCTCATCAAGTTTTTAAATTTGTTATTTGATATAAAAATAGGACAGAAAAAAATATCACATTCTTCAGATGTGGCTTAGTAAAATACCTTGTCATCTTTCCTTAATCTGCAATCTGAGACAAGAAGAACAAAAAAAATTAAACATATAATCCAAAAATAATGATTCAGCTTCAGAGTTGAGTCTGAAAGACATATAGACATTAGCATAAAAACACACCCAACTTCTGCAGTTGGCAACAGGGGACAACTGAGAATATGGTGAAATGAATAGGTCACCTGCATGTGAGGCAGAGGGGTCTGTGTCTACAAGGAGAGGATATGATGGGACTACCTGCAATCTACAATCTAGGAAACTCAGGATGTGGATGTAGCTTGGAGGTAGAGCACATGCTTTGCATGCACAAAGCCCTGGGTTTGATCCCCAGCAATTCCCCGAAAAAGTCAAAATCTGAGGGTCTTATAGTCTACTCATCCCTGATGAAAGTTGGCCTTGTCGTCTAAGTAGTTAAGTCCTTGCTTTTCCTATGGTCAAGTGATGGAACATGGAAATGATGTTTCCAAGTGACAAATACTGACAGCTGAAACAATTTGAACTCTGACTGCTGCTACCACGAACTTCAGAAATAGGACAAAATCCCACCTGGTTGGAAAATGAATTTGTCCTTCTTTCAGGCTGTTCATCACCTTTGTTGTTTGAAATGGTTGATCATAAGCTCCAGGGTTCTGTGATGTGGCCCCGTCTCCCTCTCCACCCTGCTGCCCTGTGCTTACTCGTCAGCAACAACCATCTGAATTTTGTGGAGTTGCCAATGAATTTCTCTTGGCTCCTTATCTGTACATGTTTCCCTTCAGTGGTGGAGAGCAGAAGATTTGCATAAACACCACTACTCTGAAAATATACTAGGATCCCATTCCCTTTGCCCATCCCTCATCTTTTTTTCTACAGAATATAGAAAATGTCTGTTAATTATATTACATAATGTTATAGCCTCAAGTTGAATTATTATTTTTTTTAAATCTTGCATTTGTCCCCTCAAACTGTTAGTGTTTGTGAAAGCATCTTTGCATGCCCCAAGTTTCAAAACTGTCAGTTTTTTTTTAAGGTGCACCCAGTTTTACCAAACAATGTAACATGGTGCAAATTGTAGGAATAGTCCTCAATTTTATGTTCAATTAATCCCATGGGTTTTCTCCAATCTGCCCTTAGGATTTATTTCTAAATAACATTTTAATATTTCTGCTAATTTTGAACTCAAACTCAGCCAGATGCAAAACAGTACTTAATCATGAGCTTTCGCCCCCAGCACACGAGGACACTCATTCCTGGAGAAGATGTGGCAAGCTGTTGGCCTCATTCGTCCTCCACCACCTCTTCAGAGGTCATATCTCAGTTCCTTGATTTGAACTTGGGATTCTGGCAATCCTTATCTGACCATTAATTCAAATCAACAGCTTCAAGATAAAATCTGGTTCCCTGGTAAACTTCATTCACTTTTCAGATGAGAAGCTATAGCTGTTTTTCTTATCAAAAAATGTTCCCAGCTATGGTATAAAATATTGCAAATGATCGTTGAGTTATTAACGACTGCACGTGCAGGGAGAAGATATGTATAGACCGTTGTTCAGCCAAAGCTGGTGGCTGAGTTTTGCTTGACTGTATATGCTAGAAACATCTAGAAAGTATCTGCTAACATCACACCTCAGAGGAGATGAAGCGAATGTTCAGCAATATGATAACATGAATTAGATCAAGAAGCTGGCGTTACCTAATGACACGGTTGAAATGTCTGTGCAGTATCTTGGACTGTACATTCTTTTCTTAAGTGAAAATGTGTGATTGTCTAACATGGTACTAAATTATACCAGAATTTTTAATGCCAGTAGAAAATTCTCCGGGAAGTGGGAAACACTTATTTCTGAACCCATTTAAAAAAAAAAAAAAGAATAATGTGTGAACAAGTAATTTTCCTTGCAGCACACCCAGCTAAGCAGCAATTTCTGGCCCATTTTGAATTTCTAGCAAGAATCTAATGTGGTTATTTAGTCACTCATGTCGCCAGTCACCCCGACCCTATGGTGCATAAATGCTGGGTTGGTGTCTCATTGCAACATCGGCTTCTCGGCCTGAAAAGCCAATGAATTAAACACAGCGCAGTGGCCAGCGAATGCCACTCACCGTTAGGTAGTGCATGGATTCAGTGGGAGGAGAGGAAACCCACAAATCTGAGAAGGCGGTGTTGCTGGCCTAGAGAGCCCATGGGAACACTGGCTCTGGAGCCCCGGCCTGGCAATCTGCTGTGCTCTCCTGGGGGTTCTCAACCATGAATATCATGCGTGGTGGAATCACATGGCAGAATGGAACATATTCTGCTACAGAATCTGCTTCTGGGGAGGAACTGGAAGGAGGCTGAGATAAGGCCTGATGACTGGGGGTTGGGCAGAACTCCCTGTCCTCTGCTTGCAACTCCTTTTTGTCCACAGAAGGTGGCCCTTGGGGATGCACGTGGTTGAGAAGGATGCGAACATGGAACTGGATAAGGAAAGCATGCCGGCAAGCTTCCGTGCCTCAGCGTTGATCATGAATCACGGTGCACCTCATGCTTTGTTGTGATGCTGCTGTTGACATGTGAGGGCATAAAAATAAACCCAGACTGATCAGTAGAAACGGAAAGTACCCCTGCATCATGCAAAGAACCACCACCAGCAGTTTCCACTTCCATATAAGATATTTCTGAAGGATCGAGAGTAGAGCAGTTACCACGAACATCCTTCAGTGGATATTTAACATTCCTGTAGGTGCCCCTGGTTGAATGATCCAACCTCCAATTCCAATTATTTTCTTTTTGCTCTTGAACAGATTTCTGAAAAGTGAAATACTTCAATTTCCAGCTCCCTGCAGTTCTAGCCAACCAGATGTAAGTAAAATTCTGCTAGGACTGAGCCTGCTCTCCTCCTTCCCCCTCTCTGTTACAAATGATGATGCAGTGGCTGGAGTTACAGAAACTATTGTGTGATCATGAGGCAACTAGCATGAGGAAAAGGCCAAGAAGATTGCAGGGACATCATCTCAATATCATCCAGATCCTGGACTCTCTATTTCTGGTTATGTAATCCAATTAAATCTCTGTTTAAACTATAGGGGGTTGTAACAATACGTTCCTAACTGATTGATAGAGAATTCTGCATGGTAAAATCATGAGCAATTTTAGACCTTTTGGCTGCCAGAATAGTTTGTTGCACTGCTGCAGTTGTTCACTGTCACCTAAATATGCTACATCTGCACCCCTGTGCATAGGCAGGGAACAGGAGCCCTTGATCCTGGAGGAGCCCTGTAGTCTCTATGGTTTTCCTGAAGTGATTCTTGGGCCTTCTGTCCTTAGCCATCCAGCTGCCAGTACTGTCAGCTCTGTGAGTCCAAATCCTCCAACTCCAACTCCAAGGGCGACTTTATGGACCCAAGCTTTCTGCCATCCGGGGGTCAGGGGCAAAGAGAGGAGGTGACCGGAAAGGCTGGGACGGGGAAGGGAGGGCCTTGTCCTGCACCCAGGGGGTTTCTCCAGGACTGGGAGGAGGTATTTGTGCCAGAAGATATGAGAATAAAGGGCCTGGAGAGGCTGGACAGGAGGGTGGCTAGGAGAGGGGCACCAAGCGGGGGGTGCTTTCAGGTCAGCCTGGGACCCTGCACTGAGCCTCCGGCAGCTCTTACAACCCCAGCCGAGCTGGCCACCCACCACTTCACAGCAGCACCTTCGTGTCGATGTCTGGTCCCACCAGTCTGCACCTCTGCCTCCTGTTCTTGTCAGAGGATGGACCTTGTCACTTTTGCCCAGCACCTGGAGTCTGGGAGACTGACCACCTGCCCAAGCTTGACTGGCATCTCCACAAGCCTGAGCCCTGCTCGAACAACAGACTCAGGAGGTTCTGGTCCGGACACAGAGCTCCTCAGTGCCATGACTCTGGTGTGACCAGTGCAAGGAGCACCATCTCTGATGAGATGAAGTGAGTGCGTGGGAGAGATGCTACCCAGATGTGGTCCACCGTGGCGGGAAGAAAGCACCCACCCCCAAAGATGCCGTGGGCCTTGGAGCTCACGTTTACCACGGGAGATGGGAGTAAGCTGAGGGGGGCCGTTACCCTGATCGCCCAGGTAGGCGCCTGGAGTGGCAGCCTCGTAGGTGAAAGGAGGAGGCAGGTTCTCAGAATCAGAGGGAGAGATGGAAAGACGATACGCTGCTGGCTTAGAAGGTGAAACGGGCCACAAGCCAAGGAAGGCAGGTGGCCTCTAGATGCTGGGAAGGGCGAGAGCCCCCAAGGAACCCAGCTCTGCCTACACCCGGATTTTAGCCCAAGAGACCCACTTTGGACTCTGACCTCCCCAACAGTAAGACGACAAATCCAAATCATTTGAAACCACTGAGTTTATGGCAATTCATTAGAGTTGGGAACTAACAGTGGACAGATCCAAACCATGGACCTACTTGGTGTTTTGAAAATCTAGAAATGCCAGCTGAGTCCAGACTCCCAGCTCCTCCTGGGGCGGGGGGAGGGGAAGGGGGACCAGTAACAATGTAAGATCTGGCAATAATTTTCAGTATTTGTCTTTATTTATTTAATTAATCAATTTATTTTGGCAGAGCTGGGGACTGATCCGGGGCCTGGATCATGCTAGGCAAGCGCTCTGCCCCTGAGCTACACCCACAGCTCTCTCAGCACTGTTGGGCCCTAGCAGAGGCGGCCTTGTTCAGAGGACACAGGGACCCTGCTGTATTCCATGTCACCTTTATTTCCTTGCGCTCCTGGCCTGGCTGACCCATGACACAGCTAAGGATCAGAAGTTTGTCTCCATTCTGCATGGAAGAATGGCCTTTAACTTGCTCAAATTCAATCAGGAGGCAAGAATGGGAAGATATAAGGAGTGGGCTGTACACCCGGGAACTTCCTTCCAACTCCCTCTTGGTCTTTATCACCGGTGGAACCCACCTGCCTGCCTGCAAGCACACAGGCTCTTAGAACCGGGGAGCTTACCTGCAAACGGTGGTCCCAGCAAGGCGGAGATGCCGTTAGCACAGATGATGATGCCGTAGGCGTTGGCCAGGTGTTCGATGCCGACCAGGTCCTCGGTCACCACGGGCATTAGAGAGAAATAACCGCTGGAAAACCCGATCAGGGCGCAGATGACAGCCAGGCCGGCGTACGTGTGCATGGATGGCAGAATGAAAATGCTAAGGACGAGGGTGAAGTTGGCCAGTAGGAAGACGTTCCAGACGCTGATGCAGGGCAGGTCGGCCACGGCGCCCAGGACCACTTTCCCAAAGATGTGGACTATTGCTATGATCGAAGTCAGAGGGAAAACATCGTTTTGCTCCGATAAATTATACAAATTGACTATTTCTGGCAGGTGGATAAAAGGAATGACAAAGCTGCTGTAGGCAAACAAAGCCCAGAAAACAAAGGCGACAAACATTCGATTAGTAAAGAGTGACGATGCCCCAAAATAGCCTGAGTACCAGTCCCTGAAGCCCTTCCGGACTCTCATGGTGAGCTGGCTCATGGTCTTCAGAACCCGGAGAGCACACATGTTCTTCCTGTGCAGGGCCTGACCTTGGCACTCCTGGGCTTGAAGGTCATTGAGGGTCTCTTCGTTCCCGGGCCCACCATCCTTTTCTTCCATTCTGCCCATCGGCCCAGCTGACTTCACGGACTCCACGGAGCAAGCTGGCAGGACCCGGGGATCTTTCCCTTCTGGCAGGTTTGTGTCTTTCCCAGGAGACAGGGGCCTCATGAGCGCACCACAAACACACAGGTTTAAGGACACGGCACCCTGGATGAACATGGCGTTCCGCCATCCATACTCAGCACACAGGTACTTCAGCAACACGGTCATCAGGAATGTACCAAATCCTGTCCCTGTGGTGCTGAGGCCCTGAGCCAGGGCTCGTCTCTTCTGAAAATACCTTCCCACCATGACCACTGCTGGGAGGTAGGCCATCCCACTGCCAAGGCCTGTGGGGCGAGAGGGAGGAAAAGCACACCGTGTGGCCTCAGTGACCAGAGCCAGAAGGTCAGCATTTAAAGATCCCCGCTAGCTGGACATGGCAGTGCACACCTGCAATCCCCGCTATGCAGGCCGAGGCAGGGGGATCACATGTTTGAGGCCAGCCTCGCAACTCAGTGAGACTGTGTCAAAATAAAAATAAAAAGGGCTGTACCCTTGGGTTCAATCCCTACAGTTCAAAACAAAAAAAAAACGGCTACTTCCTTGCTCCATAAATAGGTGTTCAGCAGGTAAATGAATAATGAATGAATGAATGTACAACAATGTGACTTGAGATCAATAAGCAATTAACAATAATGAATAAAATCCCATTTTAAACACAGTCTGACCATTGAAATCTCTAAATGATGAATAAATCTCAAGTCCCAGCTTTGAAGATGAAGTCAGAGACCATCTAACCAAACACCACCACATCAAGTTCATGAGGGGTCCTGTGAGTCCTCCCAGAGTCCTCCCAGAGACCCCCAGTGTAGCTCTCTTTCCTCTCAGTAAAAGGAGCATTTAATCTTCTCATCTATAACCAAAAAATTCTCAGTGCTGGCTGGCTCTTTTCATTGGGCTATTATGGGAAAGAATTTCTAAACCACCCACGGAAAACACCTTAAGTTTTGCTGTTGTTTTTGTACCAGGGATTGATCCCAGGGGCCTTGACCATGGAGTCACATCCCCCCACCCTTTATTTTGAGACAGGGTCTTGCTAAGTTGCGTAGGGCCTCACTAAGTTGCTGAAGCTGGCCTTGAACTTGTCATCCTCCTGCCTCAGCCTCCCAAGCCACTGGGATTACAGGTGTGCACCACCAAGAATTGTTATCAGGTCTTTCACATCAGTGGTTTTCAAACTATGCTTCCAAGGATACAAAAGTGGCGTGTGTGTGTGTGTGTGTGTGTGTAGAAGTAAATTTTAGAGAAATAACTTGGCCATTCATAGAGACAACAGTTTTGTGTTCACCCCCTGCCTCACAAGGCATGTACTTAACTTATAATAGAATATTTATTTTACACTTAAATATACATACTTAGATATTAGCTAACATCTGCGGAGCCCTTTCTTATATGTCAAGCATTGTGCTAAGGGCTTCATACAAATTATCTCATCCACTCCTTTCCATAACCATGTGATCCAAGCGCTCTTCATCTCCCTACTCTGCAAATAAGGAAACTGAAGTATATAAGTAGGTTAAGTAACTGGATCAAAGTCACACAGGGAAGTGGTTAAAAAAAGGTCAGCACTCCAAACTGGAACTTTTCTCTCTCATGCAATGTGTCATTTATTAGGAGCATTTTTGCTCTGGACTCAAAATGTCAGGCTGGACCAGGTTCACAGCTGTGCAAGGAAGTGGCTACTCATCCTGAGAATCCCACTACCTGTGGATAAAGGAAATCACGGCTGGGAATACATTTTGCAGAGCGGATATGCAAACCGCACTGCCAAGCAGTCAATTTCGCCTTCTCCCTGGGTATCGACAGCCTCACAGTGCTCTAGCTTGTTTCTTCAAACCCTACATACATGTGGATTTTACGCTATTTCATTAATTTGAACAGGGTTGAGAGAGTAAAGGATTATTCTGATTCATGCTTGATTCTATAGTTATTAGATGAGAGAACGTTATTAATTTCCTTAACATTTGTCTATTTATCTCAGCCTGCATTGCTACCCTCCGTTTCCTGTTTTTCACGTTAGAAAGGGCTAACATTTAGAACCTCCTATTGGAAACTTGATCTGATTCTATTAGGGAGGCCCAGGACAGTTGTTAGGTTGGTTTCCCACACTTATGGTGCATTTATCATCCTACATTAAAAATGGTTTCCTGGAGTGTAGGGTGGGGTGCGGTGGAGAAGACAGAACAGAATGTTTTAATGGTTCTCTTTTCTCCACAATTAAATCCATTTCCAAAATGCCTAGTAAAACATTTAAATCAAATTAAAAACAAAAACAAAAAATGCTTACCAGCTGCCACTCCGAAGGTAAAAAAAAGACAATGCACGTTTGTAGCATAGGCACTCAGCACCCACCCCAGGGAGTTCAGCAGCCCACCGATGATGGCAGTCCGGCGGCACCCACAGGTGTTAATGAACAAGCCGATGAAAGGTCCTGTCACAGAGGGTTGGGAAGGGAATTGACTAGTGGCACTTCATATTCATGCTTTCTTAGTGCATCCTCATGTGAAGACAAAGAATGAAATACTACTAGAGTTGATAAATAAGACAGCATCAAAACATAGCTTTACATACAAAACCCTCCTAGCACGCAGAGACGGATAAAACTATATCTCATCCAAGTGCACAAAGCTCTAGGTTTTCCAGGTGGACAGCCCTGAAATAAAGAGACGAATAAACTGCAACAGACATCCTTAACTAGAGGAATAGGGGTGATATCCAGCCTGTAGATGCATTTTGATCCCAAATGAGGTTTGAAATACTTGAAATTGGTTGCAAACATCTAAAATTATGATAATTTGTAAAAAAAAAAAAAAAAAAACAACCCAGTGGCAACACATAGTACCTTCCCACACAGCTGAGATCAGCTGGAGCATGCGCCCTGTCCCCCGACCCCTGCTGGGTCACACACCCGTCCAGGTGGCAGAAGTCTCCACTCTTCCTTCTGGTCTCACACCTGCTGACCTCCCGCTCCCGCCTCATTTATGCCATTTGTTTGGCCTCTTTATACAACTGTGGTTTTGATTCCAGATCTAAAGGGAGCCCAGGAAAGGGGTTCTCAGAACTCCTGTGCTTCACACAGGGAACCTATGGCCTGAGACCCTGAGGACACCCCAATGCAGACCATGCTGAAAAGGACTCACTGTCACCCTTCAGCCCACTCAGTCCCTCCTGACCCTGCCAGCCCAGGTGGACCCACCCGGCCACGCATTTACACCACTGTGTGGAGATTCAGGAATCCACCTGAAGGCACAGCACGGCTTTATATGAATCACCTCCTGATGACCTCCTTTACTCTAATGCTCTAATTCTTAACTTTTTTTTTCCTCCATAATTTTGTGGTAATTTCTAATGTCTCTGAAGTCAAATGCTTGACTTGTGTTCTACGATTTCTTGCTCAAATAGTAATCCATACTCAATGTTCAGAGAGATGGTTCATTTATGATTGTTATTACTTATTCTATATGGTTATGAAACTCTATATTCAGATATTTAGAATATTAAAAACTTTTTAGGCTCTAAGGAGCTTCCTCTTCTAGCCCAAACTAAAGTTTAAAAAACTTTTTTTGTGTGTTTTTTTGGAACTTAGGATTGAACCCAGGATGCTCTACCACTGAGTGACATCCCCAGCTATTTTTATTTTGAGACAGGTTCTTGCTTTCTTGCTAAGTTGCTGAGGCTGGGCTTGAACTTGTGATCCTCCTGCCTCAGTCTCTAGAGATGCTGGAATTACAGGGTTCTGCCACTGCACACAGTGACACTAAAGTAAAAATTTCTTTTAAAGTTCTAACTATCTTCATGCACATATTTGGGTCCACAGTCTGCTAATGAGTTTATTTTGTCTAGTTTGTTTTTTTTTTTTTTGATTGGTAGCCCTGGGATCAAACCAGGGTCATGCATGCTAAGCAAACATTCTAAACTGAGCTACACCCCTAGTCCTGTCTAGTGTTTATGAAAGTGCCTAATCCTGAACATTATGAAGATAAAGATAAAGACTTGTTAATTTAATTGACCCTGTTGCATTACAGAAAATAGTACAGTAGATTATACCTCTCAGAATGATTTAATATATTTTATATAAATATAATGTATGCTATATATTATAAAATATGCAGATCATCTAAAAATGTAAAATAAGCTCATTTGTACAAACATCTGATGGAATTGTTGGGGTAAGTGAAATCAGACACCATAAGTTGAAGAGGTTACTTTGACTTCTTTTTCTTTATTTCTAAACCACTGGTTACTTGACCATGCCAAACTTGGATGTGTGGGTAAAAAAGAAAAAAATGCATGACTCATGGGTTAGCTGTCAACAGCCCTTTTAAGATACGAAAGGTCAATAGGTCACAGTGCAGCAGCACAGTATTTTCCACATTACAGAACGGGCCCCAGAAGCAAGTGTTTCCCAGATACTGTATGTTTATGAAACAGTGCGCTAAGGAGACATTTGTGGGGGCGATGAAAAAGGAGGAAATCCCCCAAGTCAGTGCAAATATTCACATCTGGAGGAATTTATAAGCCAGACAGAAAGTATTAACTCCTTTTCTGATACAAATATTAAGTTAATAACAGTTGATAACATTAAGTTGATAACAGTCTGGCTTTCTAGTTGAGTAGAGTCAGAGCAGAAATGCTGTCAATTCTCCATAGTTATGAAATGTAGACTTAAAAAAAACAAAAAAGGGTGTACATCCAGGTGGTGTACGTCTGTAATCCAGCTACTCGAGAGGCAGAGGCAGGAAGACTGTAAATTCAAGGCCAACCTGGGAAACTTAGCAAGACCCTGTCTCAAAATAAGAAATAGAAAGTCTGGGGATGTAGCACAATGGTAAAGAGCCCCTGTGTCCAATCCCCGGTACCCAAAACAACAAGAGCAATGACAACTTGAAAATAAAAATAAATGAATTTTAAAAATTAAAAAATGGAATTTGAACCTAAACCCAAGCTTTCTGACTCAGTTTCATTATTTAACTATTGCTCACGGTCCAGTCAGCATCACCAAGATACAATTGCCATTGCCTCAAAATAAAAAAGAAAAAAACTCCCTGCACACTCTGGGGAGAGAGGGAGCAATAACGTTGGGACACAGCCCTTGGAAGAGTAATTTGGTGTTTGGAATGGGATTATGCACATGATCAGACTTCTTCCTCTTCAGGAGTCCGAGTCCTGGACCACTTCCTGCATCACATAGTGCCATCACTGCAGGAAATCCCTCAGGAAGTCAGCCTGTTTTGCCTGCTGCAGCATCTGATGGCTGGAGAAAGTTCAAGGCCAGTGGAGTCTTGCCAGGGGGAAGGGAGCAGGGTAAAGAGTCAGGAGCCTCTAAACCAATGGCCATCTGCATTGGCTCAACACTGGACTCACTTGTCATGCCCAGAGCCCATCCCACGGGATTCTGGTTTAATGGTCCAGGTGCAGCCTGAGCATCGGGATTTTTAAAAGCTCCCCAGGTCGTTCTGTTATGCAGCCAAGATTGACAACTGCAGCTCTAAATCTGCTTAGCAAGTAAATTGTCTCTGAAGCCTGAGGATTCCCCACCGAGAATTATTCAAAAAGCTGTCATCACAAAGCTGTTCTAGTTAAGAAGGAAGTGATTACATTTCTTTAAAAGTTGGGACCTCCTGCAGGACACTGGCAAATCCATGCTTGTAAGAAGGAAATGACACATATTTGTTGGATTTGCCATATGCAAATTGTTGCAACAAAATTCATGATTATTATTTTCTTTTTTAATTTAAAAGAGGTGCCAGGCGCAGTAAGGCACATGTGTACGCCCAGCAACTCAGGAGGCTGAGGCAGGAGGGTGCAAGTTTGAGGCCAGCCTGCATAAATGAATGAGACCTATCTTAAAACAAAATTTCATAAAGGGCTGAGGATGTATCTCAATGGTTGAGGGCCCCTGGGTCACTTCCCAGTAGAAAGAAAGAAACCAAAATGTGTTCGCAATGATTTGAAAATGAAAACAATTTACACTTATTCATTTCCAATATCTTTTCAGTTCTCACTTGATGTAGCAGCACTGGAGCCCAACAGACTAGGTTTGAAGCTTGAGAGAGTTACTCAATGTTTAAGCATTACATGATCTTCCCTTCTCAGAGAAGAAGGTTGGCCTCCAGTGTTATAGAATGAATGAGATGGTCTATATAAAATGTACTTGGTATGCAGTAGGTACTAAATAAAGGGGAACTGTTATGTAGTTTCTGATTTGCAAAAGTTCCCTCACATTGTTCAACATATCAGCAGCCACGGTGTGTTAGGAAGCTTAGGATAATAGACAGCAATTTAACAGACAGGGTCTGACTTCAAACTTGTAGTCTTTCTGTCTCAGCCACCCAGGTTGCTGGAATTACAGAGGGGCACCACCATGCCAGTCTTGCCTCAATTTTTCATATGACAAACAGTCCTAGTTTTAACAAGAATGCAGAATTAAAGGTATCAGTCAATAATGTTACATATAAAAATGATTTATAAATATTAAATTAACTAATTTATTTTTTGCAGTCCCAAAAATTGAACCCAGTGGTACTCATCACTGAACTACATCCCCAGCCCTTTCTTTTTTTTTTTTTTTTTTTGAGACAGGGTCTTGCTAAGTTGTTGAGGCTGGCCTCCAATATGGAATCTTCCTGATTCAGCCTCCTGAGTTATTTGAATTACAGGCATTATTTCACTTTTAGGTGAAACAACTGAAAATGTTCAGGTACAATGATAATTACCTCAAAGGATTAATAAAATTAAATACAATTAAATACAATTAAATGAGCTAATGTAAGGAATAGCACTTGGTGTGTATGATGGATGCTCATTAAATATTAGTTGATGGTAAAAGTCATTCGATTTCCAAACTAAAACACAATAGCCATAATAGCATTGTATTTATAATAACTTCCTGGGTTAGTAGATCCAACTGTGTAAGATTTGTAGATTGCTGTGTGGTTGCATTTAATAGAAAATACAAGAATATTTTATTATTTCTTCCTGTTAGGTTTACAGGTAACCTTTCTCAAAACAGCTTAATAGATTATTTAAATAACAGATAATCAATGATATTTCAAATAAAAAAATATTAGGACTTTAAAATAAGACTGCTACTTTAATTTAAAATATTACTATTATTATTATGCTAAGAATTGAACGTAGGGCTTTGTACATGCTAGACAAGTGATCTACTACTAAGCTACAATGTTCATCCCCTTCTCTTTTAAAAAAGAATTCATAAATGTTAAACAAGATATTTGTAATGACAGATAAGGAATTAAAACAATTATGAAAATTGTTTGAGACAAAAGAAGTTTCTTTTTTTTTTTTTTATGATCTCTGTTTAAAGTGCTCTAAATTGTGCAACACTGAGCAGGCATGTCACACAAAAAGGCGTAAATACTGTACACTTCCACTTACCTAACTCGCCTGGAAGAGTCGAATTCCTAGAGAGAATGGTTGTGGCCAGGGGTGGGGAGGTGGGGATGGAGAGCTGGTGTTGACTGAGGACACCAGAGTTTCAATTTGGGAAAGTGCAAATGTCCTGCAGATGCAGGGAGGGTTGTTCAATATAAATGTACTCAGTGGCCCTCCACTGCATACCTAAAAATGGTTAAAATGGTAAATTTTAAGTTCTTTATATTTCACCGCAATGAAACCAGCAACATCACTAATCTTTAATATCTAAAAAGACAAGGGACTACTTAAAATGGGGAACTGAGGTTTCCTCCCTCAGTGTTAGGGCAGGCTGCTCTGGGAACCTACCGACAATCAAGGTGATGCCCATGCTCAGGGAGCTGACCCATGCAGTCAGGCCGCGGCTCTGGTGGAACTCCTCCAGCCACTCCACGTTGAGGACTCCCAGGGCCATCTGGGAGCCCATGATGAGGATGTGCACAAAAAAGGAAGAAAGGACCATCATCCAAGCCCATCCGCCATCAATGTTTGGGTGGGGCTTAACTGTCTTCTTATCCTTGGGGTCCTCTTCAAAGTCATAGCCAATATCTTCATGACTTGTGTACATTTTCCAAGATTTTCTGTAATACAGAGAACAAGTAACTTAATGGAACATCAAAACAAAACAAAAAAAATATCCTCATATTCTTTGGATAGTGGCTCCAGTGTCACATCAGATTGATCTTGTCACTGTGCAGATTTGGGAACACGTCTTACCTCTTCACAGGATTAAATGCTTTTATGAAACCTGTTTCACCTTTGCAGTCATCCCATGCGTAAGTATTAAAATCTTAGAAATAGAGAAGTGAAGTGACTTTCCCTGGGTGACAAAGGACGTGAGGGGAGAGTAGGAAGAAAGGAAGAAGAAAAAATGGAAGAGAGAGAGAAAGAGGATGATGATGATGACGATGACGACGAAGAAAACTAATCCCAGAGGCGGTGGGATGGGTTCGTCTTGATCAGCCAGAGCCTGGAGAAGGGTGAGGCGCGGAGCTAAGACGGTCAGTGGTGGGATGGAAAGTTGAACTGATGTTTAATTTCTTTGGTGAACTAGGGAGTTAGATACTTGGCTGAGAATGAGGGGGATGGAGGTTGTGTGGGGGCCTCTGTGTTCAAGTTAATACAACAGACTGTTGCCTACAACAAGTGGAAATGGTTGTTGGTCAATTCTAAAGACCAAAATGAGCCCTGTGGGGCGCTGCTCCAAGCTATGGGTCGTGGGACACCAAGGACAGAGCCAGGGAGCTTGCTACCCCAGGGTCCAGAACACTGTGGAGCATGATGTGTATAGAATTTCTCTCTCTCTCTCTCTCTCTGTACCAGGGATTGAACCTAGGGGTGCTTAACCACTGAGCCACATCCCCAGCCCTTTTCATTTTTTGTTTTGAGACAGGGTCTTGCTAAGTCACTCGGGGCCTCACAAAGTTGCCAAGGCTGGTTTCGAACCTGTAATCCTTCTGCTTCAGCCTCCTGAGCTGCTGAGATTACAGGTGTGCCTGGCTGAATTTAAAGCAATAATAAATGGCTACCGGTTGGTCTGCTTTTTTAAATTATTGCTACGTGATAGCAACTCCAGACAATGACACTGACAAACACTCTCCCCTGAACATTTGTTTGGCTAAGTTCCAAACAATTCTGTTGAGTTCAGTAGGTATGATTCAAACGAGGCTGTTTTTATTACTCATTCATTTGTAATGAAAGTTATTTCAAAACCCCTGGTTTTACACCTGAGCTAGATACACGTATTCCCAGCTACACATTCATCTAGAGAGTAAGCTCTTGAGAGTTCAGAATTGTTGGAGCCCCCTGGCCCAGTCCGTGTCTGCAGCCCCAGTGGCACTACCCCTTGCTGCCCCTCACAGAACACTGAAGACCAACAGTGCCCTCAGCAGAACATTCCAGATGAGCGCTGCGGGCACATTTGTTATAGAGACAAAGAACCAGGACTTGAGTGACTTTGCTTCTGTCACTCTATGTTCCCTCTCGAGATAACATTTTTGTTTAAAGCAGGGTGCAAGTTTTTGAGGTGGAAAAAACAAAACTTGGGTTTGACAAGTGACATTTTTAGTTGGTACTATACATGAAATCTCTTACTCAACTTGAATACCATGTTTAAAACTGAAATCTACTCTTACTTATTATACAGCAGAAGAACATATAAAAAATAGTGATGACTGTGACACAATTACTGAGAATCATTTTGTTGTCACCTGGGAGGGTGATACACAAAGAGATCCATTCTGCGGTCAAATACACGAGGAAGCCCGTTGTGGGGATTTTCTCAGCAGCACTCTGCTGGGGAAAGGTGGGAGAGTGTGAAAGAAATGCAGAAGTTGTCAAAAATCAAAATGGAGTCACTTATGTCATCTCTACCAAAACAAGTGACTCAAAGCCAGGAGGCTGGGAAGGAAGCATTCTTACATGCAGTTGCCTGTTAGTATCTATCAGTAAAGACTCTGCTACACAAACTCGCGGAGACCATTGCAACCGTATACAAAAAGTGCTTCCACAAGGATGCCTGCTCAGCAACGGTCTGCTCAACCTCGGACTGACGTCAATCATGTTATTAATCATTCCGACCAAGGCGTATTGTTTCAAAATATCTGATGTAATCCTCCTTATTTCTGTCTTTAAAAACTTCCTCTTGCATGACCTCCTTAAATAATCTATAGTTTACTATGGCATGCGTATTCTGGCGCAATACTTGGCTACTTCCAAATAAAATATCAGTTTTCTTTGGAGAATCACCCCTTTGATGGTTGCTTTTATTTATATTGACAAAAGAAAAGCAGATTGTGGCAAATGCACAGCGCTGATAGCCTGTGTCTGTAGAATTATTATTATTATTATTATTATTATTATTATTATTATTATTATCAACCTTTTCACTGAGTTACATCTCCAGCTTTTTTCATTTTTAAAATTGTGAGACCTGGTCTCTCTAAGTTGTCTAGGCTGGCCTCGACTACTCCTGCCTTAACCTCCCAAGTTGATGGGATTACAGGTTATCATCTCAACAACTTAACTTACGCCCTGATCCTTTAGAGGAAAATGGCTTCTGGGGAATCAAGGACACCAGGGAAGGGCAGAGTGGCTCTGTCCTGGGCTCATCCTCATTCCTTTCTCTCCCTCCTTGTTCTCATTAAGATTTTTATCTTTTAAATTAAGCTCCACTGCTGGCCAGTGGTTACTGACGGCCTGGGCAGCTCTCCCTCTCAAGCTCTTCTTACACTGCATCCCCCCCCCCATCAAGTTATCCTTGGGATCAAGCCCAAGCTCCCCCTTCCTTGGTGACCCCAGTTGCTCCCGTGCTCAGGCTGCTGCCAGACTCTTCTCAGGTCACCTGCTGCCCCTGCCTGACCTCTGCTCTTTGCCCCCCACCAACTCTCCTTCCCTCTCCTGGGAACAGGCTCCTCTCCTAGCCCTCATGGTCCTCTTCTGCTCTTCCTCCAAGACTCAATTGAATTAAACTTGAGGTTAAAAAAAAAATCTGAAAACACTTATAACACCCAACATCAGAGAGCTGTACTTGTTAAACAATGATGGTAGGTGGATACAGTGCCCGTCTGCCACCCACGTCTGTTTGAAGACATGGAGAGAAGATGACAGTCAAGTGTGAACTGTACACCAGGGGTACCAGGTGGGCACATGCAATCATCCCTTTGTGATTGCTGTTGTCCAAAACGTGTGTCTGTAAGAGAAAAGAGTGGAATGAACCAAAGAAAGGGGTTAATAGAAATTATTCTTTTAAGGAATTTCTCCTTTCTTTTTAATTTATCTTATTGGTTAAAAAATTCTAAATAAACATATATTATACGGAAATAAAGTTTCCTTCCTCTTTTAAATATCTAAATCAATCTCTTCCATCCAGGCAAATTAGTGGTTAAGTTATAAAAAGAGAAATAAAAATAGTTCAAGAGTCATTTGTTGTGGGAAACTGTGCAGTCTATCTTGGGGTCCAAGTTCACATGAGTGCAACAATGTGTAAGTGTGCGCACCTGCCTGTGTGTACTTACGTCTACCTTCCACCCCCCCTCCCAATGTCAGAGCCTGCATGGGGCTAGAAAGGAAGGGGCAGCCCTGGCTCCTCAAACCCACACAGGGAAGAGACGCACTGTCGAGGGCCCAGGGGATGAGCCTAGAAAGGATCAAAGGAGCCAGAAAGAGAACTACACAGCTTGACGGTGTGAATGGCCCACAGGAGTAATAACATCATTTCACAATCAGTTGGGCAATGCTCAGCTGTTTAATAAGGTAACAGCAGAACTTGGTATTTTCCTAAAGTCTATTTACAACTGAAGTCTTTGAAGTAACAACAGCAACAACACTGTAATTTTTCAACCCACAGGAAAGTGCTTGAAATATTGAACACTTTTCTAAAGTAATGTTAAGAACTTTATATACTTACTGAATTATTTATTCTATGGATTAAAAGATGCAGTTGCTGTCGTGAACTGCTCTCAGCATTTCCAGTTTATCTGTTCATAAATAAATGACATTGAACAGCACTTAATGGGACAAATTTTACTCAAGAGGCACCACAGTGCATGAAGAGTACAGTATTGAATATGGGGGTGGCAAAAAAGAGTTTGTTTAGATCTTGGGGGGCCTCCACAGTTCTGCCAGACAAGACCGTCATTTGTTGACATAATCATGGAATTTGCAGGGAAATGGATGGCATTAGAGCAGATTATGCTAAGTGAAGCTAGCCAATCCCTAAAAAACAAATGCCAAATGTCTTCTTTGATATAAGGAGAGCAACTAAAAACAGAGTAGGGAGGAAGAGCATGAGAAAAAGATTAACATTAAATAGGTGGGAGGGAAAGGGAGAGAGAAGGGAAATTGCATGGAAATGGAAGGAGACCCTCATTGTTATACAAAATTACATATAAGAGGAAGTGAGGGGAAAGGGAAAAAAATCAAGGGAGAGAAATGAATTACAGTAGATGGGGTAGAGAGAGAAGATGGGAGGGGAGGGGAGGGGGGATAGTAGAGGATAGGAAAGATAGCAGAATACAGAGCTTTGTAATGTTTTGAACAACCAATTAAGAAAAAAAGACCGTCATTTGTACTTTACACATAAATCTCCCTAAAAATAATTACTCTCTGACTAATCACAGTTAATTTATTGTCCAACTAGTTTAGCTAAAACAAAAGACAACAGAAAAATAAGTATTTCTCTTTTGGTATGGTTTGAACTTCCCTCCAAAACTCA
This sequence comes from Marmota monax, assembly GCF_021218885.2. NCBI lineage: Eukaryota > Metazoa > Chordata > Mammalia > Rodentia > Sciuridae > Marmota > Marmota monax. Next base: position 12,925,706 of record NW_026695238.1, read on the forward strand.
TGTTGAAACTTAGTTGCCATTGTGTGGCTAGCTACAGGTGGACCTTTAAGAGGTGATTAGGCCAGGAGGGCTGTGTCTACAGGGAGGAATGAAGGCCATTATTACTAGAGTGGGAAGTTATTTTGGGAATGGGTTCCTGATAATAAGGATGCATTTGCCTGATTTTTCTCTCTGTTTGGGGCATGCTTCCACCGAGTTAAGATCTTGAGAAAGTCCTCACCAGCTCTGGGACCCTCCATCTTGGACTTCCCAGTTTCCAGAATTGTGAGCAGAATAAACTTCCATTGTTTATAATTTACCTAATCTGTGGTATTCTGTTATAGAAACAGAAAACGAAGACATCCCCCTTCTTCTAAATCTGCTTTTAGAATTTTAGCATTTATATAATTATAAAATACAAATTCATTGTTTCAGTATTACATGTCTATACCTAGAGAAAGAAGGCAGAACTAGGAGAGGGTATCTGGACTGCCCTGCTCCATGTCTTTCCCACTGTATGACCTTCAAGCTCCCTGACTGTTTCTACGTCCTGACACACAATACACGTGTGTGGCACACTGGAGTGAATGGAGGCAGTAGGGGTGGGGCTTCTGCTAAGTATCCACAGTAGAAAGTACATACATTCTAGGCAAATCTGCTGCCAGAAGCTCAGCATGTAACAGTAGGGCTTCATCTGGAACAGGCGAAGGAAGGAAATGGGAAGATTATGGAACCTACAGTCAACTTTCCTTACTCTCCAAATGGGAGTTTGTAAACTATGAAGAAGAAATATAAGGGGGAGAGGATAAAGAAACACATATAGCCTTTGAGATGGGGTCCGCTAAGTATACATGTAGTCATGGACAAAAATGAAGAGAATAACTCCCCTCTCCCAAAGTGGGCTTGGAACCCAGGGTCATTCTACATCCCTAGTCCATTTTCACTTTTTTATTTTTAAGACAGCAGCTAGCAGATAGCCAAGTCTGCTGACCTGAAAATTGTGATCCTCCTGCCTCAGTCCTCCCAGTAGCTGGGATTACAGCCTGTGCAGCCATCACACTCACACATGGCTATACCAGTTCTTTCTGGAATGTACCAGAGTTCAAAACAAAATTAAAATTTCCACAGTCCTGTTAAGAGAGTAAGTTTTACAAGTAAGTTGTTCATTTTTAATTTGGCGATTGTTATTATGTGCATGTGGTGAGCTCATTATAAGAAAGAGCAAAGGAGTACACTTTAAGATAAAACTAAACTGTCAATCTTCCCAAAAGATGGGCCCAACAAGCAGAGCTCAGTCTTCACCAGATGCACCCATAAGGTGGGTTCACCTTTACTTTGACCCTCCTTTACTTTGACCTTCTGCCTTCTAAACAGGGAGTATAGAGGAATTTGGGGGCCTGTAGAGGGTGTACTTGAGGTCAAGAGGCTTAAGAGCTGGATCAGAGAAGGCTGGGCAGCCAGGCCGGGCTGGCAGTCAGTAGCCAGGAACCCCAGCTGACTTCATGTCAAACTGGGGAAACTAAACATATAAATGCCTCATGTGGGTCGGGACTGTGTTGGGTGGCTTCTCCACTACAATTGATCTTGCCCATTGGTTTCAACGTCCCCACTTCACAGATGAGGAAAATGAGTCAATTGTCGAATGGGAACATTGAAGTTTAGAGAGGTCGAACTACTGGACAGTGGAGCCCAAATCTGAAGCAAGCCTGCAGGATCCAAACCCTCACCTCCGGAGCCTCTCTCCCTCTCCCTATGTCTCTGTCTCTTTCACACACGAAGGCGAAAGGGAATCTTTCTAATTTCAAATAATGACCTTCAATCATCCTTGCTCATGATCCTGAACCAACTTTAACCAAGAAAGGAAACGGCTTCACGGGCAAGCAGAGTTGAGTTCCTAAAACACCAAAGGGAACTGGGCAAGCACTTAGCCCTGAAATGGCAGTCCCTGGGTCCTCGCCCCATTTTGGTCCCTTGATTCCTCCCAGGAGGCGCCCCCGTTGGAACAGCTTAGGGTGGACAGCATCTGTCCAGCAGATCTTCCCCGCAGGACCCGGCCTCGGTGCCCCTCCCTCTGTGTGCTCGCCCAGACAGGGAAAACCCTGAGGGTGCCGTCCCCACCCTGGGCACCCCGCGTCCCCGGGCGCGCTCAGGACCGGGCAGCTCCGTGAGGAAGCCGGGCTGTTCACAGTTCCTGCAGCTTGCGTGGAAGACGTTCCGCGCCCCCATATGTCCCTAGCCGCAGCCTCCGGTATCCTCTCGGCCCCCTCACGGTCCAATTCGAGTCCCAAACTCGGGCCTGGAGAGCGGCGGGGCCGCGAGGCTGAGCGCCGGGCAGAGCGCGCTCTCCAGCCGCGCCGGGGGTGCCCTGGTGGCGCGCGCGGGGCCGGGGCGCAGCGGGGAGCGAGGCGCGCGTCCCCACGCTCCGCCCGGCGCGCCGCCTGGGACCGCCGCTTGCCCCGACCGCCTCCTGCAGCTCGCGAGCCCCGGCGCGAGGCCTTGGCACGAGCTCCGCGCCCCGCGCAGGCCTGCCCTCACCGCCCGGCAGCCTTTCCCGACCCTACCCCGGGCTTGCACCACCCCTTCCCGAAGATCGCTGGGGTGCGGCGGCCACTCGAGTTCCCCGACTGCGAGATGCCCCCGCTCCGCTCCATCCCTGGGCCCGCGGCTCAGCGCAGCCCCGGGACACTCACCGCCCGCAGCCCGCCGGGCTGCACTTTTCACTCGGCTCCGGGCACCGACCCCCGAACTTGCTGCTCCACTCTGAGTCCCCTAAGCAGCTGGGTGTACAGATGTGTTGCAATGTCGCCTATCATCCTGGAGATGTGGGTGCCTGCGCCTCCGGCTCTCCGCCCGGCTCCGAGCTCGCTCGGTGCGGGGCTCCCGGGCTCCTCCGTTGCTAGCTGCCCAGCCAGGTGAACGTTTTGCGGAGCTTAAAGCTCAATGCCTCAATCCGGGTGGCTTTCTAAAGGGTGCATCTGGAGGTGTCGGAGCCTAATAATTTGAGCTTCCTTTCAATCGGTGCAATTTCATATCTCCACGCTGGTTCATCCCTGTACCGGCTAATTCTGGTTTGGCAGGAAAAAAAAAAAATCTGCAGTCACCTCACAGGCACACTCTTGTGGCCGGTTGAATTTTATTGCTTTGGCTGAGGTTCCCTGATGCTCTGCTCATTTGTAACCCAAGGAAAAGGCCATAAACCTGATCCAGAACGCAGAGGAAAAGAGAAGTATCTTCTGTTTCTCTAGGCTAGGACAGAAGTGATCAATCGGATCCTTACTTAAGTCTAGGGCACAAAATGTAGCAGTTTATACAGCAAAGAGGAGAAGGACAGGACCTGCAATATTCTTAGCCCCAAAGGACTGAAAAATCCCTTATCCTCTGCCTCACTCTGGGTGCCACCTCTTTCCATTTTTCTGCAGTGTCTATTACCTGCATTCATAGGGCACCAGACACACACACACACACACACACACACACACACAATTCATCACACTATTCCCAACAGGGCAGCCCACACAGTGGCTGGCCCTTGGAAAGCGCTCACCTGTAATCTCAGCAGCTCCAGAGGCTGAAGCAGGAAGGTGGAAAGATCAAAGCCAGCCTCAGCAATTTAGGGAGATGGTGTCTCAAAATAAAAAAATTAATCAGTCTCAGAAATAGCAAGGCACTAAGCATCTCAGGGAGATCCTGTCTCTTAAGTAAAAAACACAAAATATGGCTGGGGATGTGGGTCAGCAGTGGTCATGTGCCCCTAAGTTCAATCCTCAGTACCGAAAAATACATAAATAAATAAATAAAAATTAATAGAAGTTTGGGGACGTGGCTCAGTGGTCAAGTGCCCCTGGGTTCAAGCCCTGGTACAAAAAAAGAAAATAAAAGTTTTCAACATTTGTTAAGTGAATATGTGAATAAATGAAGCCAGTGCTCTTCTGTCTCACTTGAACAATGTTGCAGCTTTCTGTGGTCATTGCTATAAAATTACTACAAACTCAGTGGCTGAAAACAACAGCTTCATTATTTCATAGTTCTGGAGGCCAGAACTGGACCGGGCTCACTGGGCTAAAAATGACAGTATTGACAACTGAAGGGCTGTGTCCTTTCTGGAAGCTCCAGCAGAGAGCCACCTTCTGGAGGCAGCCCACGTTCCCTGGCTCCTCCCCAGTTCCTCAAGCTCAAACTCAGCAGTATAGCAGCATTCCTGGTCTGCCTCCATCCTCAGACCATCCTCTGCTCCTCTATCCTGCCTCCCTCTTCTACTTTAAAGGACCCTTGGGATATGTGGGGCCCATCTGGATATCACAGACACCCTCCCTCCTTTAAGATCAGCTGACTAGCAAGCTCAATTCTGTGTGCCGCTCTTTGCCATGTAAGGTAACATATTGTCAGGTTCTAGGGATTGGGATGTAGACATCTTTGGGAGACCATTATTCTGCCTAGCACAGATTTCCTTCTGTCTTACATCCTTTCCTTACTTTCTTGAGGAAAAAAAAAAAGCCACATGGATTTTTTACATTGTTTCTTACACCCATTCTTAGTTCCAAAATCATTGAGATAATTGTGAGAAATTGTGCCTAAATGAGGACATTTTGGTGAGGCACTGGAATGAGGTGGTCTAAATCTTTTACTTTTGCTTTTGAGAACAGGAGCAAATGGATGGAGAATACTCGTGGGCTGTCCTCACGTAGCACTTGTTTCAACAAGGCTTTTGACAGAGAGTTAGGATTGGGGTTCCTGGTAAGTACCTCAAGTACAGATGACCTATCTTGTTAGCAAAGAGGTCTGTAGGATTTTTAAGTCTGTTTTTATCTGTCTCTGAAAACTTGCAGATTTATTGAGGTATGATTGGTATAGAATGAACTGCACGTATATAAGGGAATAATTTTATACTCCCGGGTTTTAGCATAAGCCTATGGAACCATAACCTAAATCAAAGAACTCCAGAACTTTCCTAATGCCCCTTTGTAATGTGATTCTCAGTATCCCCAGGCAGCCTCTCATCAGCTCTCTGAGAAGCTTCTACCCTGGACTGTGGATGCTGTCCATCTCGAAACCCCATGGAAGGCCTTTCCGAGAAATTTTGTCTTCACAGATTAGTGTGCTCCTACCCGCCTGGGGGTCTCTCCTTGGCACAGGTAGGTTAAGAGCAGCTTTGTGACCTCCCTGTCACCCCTGAAAGGGACCTACCTGGGATTCCTGGGTTAAAATGTCTGTGCTGAATGGATAGAAAACCTCATGTATCAGAAGATAAGAGACAGGCACAGAATCTCCATGTGTCTGAAGGGCAGGGCGCTGGAGTCATCTCCTGATTTTAGGCATAGAACCTACTGTCCCACAATCAATCTCACCTCTAACTGAACCCTGCCCATTAGGAAGGTGAAATGATTGGGGTGCTGCCTCTCATAGCCATCCTCTAAGTTCCAGTCGTGCACTCAACTGATTTGACCATTTCCTGTTTGGAGTTGGTGTGGAACTAAGAATTTGGTAATCTGTGCTTAATTTTGCTGGTTGAGTGGCATGGTTTGGACCTGGAGTGTCTGATTTGAGGACATCACTAACACATAGCATGGAAGATTTTAGAAAAATGCCCTGAAGTGTCACTTTTACTAGCCAGTCCAGATGTGCAGATTGCCTGAAACCTGCATGGTTCTCCAGGGACAGAACTGTTGGTCTCTCAGGCAGAAAGCAGCTTCTTCCCGGCTCTCTGCCCACTCCTCAGGGTTTAATGGAGGAAGACCAAGGATTGTACTGGGAATGCCTGTACTGACCTGTATCTGTGCTCAGAATCCCAGACAAGCCACATGGCAAAGCCTGCAAAGCTTCAGGAAGGAGGAAGGAAATGCTTTGTCCCACACAGGACCACAAATGCAACCCTGCACTTCTTGGCTGTAAGGTCAGTCTGTGCCCACCCATCATCTACCACGGAATGGATTCTTTCCCCCTTAAGTGAGGGTGCTTTTACCAGGTGGGACCCTGGTTTCATCGTCTCAGAAGTTATCTTGCAGCTTTTCCTGCTATTGTCAGACATCAGCAAGGCTCAGTGGGGACACAAGCAGGCTGGCATCTTGTGACAACTGCCACACAGGATGACATTGGTCATGGCTTCCAAGAGTTCCACAAATGTGTTTTCAATTTTTAACAAGGGGCTCATTTTTCAAGCTTGATCCCTGGACTGCATGTGCTCATTATTACTTATCAGCTGTTCATTTATTCTTTCATTAAAAAAAAAAATACTAACTCAGTGTCTATTAGGGGCTTTTTTGAGGCACTGGGGACATGGAAATGATCAAAGTCAACAAAAATGCTTTCCCTCATTAAGCCTATTGTTCCGGTGAGTAAAAGAGAAATAATAGGAAAGTTATATACGCGGCGTGCGCATGCGTGTGTTTTGCAGGTTAGATGGTAATGGGTGCCAGGGAGGAAAAAATCAGCCAGGATGGGGAATTTGAAGGACTGAGGTGGTGAGAAGTTTTAGGTGGGAGGGAAAGGTTCAGCAAGAATGTGAAGTCTGTAGGAATGGGTCATGTGAATATCAGGAAGGAGGAAGGAAATGCAGAGGAAGCCCCACATGCCAGCCTGGAGGCACAGGAAGTACCTAGGGGGTCCCCCCAAAGCCTTGGAAATCACAGAAGGAAAATTGACATTGATTCAGTGATGGGAAGCCGTTGGAGAATGTTGAGCAGAATGGTGCTATGAGCAGATTGATGTCTGCCAAGATCCCACGAGCAAAGAAATAGATTGAGAAGAGACTGTGGGGGAGCAGGGGCAGCGGCAGAAAACCAGTAAGGAGACGATGACACCATCTGAGTGTGAAACAATGGTTACTTGGAACATAATGGTGGACAGGGATTGAATTCTGAATATCTTTTGATGGCAGAGCCCAAGGACCTTTCTCACAAAATGAGTGTGAGGTAAGAGAGAAAGAGGAATCAAGGATGACTCCAAGGTCCCACCCCAAGTGACTGGAAGAGTTGAGCCACCATTAGCCAAGAAGGGAAGACTTCAGGAGGAGTCTTCAGGTTTGGGGAGATATTAGGAGCTCAGATTTGGACTGGTTCATATTTTGCTTTAATGAGGCTTACATAATCAGCCAATGGTGAAATATTATATAGCAATCGAAAGGACCAGCCACTTCAACTCATGATAATATTTTTTGATCTTCGCAGTCAATTATTATGTTGAAAAAAACACTTTTTATATAAAGTTTAAGAGATTTACACCAATTACTTTTAGATGCAATGAAACTATATAAAGTTCCCAACTATATAAAGCTGGGGATGATGAACTTGAGATATAAGTGATGGCTAATCAGGTTGATGGGCACAGGGAAATGGGATGGGATTGCTAGATGTGCTTTACGGTCATGCTCCTAGCTTTTATCTGGGTGTTGGGTTCATGGACACATACATCGTTATTAAAAACAGCTATGATCAGTGGTACTGATTCCAGGAATGCATGGTTAGATTGACATCTGAAAACCAGTTAATGTAATATATTGTGTCAAAAGAACAAAAACCATATGATCATCTTAATAGACACAGAAAAGCATTTGACAAAATCCAACACAATTTCATAATAGAAACACTCAACAGAGTAACAATATAAAGCATTTCCTCAATCTGATAAAGGGCTCACATCACACTCAAATGGTGAAAGAGAATCCTTCACCCAGAAGGCAGGAATATGAGGATGTTCATTCTTAACCACTTCCATTTGATGTTGTACCACAAGTTCTTCTGAACATTGCAAATAGGCAACAATCGATTAATTAAAAAGAAAGAAAGAGTAAAATTATCTCTATATATTCAAATAATGCAGTTATATAGAGAAAATTTTTTTAAAAATCCACCAAAAATGTTAGAACTCCTCATTGAGTTCAATGAAGTTTCATCTACAAGATCAATGTTTGAAACCAATGCATTTCTGCATATTACAATAGCATTAAAATACTTTTAAAAATTGACAACAAAGTTAAAGGAAGTTGTACTCTGAAAAAAATCACAAAATGTTATTGAAAGAAACTAAAGAAGACCTAAATGAATGCAAAAGCACCCCTTAGGTACTGGTGGACCTTCCGGCCCCAAGCTTTCTATGTAAGCCTGGCTCACTGGGCTGGGTCTCCAGCTGGGCCAACTCTTGCTCCTCTGCAAGACAGGATCCGACAGTTTCTATATCTTGAGAAGAATAAGTGCTAACGTTAGCAAACACTTTGAATTGTGCAATCAGTGGTTATGAAAACCAGCAAGCTGTCTTCTTCCTCTGTGGAGCGGCAGAGCATGCATGGTGAAAGCCCAGAGTGCGGTGCCTGGTGTTTAGGTCCTGAGGTCAGTCACACCTGAGCGGGAAGGCCAGTTGCTCCACTGTGTGTGTATCTGTGTGGCCATTAGCTGGAGTAGGTATAGTGACAGCAGGTACATCACAGAGTCCTTGCAAAGATTAAATGAGAATGTGAGTGGAGTACTGTGCTTGGCATACTACTGTGGCATGGAGAAGGGATAACAGTATAAACCAAACTCCTTCCGCTGCAGAGATAGTTACCCAACACCAGCACCCTTCTGAGAGGCTGCATAAATTAGTGGTTAAGAGCATCAGACCTGGAGGCTCTTTGGCTGGACTGAAGTCCCAGTGTTCACCACTTCACATCCCTGCGTGATTGCTTAGCATCTCCACACTTCAGTGTTATCTGCTGTAAAACAGCAATATCTCAGGCTGTTTGACCTGCTATAACACAGCCGTGTGGGTGGCTCATGTACAACAGAAATTTATTTCTCACAGTTCTGGAGGCTGCAAGCCCAAGATCAAGGTACCAACAGATCCAGTGTCTAGAGAGGGCCCATGTCCTGGCTCATAGATGATGTCTTCTTGCTGTGTCCTCACATGGTAGAAGGGGCAAGGGTCCTTTTATAAGGGCACTAATGCCATTCAACAGGACATGCCTTATGATCTACCAATTCCCACCTCCTGGTACTGTCACCTTGGGGGTTCAACATATGAAAAAATTCACCCAGGACACATTCAGACACAAAAGAGAATAATAATAAAGATGATGATCTCTACCTCTTGGAAGGTTGTGAGGTTTAAAGCCTGTGAGGTCAATGTACGGGGAGGGTCAATGCCAGCGCCTCACCAGGGGGTCCTTCTTCCTACCCAGGAGGGTGTAAGCCACCAGAGAGGACAAGTCAGAAATAATTAGTGAAGAACAAAAGACACAGAGTCAGAAAAGATAGTTTTAAAGATCCCGCCCACACAGGGGCTGGGGCTGGACAATTAGAAAATGGCCCTCTTGGTTTACTTAAGGGGGTACATCAGAGGCAGAGATAGGATTTCACAGGTGGAGTCTTGCTTCCTGATGTCCCGAAGTCAGCATTTTGATTGGCATCTTGGCAGGTCACACCCATCTCTGAGAGGCTGTGTGGTTGCAGCCGGTCACCCCATCTCCAGTGCTGTGTGGGACCTCTTAGCAGAGCTGAGGGGAAGTTCACTTGCATTTGGGGGATCTATCCCAGTGGGACTGCCACAGGAAATTCCCAGTGCCACATGTACCCCTCACTGGTTATGATGCTGACAAAGGTCCTCACACATTTCACAGATGACTTCCCCCATCAATGGACACGTGTCCCCTGATGTGTCGCGCTGACAGACGCAATATCCCTTCTATGGGCTTCTTGACAAAAATTACATAATGTAGGTATAATCTTAGGAAACATCAGACAAACTGTATTTAGGGACATTCTATGAAATCAATGGCAGTACTTTTAAGGTCAGTGTCACAGAAGAACAGCACAGATTATAGGAGATGAGAGAGACTTGGCATCTAAACACTATGTGATATCTGAGTTGCTTTTGTGGGTTGTGGTGGGACCACTGGCTAAATCTGGTGAAGGTCTGGAGATTGGGTAACAGGATTTGAGCCTTGAAAGCCTACAACTATAGTTCTGTGGTATGTAAAAGAATGCCCTTTTTATATTTTTAGGAAGTGCCTGTGAACATATTTAGGAATAAAGGACAATTTTAAAGTTTTTAGAACCACACCTGGCCCAGTGTGTGAGTGTCTGCTGCTTTCTAACTGAGCTTTTGCAGTCGCTGAATTCCAAGTGGTATCAAACAGTGCTGTCCTGACCTTCATTGACAATGTTGCAGGAAACTGGGGCTAATCTAAATGCCTTTTCTTTTCCTATCTCCCAGTGTTTGGCTTCGGATGTTATGCAGTCCTGGAAAATACAGGAAAGCTACAAGGACTTCTCTGCCCTTTGGTTCCTCCTCCCCTCCTTACCTAGCCATTCCTCTTCTAAGGGCCTCAAGTTAGTGCGTTGAGACTGGAGAGGGTGTCTCTGGCACCTGCAGGCAGACTGGGCAGATGGGACTCCCCCACCATGGCAGGGCAGTCTTGTGGTGAGCAGGGAGAGGGTTGCTTACAGAGAAGCATAGCACCCAGAAATGTCCTTTAAATTCCTTACTATGGTCTTTTTCCCTCGGTGGGCTGGGATAATCAGGTGGGATAGGGAGGGATGGTAAATAAAAATGCTACTTAAACCATGTGAGGAACATTGTGTGAATAGCTCTCTAGGGACCCAGATGGCCAACAAGGGCAAGAGAGCTGTCTTTCAAACTCCTTGCATGCACGGATGGCTAAATTCTGCACTCAGTGACTTTTACCTTGGGATGAGTGGACTGAATGGTGTGGTTATTTTGGTTATTTGACTGCTGCTATGTAAGACATAGTAACCCAGCTTTACTGTAAGAGAAGCCAGCACTTTAAATCTGTGGGTGTATAACCAGCCTGGGTCCCACCCACTTAAACCACAGTAGGATCTTCAGAATACTTGCGGTAAAAAGCAAAATCACAGTGAAATGTGCTTCACATGGTTTTAAACCTCCATGGAGGGAGGTCTGCCAATGGGAAGGATGAGAAAATGGCTTGGTCCTCTCTGATTGGTCCGTACTTGAGAGAGAGAAGGACATTATTCATAGAGGTTGTAAGGGCTATAAAAATAGGAGGCTGTACTTCTTGGTATTGAGACTGGGTGTCAGAAGGATGTAAGGCAATATCTCTCAGAGGATGAGATGGGACCATTGGCGATTTTAGATGGACACCAACTTGTAGTGACCAACATTTGAGTCTCCTTCATATATTCAAAATAATGACACTGTTTCTAAGTGCTGACAAACCAGTAATAAACATGTGCATGCTAATTTTTTTTGCAATCTGTTGATTAGTCAAGGAGAAAGTCTCTGGAGTTGAAAGATCTTTAACACCTCACTAATTTATTAGAGGAGAGAACAGCAAGTAGGGCTATCTAGTTGGACTTTCGTAATAGTGGTTTTTTTTTTTTTTCATGGACTTATTTGTGGTTTCCTTTACTTGTTCACTTATTTAGCACCAGTTACTGAGAGCCTCCTGTGGGCCAGGTAAGTTTCAGGAAATGATATTGCTCTGGACAAGCCAAAGTGGGCATATTGTGATTGATTGGTGGTTCTGAGTCCCAAGGGCTATTCCCTGTGCACCCCTGAGCTGGTCACGTGTATGACTTGATCCCCGCTGTTGGTTATACCCAAGGGTCCCACACTGTTCTAGGGACCTTGAAGAGCATGCTTTGGTTTGCTATTCCTGTCCTCTCTCTTTCCTTCCCTGGAAATCAGACTTTTCTTAATTGATGACAGCAAAACCTGTCACCCTGGGAAACCATTTTTTTCACACATTCAGTCCAAAACCACAGCTCCTCTGCTCCCTGTTTCTTAGGAAGGGTCCACCTTGGGGGTTGGAAGGAAGTGCTTGTCCCTTAAAGTTTGTCTCAGGGCATTGAGCACACCATCATGACTTACCAGTAGGTAATATCTGTGTTTTGTTTAAATGTAGCAGGAGACCCAAAGGTGTGAGAAGCACGAAAGGGGCAGGCACAGGAGGGGCCGGTCTCCTGAACAGCATGAAGGCCTGAGGTCCAGAGCAAAGCCAGGAAGTCTGCTGGGATTGTGGAGCCCAGTCCGGTCCCAGTTCAGTGGCCATCTCCGAACTCCTGCTGTTCCTCTCTGGGGGGCTTCTCACCCATCGAAGAACTGAGGTCAGTTGGTCCTCTAATAATGTCCAGCACCCTTTTCCTCAGACTGTTGAAAATTACAATCCTCATCTGCCCAAACCGCCTGTCTCCTGAGTCCCCAAAGGACCATTCTGCCTGGCCAAGCAGCTGGAACACAGAGCATCTCAGAGGGAAGTGCCAGGTCCTACAGCCCTGTGGCTCAGACCTTGCTGATGAAACCTTGCCCTCAGAGCACTCCTCGCCCCACCTCTGCCGCCTCTCCAGCCTCAACTCCTGCCATTAGCCCTCGGGCCTCGGCACGTCCTGGGCTCCAGCCAGGGAGCCTTCCTGCCTCACTCCCCTATTCTCTGAATATGGCCTTACATTTTCTATGTGCCTTTTGTCACCCCGTTTCCTGGGATGCCTGTCTCCCCCATTTTTCCCATTAGTCCTTCCCACATCTAAGACACCCTGACTCTGCTCTGTCGCTTGGCAGGGCTGTTCTCGTTGTCCCTGGCTGGGCTGTGCATTCTGACAGCATCTGTCCCAGGCTAGCTTGTGGTCCAGTTCCTTGTCCTAATGTTTCATGTGTAAGGGTAAAAGAAATTGAAGTTAAAGCGTAAAAGTTAAAGGGTAAAAGACCGGGTATTGTAAAGTTTCTAAGCTGCAAGGTCTGAGTTAAAATGTAAAGGATTAGGTATTGTTAGGTTTCTATGTTACCTGCAAAACCTGAAATCCCTGTAGCTGTTAGGACAATACTGGAATTGCCCAGTAAATATTCCCACTGATTCCCTGGTTGTCCAATAACTAGGGACTCTGTGTAACTGGTCACGTAGTCCTCTAGGCCCTAAAACCAATCAGTTTGAATGTGTACCCCGTTTAGAAATGACCTATCACTCCAGCCTGACCTGTTCCCGCCAATGAATGAACTAATCATGTTTGGGAGTTGTTGTTCAATTTTCCCGCGCCTCATGATGATTTGTTCTGATGTATACAAAGCCCTCCACCCTCCCCAAAAAGTGTACTTAAGCAGTGCTCAGCCCCTGCTCGGGGCTCTGGGCTGCTTTCCCTTCTTGAGTGGGCACAGAGCCCCAGCATGCTGGTTCAATAAATCCCCTTCTGCCAATTGCATGAGTGGTCACTTGGTGGTCTCTTTCTCCGACGCTTCGCGGGACCCTTACACATGTTCCCCGAGGACCTCTCTTAAAGGGACCAGGACTTTCACCATGTGAAAGCCTCACAGAGTTGTGCACTGAAATGACTGTGATCCTGGGCTCGGAGCCATTCTGCCTGGATTTGCTGTCTGGCCCTGCCACTCACTAGTTGTGTTACCCTGGGCATTTTATTTAACATTTCTGGTTGCAGGTTTTTGGAGTAAATGACAACAATAACAGTGTTACCGGAGTTCTAGGCCAGAGAGCCCACTGGGGGAATCCCAGCAAATCAGGCCCAACCACTCACCCCAAAAGCCAAATGGAAAAAGTAATGGTGAAAAGCAGGAAAGGAACTTTAATCCATGTGGCCATATTGGGAAGTCAAAGTGAAATCCAGCATCTCAGTCCTACCTTCAGGGTACTGACATGCATTTTAGGTTTAATACAGGAAGAATCGGGCAAAGGGCCGAGAGGTGTGCATAATTAAACAGTCTTGAACAAACTGCATTCTGGTTTTTAGTTTTCTTGGTTCTGTTTCCATGAGATGCTCTGGAGAAGTCTATCCCTTGAGGGGACCATCCCCATCTGCTCTTCAGGATGTTTATCTATTAGACTGTGAGCCAGGAAGGGGGCAATTAGGTTCTCCTGAGATTGCTCTGCTGGTGGGTGGGCAGCCTCATCCTGGGGCAATGTGCCTGAAGGCTCTGCTTTTCCTAGAAGGTGAAGGGCAATGGCTGGAGATGTCTAGGTGCCGCTTCATGAGTCTGGAGCAGGACATTATAAAAGCTGGAAGCTAAATGTTCCTGCAAGTCTTGAAAAATATCTGGATTACTCTTACCTTGGTGTCTTCAGCCTTGGAGGGAGACAAGATAGATTGGGTACGTTAAGGGCTAATAAACTTTTTATAACCCTCCGTAAGTGGTTAAAATGCCTATGTGCAGAGTCCAAGTTGAAGGTAGTAAGGGAGACAGCTACTAAATAAGGCAGAGATGCCAAGCTTTATTCTGCTTTCAGTTATCCAAGTGGAGAGTTCCCTCATGTGCTGCTGTGAAGGAGGTTAGGTCATGGTAAGAGACCAGCATGATGCCTGGCTCAGGGTAGTGGCTCATCGGGTCACCTCTTGTCACTGCTGTCGTCATCATCAGGGCCACCATCATTTTTCTGTCACTCCACAGTATTCCCGGAATGCCATCATGGGGCAGGCACTGCTTGTGGTAGTAGGATTAGGGTGATGAGCCAGATCAGGTCTCTGCCCTCATGAGGTCATGCTGGAGAGAGGAGAGGAGACACAAAGCAAACAGATGGCCAACTTCAGATAGTGATAGACACAGAGAAGGGATGGGTGCAGACCACAGCAGGATGATGAGATAGGAGCTCTCAGGGGGCTTTCTGATCGCTCACATGGTACAACTTGTAGATAGATAGGTAACTTGTGTAGTTATCCTGAAGACATTTGGGAATGGTAACTAGATCAATGAGCCATGGGCTAAGATGACATTTCCCCAAGGGTTGTGTTTGTTCTCATTGATTCTGGAAATGGGAAGAACTCTATTGATTCAATGGGTTTCAGGTTTCTGATGGAAGGTGGGATAGGAGGGCGATCCCTTCCTCCTCATTTCATTCATGTGCTGGCGGGCTCCCTTGATCTCAAGGTCAAGTCCTCAGGTTTCAGGTTGGGACACTTGGTCTGGCTGAGTGACACAATCCCAGCCTCCCGATGAGGCTCTCACCATTGGAGTGTCCGAGGGAGGAGAGAGACCTGCACTGTGGGCAGTGCAGGGAGCACGGCTAGAGGGGCGCTGCTCATATTGATACAATTTAAACCCACTTGGCTCAGTAAGAATATACCCATGGGGAAGGACAGACTTTACACATGGGGGGTAGAGCTAATCCCCTTCCTTTTCCCCCTAAAGATCACCTCCAGGGGCCCTTGAGAACTTATCTTCTGGGCAAATTTACAGCAGTTCTCCCTAACCCGATGCCCTTGGGAGAAACTCTCTTTCAACTGAATCAACTAAATGTAGATTCATTTCTCAGTTCTTCAGCAGAAAGCAGGAAACTGAGGGAGTTTTCAGACCTAGGGCAAGGATATTTTCATATAAGATGAATGTGTCAGAACATGAAATGCTTCTCAGTGCAATGGAGCCATCTCTAATAGGAAATGGCATGCCTGAACAGAGCGTCCGGGGCTGAAGGAGGCCAAGGCCAGGAAAGAGTGATGTGTAGGGAGAGGAGTGAGATAAAAGAACAGCCTGGACTGGCTCAGTTGTGTTAGTCAGCTTTTCATTGCTGTGAAAATATCAAATACCAAATCTCAATACCAAAATATCTGACAAGAACAACGTAGAGGAAGAATTTTGCTCATGGTTTCAGAGGTTGTGTCCATGGTGTGTCAACTCCATTGTTCTGGGCCCAAGGTGAAGCAGAACATCATGGTGGAAGGGAATGGTGGAGGAGGGCTGATCCATTCATGGCAGCCAGAAACTGGGGTTTGGGGTGGGAAATGGATCACAGGGTGGATGACCACCTCCAGGTCCCAATGACCAATCTTCTCTAGCCACTCCCCACCTGCCTACAGGTACCGCCTAGTCCATCTAAACTAGGATGTTCTGAATGGGTTCCAGCTCTATAATCCAATCATTTCACTTCTGAACATCCCTGCATGAACACAGAAGCTTTGGGGGGGACATCTCATATCCAAACCATAATATCAGTCATGCTCCATCTTGCCCGAACTTGGTCATACTATGAATCTAAGTAGATGTAGTGTAGATTTGTGAATATCAGTAGATTTAAAACAACTTTGTACTGTTCACCCTTCTGAAGTAGTTCTTCATGCACTGGGAAAATAGTACTTAACCAGAATGCATCTCAATGTCACATAATTGTCCCAAACTATCTTCTAGACTATTTTGGGCATAGCAAGACTAAAGCTGCATATTATTGCCAGTGTGGTCAGTCGCAGGGTATTGAAATGTCAACATATTTCTATCATGATTGATGAGTAGGTAAATAAATGGCTGCTTTCTGTTCCCCATTACACCCTCCAAGTTCCCTGCCAAAGCTGGGTCTATACTGACCAGTGGGTAATCTTGCCTTACCAGATATGAAATATTTTGGATATTACTCCTAAGATACCTGAGATTGCTACATAAAATAGCTATAATTCTATATTATACATTTAGACATTTAAAAATACGGAGTTAAACTATTTGCTACAAGCCCATACACTTTTTAGAGACTGCTATGTGTAAGACTTCTGATAGATTGACATTATGCAGGTGAGGGCCAGGCACCCGCACCTGGACATACTTTACCCCACAGAAGCTGAGATGGTTGTATGCCTCAGTCTCCCTTCCTGCAGTGAGGAGAAACAGGAAGAGGAAAGACAATGTGAATATAACCATGGTAGCCAAGCCCAAATGAACTCTCTTCCTTGCTCTCTCAGGGCACCAAGATTGCCCTGGGTCATAAGCAGGCAGCATGGAGAGTGTAGCGTGTGGCAGGTGCTTCTCCAATATGGCGGTCCAGAGCTTCTGAATAGCCTTTTGAGGCCACTGCAGCAGATGACTAAGCCATTCATGGAGTGAACCCACGGAAGAGGTCACTGGCCCTGATTTCTCTGGATCTGGTGGATGACCAGAAGCTTTGGAGGTCAGTGGATGTGGGTCAGAGGCTGAGTGGTGCATGGCAGAGTGTATAGGAGGTGCCATTTGATTGGCTGGCAGGACTTAGGGAGAGGCTCCTCGTGCCTGTGCCTGGGTATTTAGGGACAAGACTCTGACATCTTTGCAGTTAAAGCTCTCTCCTGTCCTGAATTATTTATTGACCCTGAAATGCACAGGTTATCCTTGGATGAAATTTACTCAGTTTGAAATGTTATAAAATGAAGGCAGAAGATGGAAAGAATAAAAGAAGGCAAAGAATAACCATGCTTATGCTTTTGAGTTTTCCTTGTTATTAACCCTTGGGGAGCTGCTTTGCTCCTCTGTGGGCCATCTCAGTGGCTCTTAGAGGGCACACTCTCCCTGTGGAGTGCATGACCCTGCAAATCCACACAGTGAGAGGCTTGTACTCCAGGGATGAAGGGGTCTCGACTTTCAGGTTGCCTCACCACTGGGATGACGAACTTGACCTCCCCTCTGCTCTTGCTGTGAACATGAGTTTATGTCATACATGTCAACATCCAGGTGCTTGAAGGAAGGAGCACTCTCCATGTTCCTGATGTGCACATGGAGAGGTTTGGAGTGGGTGGCATGGAGATGGGTTTGAACAAAGCTGGACATATAGAGACATTTTAAGTCATCTTCACCCCGAAGGCCATACAGGGACTTTGGTGGCCCTTTCTCCTCCTTTGCACTCTAACTTCTCCCCAGACATTCCTGTTAACCACTTGTGTCCATTCTCATAGACCTGAATTGAAATTTAATTTCAGGCTAAAATAATGTTCAACTGTTAAGGGACCAGCATTGGAATTTCAGAAGGTAATTTGTTAGAAGTTCAATGAATAAACAAGTCACATATGTAAGAAAAACAAAAAAGAAGAAAAAAGAAAAAGAAGTTAACTTATCAGAAAGTTAATCTATCAGAGATTCCTTATCATGTGCTGGCATTTTGAAAGTTAACTTATCAAAGAATCTAAGGTTG